>NC_091441.1:42102627-42788362 GCF_964237555.1 Oryctolagus cuniculus | reverse complement strand
AGGAGTCAACTGAGTAAAGAGACAATGCACATAATGGGAGACAACATCTGCAAACCATACATCAGGCAAAAGGTTAATATCCAGAATATCTAAGAAACTCAATTCACTTGCAAAAAGCACAAGTAATCCAATTAAAAATGGCAGCAGAACTAAATGGACGTTTCTCAAAGAAAGACATACCAGTAGCCATCAGGTCCATGAAAGAAAAAAAGTTCAATGTTACATCATCAGGGAAATGTAAACCAAAACCACAGTAAGATATCTTCTCACACTGGTAAGATTGGCTGTTGTGGGGCCTGCACTATAAAGCTGCTGTCTGCAGTGTTGGTATCCCATATGGGCACTGGTTCAGGTACCGGCTGCTCTTCTTCTGATCCAGCTCTCTGCCTAGGGAAGCAGTAGAAGATGGCCCAAGTCCTTGGGCCCCTGTACCCACATGGGAGACCCAGAAGAAATTCCTGGCTCCTGGCTTTGGATCAGCCCAGCTCCGGCCATTGCTTCCACTGGGGAGTGAACCAGCAGATGGAAGACCTTTCTCTGTCTGTCTGTCTGTCTCTCTCTCTCTCTCTCTCTCTCAGCCTCTCTGTAACTCTGCCTTTCAAATAAATAAATAAATCTTTAAATTAAAAAAAGATTGACTATTATAAAAAAGACAGAAGATACCCAGTGTTGGGGAAGAAGTGGAGAAAAGTGGGGGATATAAATTAGTACAACCATTATGGAAAACAGTATGGTGGTTCCTCACAAAACTAAAAATAGTGTGACCCAGCAATCCCACTCCTGGATATATAGCAAGGGAAATGGCATACATCTGCTAGGTATATTCTCTAGCTCCCTTGTTATGTTTTTTTTTGTTTGTTTGTTTGCTTTTTGGTTTTTGGTTTTTTTTTTTTGTTTTTTTTTTTTTTTTTTGGCCAGGCAGAATTAGACAGTAAGAGAGAGAGACAGAGAGAGAGTTATAGACAGTGAGAGAGAGACAGAGAGAAAGGTCCTCCTTCCGTTGGTTCACTCCCCTAATGGATGCCACGGCAGACGCTGCGCTGATCCGAAACCAGGAGCTGGGTACTTCTTCTGGTCTCCCATGCGGGTGCAGGGCCCAAGCACTTGGGCCATCCTCCACTGCCTTCCCAGGCCACAGCAGAGAGCTGGACTGGAAGAGGAGCAACCGGGACTAGAACCTGGGGTACTGGCGCCGCAAGTAGAGGATTAGCCAAGTGAGCCACGGTGCCAGCTTGTTATGTTTTTTTAAGGTGCAAATCAGAGCTGCTCATGAAATCAAAGCTACACGTTCACAGCTTTTCATAAAAGCAAGAAAATAATATAGTTGTTTTCCTATGTTCTTCCATGTGTTGTACCATTCCCAGGCTGGTTGTCCTGCAGCAAGAGGGACTATCTATGTTTTCCACCTTCCCATGCTTCCTCAGTTTTGCTGCCTGAATTATGGCTGTAAATAAATTGATCTCAATTAATAATGATTCCTGGCTAACATAGCTTTTCTATGTCTACATTGAGGGCATGCCAACTTCTCCCTAGTCCTACCAGTGTTTGTGCCAATTCTTCCCAAGAAAATAGAGAGCCCAATCTCGAGGTGATGTTAAGTAATAACCTTTGCATGGAACCTAGTCAAAAACCTTTAGAAAAGCATTTTCTTCTCCTTCCTTTGTCTGCATCCTGTTACACTTCCTGAAAATGTTTTTTAAAGGGGCAACGGGGGCCAGTGCAGTGGTGCAGGGGTTAAGCTGCCCTCTGCAGTGCCAGCATATCCCATATGGGTACCAGTTTGAGTCTTGGCTGCTCTACTGATCCAGCTCCCTGCTAATGTGCCTGGGAAAACGATGAAAGAAGGACCATGTGCTTGGGCCCCTGCACCCACATGGGAGACCCAAAAGAAGCTCCTGGATCCTGGCTTTGGCCTGACCCAGCCTTGGCCATTGCATTCATTTGGGGAGTGAACCAACTAGTAGATGGAAGATCTCTCTTTCTCTCTCTCTGTCTCTCTCTCTGTGTCTCTCTCTCTCCTTTTCTCTCTCTGCCTTTCAAATAAGTAAATCTTATTTTAAAAAATAAAAGGGGTTGGGGCCAGCACCGTGGCTCAGTTGGTTACCTCCATCTGCGGCACTGGCATCCTATGTGTGTACCGGGTTCTAGTCCCAGTTGCTCCTCTTCCAGTCCAGCTCTCTGCTGTGGCCCAGGAAGGCAGTGGAAGATGGCCCAGGAGCTTGGGCCCCTGCACCTGCAAGGGAGACCAGGAGGAAGTACCTGGCTCCTGGCTTCAGATCGGTGCAGTGCCAGCCGTAGCAGCCATTTGGGGAGTGAACCAATGGAAGGAAGACCTTTCTCTCTGTCTCTCTCCCTGTCTAACTCTACCTGTCAAATAAATAAAAATTAAAAAAATTAAAAAATAAAAGGGGCATTGGTGTTTTTTGATGCCCTGTTCTCCATTGTAGAATCAGGCATATCACTCACTCTTTAAACTCCTTAATGATTTATCCTGTGCCTGGGGTGAGCAGGTTCTGAACGCATTCAGTGTGGGTGTGCTTACCATGATCTAAATCCCTGCATACCCTCTGAATCCTTCTTCATGACAGGGGTCACATTTGCAATCTGGCTCAGTAGGTTGCATAACAATAGATTCCAGTGGCCTAATTTCACCCTTGAGTTCCTGCAAAGCCCTCATTCAGCCGCCTTCCACTTGGTGATTTATATAGATTTATTGTGTCAATTTGGCTGAGTAGCTCTGATACAACCACTGTTGGATTTGATATAATCAATCTTCCGTTTCTAGGAACAATGCAGGACTGGCGATTTCCCAGTGATCTTCTTCATTGGAAGCTAAGGTTTAAGAATTCACCCATGAGCTATTATCATTTTCTTTTTTGGAGAACTTTCTGTTCCAACATCATCTGTGCTCAGTCCTCTAGAGTTAAATTGTTCTCGCTGATTCATTGAAAGCAGCTTGAATTGCTGTCAACATCATCTCACATATAATGCTCCTCAGTTTCTTTGCATTTTAAAACTTCTTGCTATCTTCCTAACCTCCCATGCTTTGTGGACTTCCTGTTTTCATTATTTGAACCATGTTTCAGCTTGGGAAAAGAAGCTTAATAATTTCCTGAAATGAAATGTGTGATTCTTCCAATTACCCAAGCAGTTGGGAAGTCAGGGGTCATGGAATAATTCTGAATCCAGTGGTTTTTATAAAGATCATTCCATTTTTGTAAAAGTTATCTGCTCTAAAATTAGTGAACATCTTGATGAACGACACTCAAAATAGTGGGAATCCTTATTATGAAGTTTAATATCTATTAATATAAGAAATGTATTGATTACTCTCTGTGGAAGATAAAGTCCTAGGCATTGGGAATTTTACTAATTCAGAAGAATTATTTTTTCCACCAACTTTCTTACACTGTGAATTCGAGTCATATTGCAGACATGGAAACAAACAAATCAAGCTCACTCAATATGACAGGTGCTACATGATAGTAAAAAGTGAAGGAGAGTGTGATTATCTGATTGTTGAGATCCAGGAAGAAAACCTTTTTTCAGAGCTGAGTGAATCATGAAATAGGGCAGCATCTTGACAGATGTGCAGGAGGGCCTTAGACTATGGTGGGAAAGACAGGGGCCAGGAGACACTAAGCAGTGAGACTGTGGTGTTGGGTACACCAACAGAAATATAGCCAGTGAGCCTGGAGGAGACAGCTTTGTATATCTTGAGAAAAAGTCAAAACTCTATTCTTCTCATCAGTAAGTCAGCATTAAAAAAAATAAAAAATAAAAGCACTCAATTATCCATCTGCAAAAGCAGGCAAACAAGGGTTTTAAACAATGAAATAATATGGTCAGATCTGTGCTATGAGCACAATTGGAGGGATCATTTAAGATGTTATTAATGTAGTAAAGAAAGAGCTGATGGAAGCAATGGTAGTGGAAATGGACTCGTTTTGAAATGTAATTGAGTGCCTTAAGCGTTTGTCTGAGTGGTAATGAGTTAAGGAGTGCAAGAAATCAAAGGTGACCCATGACTCTGGATTCATTTTTGGCTAACTAGGTGCAGAGTGGTTCTGACCACCAGAAGAAGGCTGGAGAAGGAAGAACAGGTAGCATTGGGGTTGCTCTGAGTATTGTGGAAGGGCTCTGTAAAGATAATGAGTTCTACAAGAGTGCTTCAATCTTTGCTTCCCTTTTCCTTTCCCTGGCCTCTTGTAGCCTATCAGGGCACGTGACCTTCAGGCCAACCTGCCCTATGCTTCCTGGCCTAGATGCTCCTCCCTGTGGCTGGTTCCTGGTATTCGGTATGAACCCAGATTTACCTTTCTCCTTTAGACAGGGACCTCACTCTCCTATGCATCTTTCACACTAAATAAAAACTAAATGTAAAAAAAAAAAAAAAAAAAAAGAGTGCTTCAAAAAGTTGCAAATTGAATAAAAACCATTGATTGTCTCAATAAATGCAGAGAAGGCATTTGAAAAAATACAACGTCCTTTGATGATAAAAACCTTAAGCAAATTGAGTATAGATGGAACATTCCTTAACATAGTCAAGGCACTATATGACACACCCACAACCAGCATCATATTGAATGGGGAAAAGTTGGAAACATTTCCACTAAGATCTGACAAGACAAAGATATCCACTTTCACCACTACTATTAAATATAGTTCTGGAAGTTTTAGCCAAAGTTATTAGGCAAGAAGAAGAAATCAAAAGGATACAAATTGGAAAAGAGGAAGTCAAATTATCCCTGATTGCAGATGACATGATTCTATATATAGGAGACTAAAAAATTCCACTAAAAGACTATTAGAACTCATAAGGGAGTTTGGTAAAGTTGCAGGATATAAAATCAACACACAAAATCAATAACATTTGTTTATAGACAATGCCATGGCTGAGAAGGAACTTGTAAGATCAGTACCATTGGCCGGCGCCATGGCTCACTTGGTTAATCCTCCACCTGCGGTGCCAGCATCCCATAGGGGGGCCGGGTTCTAGTCTCAGTTGCTCCTCTTCCAGTCCAGCTCTCTGCTGTGGCCCGGGAGGGCAGTGGAGGATGGCCCAAGTGCTTGGGCCCTGCACCGGCATGGGAGACCAGGAGAAAGCTCCTGGCTCCTGGCTTGGGATCAGCGCAGTGCACCAGCCATTTTGGGGGTGAACCAACAGAAGGAAGAGCTTTCTCTCTGTCTCTCACTGTCTAACTCTGCCTAATAATAAAAAAAATCAGTACCATTCACAATAGCTAGAAAAAAATGTAAATACCTTAGAATAAATTTAACCAAGGAGGTAAAAGATTTCTACAATGAAAATTACAAAACATTAAAGAAAGATATAAAAGAAGACACACAAAAAATATCATCAAAATGTCCATACTAGCCAAATCAATTTACAGATTCAGTGTGATCCCAACAAAAATACCAACAACACTTCTCAGATCTAGAAAAAAAAAATTGATGCTAAAATTCATATGGAAACTTAAAGAGATACCAGAATAGCTAAAGCAATCATACAACAAAAACAAAGATGGAGGAATCACAACACCAGGTTTCAAGACATACTATAGGGTAGTTATAACCAAAACAGTCTGATACCGGCACAAAAATAGACATGTAGACAAATGGAACAGAATAAGAATCCCAGAAATCAATGCACATATCTACAACTAACTAATCTTTGGCAACGGAGCTAAAATCAATCCCTGGAGCAAGGACAGTCTCTTCAACAAATGGTGCTGGAAAAATTGGATCTCCACATGCAGAAGAATGAAACATGACCCATACCTTACAATTTATACAAAAATCCACTCAAAATGGATCAAGGATCTATATTCTACTACCTGATACCATCAAATTGCTAGAGAAAAACTTCAGGGAAACTCTGCAAGACTTTGGCATAGGCAAAGACTTCTTGGAAAAAACCCTAAAAGCACAGACAATCAAAGCAAAAATAGAAAAATAGGATTACATCAAACTAAGAAGCTTCTGCACTGCACAGGAAATAACAAAGTGGGGAAGCAAACAACAGAATGGGAGAAAATATTTGCAAACTGTGTAACTGATAAAGGATTAATATCCAGAATCTATAAAGAGCTCGAGAAACTCAACAACAAAACAAACAATCCAGTTAAGAAATGGGAAAAGAACATGACCAGGAATTTTTCCTTTTTTTTTTTTTTAAAGATTTATTTATTTATTTGAAAGTCAGAGTTACACAGAGAGAGGAGAGGCAGAGAGAAAGGTCTTCCAGCCAATGGTTCACTCCCCAATTGACTGCAACGGCTGGAGCTGTGCCGATTGCAAGCCAGGAGCCAGGAGCTTCTTCCGAGTCTCTCACAAGGTACAGGGGCCCAAGGACTTCGGCCATCTTCTACTGCTTTCCCAGGCCACAGCAGAGAGTGGGATTGGAAGAGGAGCAGCTGGAACTAGAACCGGTGCCCATATGGGATGCCGGTGCTTCAGGCCAGGGCATTAACCTGCCGAACCACAACGCCAGCCCCCAGGAGTTTTTCAAATAATGAAATTCAAATGGCCAACAGACACATGAAAAAATGCTCAGGATCACTAGCCATCAGGGAAATGCAAATCAAAACCACACTGAGGTTTTACCTCAACCCAACTAGAATGGCTTTCATACAGAAATCAAAGAACAATAAATGCTGGTGAGGATGTAAGGGTAAAGGCACCTTAATACGCTGTTGGTGGGAATGTAAGTTAGTACAACCATTATGGAAGATAGCATGGAGATTCCTCAGAAATCTGAAAATAGATCTACTATATGACTCAGCCATCCCACTCCTGAGAATTTACCCAAAGGAAGTGAAATCAGTAAATAAAACAGTTATCTGTACCCTATGTTTATTGTAGCTCAATTCACAATAACCAGATGTCCATCAACTAATGACTGGATAAAGAAAATGTGGCATATATATATATATATATACACTATGGAATACTACTCAGCCATAAAAAGGAATGAAATCCTGTCTTTTGTAACAAAAATGGATGCAACTGGAAACCATTATACTTAGTGAAATATATGACAAATATATTTGTTGTATATAAGACAAATATATGATTTCCCTGATCTGTGGTAACTACTAGAGTACAAAAAATGTAATGTGAATATGCAAAATTGCCATTTTGAGATTTAATTATTGTTTAAAGCCCTTTTCTCTACCGTTGAAGAACAGAGCTTTTTCTTCTTACTATTTGTTGAATTCTTTACCTAGTAGAGGGTTCAGCTCATGATTATAAAATAAAATGAAAGTATGTCATTGTAAAATTTAAAGAACTTTTGAAAGAGGAAGGAGGAGGGAGGGTGGGAGTTGGGTAGGAGAGAGGATAGGATGGGAAGTATCACTATGCTGCTAAATCTGGATATATGAAATTTGTTCACTTAATATAAATTTTAAAATTACAAAGTGAGTAGAAAAATTGAATTAAAAGATGAATTTAGTGCAGAAAGTTAAAATACATGTATAATTTTTTCATAATATTCATTTTTCCTGAAGTTTCTGAAGACTCCTCCTATTTTAAGCTTGAGGGACCCAACTAGATATTTCCAACAGATACTTGTGTAAGTTTGGGGCTCGGGCTTGGAAATATAATAGGGAATCACTAGCATGGTGGTCAGTTAATTTTGCATCTGGCTAACTCTATTGCAGTCATTACAATAAGAATGAAAGCAACAAAGATGAATAACAAATGACCCTTTCTGAAGCTTAGTAAGGAACAAAGACACATTTATTGATTGTACCTAATTTTCTAATATATCAGGTTACGAATATAAAAGACTTTATATACCAAAGCTTTGTCAATACAGACTTCACTTACCTTATTATTTTAAGTAGCTCTTGATAATTCTTAAGATAAGCAATTACTAAAGAAATTTATTACTAATACAGTATGCTTTTGTGTTCCAAGGATATGATTATAAGTTTATTTCCAGCTGGAAATCAGTTCATTGTAACATCAGTATGCTCTTTTTACCATATTTTGTAAAGAACAGATTTTTTTAATACTTCCTGAATCAATGAAGATTTGGCAGCACTTGCGTCATTTAGGTAGAAGGAGGATTGCTCAGACAGAGTTCTTGCTTTCACTCCTGTAATATATCAGAATAAGCATGTAAATATATCACATAGGCACATCTGGCTTGCGGTAGGAAACGATGGTAAAAAACTACATGTGTGAGGAAGTCCCCATGGTTACCCTAACCCCAAGTTCAGGAATTCTCTGATGAAAAAGAGTGATATTTCTGAATCCTAGTTTAAAAAAATTATAGGGACTGGAATCATACACAAAATTATCTCATGAAAACAAAGTGAAAAGCATGATTTGTTATTTAAATCCATAGTTAGCTACATAGTTCTCTGGCAACCAGCCCAAGTTTTGAGCAAGTGACATATACAGAGAATAAACTGGAAGATTCTGATGTCTCCTGGAAAAAAAGGAAACACTGAATACAGTTTTTCAGAAGTGCACACTGAACTATATTCACCACCTTTTCTAAAATGGATGTGTTCACATGATGGATGCAGCTATGTATCCTGTGATTTCCTTGGAATGGAAAATGTCAAACCTCATTGGAAGGACTCCAAATGACATCTTTTTTTCTGTTATTAAACAGGGAAGGCCATGGTAAAATTTCAGTATTTGCTGTCAAAATGGCTTTAGCCACATTGTGCGGAGGGAAGATCATGGACAAATTAAGATGTAAGTCATTCTTTGTGTCTCTCTTTGTGTACTTTATATACCAATTTTCCTCTCCCCAATTCCTACTGTGTCCCCCTACCCATTTGATTCTTTTCCTCATCCTTTGAGAATTGTTTGAAATGCAGTCTTCACTGATCTTTGGCTTTTGTCATAGAATTATTTTCATATTAGATAAATATTAATGAAATGCATGTTTTCCTCTGCTTATGGATTATTATTCTTTATAACCTGCTAAGCATCATGATGACATTCTTTAGGATATTAATGTAAAATAAACATTCTTTTACAGTTTATAGTACTGTGGCAGGTCTTTCAGGTAGTTCATCATTGTAAGGACACCAAGGCCAGGATTGGTCAGCCTTCTCCTTAAAGTCCTCTACAACCAAAGTTCCCAACACATTTCCTCCCTCTTCTCAGCCAGTTCTTTTCAACTTACTGCAGCTTCAAAGGTTCCAAAGCAGACACTGCAAGGCTACAGACATAGGAATTACATACACACAGTATAATCAGAATTACCTACATGCCAATGAAGACATGGAGGCTGAAGACACTGAGTGATTATGGGCCTTTATGTGCATTCTGTCACTAAGTGAGGTACAATTTTTAAACCAAAAATACAGTAGAGATTTTTTTTTTCTTTGTCTGTTATAAGTTAAAAAGCCAAGACTCAGACATAAAGAAAATTACATAGCTCAGATGGCACCAGGATTTTAACCCTATTTTTTTCTTACACCAGTGGTTGTCAAATTTTAGCTTACATGAGAGTCACCCAGACAGCTTTTTAAAACACAGACTTTTGAGTCTCTCTTCCAGATTTTGTGATTCAGTAGACACAGGGTGGGAATGGGGTGAAGAATTTTCATTTTCAACCAGGTTAAAAATGAGCTCAATGCTTCTGTTTCAAAGAAAAATTCCCACCTAACCCTGTCCGTCCTCAATATTACGAGTTTGGATGATAATGCTGTGTTAGAAAGGGCACCATCACCGGAGTTAGGAGCTGCAGCTCGCAAGCCTGGCTCTCTGACCACATCGCTGACCTGCCGGTGGCTGACTTCACTTCTACGCTCTTCGGCTTCCCTCCGCATCCTCCTGGGAGGAGTACCTTAAATACCTGTAGGGTCCCACTGCTCCCCTCTGCTGCCTGTGGGCTTCTGACAGTCTCCCTTGCTTCTTAAACCACCAACAGAGGAAGAATGAGGGAAGATGGGGGAGGGGGGAAAGTGAGGGTGGGTGAACCTTTGGCCGGTGGCTCCAGCTTCCTGCTAATGAAGACCCTACTTAGCAGGCAGGAGTGATGATTCAGGTAATTAGGTTCTTGGCATCCATGTAGGAGAATTGGAGTGAGTTCCTGGCTCCTAGCTCCTGGCTTCAGCCTTGTCACAGCCCCAGTCGTCACACATTTAGGGAGTGAACCAACAGATGGGAACTCTATCTCTCTGTCTCCTCCCTCCCTCCCTCTCTCCTTCTCACCATCACCATCTCTCAAATAAAAATTTGAAAGCAAAATAGCTTCAGAGTCATCCAGAAAGCATTGTTTTCAGGGTTAGGGTAGGAACAGTGGGTTTAGCAAAATGAACCAATACAGAGGAAGAGAGTCCCAAGGGCCTTGCCTGCCGACCTCATTTGTGCAGAGGACATGAGCTCCAAGTTAAAAAAAAATGCATTTCCACATACATGCTCAGCATTATTATTTTAATAGATTAGGTGCTTCAATTGTGTACCCTCATGGACCCAGGCACTTTCTGTCTTTACATCCTCCTGAGTGGCGGATGAGCATTGCATCAGTTTCAGGAGTCGCAGCTTGCTCCAGAGGCATCCAGCCCTTAAATCTCCTCCCAGGGTGGCATCACAGCCCAGCAGCGGGGAGAGGAAAGTCATGGCTGTGATGGGCATGGAGCAATCCATTCTCATGTAGTTAATTCCATGGAGATGCTGTTAGTGGGTTCTGGGTAAATTGGTTGAAAGCAATTTGACCAAAAACAATTTAGCTGAAAGCAGTTGGTTCAAGGAATCTTTCCAAAATATTCATCAAAAATGACTATTCCTAGTCACCGCGGCGACCATTGGAGGGTGAACCAACGGCAAAGGAAGACCTTTCTCTCTCTCTCTCTCACTGTCCACTCTGCCTGTCAAAAAAAAAAAAAAAAAAAAAAACCAACCTTAGTTACCATTATTGACTGAATGAGTAGTACTGACTCTATAGGGTGGGATTATTCTATAGTCTCTTTGCTGACTTGCATTTTATTGATAAAGCAAGAGAATTCATGATTGCTGGCATTGATTTTATAATCAGAAAAAGCAAAACAAAGGAACATAGTTTTTTTCCCAGAGTTTGAGGATTTTATTTTCCTTTATTTAAACTTTTTAAAAAATTAAAATTTTAATAGATGTATAAAAACTGTACCTATTTTGGGGGTACTCTATGATGTTTTATTACATGCATATATTGTGTAATGTCCAGTCAGGAAAAATATATTTATCGTTTTAAGCATTTATCATTTCTTAAGTGTGAAAACATCCAAAATCCTATCTTATTTTTGTTTGTAGAGAAATGTGAATTTTTCTAACTCACTTTAAGCCAATATGCCAGCTGTGCTGGTTTGGCAATTTTTGTATTTTTATGCAGAAGTATGCAGAATATTTGGTTTGCTCCAAATAGTCCCTTGGAAAGCATAGAACAAAAATAATTGGCTGAGAGTAAATTAGAAATTTTAAAAAGGAAAAAATAACAGAAAATTGAAGATGATTTTTAAAAAATGCCTTCAAAGGAACAAGAGCTCTATGTTGTACTGCAATATCTAATACTCAGGGCCACCACTAACTGATATTCAGTGTTCACTGTGTAGCTGCAGGGCACATCATTCATCCAGCCTAGGAAAGGAAGGGCGCCTCCTGCAGTTGTGCAATATGGTAACCTAAATATAAACTGATCTAATTAATATACTCTACCTGTCAGATTGTCATTGGCCCAGTTATAAACTATTGCTTTAATTGGTTAGAACACATGTTTATATGTCTACCTTGAGGCTCCTGGGGAGTCCTAAAGTTCTTAAGGAATTCTAAATCCAATACTGTAAACTCAATATATCAGGTACTGTTCTACAGATTTTGGGAAGAACTTTTATTTTGTCTAAAAGATTAGTATTACAGCAAACATCACGTATTCATTGAGTTCCTATTAGGACACTGGTTCTGCCTCCTTGCTTACCTATACTATAGGCTAATGTTGGCTAACTCACTGGCCTGCTTTAAAATCTTCGGTATCTCCTTCAGCATCTTCCAGACATAATCTAAGCCCCGTAGCAGACTTTCCAAAGCTCTTCAGACCTCAACCTCTCCTCCCACGATGGCTCTCTGTGCACCGAAGGCCACAGTGTACTGCTAGAAGGTCCCGGGTGCATTGTGCTTTTGTTCATCAGCTATGTGCAGCCCAATCCTAATTCCTAAAACCCACTTCCCTCATCTGTGCCTGACGAGTCCCTAACTGTCTTTTATACTTGGCCTAAAAGTCATCTCTCTAAGCAGCCTTCCCTGACCCATTCCTCCCTCCAGGAACATTCTCTCTTAGCTCCTGCTGCATCCTATACAACACACCCTGTTATTACAATGTGTGATGTTCTGTGATGCACCCTGCAAGTACTTCCCTGGTACCCTCAATTGACTGAGGCCTTCCAGGAGGGAAGCTACATTCTGATTTTTCTATGTATTCATTGCATAGCACAATTTCACACATTTAGTATGTGTTAAGGTAATTCTATTCGGATGAATCAATGAATATAAATTCTTCAAAAGTACCTATCATTGGGGCTTTCATTGTGGAGTAGCAGGTAAAGCTGCTGCCTGCAATATAGGTACCAGTGTGTGTCTCAGCTGCTCCACTTCTGATCCAGTCCCTGCTGATGCACCTGGGAAAACAGAAGGTGGTCCACATGCTTGGGTCCTTGCTACTCACATGGGAAACCTGGAAGAAGCTCCTGGACCCTGGTTTTCACTTAACTCATCCGTGGCTATTGTGGCCATCTAGGGAGTGAACCAGCATATTAAAAATATCTCTCTGTGTCTCTCCCTCTCTCTTTGTAACTCTACCTTTAAAATAAATAAATAAATCTTTATATGGTGCTAAATAAATACAAAGGTGGTTTAGAATATGACTAGGAGCTTTACAGACAACCCTTTGGGGAGGAAGAGCCTAAACATATAAATGACAAAATAATGCGATATGAAATTAGTAGTAAAAGTAACATATCTACTGTGCATCCTATGCCAAGCACGGCTCTGAGTGCTTTTATTATTGCCTGCTACTTTAATCACTGACATATAATTCTACTATATATCTATATATATATACATAAATTCCATATAAAAAGCATATTTATCTGAACACAGAGGGTTCAAAGCTGAGGTACAAATAACACATACCATTTTGATAGCTTCCTGGGAGTCCCCTCATTTCTTTTTTTTTAATTTATTTATTTATTTGAAAGGTAGAGAGTTACAGAGAGGCAGAGGAGAGAATGAGAGAGAAGTCTTCCATCCGCTGGTTCACTCCCAATGTGGCCACAATGGCCAGAGCTGCGCCAGTCCGAAGCCAGAAGTCAGGACCTTCTTCCAGGTCTCTCACACGGGTGCGAGGGCTCAAGGACTTGGGCCATCTTCTACTACCTTCCAAGGCCACAGCAGAGAGCTGGACTGGAAGTGGAGCAGCTGGGGACTCAAACCGGTACCCATATGGGATGCTGATGCTGCAGTTGGCAGCTTTACCCACTACACCGTAGCACCAGCCCCCCTCATTTCTTTTTAAACACCTAAGTGTGCATTAACAGCCATTCACTGTTTAATCCCAGTGGTTCAGCCCTAGTTTGGCTATAACGTTCCACAGTTTCCTCGACACAAATGAGGTTAATATTTGTTGAGTGTGTAGAAATTCATGGTAAGTACTCTTTCTGCTTTGGTTCTGGTTAGAGATGTCTAATTTTTTTCAGTGAGAGGTTTGAAAAGCCTAGAATACTTTTCAGTATGTGTCCTGGTCTAAAAAATGAGAGCTTTGAAGATACTCAGGATTCCACTTTTGCAGTCAGCCAGCCTGCTCAGAATCAAAAAACTGGCATCCTGCTTAAGAAACGCAACCTATTCTTCCTGTTTCTTTTTCTCCCTTGCAGTTGGAATTCTGGAGTTTCTACTTGAAATTGCACAACTTTTTTTGCTGTTGGTAATTTTTTGTTGTTTTTTAAGTAGTTATAAGGGAACATAAGAGGTAAAACTTACTAAGTAGCAATATTGCAATATTTTGAAGGTGGATGAGAAAAGTCTTAATTTTTTGTTTTAGGTACAATATTATTTTATAAGATTTATTTTTATTTGAAAGGCAGAGTTGAGGGGAAGACAGAGAGGTGTTCATCTGCTAGATCACTCTCCAAATTGCCGCCATGCTGGGGCTGAGACAAGCAAAAGCTGGGGACCAAGAGCTTCTTCTGGGTTTCCCACAGGGATACAGGGGCCCGAACACGCTGCTGCTTTCTCAGGCCATTAGGAGGGAGACAGATCTGAAATGGAGCAGCCAGGTCTCAAATCAGCACCCATTTGGGATGCCTGCACTTCAGGTGCAAGCTTAACTCGATACACCACAGTGCCAGCTCCAATATCATTACTTTAATTGATAAAATTGTATTGTGTTCAACATATCAGTTGATGTTTATGCATGTATGCACACACGCACACACACACATACACACACATATTAGTTAGATTTAACCATTCCATTATTGTCATTAAATCTAGCTAATTTGGAGCCAGCGCTGTGTCAAGGAAGGTTAAGCCTCCACCTTCAGTGGCGGCATCCCATATCGGCACTGATTTGAGTCCTGGCTGCTTCTCTTACAATCCAGCTCTCTGATTATGGCCTGGGAAAGTAGTGGAAAGTGACCCAAGTGCTTAGGCCCTGGCACCCTCATGTGACACCCAGAAGAAGCACCTGGCTCCTACATTCGTATCGGCTCAGCTCCAGCCATTATGGCCATTTGGGGAGTAAATCAGTGAATGAAAGATACCTCTTTCTCTCTCTGTCTCTCTCTCACTCTCACTCAGTAACACTACCTCTCAAATAAATAAATATCTAGCTAATTTACACATGCACCACCTCACATAGTTACTGGTTTTCAATGAGAATATTTAACATGTACTTTACATTTTTCAAGAATATAATATATCATCAACTGCAATTATCATCTTTTTTAAAGATTTATTTGAAAGTTAGAGTTAGAGAGAGAGAGAGAGAAGTCCTCCATCCGCTGGTTCACTCCCCAAATGGCCGCAATGGCCAAGGCTGGGCCATGCTGAAATCAGGAGCCAGGAGCTCTCCTCTGGGTCTCCCATGTGGGTACAGGGGCCCAAAGACTTGGGCCATCCTCCACTGCTTTCCCAGGTGCATTAGCAGGGAGCTGGATCAGAAATGGAGCAGCTAGGACTCAAACAAGTGCCCATATGAGATACCAGTGTTGGAGGCAGCAGCTTTACCCACTACACCACAGCGCCAGCCCCTGCAGTCATCTTTACAATAAATCTTTTGAACTAATCCCTTCTGTCTAACTATATGAGTCCTTTGACCAAGATCTACTCAATCTACCCTTCCCCCTAGCCACCAGAGCCTCTAGCAACCACCGTCTACTTCTAAAAGATCAACTTTTTTAGATTCAACAAATGAGTAAGATTATATGATCTTTTTCTTTCTTTACTTTGCTAATTTCATTTACCAGCTTCAACCGTGACATCACAAATGACATGATTCCCTTCATTGTTTTTTAAAGATTTTATTTGTTTATTTGAGAGGTAGAGTTACAGACAGTGAGAGGGAGAGACAAAGAGAAAGGTCTTCCATCTGTTGGTTCACTCACAGCAACAACCGGCACTGTGCCGATCCAAAGCCAGGAGCCAGGTGATTTTTCCTGATCTCCTATGTGGGTGCAGGGGCTCAAGCACTTGGGCCATCTTCTGCTGCTTTCCCAGGCCACAGCAGAGAGCTGGATTGGAAGAGGAGCAGCCAGGACCAGAACCGGTGCCCATATGGGATGCGGGCCCTGATTCCCTTCCTTTTTTATGGATGAATACTATTCTACTATGTAAATATACCACATTTGTACTATTTGCTCATTCATTCATGGACACAGATTGCATTTCTTGGATGTTTTGAACAGTGCTACAATAATCATGGAAGTACAGATATCTTTTTTGATGTACTGATTTCATTTTCTTTGGATGCATGCCAAGTAGAAGGATTGCTGGATCATCTGGTGGTTTTTTTTTTCTTAATTTTTTGAAGAACCTCCATACTGTTGTCCATAGTGACTGTACTGGTTTGCATTCCTGCTAACACTGTGTAAGAGTTCCCTTTCTCAACATCCTTGACAATAGTTATCTTTTGTCTTTTTGATGATAGCTATCCTAGCAGGAATAAGGTGATGTGTCATTGTGGTTTTCATTTGCATTTTCCTGATCATTAGTAATATTGAACTTTTTTTCATATACCTGCTATCATTTGGTTATGTTCTTTCGGGAAATGTCTAAACAAGTCATTTGCTTGTTTTTAAAATCAGGTCGTTTTCTTGCTATTGAGTTGTTTGAGTTCCTTACATATTTTATTTAATACCCCAAATAGAATTCCTTTAGTCTCATGTTTAAGAAACTATTTCAAACATAATGCAATTCCTTTATAACTGGAGTGTTTACAGAAAATGAGAGTTAATCCACATCTCCAAATTATCGTCCAGTAAAATCCTGTAATATACTTAGCATCTGATTTCTATATAAAAACAATGTCCCCAGATTGCATTTTGATCTTGAAATATTAAGTGCAAAATGAACCTCTGCACATTAGACGTAGCAACAGTTTATCCCAGCAGCTGAACTGGCCTAGTGACAATGTAGTTGATGTGGTGATAAGTCATACATGCAATCACAAACCCTTTCATTCCAATAGTGATTTCCACAGAGCAGTTATTAAGAACTCTGGGAAACTGTGCCATTAATATTCATTAAGTGCAGGGCCTGGCGCCGTGGCTCACTTGGTTAATCCTCCGCCTGTGGCACCGGCATCCCATATGGATGCCGGGTCCTTGTCCCGGTTGCTCCTCTTCCAGTCCAGCTCTCTGCTGTGGCCCGGGAGGGCAGTGGAGGATGGCCCAAGTGCTTGGGCCCCTGCACCCACATGGGAGACCAGGAGGAGGCACCTGGCTCCTGGCTTCGGATTGTAGCAGCCATTTGGGGGGTGAACCAACAGAAGAAAGACCTTTCTCTCTGTCTCTCTCTTTCTCTCTGTAACTCTACCTGTGAAAAATAAAAAATAAAAAAATAATATTCATTAAGTGCATACAGTGGCAGAAACTGGAGAGCAGAGGCTCATTGAAGCCACAGACTCTATAGAAGAATCTAGGACCCTGGCTTTACCTCGTTGATCATCCATTAACCCAGATTTCCTCTTCACTACAGGAGTCAAAGGACCCTTCCCTGTGAATCAGTGCCTTCCACCCAAACACCATGACACACAGAACATTCTCTAGTTCTGTGGGAAGTCAATCAAGTGTTTTTGTTAATGTTTATCTCCATTTCATCTTACATTTTTCAAAATTCTTAAACCAAGACCCCAAAGTTTCTGTAGTAGTGTATCTGGGCAAATTTCTAACTAGGTAAGTAGATATGCACACTCCCCTAAATTTTATAGTGAAATTCTTTCTGTCTCTTTCAAATGAGGTTCAGTACATTTATATATATATATTTTAAAAAAACCTTATAGATTAAGATATAGTTTACAAATGACCTCAAAATAAATGTTCTCTGTATTATCAAAATGTTAATTTTACCCAAATTTCTAATTGATGCTGTGTACCAGAATTACCTAAAAAATGCAGCAGAGAAAAAACCATCCCAGGAATATTTATTTCAGCAAGCATAAAAATTAGCTTTTAGGGGTCGGTACTGTAGCATAGCAGGTAAAGCCACCACCTGCAGTTCCAGCATCCATATGTGCTCCAGTTCGAGTCCCAGATGCTCCACTTCCAATTCAGCTCTCTGCTATGGCCTGGGAAAGCAATAGAAGATGGCCCAAGTGCTTTGGCCCCTTCACCCACATGGGAGACCTGGAAGAAGCTCCTGGCTCCTGCCTTCAGATCGGCGCAGTTCTAGCCATTGTGGCCAATTGGGGACTGAACCAGCGGATGGAAGATTTCTCTCCCTCTCTCTCTCTCTCTCTCAGCCTCTGCCTCTCTGTAACTCTGCCTTTCAAATAAATAAATAAATCTTTTTAAAAAATTATATTTTGTATTATTCTTTCCTAAAAATAAATACATTTATCAAGTGACATTTTTCCATTTTCCGCAGATTTTTTGAACTAAGTGGAAAATATTTGCATCCTGAGTAAATCTTTTCTCTCCCTTCCATAAGATATTTTCTCAATGATTTCTGACTCCAGCGGGGTGATGGTTTATGGACGATATGACCAGTTCCTTCGGGAAGTTCTCAAACTACCCACAGCAGTGTTTGAAGGCCCTTCATTTGGTTACACAGAACAATCAGCTCGATCCTGTTTTTCCCAGCAGGTAAAGAACAAACGAACTTAAGGAAATATCTCTCCAACAGTAGTTACTCTTTTCTATATGCCATAACCAGGCACAGATACACAAATTCTTCTTTGGTGATAAAAACCTGTATTGTATTTCTAGCCTCTGACAAATGACCTCTGAGCTAATAACTAAATGCAACACAACTGGAATATAATAATAGGCGGTGTTAACTGACCATGAAGCAGGCACCATGCTGAATTACTTGTTTTTGTTGTCTAACTTAACCCTTACAACAACCCTGTGCCCTTAATATCAGTACTGTGAATGTCACTGCAGTTTCCAAAGGGTTGAATTATCACTCAGCCTCACATGCAATATGGGTGACCCAGCACCAAACTTTACCAATGTTTAGTAAAAGGGATAAGAAAGGAATCACTGCACATGCCACATCACAATCTGGGAGGACCTTGAAATACGTGTCATTCAAAATTAGCAAGAATTATACGGCTACTTTCTTACTGAAAAGGGCCTATATACTCCAAAAGGGTTATATATGATGCTGCTGTGTTCAAAGTTGCTTTTGAAATATCCTATAGTCTGTCCCATTATATAATGTTGTGTATATCCCTCCCTTATACCTGTCAAGAGCATAACAACATTTCAAAAACTTCCCACAGTGATTTTAGCCAGTATAATAAATGATCAAAATGATTAAAATCATGTGAATTCCATAAGAGGTCATGCAAGCAAAAGAATAAGACCAATTTATTTTTGTACTGTATAGATTGCCTATATCAGCTGTTTGAATGGTGAAATTCCAAAATTGTCTAAATACTTCACTGGAAAAAGTCCAAGCCACCTCAAATGATTGTTATGGGAATACATTACTGTTTAGCTATATAAGTTATGATAGCTTTTTAGAAAATACTATCTCATTATTTATACTATGCGTATCTTTTAGTCATAATGTTGATGTCAACCTTATAGAAGGCTTAAACTATGTAGTATTATAAAGACCAAACTTGTAAGCACCTACTGATAGTAAAAGTTTCACTAAGGGCTACCAGAACAGTTGTTTAGTGTACTACAAGGATTTTTGTCATATATATGACATAAAAAGATACTGTACATCTTCAGTCCTGGTTTCTCATTTAAAAATATAAAACTTGTCCTTCCACTTTGATGTTCTAGTTCAAATTTTCAAATAGAATAGATATCTGAGTGTATAATGTGTAATTTGTTATTCATGTTATTACCATACATTCTTATTTTTGTCATTGTGAAAGAAACATGGGTAAAATATATTCATTTTCTACATCAGAAAAATCCAGGATAATGAGACAATAATTGACAGAATTGAGAGAAAAGACACATAAAGAAAGGAGGGACATATTTTTTAAATTTTACATCATCCCCTCCTAAAAGAGAAATATGGTTCCTTCTGAATAGGATTCCTTCATAATCTTGTGTAGCAGAATAATTAACATTAACTACTAAGTATTGGGAAGTTGAGGAAACTTAAAAGGGAAGTTGGTCTACAAATTTAGAAGGGAATTAGAATTATATAGTTTTCTATGGTCATTATTGGGTAAAACTCAATGGAGAATTTCAGTTCTTCATCTTTCTTCATTATTTTCATGCATCCCCCTAGGTGAATATAAAAGTGATGCTCTCAGAACTGGTTTTCTCCTGATGATACTAATGACTCAGCTTCCATTGAGTTAATTCAGTCCTGTGTATGCTTAGATAAAAAAGCAATCAATGTATTCAGCTCTGAACTAGTTTAATAACACATTTGAAAGTTCTGTATCTTCACGTATTAGAGTTCAAATGCCTTCTTTCAATTGCAAATCATACTTACATAGCAGGTGAATTAAGTAGCCCCTGTCCTAAATTTTTGTGGTTTTCAATGCAGAAGAAAGTCACGTTAAATGGTTTCTTGGACACGCTCATGTCAGATCCTCCTCCCCAGTGTCTGGTCTGGTTGCCTCTTCTACATCGACTGGCAAATGTTGAAAATGGTGAGTAGTTACTCCTGAGCAAAGGTAATTTCAAAGTTACTGAAATCAAGCCATCGGGTCCACCGTTGCGCTCAGGTCGTTAAGAGAAGCCTGTTTAATGACGGAAGTTTGTTTAGGACAGAACTGATCAGTAAAGCCTTATAGGATCCATACAAAGTTAAAACTGTCAGTTCTAAAAACTTATTAAATCTAACATGTACCTGTAAGTTGCAAGTCAAGTGTGCTTAATAACTTGGTACCCAGAGGAAAATCTCAGTACAGTATCATTTTCGGGTATTTGTTTTAGACCTGAATTTCCAATATTGGTATACATGCATTATTTCTTCGTAGATACACAACCAGGAATTGGTGGGAGAGACAGGAAAAAAATTTGATGATAACATCGTACTAATCTTTACTCACATGCTCCAAATTGTGTTCTCAATAGTTGTACTTATTTTAAAGATAAGAGTAATGGAGGCCAGCATTGTAGTGTCGCAAGTAAAACTGCTGCCTGGAATGCCGGCATCCCATGTGGGCTCCGGTTCCATCCCTGGCTGCTCCACTTCTGATTCAGCTCCCTGCTCATGTGCCTTGGGAAAAGATGCAGAAGATGGCCCACGCGCTTGTGCCTCAAGAAGCTTCTGGGTCCTGGCTCCTGGCTTCAGCCTGGCCCGGCCTTGGCCACTGCAGCCATTTGAGGAGTGAACCAGCGGATGACAGATCACTCTCTCTCTAACTATGCCTTTCAAATAAATAAAATAAATCTTTAAAAAAGAAAGAGTAATGTAACTTTTATAGCATACTTTTTTTAAGTGAGTATTTCTAATGTGAAAATAATTATTATAGACATCTAAATTTAAATATGAAATACAGTTCAGGACAAGATTTAAAGGGATTTAAAGGTGAAACAATTAGTGTGTCCTTATTTATTACTTAACACTTAAATTTCTCCAAACTTAAATAGGAAATAATTTACCCATATATCATATTAGAATATTAATTTCTGTATGTTTTCTAATGCACATTAGGGCTAAAGTTTACTTAACTTTAAATTCTCATTCAGAATTTTGCCTCTGCTTTATTAATTCTTAGTTCAAAGTTTTGACTTTATCCCCTGTACTCACAGAAAAAGTTTAAAGAATGAACTGCTAGTTTCTCTGCCATCACTAACAAGTGTGGGTTGTTTTTATTTTTAATGCTTCTCATCCATAAAGCAGAAGCAGAGCACAATCAAGGCCCGTATTATTATGCAGGATGAGTTCAGATGACTGTTTACAGTTCCAGAACTAGTCATTTTCCAGTCGTAAAGCTGTAATTTCATTCCTTCGGTTTCAGTGTTTCCTGCTGCAGGAGATCAGCTTCTTAGGTACTGTCCCACAACAGTTGTCCCTGGATTCAAGTTCCACCTTCGTCTTTCCCAAGAGCCAGAAAAAGGAGATCATAACGCGTGTTTAGGGGATAACACATTCAGAACTGGCTATGTCTTTATATTTTCACTTTGCTTTTTATTTTCATCTACTCATATTTGCTTTATTTTTGCTGGCTGGTTAGAGAATAACTTTACCAAAGAGTTGTTGTTGTTATTTTATTGTTGTTTTGGTGTCTGGCTCACAGCATGTAGACAACTGCTTGAATTTGATCATTCACAAGCTTCGAATCTCAAACAGTTAACTTTGTCTGCTTTAATTTTCCTGCCAAAGAGAATTAAGTGTCTCTTAAAGTATTTGAGTAAGAGCCATATTCAGGGGTGGGAATTTGGTGTAATGGGTAAGTTACCACCTGGGACACCCATCTTCATATATGAGTCCCTAGGTTCAAGTCTTTCTCCTGCTTCTGATCCAGCTTCCTACTAATGCACACCCTGAGGGGAGGCATATCACGGCCCAAGTACCTGGGTCTCTGTCACTCATGTGGGAGACCTGGATTGAGTAGCAGGCTCCTGACTTTGGCTTGGCCCAGCTCTTGCTGTTACAGGCATTTTTGGAGTGAACCAGCAAATAGAAAATTAATATTCATTCTCTCTCTCTCTCCCTCCCTCCCTCCCTCCCTCCCTCCAAATAAAAATGAGAAAAAGATAAATTTTCAAAGAACTACATTCAGATAATTTATATATCTTTTGGGACCCTCTCTAGCTGCATCCATAAAGAAAAACCTGGTTTGTTACATAAAGGGTCACTCCATTTTGAAAAAAGCAACTTGGGTCTCTCACCATCTCCCCTCTTCCCTACCCTTTTCCACTTCTCTACACTTGCTTTGCTCTCTGCCCACTGGATGGTCAGCTGCATTCATCCTTTGTACTTCTGAGTCTTTCAGTGAACTGTGCTGGTTTCCTGGAGACAGAGAGCAGTTTGGAGAAAAGGCAAATCAGCTGGGGTAATTTATATTCTTGTAGGGTAACAGATGGGAGTTGAAAGAGCAAATGTCATTACAGAGATTTGTGGTGTTTAAAAGGATACCTTTTTTTCATCCCACTTGATTACTTCTACCCCCACATACATACTTGAAAGCATGGGTAGACGCCAAGAAAAAATGCTTCTCTGAGCCAAAACCGACTATCACCTGAAATCATGGCCCTCAGTGGAAAAGTGCTTTGCTATTGAGCTGTGTTTTTCCTTATTCTGGTTCATACTTTTGCTTTCTTGTTTTGTCTCCATGTACTCTCCCCTTAGTCTTCCATCCGGTGGAGTGTTCCTACTGCCACAGTGAGAGTATGATGGGATTTCGCTACCGATGCCAACAGTGTCACAATTACCAGCTCTGTCAGGACTGCTTCTGGAGGGGACACGCTGGCGGTTCCCATAGCAACCAGCACCAAATGAAGGAGTACACGTCATGGGTAAGGCGAGGCCCGGACAATGCTTAGAGTTGGATGTGTGTGTGTGTGTGTTGCCCAGAATGAAAAGGAACATCAAGGATGCTGACAGAAGTAGGGGCAGACTCACCTTCCCCTCCTGGTCTAGCGTTCCTTTCCCACCCCTACCATCCCCCACCTTGCTGGCATCTCTTCCTGATTCTATCTGAATCCAGTGTCGCTTCCAGAGACTTAGAATTTAGGAAGGATCTAGGAAGACAGCCCGTTACTTCTTGGAATATAGATAATTCAGCACTGATGTAAGTCAGCAACCGAGCAACAGTGACCTTCTGGAACATAGTGTTATTGTCACAGTAAGTTGAGGTCTTCTCCAAGTTTCATTTTGTTTCATTTTCTATGGAAATTACTTTAAAATTATTGTTAGTTTCATTTTTTTCTTTGGTTCTTGAGTTCTTTTAATGTCTGGAATATTAAATTAAGGAAAGAAGAGGGAGTGGGCTTAGTACTACTCTCCCATTTTCTGTTTCGCAGGGATAAAGTAGGGAGATTGTGGTCACGTTAGAAAACTCATCTTTTCATGAAAAGTCTGAGTGAACAACTTGGTAAAGGTGTCCTGTAAGTGTTGGTGTGGCAGGTATTTTCACAGGAGCATGTCCACTCTGTCTACAGAAGTGATTTCACCGGCGGGTGTGCTTGCTGTTGAAATAGTTTACAGTGTACTGACCTCTGTCTCAGTGAAACTCACAGATCAGTTGCAGAAATGTTGCTCCTGGGCATCTGTTCCAATTCTGCCGTGGGTGCGGGTTGGTTTTTGTGGGACAGACTCAGCACTGCCAGCCTCTCTTGCAATGGTTCTAACACAACAAAATACAAATTGTAATGAGTTCTCTATATTTAAATGTTTTGCATTACAACCTATAGCCTTTACATAAAGGATAACTTATTGTTCTTTTAAAAAAAATCGCCTTCAAGAAAAATGTGTCTTCCTTCAGAATCTTCTTTCCATTGTTTATTGGAAACTGATACTCAGTGTTAGATTCTGAATTCAGGTAACAGTTATTCACAAAGGCAGTGTTTGCTGAGAGCTTTGTGCCCCATCAGATGTCACCCCTCGCTGTTGGTGATGGCATATGCTGAAGATGGATAAAGCAGCACAGATCACAAACTACAATTTAATTAAGAAATAGGTGGAAACTTTTTTTTTTTTTTTTTTTTTTTTTGTCGACATGTAATCAGTTTCTATACTTCTATCCCAGATCCTGGAAGGTTGCTGTTTAAAGACTAATCATTTTTAGTTGTTTTGTGTACATGCTAAGGTCACATAAGGAGCCTCTCTCTGAGGGATCATGGATTCTAAAGTTTTACATCAGGGCACTGTCTTTACAAAGCATCAGCCTCCCCAAGAGGACAAAGGGGCTCTCTGGTTTATGGGGTGAAAAGCTGTTGTTGCTGCTGTTTTAAGTGTTCTGAGAATTGCATCTCTTAACAAACACCAAAGAAGGACTTCATGAGCAATGTTCCTGGTACTTAGCTTTTAAATAATGAGGACAAAGTCACTCCATTATATTACCAGTTATGGAACCTAGATGTGAAAGCAAGAGGCACAATTATAAATGACTTCTTATGGACAGGGTAAATTTGATTAAAGGTTTACTGTGTGTGGTACACTGGTCTTTACAATGTTTCCTGTGTAATGTTAAGATAAACAGTCCACCAGTCTACTTGAAAAACAAACAGCGTGATGCCGGGGAAAGCACTCAGATTGAAGTTCTGCTTTTACTTCTAACTGAATGTGTTCCGCCACACCTGGAACATCTTGCACCTGGATTCTTGCAAAACCTGTTCAACTTCCTTCTACTCCTATCTCCCCACAAAGCGTTTTCTGTTCCAAAGTGGGAGCATTCCTTCCAGAAGCAGGCCTGATCCTGTCATCCCTGTGATTTCTAACTCATCGCTGTCCCCCTCTGCCCTGGAAATGACAGTCCCAGATGTGCCCCGGAAGCCCTCTAATTCTGCCGTCTGCTGTCCTCTCCGGAACTGAGTCTGTCCTCCCTCCTGCCTTTGCAGTTGCTGCTTCCTTGATCTGAAATTATCTTCCCAATCCCCGAAGTTTTGTCAAAAGAAACTCTTGTGGCCATTAAATGCCAGCCCAAGTGCATGGTGACTGCTTGCATTTCCTATGCATTTGCTGACAGGAGGTAGATAACCTGGAGGCTTGTTAGTACTCTAGTCCCAACGTGGAGTAAACTTCCTCACTTAGAGTAGGTTCCTCACTTAGAGTAGGTACTTGAAAAGAATTTATTGAATGAATGAATGAATGTTTGTTATGAAAAATCTGATAAAATATTACATAAACGTTAGTTATCACTTCTCTCTTCCTCCCAGAAATCACCTGCTAAGAAGCTAACTAATGCATTAAGCAAGTCTCTGAGCTGTGCTTCTAGCCGTGAACCGTTGCACCCCATGTTCCCAGATCAGCCTGAGAAGCCTCTCAACTTGGCTCACATTGTGTGAGTATCTCTGCCCTCCAGATTAAGATCAGCTTTCTTCACCGACATGTGCCCAAATCCTTGCAAAGGCAATTTCCTATCAGTTTCAAGGACCAGGTTCTAAGACTTAATTTGAAAAAAAAAGATAGGGTCAAAGTAATGCCATTAAAAATTTTCTTGTTGAGATACATAGTACTTCTGTCCAGCTGCACTAGTCAAATATGCAACATTAATGTAATTCACCCAGAAATGGTAAATAGTCAGAAAGCTTACTTATAAAATATGTCAGCAAAGTTTGCACATTTGGGAGTTAACAATCAATGGAATTACCATGGTTGAAAAACAATATTCAAGCATCTTATACCTTAATATCATAAGCTTTGAATCCCAAATAAGAAAGGTCTTCAAAAAGTTCATGGAAAAGCATATAATGAAATAACTATGCATGGATTTCTAAAGTTTTTGAAATTATATTTTAATTCTATTTTTCCATGAACTTTTTGAAGTACCCTTGCAAAAACCCTTTATTTCATTGCTCTCCAGAGCCATTCATTTTCAAGATGACAGTAAATAGCAATTGCTTTGAATTTTAATGACAAGCTCAATAATATTAGAAGAATCATGGTCTATGCAGGAGAAGGTTGAGGAAGGGAGTTGTTAGGAAAATTTGCCAGAATATTTTTTAAAAATGATTTTTTTTCTCCAAAGTTTGGATTTTGTAGTTAGAGTGGGTAAGGCCGGTGGGTGGCTACCACCATCCTTGCCACTTCTCAGAAATGTCCTGCCTTGGAGCTTCTTTCAGGCCTGGTGGCCGGGGTGACAGAGAGGCATAGTCAGAAGAAAGTATTTCTTCCCTGGTGTTACTTTAGACTCAAGAGAAGAAAGAAGCTCCCTCCCTGCTCCCGTGCACAGTTAGGAATTATATGGGCACAGATACTTCTTAAAGCTTCTAGAACATGAGGTCCACCTTCTTGAAACATATCTATGTTCTTAATTTGGGTTCTATGGAAGGATTTCAGGATTACCTTAAAATTGTATATAAAATGTGCCTTGTTTCTGAGAAAACTTTCATGTGTTTAATAAGATTCTCAAAAGAGTCCTTGAATCTAAATATTGGTCTATGCTAATATATTTCCCAGGGTGAACATCTTAATTTTAGAGTGAAAATTGTGCAGGATATTTAATTGTTAAGATAATATACAAGAAATGCTTGATGTAGACTGTCCAGTCTGTGTTAGAACAGGATTTTTTTCTATTTTTAACTATAGAATTGTCTTATATAATTGTTTCTTTGTTAACTTGCTATTGTCATAAACAGGTAGATATCCATGTCTAAGAACTCTGATTTTAAAATATAGTGTTCATTGAGCTATTCTAAATTATTAAAGGCACATAAAATCCATTTTAATAACAAAATTGGCCAGCGCCGCGGCTCACTAGGCTAATCCTCCGCCTAGCGGCGCCGGCACACCAGGTTCTAGTCCCGGTTGGGGCGCCGGATTCTGTCCCGGTTGCCCCTCTTCCAGGCCAGCTCTCTGCTGTGGCCAGGGAGTGCAGTGGAGGATGGCCCAGGTGCTTGGGCCCTGCACCCCATGGGAGACCAGGAAAAGCACCTGGCTCCTGGCTCCTGCCATCGGATCAGTGCGGTGCGCCGGCTGTGGCGCACCGGCCGCGGCGGCCATTGGAGGGTGAACCAACGGCAAAGGAAGACCTTTCTCTCTGTCTCTGTCTCTCACTGTCCACTCTGCCTGTCAAAAAAATAAAAATAAAAATAAAAATAGAATAAAATAAAAAATAACAAAATTATGGTACATGCTTTAATCTTTCACAAAGAGGAATACCCTCTTAACTTGCCACAGTTAGCATATATGCAGAATTAATGAATAGTCACCCTCCTTTTAAATGTATATAGGTACACTTTTAATAAATTTAACATATATAACATTTCCTGGTATGTCCTTTCATCATAAGCCATTCTACCACATTTATATGGTCCTGTAAGGTGGAAGTAAGTAAAGAAACACCTGAAATAAAAACACATAACCCCACACACACACATAAAACCCTTAAGTTATTACTCCAAAATATGGCTTTGAGTGTAAAGGTCTTAAGCAGAACAAATATTATCATAGTGTGATAACATGTGTACTAAGAAACTTTATTATTGAGTCTCTAGCACATGGCATCCTAAAAATGTATTCCTTAGAATCATACATGGCAGGGAAAACATGTCTCCTGCTGGTGGTTCTTTCTCTGTCATCCTCACTCCCCACTAACTTCTGCCTGTAATTTGTCAAGTAATTTGTTAATAAATGTTTTCGTTGTAGTCACAGACCACATCTTTATGTTCATTGGACACATTTTCATATAGGTTCACAAAACTATCCATTTGGTATCACTTACACACATAGATAAGCTCACAGCACACAAAGGCAGGAAGAGAGCAGAGTGAGGTTTGAGCACTAACAATTTTGATAAGGATATGCTGTCATATGCTGCATTCCCTCGAGGTTGGAGTATGGGGAATGATAGCATAGACTCAAAGCAGTTTTTCTGTTACTATAAAAAAACAGTGTGTTCATTTTGTATTAGTACAAACTCTTAAGACATTGTTCAGAAAAATATTCACAAGATGCAAATATTTAATTATAGAATAATTGTATGTCCTTATGTGTGATGCTGAAATGTTTAATGTTATGAAGTCCATATATTTAGAAACTGATGTTGAACATTATATAGCCTTCTTTTTTAAAAAAAATATTTATTTATTCATTTGAAGGCAGAGTTACAGAGAGGCAGAGAGAGAGAGAGAGAAAGAGAGACAGAGAGAGAGAAAGTCTTCCAGCCACTGCTTCATTCCCCCAGATGGCTGCAATGACCAGAGCTGAGCCAATCCAAAGCCAGGAGCCAGGAGCTTCTTCTGTGTCTCCCTCAAGGGTTCAGGGGCCCAAGGACTTGACCATCCTCCACTGTTTTCCCAGGCCATAGCAGAGAGCTGGATAGGAAGTAGTGCAGCTGGGAATAGAACCAGTGCCCATATGGGATGCCGGCACTGCAGGTGGCAGCCTCACCCGCTACACCACAGCGCTGGCCCCCATTATATAGCCTTCTTAAGTGCATGCATCTTGCTGTTTTGTGATTGTGTTAAAATTTGAAATTTCCTCATATATATACTGTATCCAATCTTGAGCAGTAGGAAGTCATTATAAGATATAGACACAAATCGCATGACTTAGACTTGATCAATACATAATAAATAAACTTTAAAATATTTTCATTACCTGTTACATATTCCAGTTCCAACTTTTAAATGTGAAAAATGTTATAGATATAGATATAGATATAGATATAGATATAGATATCTCACATTTTACAAGTAGCATTAGTACACTGAAAGGAGAATAAGCCAATAGGATTTTTAAACAGACTTCAATACTACCATGATACACACACTTATGTATAGAAACAAATGTTGTGACACACCCAAAATGCTGTTCTTTACTATAGTCAGGATTTTATATCCTTACAATAGAGAGATGCTGCCAGTCATGAATGATACCTTAAATAGAAATGAGCAGGTGGTGACATTTGGGTATTTTGGCATTTGTTCTTAGTAATTGTACTGCTTGTAAATGTTACTATGATTAACAGTCTCTATTCTATTCCATTCTTTGCTGCCAAAAGTGACACTTGGTAAGTAATTCAGTAATCTCCAATGTACTTAAAAAACTTACAGGTGGTTATGAGACACAAAACAAGTGAGCAGCATGAGACTAGTTTAAAACTCATTCTGCCTTGAGCTGAACACTTTCCATTTTCAAGAAGGACAGTAATTTTACAAAAATGTCCTCTGGGAAGGTCTTGCAAGAAAGAAAATGTGGCACTAAGCCCTTGTGACTTATTCCATTTTGTGGAGCTTTCTTTTGTTTTTCATAAGAGTGGATATGTTTAAAATTCCTTGTGTGACCTATTTATTAAATAAGGTCTTGCCATTTGATTATAGAGGAAGTAGGAACTTTAGTTCCTTGGAAAACCTTTGGTGCCATAGGTATCCATTCTGTGTCCCAAGTTTAACATTTTGATGGTGAACTTTAAACATGTCATCATTTGCTAAATACTCTGGATTTCAACTTTGCAGTAACTGGATTCAGTAGAATAAATTCATTCAGCTAATTAAAATTCACTTATTTTCTCATTTCCTAGAGATAGAGCATGACAGGAAAGTTTAAAATGACACAAGAAAACCAGTAATGTCAGGTCAAGTTTATCTTTTCAACTTTTTGCAGAACTACATGAGGATTGTGTACACTGTTTTAATTTACATAGCTTTCCATAATCCATACAGAACATTTGTATAAAATTAGCATCCTTCTTATAAGGTTGATACTATTGGGCTTAAGGAAGAGTTCATTTTCAACTATCTTCATACAAGCTCACTTGTATCAAAGATAGATCCTAAATAAGTAATGCAATACACTGATTATTTTCAGAACTTCAGTTACTATATCTAGAGTTGATGAAATAGTGAAGCTGTTGCTTTGAAGTCATCCAGTAAATAGTGTATCTTACAAAATCTTAGAACACAGTTTAGCACCAGCTACCAGGAAATGATACCAATGAATTTTTGCATTCAGTGCCAACACTGTGAAACCTACAGAGTATTATGAGCATTCCAAAAAATATATGGGGAGAAGTGTCTACCTTTTCCCAGAATATCTTCATTGTTAGACCCCAAATTTACTCTAGCTCCTCAAGGTAAAAATTAAATTATTTATAAATCTGACTCTTAAGCCAACAGTAATACCTTTTATATACTACTATAATTAATGTAACATTCAAAAATATATACCTATATTCAAATTCAAATGTAGAATTATAGTGAAACAAAATTTTCTCTGACTCAGACTGATGCCCTGCCTCATCCTCCATCTTCTAAATCCTAAATCCTGTCTCATTTTACCATTCAGCTTCTTATACTGAACCTAGAATAAGACCAAAAACTGCTTGGAGATGAGATATAGGGATCCTAGCTTGATCATTTTACCTAAAGACATTTATGCTAAGAAAAGAGTAACGTGAAATGAAAAATGATAGCAGGTAGTTAGGACTGTAAACAATTCTGAGAAATATTGATTACTATATTCTTTCTCTAATCCTATGCAAATAAGTAAAATTTGTAAGATGGCTTCCACCATGTACCCTATCACATGGATCACCCACACGACAGCAACTTCTTAAATCCTTGTGGTGCTTAACTGCATCTTCACGTAGGACAAGGAGCAAATAAGACAATATGATTTTACAGCCTATATCCTTCCACATCAGGCAAGTCATCATGGAGAACACAGAAAGAAGTTTACAAAGCCTCAGGGATTGTCCTCTTTCTAAGAGGATGTATTCAAATGGCCAATAGACACATGAAAAAGCGCTCAGGATCACTCGCTGTCAGGGAAATACAAATCAAAACCACAATGAGGTTTCACTTCACACCCATTAGAATGGTCCTCATACAGAAGTCAACAAACAACAAAAACTGGGGAGGATGTGGGGAGAAGGTTACCTTAATCTGCTGTTGGTAGGAATGTAAACTGCTACAGCCACTGTGGAAGACAGTATGGAGATATCTCAGAAAGCTGAATATAGACCTACTGCTTGACCCGGCTATCCCACTCCTGGGAATTTATCCAAAGGAAATGAAACCATTATACTTGGTGAAGTAAGCTAATCATGCTTTGAAAGCTTCTCCCTTTCGACAGCAGTATAAATATGTCTACATATTCTTCAAAATCCTTATTCAGTTGGAGACTGTAATTCAATAAAACACCAAGGCTCATGAACTCAGTAAAACACCAAGGCTCTCAATGATTAACACAGAATCTATACAAGGGATCTTCAAAAATTCATGGAAAATGTGTATTATACAAAAAACAATGCATGGATTCCAAAATTTTTGCACCAAAATAAACATCTTTTAATTCCATTTTTCATGAAATTTTTGAAGGACTCTCTCTTTTCTCAAAGAAATGTACCTTTACAAACTTAAATGTAAAGTCTCCTGGGTGAGAGAGAACTCAGATCTTCCCATCCAGTTACCTTGAGGGATGATGATAGTTTTCAATCTGTGCTGTTTGTTTTCATTTTCTGTACACACTGTACTTTGTTTTAGGCCTCCCAGACCTGTAACCAGCATGAATGACACCCTGTTCTCCCACTCTGTTCCCTCCTCAGGAAGTCCTTTCATTACCAGGAGGTAAGTTCCTATGCTATTATAACATACATCCTCTTCTCTGGTAATGAATCTTGCTCTGTGGCAAGACAAATATTCTAGAGTAAGGCAGGTGCAGGAGTTTGTTGGAGACTAGCTTTTGAATGTCCACAAATTCTCGATTCCGTTCATGTATGTGTATTTAAAGGGGGCTGGGTGTCTTTTGGGATTCATGCCACTTCTACAACGCACATTTATAATCCACCCACAGTACGAGTGTGGAGTATGTTTCAGTTTACCTACTGTCACACATGCATTCTTTCTCCTTGAGAAAATCACTTTCATAGCGCTGGGAGGGGTCCACCGAACCTGGGGAATAGGAATTCCCAGATGTAATTCGGTATTATTGTACGACTTCTGAGGCATTGCATTATTTAAAGCTCCAGATATAAAGTAAACCTCTTCTTGGTGAACTCTGGAGCTCCCAAAGATAGAGGCTGAAGACAAAATATGGGAACGGAGTTCTAATATAATTAACTTCCTAGATAATAACAAGAACTTAATTTTTTAAAAAGGAGGCCCTAGCTCATGGGAGAAGGAACAAGAGAAGCATTGCTTCTCTGAAAGTTAGCATTAGAAACATGCAGAGGTCAAGAGGTACGCTAAGTCATTTGATCAAATATCACGAATCAAGCACCAGAGGATTATTTTATAAATAGATGGAGAAGTCCCACAGGAAAGCAGAAACAAAGGTGAGGATAACTGGAATGTGCAGTTGAATATAGGATCTTAAATACCTTTCAGCAGAAAAAAATGCAGCCTTATAATTCACAAAATGCACATAGTCCATTTTTCCCTGAAGAGGTTTATAGGTGCTCATTTCCCTGTAATAGCCTCATGTTTTTAGTGAAGATTTGAAAACAGACTCAGGGTACTACTAGTTGTTTCCCCCTGAGTTCCAGTATTTGCCCCCCAACAGGAACCTGAAATGAAGATACCCCTCGTAATTATAATTAGTAAAATAAATAGAATGTGACGGTATGTTGGTATGTTTCCCATTTACAAATTAAGTCAGTAACAATTGGAAATAAGGAGGCATCTGTACGACAAAACATCTCCAGTGAAATATTGCTTAGGCCCTTAGGAACTTCCTGTGAGCCCTCCTTGTCAGAACCACAAGCAAATGCAGCCATCTTTTCTGAAACAAAGGCATGGAGTGTATAATCTGTGAGAGACACGGGCCTGTGCATCTATCTAGGGACCACCTGGTGTGATGTTTGGAAAAGATTCTTTTGTTAAGAAGCTCTGCATTCTGCAAATGTCAAGCAGAGGTAGACCCCATCCTTACTGAAGGTCATTTTATATCATTTCAGCTCGGACGGTGCTTATGGTGGCTGCGTCTAGATGGATAACATTGACTTCCTCTACCCTAAAATATTTCTATAATACTTTGAGCTATTCTGGTTCCTCCAGGGTTCATGGTACACATTTACCCCAAGTATGATCAATTCCCTTTTTTTCTCACTTTCAGTCCTTTTGGAATGTTCCCTGTGAACCCAGACATATTGTTTAAAGCCTGCAGTTCTTCTGGTTTCTGTTTAAAGGGTGCTGTTCAATAAAACTGTGTACACTCAATGTGTTTCCTCTGAGTGGGCCTTGCTCTGTCCATAGGAGGTTTTAATAAGGTCTCGTTATTTGACTCCCTCAGGTTACCTGAGGGGATAAGTGCAGCCAGCCCTGTGGCTGAAGAGCATTCACTCATAAAGCTGTATGTAAATCAGCTTGACCACGGCGCACGGTCAGTATCCCGGCCTGGAATCACTAATTGTAGCAGTAGTTCCGTAGCTAAACTGCTAGTCACTCTACTCCAGCACTAAAATCCTCTTGTCGCATGTCTTACTGGAGATGGAGGTCTTCCGGGGTTTTATGGGATTCTGGTGAGAATATCCAACTTGAGCTGCACGGCTCAGCTCTTTCCTCTCTCTCTACTCAATCTATTGATTTTGCAGCCTCATGGCAGTACATCTGAGATCTGAACATGTGAAGAGTGCCAAGTGAAATCTCACTTGCCTATGTATCTACTTTGTACAAGACCCCAGATGGTGATTTAGAAGACTCCTAAATTAAGGAGCCTCTTTGGACTGATTGTTAGCCCTAACTGGGAGAGGCTAGGGCAGTGCCATGTGGCTGGATCTATTACAGTAAAGATAACAAGACTTAACCAGTCTTAAGATTTTTTGTCTCACTGAGCCGCAGGGAGAGCAGTCTGAATCCAACCGAAGAAGCTATTTCAAACCCAGTTTCTTGCTATCAGTGCTTAATTTCTGTCAATAATGCTTGGTGGTGATCCACCTTTGATTTCTTAACCATGTCAGGACACTAAGGTAGGTGTAAATCCATTCTTCCAGATCTAGGCATAAGCCTAAGATCGTATTGGAACAAGACCAAAGAAATATGACCTAGGCTCTGCCCTCACTCTATTCCACCACCACCATCAATTTTAAAATCAAGAAAAACCCTTGCAATCCAAGAATCGTGTGATCAGTAGTATATCAGCATTAAGAAAGTAGGGAAGTTTGCCATACAGATAATTTATTAAACCTGAGTTGTCAGTCTTTCGTATTGTGATAAATCATAGAAAAATAAAGCAGAGTGGGGATAAATTGAAATCATTGCTCCAAAATCCTCACTGCAAACTCCTGGTATTACTCAACTTGAATCCTTTAAAGAACATCGCTTTGATCTTCAAAAGAAGCTAGGGTATATCTTTGAAGTCTTTTGACATCTTAGTCCTCTACCTCACACAGATTTACAAGTGTGTACCTCTGGTTACCACCACCACTGATTGCATCCTCTGTTCTGATATCCTTTTCTAGCTATTCACTTGATCGATTTTTCCCTTACTTGAAAGAAGACATTCTCCCTTAGTCCTCTGAAGTCTTCTTGTGTGTGTGTGTATGACTGTGTTTGTGTGTGCACACACATATGTATACTCACTGCTAGTTAGCAGTTAGGTGGGATATAGGTCAAATAACATAACTCACGAGCCAATTCAGCTCACTCACTTTCTTAGTCATAGACTGGATACCTAAATCTAGATTGTTTTCTTATAAATGTATAAGAAAGAATGGTTGGACTAGTAGAGATCTGTTGTCACCACTAGGAACACAATTACAAGGGCTATGTGTTGTAGGCCAGCAACATTACCTGAGCTTATGAAAGGTAGCATGCTATCATTGCAATATTATAGCAAGGACTGACCACAAAGGCAGGCCCAAAAGCCACTCGGCCCCCCTCACTTTGCACAGCATTATGCCTCTAAGGATTTTCTTTCTTCAATGACACCGTGTCTCCATTGTAAAATCTTAATTATCTTGCCAAAATATTTGCTTAGTTTATATGAGAAGGTCAACTAGTTCCTTCCCGTGTTAAATAAGTCTCTTTAATCATGGGCCATATTCATTCACCACAAAAGGAATGTTGAATGTTTAAATGGCTAGCTTTTTGACCTCCAATATTTGAAACTGCATTCAAAGTTTCCACAGATATTTTCATAGTTGCAACTCCTGAAGTGGTAACCACTCACAAAAGGATTCACTTTGGCTATTATATATAAGATCCAGTCAGACCTGCTCACTTTACCACATGTTATAAAATAGCTTATTCTTCATATATTGTGTTAAATGCATTCTGATAAGCTGTTTTCCGGTTTGTCATAGTACAAGTGATTATTCTGTACTGTGCTCTAGAGTACATTTGAGGAGGACACACCTCCCACACTAAGCAATTCCCAAATCCTTATTCTTCCAAGGGAAGAAGCAATTGTGTGGTTTTTTTGTTGGTTGACTGCTTGATCAGTTGATTGATTGGTTTGGGTTTTCAGCCAAAGGGAGGCTAATTCACTAAGTCTTTTTCAGTCTGTGCAAACTCTTGCTGATTCTTTGTCTAACAACCCAGTCTTTAAATCTAACTTCAAAATGTTCTAACTAGATTTTAAGCTTTTGTGATCTGGTAATCAATAGTGACTAGAAATAAAGTTCTGATACCAAATTCAGCCTTTGTCTCTGAATATCAAAGTATTCTTCATGGATAATTTTGTCTGTGATTAAAGCCTATCCATTTTTAATCCTAAAAATAGACAAATTTATAAGTCAACATCTGGTACCACTCAGAAGGTTTCCTCAATCTTTTAATACGTTCTGGGTATGTTGTGTGAACTTTCATGAAATTTGAATGAATCACCCTCTGCAGATTATATTTTGCTTTATGTAGCCCCAGAGCTCCATTAATATGCTAGATACTTTTTCAAACTTTACTGAAACTAGTCTTCACACTCAGTTCTAACAGTTTGGTATACTTAAATGTTAGTGCATAATTAAAAACATAGTTGCCTCTCTTTCTTACTTCAGTAACCTTTATTCTGTTACTAGAGTTGCTTTAGTTATTATCTCTGCATGCTATATACCCTGCAAACTCTTCTAGAGGCTCTGTTGGCAAAAATGTAATTAGTATGAGGTGGTGATATATGGGGACAATGTGGTAAATGTAGTGAATCAAATATGACCTAAGAATTCTTATTTCTTCCATGGCACCTGCTTCAAATGATTCAACTTTCATGCCAGCCTAAATTGATAACACCTAATTTTCCCACTGAGATGCCAACCTATTTTTTATGCTTGTATATTTATTTGCATGGAGAAGATATTTTATATTTCAAATACAAACTATTGAAAGAAAGAAAAAGAGAAATAGAATGTTTCAAGAGATTATTTCTTGACAAAACTAATTTCTAGGCATCTAGACTTTTTATTGTATTTAAATTACCTAATGACCTCATTATTAGACTGTGTTGATTACAGTGAGGAACAAAATAAACATCCACAATTGAGAGTCCAGAGAAGTTTTTCAGTTAATTTAAAACCAATAGAAATGAAAATACAAGTATCTGTTCTTATTTTGCCATGATTCCCATATAACTTTCCTTTCAACTATTGTAGTTATAATTATTCTATTACATAATTTGTTTACATAATATTCTTGTTCTGTGAGACTGTATCCAAGCCTTTAATACCATATTCAATGAAGAAAATATCTTTAACCAGAGTTAATGTAATAATACAAGCAGAAATGGTTTCACAAAACATATTTCAGGTTTATGCAAAAACCCAAGGAACATTTGTGTATGTTTTTATTATTTTAGAATAACTCAAAAATGTTTCTATTAAAGTAAAAATACTGGCATCAGTTTCTGCCCTCCAAAATCAAGGAGAGAGTTTTAAAAATAAATTTGAAGTATTTTGAAATTATTGCATCCTTCTAGAACCCACTGTGTCAATCTTGGTATATGTGTATGTGGTGTGTATGTGTATGTGTGTGTGTGTGTGTGTGTGAGAGAGAGAGAGAGAAATTTGACATGAAGGCTATTTATCTTTAAGCATACTATTTTTTGCAGAGTTTTAAAAGGAATTTTTGAGAAATAGAGAATGTTTTAGATAAAAATAGAAAAATAGAATCACCTCTGCCTTTTTTCTTTCAGTGGAACATAAACTTCAAAATTTGCTCTTCTGTGCCCTCCAGGGTACACAGCAATAATATGTGTGCAAAGGGATGTGTATATACATTGGCCAGGGCCTAGTGAAAAGAAAATAGAATACACACACACACACACACACACACACACACACACGTGTTGGGATGTAGTCCAGCTTCTCCTCAGATGAAGACTGGGTAAGATGTATCACCCATTGGATCCAGTTAGTTCCCAGTTCAAAGGCTAAAGGGAAGAATGCATTTTGATTTGAGGACAGAGCAGGCAGAGCAAGGAGAAGCTTTTTGAGCTGGAGCTGCAGCTAAGGGAAGTCACTGTTGCAGTCTGGTACACGGATGTGCTGGAAGCTGTCCTCCCTTACCAAGTAGGTTCCAATGTGCCTGATCCTAAAACTCACTAGAAATTGGAAATACCTCTTAACTTCTCCATGCAAACTATCAAGTTACATGATGAAAGTTTAAGATGTTAAATTGTGCCATAAAATTTTGTGAGAATATGTTTCTTTGAAGGGATCCTAAAACACTATTCTCCAAAGAAAAGCAAAATTTACTTTACACCCTTGTTTAAGCTCTTTGTGTGCTTCAGAAGAGCTTCTAGCAATAAGGTACCTCACTCGGAAAAAACTCTAAATATCCAAGTTTTAAGTTAAACTTGTCACTTGGTCAACTGTCTTAATTCTTGATCCTTTTCATTTTGGAAGAGTGGACATTTTTTTCTTTGTTTGCATCTTGCACTTGGTTGCCTCTGTATGCATACATATTGTTGGCTTCCCAGAAACAAGTAACAAGAAGAATATGAGGCTAGCTCTAGGAAATATAGAAACTTTTTGCACAGTGACTACTATAAGTCAGAAATGTTCCTGGCATTTCTCATAAGAGATATACCAAAACAAAATAGTTTATTTCTAGAAAGTTCTCAACATGCATAGTGTAACCCCTATATTTTCCATGAATGTTGTTCCCAAGAATTCATGTGGAAAACAGAAAGAAAATAAGAATGTTTAAATGATTTCCTTAAGAAACACTGGCAAGAGCCAATGCAAAAAAACTGACAGCAGAAGCAAAGGAGATATGTATATGTGGAATTTCTGTTGATCACTCTCTTGAAGGAAGGAACCAGGTAAGAAGAAAGAAAACAGAAGAGGAGAAACAGGTGAATGAATGGAATATAGGAATTAGTAGAGGCCCCCAAAGGAAAATCTGGCCGGTTGCCCTTCCTGCCAGCCTGCCCCCTGCACAGCACAGATGTCAGCAGGTCACCTCCAGCCTGTTCTCTGTCTGTGAGTGGTGGAACAGCATTTCTGGACCTTTATTGATAAATTATCTTTTTCCCATCAAACTTCACCAGAACTTCTTTGTGGTTGGCCTTCCTGTATTTCTCTTCTCCACTGGCTCCTTCTGTTAATCTGGTATATTCAGCATCAAGTTAATTTACCTGTATAGTTATTAGCCTGTTGGTTGAAGAACTATTGCCACAATTTCTGGGATTCAAAGAACAAGGAATCATCGGTATCAAGGCAGGGAAATTGCTTAGTTTGGAAGAAAGAATCATTGGTATCTTACATAGTGTTTTGAATTGTATCTAGAATCAATTATGCCATAGATATATCTATCTTAAGCTAAACTATAAAAAAATATTGGGGGGATATTGGACAGCAGGGAGACTGGAGTTACCATGTAGTGAATATATGGAAATACTCTTTAGTAGACAAACTATGGAATGCTGTTTTGGTGACATAATGGTTTATCATAGAAAAGACAACTATGATGGCAAAAACGTAGTTTTGGGCCCTGATGGGTAGATTTCACAGTCTTTGTATTGTTACTTTAGAAGGTACTATTAGATTAGTATACTCAGAAAACTCTTTGTGATCCATCAGAATACTCCAGATCATTATTTTTAAAGTTAATTTTGTTTGCATTCAACTGTACAGCAATACTTTGTGTAACAGGTAGACTTCCCAGAATGCCAAGTGAAATGTCATACATTCAACAAACATAAATGTCTACTCTGTGTGAGACCTTTTCTTTATAAATCAAATGTGATATTAAATTTACTAGAGAATTCACTATTTAAATAATCTTTTAGTATACAGGGTACTTGAAAAGTTCATGGAAGATGCATATGCATAGATTTCAGAATTTTTTTCCACCAAAGCAATTTTTATTTCAAATTTTCTACAAACTGAAGTATCCATAGATATTATTATAAATAAGAATTCTGATTAGGATGTGCATAATTCTAATGTGATATTCATGAACAAATTTCTACTTTTTAGTACTTCACAGCTTGAAAACCTGACATATTTTTAGAAGAAACTTAAAATCTATAGCTAAAAGATTTTAAGGCTTTTAACTCCCTAATAAGCCATATAAAATGTTACTTTTTAAGCATACTAGTATTTATGAGTATGTATATTCATGTATAGATTTATATGTATGTGATTTAGAACTTACTGGAAATTTCTGGCAAAACCACATGATTTAGATTCTGATAATTAACCAGTTGATATCCAAACAAAGCTGTACAATTTATTTGCATTTTCCATGAAGGAAGAGAAATATTTAGCTACACTAATGTGTGAACAAATTCTACTTAGCCTAAAAGGAGCAAACCCTTTAAACTCATTATAGTAAGAATGAACAGCATAGTTTCTAATGAAGCACACCCATTTAATATAGTAAACCTCAGGTAAACTTGGTTTAACCACACTTAATTATTTATATTTACATTTTTTCTTTAATAAAACTATATTTTAAACTTAAAACTATTATGTAAATTATTAAATAAAATGGATATTCCCCATACCGAATCTGAAGTGTTAAGAATTTGGTGACTGGACTTGATTCACTGGTTATGTATTAAATAGGCACAAGAAACAAATACCTACTTATAAGGCTTTAAAGTGTCTTTCTCTGTTTCTCTGAAAATTTTCTTTGTCACATCATAGCCAGGGTCAGATGAGTCATAAAGCAATCCCCCACTTGCTAATTTCCAGGTATCTACTCAACAGACAGCTGGAGACTTTATGGGAGAGTGGGAAGTAAATTACTTGAGTGGGATATGAGGGCTGGTGGGACTTCGTGAGCTACTGGACTGTTCACATGATAACTGTAATAAATGTTGAATGAATGGTCATGATGCTAGGCAGATGTGCTATACATGCTGACTTGTTAAGCAAATGGAAAAGGTCAAACCTGAGACTATGATGGCTTGTGTGTCACTGTAATTGTTCTCGGGCCAGGTTTCTACTCCTAGTTGAACTCTCAAGAAATATGAAAACAGCTTGAACATTTCAAAATAATAAGCAATCTGTCCAAATGAAGCTTGGATCTAGACATGGGAGTTTCTGTTGCCAGTTTCTATTCTTGAATGCGTTGCTGTGTTTACGCTCTTCTTGGCTTTCCATCTTATTAACTAGCTCTCCTCCCAAGGACAGTGAAGTAGAGCAGAACAAAATGCTGGCTAGGGCTGCTCCAGCGTTTCTGAAGGGCAAAGGGTAAGTTAAAGCCAGAGTGTACTGGAACTCTGAATTAACTAAACTAAAAATGGAGTTTCTCTTGTCAAAATTGCTTTGTGTGTGAAAGACCAGCTTTGATTTAGTAAAAAGCAGTTCTATTGTAACCTAATTAACAGCGGCAAGCAGTAATTTCAATTGGACACATCTGTGTTGTTATTCGCTTCCCTTGACTTCCTTTTCTTCTTCTTCTTTTTTTTAATGACTAAGCTAATGATTTGATTTTCCAAAGCATACTTAATCTTTGCTGGCAACCCCTTTCATTGTGCTTACTGTACAGTTGAATTCCTGGGCCTTACTGCTTGAAGAATGCAAATCTGTTTTCTAAAAAATTGCTTCACCAAAAATTTTCACGTTAGTGAAGTGGCATTGTGAATTTCACTGTTTGGATTTTGCTTGTGTTTTCCATAAAACATCACTTGCAACTCTTCCTTTACTTGCTGGGCTTCCTAATACCTTTTCTACTGCAAACTCACTCCAAGCTACTTTGCTTTTTTCTGGCCACCTTTCTTAACCACACCCTTTCTCTTCCTCCTCCCCTGTTTCAGGATACAGTACAGCCTGAATGTGGCAGACAGGCTAGCTGATGAACATGTTCTCATCGGGTTGTATGTCAACATGCTCCGGAACAACCCATCATGGTTAGTGCAGGTTTGGCTGCTTGACTGTTCTTAGAGAGGGGAACAGTCAGAGCTGGTGACAAGCAGTCTCAGCAAGAGGCTAAGTCCCCGCATGACAGAGGTGTCACCAAGGCATACTTAAACTGATTTAATTAAGAAGAAGTCTTCTGTGGCGTTAGTTTGGATACTTCCCATTAAAGTACCCAAGAATTTATGTCATCATTTATATCTGATCTAAAGGGAAAACTCACATACATTGATGTTCTGCTAAATCTTGGCATTCAGGTGGTGCAGGACTCTGGGTCCCTGCGTGCATCATGTCAGTTACAGCAGGATGGTCATGCAAGAATTTGTCTTATTCCAGGGATAAAATCTCTGTTGATCTAGGGGGAAAATGCTTCATTTCACCTAGGATGGAAGTAATCAAAGAGATCAAGTGATGTGCTGTGCTCATAAAATGGAAATTGTTTTTATTTTTAGTTTGTGTGCTTGTGTATTTTTAACTTTTTACTTTGAGAAATTATTCATTTCTGTGTAGTTGCAAGAAAAAAATATAGAAGTCATGCTTACCCTTTTGTTGCCTACCCAAGGAGTAATGCCTTACACAATTATACAATATCACAACAGTGGCAGAAATTCTTTCAACAATTCTATTACTTACAAATGTTTCTGAGTAACTGTCCTCTTAAAGCCTACTTTTAAGTCCCAGAATCTGCCAAACTTACTTTCACATGTGTTAATTCCAGGAATTTAGATAGTCCTATATAAGTATAAAAGCATTCATAAAGTGTTTTTTATTTTAGTTTTGACGTAGAATATTCTTCCCATTAAGTTACTTGATTTTAATAATAAACATGTATTTGTAATTTGAGCAAAAGTTAGAGTAGGCTATCTCAGTTTTGATTATTGTTATACAACCATACCAAGGTATTTCAAAAGATGAGAAATGGTATTAAATAATACATTTATTTTTGATGCAAAAAATTTTGAAATCCATGCATAGTTTTTCAGTAATATGCATTTGCCATGAACTTTTTAAAGACCACCTCCTGTATGCATGGATTTCCAACATTTTTGCAGCAAAATAATTCCACCTTTCCCTAAACTTTTTGAAATTCCCTCCTATACAGCAAACTCATTCCTTGGCAATATTTCAGTTTTACTTACCAATTCCAATTCTGTCTAAACTAAGGGCCAATGGATGGTATATAGTGATGACTATAATGTGAGTCAATGAGTTAAATTCCCATTAAAATTACACCTCCAGCATAGCAGGTTGCCTTTCGTCTACTATTTCACAAAGGCCTCTCTCAAACATGCAGGGTATTGCATGGTGTACATCACCCTCACAGCCTTGTGGTGTTCCTGTCTAGAACTCTCTTCTCACCGTTTCCAAAGCACCCCCCTTTTGCTACTGCTGACGCCTTACACCCATTTTCACAAGATGAGTACCTGAGACAAGCTTAGGTCTGATGAACTAATGAACAATGATTTGATTTAACATATGTGAATGAACTTCAAAAAGTTCATGGGAAGTGGAATTAAAAGATAAGTTTATTTTGGTGCAAAAAAAAAATGTTGAATCCTTGCACAATTTTCTCATAATTCTCATTTCAATGAACTTTTTTGAAGACTACTTGGGTATATGTTTGTATTTTAAATACATATATAACCTGAATACCAGTATAATTTTATCATACATCCTGCCTCCTAGGAATGAACTCCTAAGCTACCCTAAACCTATCTGTGTTTAAATTGTATGATCTTCTAGATTAAATATTATCTACTCTCAGAACTCAGTCTCTGAAAACTACAAGATTGCTTTGATCTGATTCTAATGAGTTTGATGCCACCATGTTATACTGTAGCTGCAACAATAGAACTAAATACTGAATTACCAAAAAAAAAATGGTATTGGTAATCTTCAAAGAAAATATAGTCAATATAGATTCCGTCATAAGGCAATAATGTCATCTCACACCGTATCCTCTTCCCCATAATTCTGAGTACCTTCTAGGTATTGCCACTATTCTTTGCCGCAATCAAATACTTAAGGTTGTAGTAACAAAGAAATTTCCAAAGAGAAAAGCTCAGAGTTTGTCCCTACCAGCTGTTTTCCCTATTTGAGTGATTAATCATGCTGACTTGATGGTCACTTAAGACCATAAAACTGTCTCACAAGGACACCTTCCATCTGCTTGATAAAAGCTGGCTGTGATTTGTATTTTGAAAACAAAGCAGAAGATGAATCAATGATGCAGACTCTGACTTAATAACTTCTCTCAAATATTCCTCAGGGCTTTTTTCCTGTCCTTAAATTATTGCCACTTCTCTTAAATTTCTCATTTTCCCTTCCCTTTCCTTTATGTTTAATTAGATCTTAACAGTTCCTCACAACGGTCATAGTTATGTAAGTGGCAGAGGGATCTCTTGCCCCCTTTATCATCATGGAAGCCATCACATTCCACCATCATCAGTCACTTACAGTGAGGCATATAATAATGGTAATAATCATCCTAGCTAGTATTTTTTGAAGTACTTGCTTCACAGTGATCCCTGGGCTGGACATTTTATGTACATTAAGTTCTCCCAGTCCTTAGAGTACGTTCATGGAGTACATATGAGGGGTTCTTCAGGAATTTCATGGAAATGTGTGTTGTGAAAGAATTATACATGGATTTTTAAAAATATTTGTACCAAAATCAACATTAGTCCCATTTGCCACGAGCTTTCAGCAGTGCCTTTATTGAACCATCCCCAATTCTTTTAAGTAAAGATTTTAATTTAGAGGTCTTACCCTATTCACCCACAATCACACATCAATTAAACAGTCCCATAGAGATTTAATCATCACTCATTCAAGCTAAAAACCACTATGCTACACTGCCTCTGATACAACCTGTGTGGACACAGGCCCTCCAGAAAGCCTTTGTAGACTCCTCCTCCTACATCCCCCACGTGCTCATTGACTAAAACGTCATATCCTACTATTTCATTTACTTATAACAAATTTTGAGCACATACTGGTAATAGGAATAGTGGTTGTTCATAAGTTATCTTTTGTGTATTTAGTTCTATGAATTCTAACTTCTCATTTAAATTGTAAGCTTCAAAAAGGCCAAAAAAATTTTTAATGTCTTTTATCTCATTCCCACAGGTAGAATACATTTTACATCCATGAAGTTCTTCAGAACTTATATAGTCCTTTCCCAGACCTTATTTAATTTGCTCATCACAGCCCTAGAGGGTAGACTATTATTATTTCCATTTCACTGGCAAGAAAGTACAAGCTTCACGACATTAGTGGCTCATCCAGGGTTACATGCTAGCAAGGATTTGCACACAGGTCTACTGACACCAGCTCCCGTTTATTTTCCTCCCATTCCTCTACCTCTGCATCTGTGGTCCCTTTGTTTCTGTTATTATTCGGACATGCTCATGATTAATTCCGTATGAGGATCTTCTACCCTATGTTATCAACACTGTAGGAAGCTTACTTATTTGCAGATAGCCCATTGCTAAATTCAACACGGATGCTGCCGCTGGTTCTAGAAGTCAAAATGCAGCTCAAGGGAGAATTTCTGCTGCCTTCCTAATTCAGTGAATTTTTATAAGCCTTATAATTATAAGCCTTGGCCGGCGCCATGGCTCACTAGGCTAATCCTCCACCTAGCGGCGCCGGCACACCGGGTTCTAGTCCCAGTCAGGGCGCCGGATTCTGTCCTGGTTGCCCCTCTTCCTGGCCAGCTCTCTGCTGTGGCCAGGGAGTGCAGTGGAGGATGGCCCAAGTGCTTGGGCCCTGCACCCTACGGGAGACCAGGATAAGTACCTGACTCCTGCCATCGGATCAGGGCGGTGCGCTGGCCGCAGTGCACCAGCCGCGGTGGCCATTGGAGGATGAACCAATGGCAAAAAGGAAGACCTTTCTCTCTGTCTCTCTCTCTCACTGTCCACTCTGCCTGTCAAAAAAATTAATTAATTAAAAAAATAATTATAAGCCTTAATAATTTTTAAGCACTCCATCCAACAGAGGAGAGAATTCTCAAAATATAATATGCTGAAGTTTTTTTTTTCTGCCCTCCCCAAAAGCTTTTCAGTGCCTGAGCTTGCCAGTGGCTTAGGGGGAAGGTCTGAGGCAGGCAAATCTCAGAATTTCTACCTTTAACCACAATTATATTCTAGACACTTGCCATTCAGAAGTATCGAGTGTATTCTTCTCAACTCTGAAAAAGCCTGAATCTAACTAAGGGAGGGACTACAGCTGAAGGCTCCATCCTATATTTTGTTGTCATGATCAACTGCTGTCACTTGGTAGACTCCTAATCTCATATAACTAGATTAAGTTATTCTGTCTTTTTCTCAAGAATAAGAAGTTATACCTTTTGATTGACATTAGATTTCTTGCTAAATGTATCAATAATCTAACTAGTTTTAACTTGTTCAACAATATTTTTTAAAGATTTATCCATTTATTTGAAAGGCAGAGTTAGAGAGAGAGAGAAAGAGAGATTTTTTCATATGCTGATTCATTCCCCAAATGACCTTAATGACCCAGGCTGGGTAAGGCTGAAGCCAGGAGCCAGGAGCTTCTTCCATGTCTCCCACATGGGTGCAAGGGCCCAAGTTCTTGGGCCATCTTCCACTGCTTTCCCGGGTGAATTAGCAGGGAGTTAGATCAGAAGTGGAGCAGCCAGGAACTGGAATAGGTGCCCATATGGGATGCCTGTACTGCAGGTTATGGCTTAACCCACTGCACCACAGTGCCAGCCCCATTCCACAATATTTTATGCTTGTGGAGAGAAGATATCTACCTCATTCTAAGAATGCCTATTTTTGGTTTTCATATAGGTTGAAATTTCCATTTGCTTGCTGCTTAAAATCATTTAACAGATTCCTGTTTCCCTTAGTTTTTAACCCACTTCCTTGCCTACCCTCTCCCAGCCTTGGCTCTTGTGAGGATTTCCCATTCAATCATAATTCTTGATCAACTTTTATTCAATTCCTAAATCAAGCCAAACCTTTTTGTGTCTCCAGACTGTGATGCAAGTATTTCCCTCTGTCTAGAGCATCTTCATTTTGCTCTGCCTGCTTCTTCCATATGTACATGCATGGCTCCTTCTCTGGCTTACAATTTAGATTAAAAACACCTACCTAGGTAGGTCTCCCATGATAATCTCTATCGTGACATGCTTAGTTCATAACTGCCATCATTGGTTAGTTGGCTGGTTTTCTGTCCAGCTTCCCCCATGGAAAATAACCCTCTGTGACTTTTCCCCAACTTTATCTCTGGCACCTAGCACAGTGCCTGGCACACAGGAGGGGCCCAAGAAATACCTGCAGATAGTGTAGAATATTAATATTACTAGAAGTGTAAAACTCCCACTTACCCTAAGCAAAATTGTTGGTAACACCTAGAAACCTTTTTTACTAATAAATATATTTTCTATTTTTTAAATCACTATTATAGAGTAGCCCTTAAACTGAATACTTAGTATAGCATATAAAGTGGATGAAAAAGTAAAGTATTAAACTCTACATAAATAGAGATGGTAAATAAAAAGATAAGCATCAGAAATTCACTGATGTAGATAAACTTATAGGAGATTTTTTAAAATAATGTTGATACTGGACAAGAATTTAAAAGTTTTTTAAATGCTCTCTGGTCACTTCTACTTTGTAGTAGCTAGCCAAGGCTGCTATGGCAAAATACTTAGATTTGGAGGCTTAACAATAGAAATTGATTTTCTTACAGGTCTGAAGGCTGGAAGTCCAAGGCCAAGTTGCTAGCTGGTTTGGTTTCTCCTGAGTCTGCTCCTTGGTTTGCAGATGTTTACCTTCTATTGTGGCCTCAAATGACCTTTCTCATGTCCATGTCCATGCCTCATGTCTCTGGTGTCTCTTCCTCTTCTTGAAAGATCACCAGTCATATTGGACTAGGACCCCACCCTTCTGAACTTTTTTAACCTTAATCCTTTAAAGTCCATATCTCCAAATATAGTCACATTCTAAGGGGTTTTCAAAAAAGAATATTTACAGGGAGACACAACCCCACCCATAACATATTTCAACACTGAGTCCACTGAACTGTATTCCTTTAATATATTTAATGTGTATGCTAAACTTTGATTGAATGAATGACCTTGATTGTAAATAACAGGTGGTTAAAGTCAGGGTCTCCTAGAGGAGCAAAAAGACACCCCAAGATGCCATTACTATGGTAAGTTATTATGATTATCCATGAAGATTGCTAGTTCATGATTTTCTCTTTTCCCTTCAAACGCTCACTAAAGGGCCAGCACATTAAGCTTTGAAAATTAGTTTTACTCCCTGTTCTGCAGTCCAGTAAAACCACTGCTCAGTTCCAGGGATAACTTTGGTCCTTTCCACCCCAACCCTCATGCACTTGCTGACTCCTAAATGTCTGAAGAGTGCTCTATTCCCCATAGCATTTTGCTCTCAACCAACTGAAAAAGATAAGAAATAATCTGATAAAGGAATCTTCCATTTAGGTGTAAGCTAATAGTACCTTCACAGGGGGTAATCTTCCCATTAGCTATTTGCATTTAAGGAGAAGAAGAGTAGTACATGAGGCTTGATCATCTTAAAAATCTATCTCTAGTAATAAAGTGCATGTCGCCCTCCAAATAGAAAAAATATCAGGGGAAAATCTAAAAGTGTTTCCAGTGTCTTTGGATCACAGTATTTTTTGTTGATAGCTTACCCTGGAAGTCAGAACAGCCTACAGAGGAAAGAAAGAAATGTAAACAAACCATGAGTTCCCAAAAATCTTTGCTAAACCACAATTTAGTAATCTCCAGCTTAGCTGGGGCCACTTGAGTTTCCTAGAATGCCGATTGAAATCACTAGTAACAGACACTGGCCATGCACTTGAGGTAGAAAGTGGAGAGCTTTCAAAATAATGAATGTCCCCGCCCTGAAATGCAGTCAACACAGCACTCCCATTTTAATTCATCACAGTCTTGTAGCAAGATTACTGATTATAAAATTCTGAAATGAATAGCTAGGGCTGGAGAGAGTGTTGGAATTGTTATTTATTTTAATGATTTAGGGATTATTGGCCATTCATTTTCAACTATTTGTAATTGAAGTCTTGAAATAATGAAATTTATCAGAGGAATGCCTCATTCACCCTTGTATAATTTGAACATACTGCAAAGGCACATGTGGACTCATAAATCGTTCACATGCACAGAGGGGTAATTTATCACACTGGCCCTTGTTCACTCCCTGCTGGGCGAGGAAAGGCACAGAAACATGAGTTATCGCTTACTAGACAACATCCCATATCTTCACGTCTTACATTTCCAGGAGGCTTTTTTTTTTTTTTTTTTTCAAAAAACAACCTCACATTATTTATACTTGCTGGTCACTCATGATAGAAAACACTTTTATCATGAAGTTTTTTATCGTTTATTATTTATCAAAACAATTGTTTTTGACAAAGTCACTTTGAAGCAGCAAACAGATCGTTGTCCTGTTGATTGGGCCCTGTTGTCAACACAAACTGTGTTTAAATGAGGCACATAGTCTCTAACACATGAGCCAGAAATGATAGACATGTGAAAATCAAACTAAATGGCCTTTTTTTAGGATGGTTTTATGTTTAAAGCAAAAACAATAAACTTTTTCTTATTAGAGCTACAATAAGAAAATTAATTTTATTTAACAATTGCAGAGTATAGACAGTTTTATAAAGTTAAACATCTGCTTTAAAGCTCCAGTTTTCCAGAACTAATTCTATCTTTTCCTATTAAAATTATTTTTCTCCAAGTCTAAATTTATATGCTAATTGAAATCTCATCCATTGTGATTGATGCTATACATTATATGAGCCTTGTATCCTAAAATTTTCTGTCTTAAATAATGTTTGTAAAATATCATATATGCTACTTAAATATTCATGGGAAATGATTTTATATGATTTTTTGTTTTTTTTATTTTATTTAAGTTATACAAGTTTCATGTATTTCATATATACAGATTTAGAAACATGGTGATACGTCCCACCCTACCCTCCCTCCCTCTTTATATGATTTACATTAGGATTTTATTTCATATATTTGGATTTTCCATTTTATTTTCAAGATCTTCTAGATCCTGCCACTCAAAAATGTTGGACTAGGTATACGAAGGTCTCTTGGAAGCTTGTCAGACCTACATATTCTCAGGTCCCACTCCATCACCCCCCATTAGAGAATCATATACTGCATTTCACAAAATCTCTGAGTAATATGTTTATACTTTAAAGTCTGAGAAGCAGTGCCCTGGATGGTTGTGTGATAGTTGGTGATACTTCCAGAGAGACAAGAATTGTTCATGAATCTGAAGATGTTACTTAAGAGGCAGAATAATAATATTGCACTAACATTTGGGGGCACTTAGTGTGTACCAGGCATCATGCCAGCTTGATGCTTTTTCTGAGGAATAGAGCACTAAGTAGATAAACAGGGAAATTTGGCGATGAAATCCTCGTTATTTATCACAGCCTGCATAAAAGTGTTAAAATGGTTATAGGTGACATATGTGAGGGGTGTAGACTTGAGTAGAGTAGAGATGAGAATGACTTCCAAATGACCAGGGAAAAACATTATAGTAATTGTTTCAACCAACCAGGGAAGAGCTATTTAGAACTGACCCTGCCAACATGCAGAAGGCACAAAATGATTTTCACTTGTCTTCTCACTTTAGAACAAAAGTTAAAAAACTGTGCTGCATGTTCACTTTACATGTAAATATAAATACAAATAATCATGTTACATTATGTGGATCCAACTCTTTGCAATGGATAAATCTTATAACCTTAATATTGGCATAAGAGTGTATGTATTTAAAACATAATCATGAACATTAATTTTTTTTTCTTTAAGAAAAAGCCTTAAGAGCTGATAGAGAAGAATAGAATTATGTGTGGGAATGAGAATAACTAGTTTCTAATCTTGATTCTGACCTGATACCCACCATAATAAGCCAAACCATGACCAACCAACTAGTCTGTTCAACAGGATTAGTCTCATTGGTATGTTTCATAGACTTTGTTTAATGGTACTCAAAACTTAGTGAACAAAGAGCTCAGAAGATAAAGTTTTCTAAAATATGGGAGAATTGGTAATATTTGTATTTGTATTCTTCAACTTTATCTTAGTATGAACAGTTTATATAAATTTATTTATGAAAGACACTAAATAATTCCCCTTAATATTATCTGGAAACACGACTGGAATTCTACTTATCTGGAAGTGAATATAAAAAGCATTTACCTGAGTAGTAATATCATAGATAACAATTGTGTTAGGTATCTATTATGCTATATAAGAAATTACCCCCAAAAGTTAGTGGCTCAAAACAACAAGCATTAATCTCACAGTTTCTAGAGGTCAGGAATCCAGGTTTGGCCTTGCAGGGAACCTTTGGCTCAAGGACTTTCAAGAGGTCAAGCTTTCACCTCAGGTTGTGATCTCATCTAAGGATACTACCAACAGGGATCTCTTCACGCGGCTATTGGCTCTCTTCAGTTCCTCATCACATGGGCCTTCCCAGTGGGCTGTCTTATGATGTGGCTTCTAGCTTCCCACAGGGCAAACAATTGAAGAGCACTCAAGAAGAAGAGAGTAGGCCCAAGTGGAAGCCCTGGTCTTTTTATAACCAAATTTTCGAAGTGACATTCCATTCCTTTGGATGTATTCTATTCATTAGAAGCAAGTCCGAGAGTCCAGCCCCTACTCATGAGGGAGCATTACCTAAGAATGTGAATACCAGAAGGTAGAAATCACTGGACACTGCCCACATTTTTTTTCTTTCTTCTCTATATTTTCTAATGGGTTGATTTCAGATATGCACACTTGTATAATAAGGGAAGAAAATGTTAATAAAATTAAGTAGAAGATATTCCTATATCAGAAATGTTGGTGCAAAAAATCATTTCTCTTTGAAGCTTTCCTAGTAAGATGATTGAACTGACTGGAGACAAGATTTATTAGTGATCTTCTGAGCCATCTAGTAGATCATGTCATGAATCCCAAGTTGGAGACCATTAACCAAAGAGGGTTTTTATAGCTTGCAAGTTTGGAGCACTGACAAATTAAAATAGCAAAACCCCTTAATGGTGATATGAATGCAGGCGTCTTTCTCTGTTGCCTAACAGTCTCCTTCTTGCTGTCTTCTTGATAGTATGCTTGAGAGTTCAAACCGGCTTGATGAAGAGCACAGGCTAATTGCCAGGTATGCGGCAAGACTGGCAGCAGAATCCTCTTCGTCTGTAAGTAGTTTGATTGAAAGGATCCTTCCGTGGGCATCTGAGATCTCTGAATTTCATATGTCACGTTCACTGTTACCATGATAGGTGGTACTGATTACTAGGACAGTTTGTATGAATTTATTGTTTTTAAGTTTGTTACTATGTCGTATTAGCTTGGTGGTGAGTTTCCACTTGTAAAATGACGCCTCAGGGAACAAAACCATTTATAGCAGTGTGACGCTGTGGTCAAGGAAGCCCCACATTCCTCTTTACCCAGCATTGTCCCCATGAGTACCTGAGGAAAGGAGTAAGGACTGGTTATAATTCCTTCATGGGTCAAAAACAGGTATATTTAGTGACGACAGTAGATTTAAGGCAGAATAGTTGCAAGTGACACTTAAAATGGAATCAGCAGGGATGATATCTTTTTCCATTTGCTTCTACTCTAAAACAAAAGCCACAACCAGTTTCACATCTCTGTTCAGAAATCATCTGTGCTGAACTAAGAACGAGCTGCAATTAGTGCAGCACAAAGGACAAAAAGTGGCAAGGAAGTAGTGAGGAAGCATAACCTGCCCCTCGTATATGAGATGCTGCCGGTAATCAGAGCTCTTCCTGCCAGCCATTTAATTAACAGTCACAGATGGGAGTAGTACAGCATCCCATTGCATTAACCATGGCACCTGCCTGTCTGTGACATCAGTCCCTGTAACACTGTCAGAAACTACAATGGTCAAGATAGGAAAGGGTCTTGAACAGGCCAAAAGTGGCCCCCAAATCAGACATAGTAGACCAGATATAAATGAAATATGTGAAACTTTAGATGTTTGAAATAAAGAACAAATATGTTAAAGAAAATTAAAGTCAGCTGAGTATGAGAGAACTAGATTTTAGGACAAGTAACCCTCTTGGGAATCTCTTGAAAGGAAAGGCAAAACAAAGTTGGCAATTATTAGAGTTGTTTGCGATAATGAAATATGAAAGTGCTGCGTAAGCCAGCAGGCACAAAATTGCAGCCTACAGACCAAATTTTCCCCCACTGAAGCTTTTTGCAACCCCCACAGCGTTTTCAATTCTTTGTCCATAGTCAGCATTGATATATCAGATGGTTTACCATAAAACTCTGGATTTTCTGTGTATCTTGAAAGACAGACCAGGTCCATGTTTCTCATGGCAACTGGACCTGGAGCAGAGGCATTTCTCTGTCTGTTTTGAACACTCACCTCCTCTCATGGTGCACCTCTTTCAATTAGGTTACCTCTTTGGCCCCATTCCACATTTGAGTTAGTGATCCCTGGTGGGATGTTAAATCTCTATGCACGTGCTGTTATTGATATGTGCACTGGCTTATTCTGTCTCTGTTTTCTTTCTTGAGAACATTAGTTACTGTGTCCTTTGCCTACTTATATATAAAACCTTTGTGGAAAAATACCATCTTTACATGAATTCCTGTTGCTTTGTAAATCCCTTGCTAATCACATTTCCAAGAATTGTGTGATTAGCTAAATAAACCCTACATAGACAACGTCACCAAGTTAGAAAGAGATAGAAAGACCATTTACCTGTGTCCATTTCATTATCTTCTGGATGGAAATTCATGCATCTTTCCTTACTGTTCGCTTACTCAGTCATTGCATTTCCTACAAGATTCTGCCGTACGGCCCCTCACTATTCCATGCCCTAAAGCCTAGCCATTGCCAGATACACCATGCATAAACTTCAATCCACCTATCCAACAACTGTTTCTCCATTATCACTTTATAAACCAGCTCGATGTCATCTTCTCTTTATCCCTCCTTGGTTGCCTTAATCATGTAACTATGGGGACATGAAATCTGTCTTTTTATATGATACCTGCCACAGTACTTGTTACATAATAGGTGCTGAATTTTAAAAAATGGAAATGAATAAATCAATATATTTGAGGCAGCCTAAAACTTAAGGAGATTTCATTCAAATGAGAACAGATATTTGAACAGCTCTTGACTCGACTATTGAAGAACAGTTTTTTTTTTTCACACTACTTGTTAAACTTTTTACTTAGTATAGGTTTAATATTGTGTATAAAGTTAACTGAAAATAGATCTTAGTAAAAATAAGAATGGGAATAGAAAAGTGAGGAGAAGAAGGGTGGGAGTGCAGGTGGGAGGGCAGATAGAATGGGAAGAATCACCATATTTCTAAATTTATATTTATGAAATGCATGAAGTTTGTATACCTTAAATAAAGTTTCTGGGTGATATATATATATATATATATATATATACACACACACATACATATATATATATACAAGCACACACATACTCATGCATGTGCCAAAGAAAAAATTCTTATATCTTGTAATAAAGACCTTTATCCTGTTAAAAAAAAAAAAAAACAGTAGGATATGCTCAATTTCAAAGCTTGAGTCTAAAATGCTCTCTACGAGACAGCGAAAATAACCAGTGAGGGCTGGCATTGCAGCATAGCTGGGTAAAGCTGCTGCCTGCAATACCAGCATCCCATGTGGGCACCATTTCATGTCTAGCTGTTCCATTTCCCATCCAGCTTCCTGCTAATGTGCCTGGGAGAGCAGTGGAAGATGGCCCAAGTCCTTGGGCCCCTGCCTCCCATGTGGGAGACCTGGAAGAAGCCCCTGATTCCTGGCTTTGGCCTGGCTTATCCCTGGCCATTGTGGGCATCTGGGGAGTGAACCAGCAGATGGAAGATATCTCTCATCTCTCTCTTTCTCTCTGCTCCTCCTCCTCCTCCTTTTCTTCCTTCCTTTCTTCCTTCCTTCCTTTCTTTTCTTTTCTTTCTCTGTAGCTCTGACTTTCAAATAAATAAATAAATCTTTTAAAAAATAGCCATCTAATTCAGTGAGTCTTAATTGATCAAATTATTTAGTAGGATTTGTATCATTGGCAAACCAGATCAGGTCTTTGAACAAATATGAGAATTCTCTTGTCCATAGTTAGGAAAATGGATTAGGCATTAAAAGCCATGTAAAGATATAATCTTGGATTTTTTTGAAGGCCACAGACTGAGACATGACTGCATAAGAATTAGCAGCTTGGGGTCCTCTGGGTTCTTTCTGCAATTATGGCCCTGTCTAAAAATGGGGCCCCAGGGTAGCATGGTCTGAAATCTATAAATATATTTCAGCTGTGGTGAATTTTACCTTTCTGAAAATCTGTCTTCCTCTCTGTCTTTTCTATATTTGTTTCACTCTATGTCATCAGTTAAAGAGATTAAGTATAATCATATACTTTAATTATGCTGATACAGCAAAAATTAATAAATATCTCCCCTATGCACCTCCTTTCTCCTTTTGTTTCTACTTCTTACCTCTCTTAATCAGCTTATTTTTCCTTTTTTCTCCCCTAATTCCTATCTCTCATTACTCTTCTTCCCCCTTGTTTTTCCTAATAAGCCTTGTTATGTAGAATCAATCTACCATCTATTTCTTATATTTATTGACCACTTTAAGTCCTTATTCCTAATTTTTAAAATCAAGTATGTTAGATGATATATATTTTCACTCTTCAAAGAAGGATATTGTGTGTTTTTTTTTATGTTTTTCACATCTGTTGGCTAATATCTATTGGTTAAAAAATAAAGTAGAAAGAAACTTTTTTACCCTTGTTGAATCAACAAAATACCTTGGCCAAATCCAGGTCATTTTTATACAACCTGTAGGCTCAGAATAGCTTTTACTTTTTTTTAATTGTTGAAAATAATCCAAAGAAGAGTCACGTTGTGTGACAGAAATTCAAATTTTTGTGTCCACTAGTGTATAATTATGCTCGTTTATTTACGTATCGTCTGTGTCTACTTTTGTGCAATATCAGCAGAGCTGAATAATTGTTCTCATATGGCCTGCTTCCATTTTTTCACTTTTCAGTTATCATTCCAGGATAGCATGAGTCATAGCTTGAGATACTCTGTTGTAACATTACTGGGCCAACTCAACATCTTAGATATCCGAATGATTCCTGGTTAACTATTACAGAGAGCAAAGCAACAACTGAAACCCACAACTGGCTCAGATAAGTTTCTGTCTTTTAACAAAGCGTAAAATATATGCAAGAAAAAGGTATTTATATTAGGAAATCAGAAGAAATGCCGGAATCACAGGTCAGAGTTGCCATATGCCAAACTTAATTATAGAAAGTCATGGATATAAAATACAGAGGTCCTCAAGGTTCTTTCTTTGCAACACAAATCATTTCTTTGTTAAAAAAGAACCATAAATTAAAAATCATCAAAAATCTTTATGAAAGCCAGATCTGTGTGAACCTTTCCTACAGTTATTTTTCTAAATATAAAAAACAGGCTGTGTTTCCTCATGTCTTTTGACTTAATGAACAGACTCTAATTAAAAAAATAATAATAATTTATTTATTTGAATGGCAGAGTGACAGAGAGGGGGAGAGACAGAGAAAAAGATCTTCCAACTGATGGTTCACTCCAAAATGGCCACAATGTCCAGAGCTAGACCTGGCTGAAGCCAGGAACCAGGAAATCCATTCAGGTCTCCATATGGGTGGCTGGGGTCCAAGCACTTAGGCTGTTTTGTACTGCCTTCCCAGGTGCATTAGCAGGGACTTGGATCAGAAGTAGAATAGTGGGAACTCAAACCATTGTTTATATTGGATGCTGGTATGACAGAGGCTTAACTTGCTGCACCACAACTCTGGCCCCTATTTTTATTTACTTATTTATTTAAAATGGAGGGAAAGAGAGCTCTTTCATCTGCTGGTTCATTTCTTTTTTTTTAATTTTTATTTTTTTTATTTAGTAAATATAAATTTCCAAAGTACAGTTTATGGATTACAGTGGCTCCCCCCCCAATAATTTCCCTCCCACTCGCACCCCTCCCATCTCCCGCTCCCTCTCCCATTCCATTCACATCAAGATTCATTTTCAATTATCTTTATATACAGAAGATCGATTTAGTATATATTAAGTAAAGATTTCATCAGTTTGCACCCACACAGAAACACAAAGTGTAAAATACTGTTTCAGTACTAGTTATAGCATTACTTCACATTGGACAACACATTAAGGACAGATCCCACATGAGAAGTAAGTACACAGTGTTGTTGACTTAACAATTTGACACTCTTGTTTATGGCGTCAGTAATCTCCCCAGGCTCTAGTCATGAGTTGCCAAGGCTATAGAAGCCTTTTGAGTTCGCTGACTTCGATCTTATTCCGACAGGGTCATAGTCAAAGTGGAAGTTCCCTCCTCCCTTCAGAGAAAGGTACCTCCTTCTCTGATGGTCCCGTTCTTTCCACTGGGATCTCACTCACAGAGATCTTTCATTTAGGTTGTCTTTTTTTTTTTTTTCCCCCAGAGTTTCTTGGCTTTCCATGCCTAAAATACTCTCATGGGCTCTTCAGCCAGATCTGAATACCTTAAGGGCTGATTCTGAGGCCAGAGTGCTGTTTAGGACATCTGCCAGTCTATGAGTCAGCTGTGTATCTCGCTTCCCATTTTGGATCTCTCTCCCCTTTATTTATTCTATTGGTTAGTATTAGCAGGCACTAGACTTGTTTATGTGATCCCTTTGACTCTTAGTCCTTTCATTATGATCAATTGTGAACTGAAATTGATCACTTGGACTAGTGAGATGGCATTGGTACATGCCATCTTGATGGGATTGTATTGGAATCCCCTGGCACGTTTCTAACTCCACCATTTGGGGCAAGTCCGATTGAGCATGTCCCAAATTGTACATCTCCTCCCTCTCTTATTCCCACTCTTATATTTAACAGGGATCACTTTTAAGTTAAAATTTAAACACCTAAGAATAATTGCGTGTTAATTACAGAGTTCAACCAATAGTACTAAAACAAAACAAAAAATACTAAAATGGACAAAGTATTACATTGTACATCAACAGTCAGGACAAGAGCTGATCAAGTCACTGTTTCTCATAGTTTCCATTTCACTTCAACAGGTTTCCCCTTTGGTGCTCAGTTAGTTGTTGCTGATCAGGGAGAACATATGATAACATCTGCTGGTTCATTTCTTAAGTGCCTGTAATAGCCAGATTAGGTCCAATCCAAGTCAGAGCCAAGAACTCAGTCCAGGTCTCCAATGTTGGTGGCAGGAACTTGACTACTTGTGTCACCACTGTTGCCTCCAGAGTGTGAATTAGCAAGAAACTAGAATCAGGAGAGGAACCAGAACTTGAACCCAGGCATTCCAATATAGGATGCAGGCATCTCAGCCACTCTACCAAATGCCTGTCTCTTAAATCAGTTCTTTATACAATAAAAATTGTCTTGGAAGAATTTCTAAGTTTTCAGAGAAGTATACTTAATCCACTTCCCTCTTTATAAAATAATGCCAAATAAACCCCTGACTAAATAGGGATGCATATACAAATATACATATAAATATATGCTTTATGATATATATGATAATACGAGAATGCAGAAAGTTAAGATTACATATACTGATTGGTAATGGTAGTTACATGATCAAGAGTGTGATTTTATCAATATTTCATATATGAAGAATGCAAAAAGTATATTGACCAAAAGAAAAAGTCTCATTTGCTATGTGTTAAAAACTATCACATTTTAAATAGCACATTAGAGTAATTGAACAGAATTTTACAGAAAAAGTTATCTCAACAGTAAAACATATTTTAAATCCACCTATACTGAGAGAGTCATTATCCTGGATACAGCTCGGCAAGAGTGAAATTGTTTCCCAAAGGCTTTAAGGAAGAAAGCTGAAAACAGATTTTAGATGGCTTGTGTATTTGCCTACCAAAAAATTCTGTTTGCCACTCCATAGATGTGCTCCAAATTCACAGGAAAGCTGTTTCTTTGGAGAGGAATGGCAGTTTAATTTTATATATTTTCCTTTTATGTTTTTGTAGAAATAGTTCCTGGGTTTTGTTTGCATACCTCATGACTTCTGTCTTCCCAAACACATACAGGTTCACATTCCCAATGTTAAGTCATGTGTACTCCATATTTTCCAGCAGCCAACGCAGCAGAGAAGTGCTCCTGACATCTCCTTCACCATTGATGCGAACAAGCAACAACGGCAGCTGATTGCAGAACTAGAAAACAAGAACAGGTAAGGCTCTCAAGCCTTGCTGGCTTTTTTGATCAACATGTTCATTCATTAACCGATAGTCATGGCTTAAAGTCTCTAAGGCTTTCACTCTATAAGCATACTCAAGGAGGGCATCTCAAGTCAATGCAGCTGGCTTCTGGCATTTAGATCTTCACACACTTACTGAGAAAATCCACATTGCTATGTGTGTATTTCTGAAGTGTCAACAAGATGGATGTTGTCGCTCCATCCGTCTCTTCCAACAGTCTCATTTCCCTTTTTTCTGATACTCTTACTTTTGTTAAAGAGCTATTTAGTGCAGGACAGCCCTTCCAAGTACTAGGTGGATGTTGTGTCTCCACTCAGACAGCTGGGAGGCTCACCAGGAAGGTGCCCTATAAGGATACCAGCTGAAGCCATTTGGAGTGATGCCGCCATCACCCAGTTGTTCAAGTGAAACTTCTCCATACCCACTCTATCAGCCAGTCCTTTTTCTGTTAGACGCAGATTGATTTGCAGTCTGCCTCTACAACGTATCCCAGATACTGTCTACTTCAGCTCCACCACCACCACCTCATCTGACCTGTCATTTTTTTATGTATCAATTATATCATATTATTCCCAGGTTAAAACCTACTAATGATTTACCATTGCACTTTCATGGAAAGCCCACTCCTCTTATCCCAGCTGTGAGGTCCCCCCCGACCTGATTCCTGCCTACCTTTCTAGCTTCAGCTCACCTTGCTCATCATACTCCAGCCCCATACAGGTTCTTTCTGCCCTGACATGCTTTGCACCAGTTATTCTGTCAGTCCAGAGAGCCCCTCCTCTGGGTCTGAGCAATGGCTCCTCCCCTTCATTTAGGTCTGAGCTCCAATGTCAGCTCCTGAAGCCCACCTGTGGGATCTTTCCCACTACCCCCCACCCCAGTATCCACTCTCTTTTGTACCCTGTATGGGGGATGGGGGGAGGGGGTACTAATTGCTATATGAAATAATTCCTCTTATGCACTTGCTTCCTCGTTTATTGTTTGTCTTCTTTGACTGGTGGAAATTCTTTTAGAATGAGGCCATGCCAAATAGCCACGTGGCCCAGAACCATGCTTGACACAAAGCAGGAACTCAGCATATAAGTACTGAGTGACAGAATAATGTATTGCCAAGTAAGATCCCAAACTCAGTGCTGAGGAAACACAATACAGAAACAACTTGTTTATTCTATACTTCCTAGACAAGTCCAAAAAATATCTTAATGCTCAATCCCTTATTAAACTCTGATGTCATTTCTGAGGTCACACTTGTAGAGTAAAAGAACAAGATGTGATAATTATCTCGTTCCTGTAGAGTTTGACCTGAAACTTTTGAGATAAATGGTCAAAGTATTCTTTAAACTTCATAGAAAAAAAAATAAAAGTGAAGGTGCAAACACTGTTGGCACATTTTCATGGTTTTTCCAGTAAAAAGGCTTTTGGCCTGATAATCTTAAGAGCTGGCTCGTACCATTAAATTAAAATGGAAATATCTTAATAAATGTGACACCATGTCTCCATAGCCTTTGAAACCACCACTCAAAGAGATGTATTCACATCATAGCTGGAGTATTTTTAAAAAATGGCATATATGATCCCTCCCTGTCAATTTTGAAGTTTTGTTATTTATTTGTGTATTTGAAAGCCAGAGTGACAGAGAAGGGGAATATTCTTCCATCCTTTGGCTTACTCCCCAAATGCCTACAACACCTTAATTTTAAATATATATGTATAAAAATTTACATACATAAAAAGTATACATGTATATGGTTTATACACCAGATCAAACAATTTGGATTTTATTTTTATGGATAGCAGTGGTAAACAAAGTGACAGAATACCTACATCTTTATGGTAAATGAATAATCAGCTTATTAAATCTGTGGGTTGAATTTACAAAGGATTGACTAGAAGCTGTCGAAAGTGGTGAGGACCTATGTAGAATAAATGGCACTAGAAATAAATCGAAATAAAGGACATAAAAGAACCAAAACAGGAGATGACTAAGAAAATAGAATAAACATTTCATGAATGTCAATTTACTAAATCCTGCTATTCACTTCTAACTTTCTATTAGGATTCTGGGTTTTCCAACAATTATCACACAACTCAAGGCTAATAGCACTCTGTTCTTTCGCTCTCTTGTTCTTTCCTTTCTCCTACACATCTGTCCTGAAATAAAGCATAAAGTCAGAGGTGGCAGTGAGAAAAAGAAATAAAATGTAGAGTCAAAGAAGGTCTTTGTGCGACATCAGCAGGTGCAGGTCAAAGCTGGCCTGAGGTTGCACAGAGTTCTCTTCTTAGAAAAGACTAAAGTAAAAATTCACAAGCCCACAGATATGTTGGTTGCAGTGTGCACCTGCTTTTCCACCTCTCCAGAGCACTTTGTTTTCCCTTCCAATCCTCTCCTCCACTCAGGCCTGAGGAGAGCTCACTTGGGAGGCAGGGGGAGAGAATCAGGGCTTCCTTTGAGGAGATATCCAAAATATGTGCATCCTTATTCTGGGTCTGTTCCAGATTCCAAAATCAGCAGGAAGCAGCATGCATGTCCTAAGGACTTCTGCTGTGCCTTGATACCATTCTGAAGGCTTGCTTCTAGACATTTTTGCATTGAGCTCTCTGAATGCATGCTGTTTGTTTTCTAAGAGATGGCAGAGAGCTCTATGCTGTCCCTTTGTTCTTTCATGGTTCCTAAGTCCCACCCCATCCCTGATTAGCACCTAATCTGTCCTGAACTCATCTCTCTAAGCCAACAGCCTCATGCTCGGCAAAAACCCAGGGCCTTATGCTAGACACTTATCCAAGTGGTATTCCTGCACTAGGAAAGGTGACACCCACCCTCCCCACCCCCGCCCTGGGTCCTTGGTCTCCAGGGTGACTGTTAACCCAATCGTCAGAACTCTGAGCTTAAGGGGAAGATAGAGTTCCTCACTTTGCTTCATGACTTTTAACCCTAGGTAATTCACGGACATGTCAGTGATAACCTTTAGAGTGCTTCCTTTTAGCACCCGGGCAGGACCAGATTGGGGTAGTATACGGATAACAGGATGTTTCAAATGGTGTTTCACAAATCATAGCCTGCATAGGCTACACTTACCATGATAAGTCTCAGAAGACCAAAGCAGTCTGTTATATACAGGCTTTGAAATTAGCTGACCTGGGTTCAGATCACCTCTACCACATAATAGAGCAAGTCTTTTAACTAGTCTCTGCCTTGATTTTCTCAATCATGAAACAGAGATACAAGAATTGTGCCTATAAATCCTAGAACTGTTATAGGATTAAATAAATAAGATCAAGGAAGATGGCATAGTTCCAAGCACTCAGTGTCCATTATGAATTTTTCCATTATGTGTTCTTACCAGACCTACTTCATTCTTTTCCTTCCTTGGACTAAAACTCTCAGTCATGGTTCTGTCTTTGGAACCAACAAGAAAACCTAGCAGGAGTCCTAAAAGATCAGGATTTTAGCCCTGTAAGAAATATTGGGGATCCCAGCTCACTGATCTTCAGGTTGAACAATGTGGGACCTGGGGGTGGGGCTTGCAGAAGTCCCTCCCTTTTTTGAAACCAGAGATAGTCCCTGTTCACTGCCTGGCATACTGAGATTCAGTGAAAGGCTCTTTTCTTAAAAGGTTTCCCTTAGGAAATTAAAAAAAAAGAGTGGAAACCCATGCAATTACAGTGAAGCTTTCTCACCCTTCCCGTGAGAGGTGTGATGACTCATTGGCAGGTAGCCCCGTTTCTCTGATGGGACTATGAAGCAGGAAGTTGGAAATCAGCCTTTCAAATGGACAGGCACCCGCCCCTTAGCCCACTGAGTCCACCTGCCATTCTTAGTGCTTTGTTCTGTCTTACTGGCTCTTGTGCATTTTGTTGAGTATGAGACTGACACCCCCCAACCCCCAAGAATGTGTAACACATAACCTTGCTTAATGGCTTTGACTCACTTAGGAGTCACTCACCTTGCACAAGTCACATCTTTTATGTCCAGCCTCATGTGCACCCAAATGCCAGGCAGCCCAGGCCCCCACATCAATAACAGCCTGACACATCTCACCCTTCCACATAGGTCACACCAATACATGCTGTGTCACAGACTCAATCACAGTGAATCCTTTTAAAAGCACTTTGCTTCTAAGGCTGCTCTCTTTGGGATCCATTATTAAGGAGAAAAATGGTTAAGAAAGAAAAAGATTTTTGCCTACCTGAGGGCTTCTCAGATAAGTTCAGTAAAAAAGAATTTCATTCTTGTTGAGAGAATGAGGTTATGTAGTTTTGTGAAATGAGCACCATTTATCCTTATTTTCCCTCCAAGCACCTATTACTTGGTGGCTACAGATACTTTCTGGGGACAGAGTATGATCATAAATAATAGGAAGAGACATTTTTGTCTCCTAAGCAGCGTGCTCTTCAAAGTTGTCCACTTTACCGTAGCTCCGTATTACCTACCAGGGAGATTGCTGGGTCTTGGTGCTAACTCTGAACAAGACGGCAGAGCTTCGTGGCTGGGACGTGCTGGATGGGAAGCCAGTGTTCCCCTCACCCACAGCACCCAACCAGCTGCCACCAAAGCCTCATCAGCACTGGGAGTCTCTTGGTTGGCGTAGATCAGTTCTGCTCCTCAACCTAACCAAGTCCCTTCTCTGTTCTGCCGGCCCTGATCGGCTCAGATTTTACCATTCAGGAAGTCACTTGACCCTGGTTTCTCACTTTCCTCCTCTCTCCCAAGAGAAATCTTACAGGAGATCCAGAGGCTACGGCTAGAGCACGAACAAGCTTCTCAGCCCGCACCAGAGAAGGCGCAGCAAAACCCCACCCTGCTGGCAGAGCTCCGGCTCCTCAGGTAAGAGAGGGCACGCATCAGCTCGGGAATGGAAACGGTGGCGCTGTTGAATGGACTCTGCCCGAGTCTAGCCGGAAAACAGCGCTGCACCGTCACAATGTTCCTTAAGAGCACGTGCCTAATTGACAACATTTGGGAAGAAGCTGTTTATATGTATTTCTCTCATTTAACACAGAAAAGTAAAAGAGAATTTTTAGGTCAGAAATAAAATCTCTCTCGTCTATGGCCACACCACCCTAACGTGCCTGATCTCATCTGATCTTGGAAGCTAAGCAGGGTCGGGCCTGGTTAGGACTTGGATGGGAGAAATAAAATCTCTCACTGGAAAAAATTTGAACTCAGTTCTCCTTAGTTATTTGCACTATTAGCAGTGTGTTTTACAAAGGCTCAACAAAACACATAAACAGCTAAATAAATACTACAGGCTTTTTTTTTTTTTTTTGACAGGTAGAGTTAGACAGTGAGAGAGAGACAGAGAGAAAGGTCTTCCTTTTTCCATTGGTTCATCCCCCAAGTGGCTGCTATGGCCAGCACGCTGTGGCCGGCGTTCTGCGCCGATCCGAAGCCAGGAGCCAGGTGCTTCTCCTGGTCTCCCATGCGGGTGCAGGGCCCAAGGACCTGGGCCATCTCTACTGCCTTCCCGGGCCACAGCAGAGAGCTGGCCTTGGAAGAGGAGCAAGCGGGACAGAATCCGGCACCCTAACCGGGACTAGAACCCACCGTGCCAGCTCTGCAGGCAGAGGATTAGCCTAGTGAGCCGCGACGCCAGCCCAGGCTCTTACACTTAAAAATTTACGTGTTCCTGGGTCACTGATACTGCATTTTCTAACTGGCATTTCTTTCCTCCTTGGTGTTGCCATCTTGGAATAACATGTTGATTCTAACCCCTTCCTCGCCCTGATGTGTGGGAATCCCAAGACCCCAGCTGAGTCCAGAGCTACATTAACTTTGCCCAGAACTTTGGTGCTATCAGCCGTCATGTCACCTAGAGTGTGAGGCCTGACATGCTGAAGTCCCAGCTGATTGGCTTGCCCACCTCCATATTCTTCATTGTACTTCTGCCTGGAAGGAAAAGACACTCTCTCCCTTGAAGGGATTTCTCTGTAGACATGTATAAATCACGCACTCTGTGTCAAGCATTTTCACAATTTGGGGATTGCATGGTACCTGATAACCCGCTTAAGAAATCCTGACCTGGGGGCCAGCGCCGTGGCTCACTTGGTTAATCCTCCGCCTTGCGGTGCCAGCATCCCATATGGGCGCTGGGTTCTAGTCCCAGTTGTTCCTCTTCCAGTCCGGCTCTCTGTTGTGGCCTGGGAGGGCAGTGGAGGGTGGCCCAAGTGCTTGGGCACCTGCACCCGTGTGGGAGACCAGGAGGAGGCACCTGGCTCCTAGCTTCGGGTCGGTGCAGCGCCGGCCCTAGCAGCCATTTGGAGAGTGAACCAATGGAAGGAAGACCTTTCTCTCTGTCTCTCTCTCTCTCACTGTCTATAACTCTACATGTCAAAATTAAAAAAAAAAAAAAGAAGAAGAAAGAAAGAAATCCTGACCTGGGTATGTGCTTGCCATTTCAGACTTCAAAGAACTGCAAAACCATGGGCTCTTGCAAAGTTACTTTGGCTTTAGTTCACACTGAGAGGTGGCCATAGAGAGCAGCCACAGGAGCCCCTCGTTACCACGTTCATAGAGGTCCTCTCCATTGCATCCTTTCCGAGTGTCCTCCTGAGAAACCAACGGGACAAACTTCTTTCAGAGGGTGGGGACAGGGAAAGGGAAGAAGCGAGCAGAGCGATGCTTTTCAGGAATGCATAGTTTTAATTAATAGTCTTAATTTTTCATTGTTTATGAAACTTTTTATTAAAATTTTAACAGACATATATAAAATGTACATACTTATAGAATAGTATTGATGTTTCATTACAAAGATCAGACTATGTATAATGTCTAATCAGGGTAAACATATTTATCTTTTCAAGCATTTAATATTTATTTATAGTGAAAACACCCAAAATCTTATCTTCTAGTTTTTTATAATGAAATTTACAGTAAATTAACCTTATCTATATTCATTCCACTGTGTAGTAGAACTCCAGAACCTCTTTCTTTTATCTAGCCTATAATCTAGAACCTGTCAATCAGTCTTACTCAATTATAAATGATCATGCTTCTCTCTTTACTTTAGCCACAGGAAAATGAAAGCCAACTTTGCAGCCCAGAGGTGGGATTATATGATAGGCATTTCTATATGTAATCTGATACCTACAATACGCTAAGATCTACATACATTGTCCTATATAATTTCTATAAGAAGACTGAGAGAAATACACTATTATTTTTCACCTATTATAGACAAGAAAATTGAGATTTACATAAGGTAAATGAAAGTTGGAGGCATCATAACTATTAACCCCTAAGTATTTATATATATGCATATACTTTATAAGAAAAAATTATTTTCAAATTCAGGAGTTTAGTATGGATATATTATCTAAAATACAATTCATGTTAAAATCTTACCAATTGTCTAAACACTATCCTAAAAGAAAATAGACTAACATTCATACAGGACTGGTGTTGTGGTGTAGCAGGTTAAGCCACCACTTAAAATTCCAGCAGCCTATTTGGGTGCTGGTTCGAGTCCTGGCTGCTCCACTTCAATCCAGCCCCCTGCAAGTACATTTTCCTTGGGAAAGCAGCTGAGGACGGCCCAAGTGCTGGGCCCCTGTATCCTGTGGGAGGCCTGGAAGAAGCTCCTGGCCCAGCCCCATTGCAATCATTTGGGGAGTGAACCAGCAAATGAAAGACCTCTCTCTCTCTCTCTCTCTCTCTCTGCCTTTAAAATAAATAAAATAAATCTCTTTAAAAAGTACATGCAATATTAAAATATCATGATAGACTTTCAAAATAAAAACCGTTCCTCTAGAGATGAATACATTTAACTCTCAGAAAATAAAATCACTATTTAATCCTTGTTTTCTCATTTCTTTTTGGAATGGTGGAGTCTAATCACAGATTTATTACTGGGTCACTGGTGTAAACACTTATAGAGAAGAATAAATAAAGATGTTACTAAATTTTTTTTAGTTTAACTCAATGTCATATTTTTAAGAGATTACTACTGTAAGAAAAACATATAAATAAGATTTTAATGTTGACTAATTCTGTGTTAACTGTTTAAATGTAAATTCATACTGTTAACTTTAAATGCCTATGTGTTTCTTACTTACAATATTAGAATTTTCCTTTTACCTTCTCAAAATATTCCAAAATACCAAAAACTACAGGCCCATATACAAAAGATAACCAGAGATAGACCTACTCTTATTTCAAGCATACTCTGAAGTACTCAGTACACCACATGAAGACAGTATCAAAGAAAAGCAATTAATGGATTTGTCATTGAAGAGTGTTTTTTAATGGGACAAGACTTTAAAAATTAGAAAGTGTTAGCCCAGAGAGACAAGCGCTAAAAAAAGAGATAGCACCACCACTGCCTATGAAATGTTGATGTGCCTCATCCCCTGCAGGCAGAGAGAGGCAGTTATAAAGGGGATTCAAGGAAGAATTGCTTCAGGAATGAGCCATAAATGACAATCAAAGTTTAAAAATATAAATGCAAGTATAGTCAAAGGAGACCGAGATATGTTTATAAATTTTGAATTCAAAATTCATTATAGAGAAAGCCTGTATGAAAACAAATTAGAAATGTCTCATTTATAGCCCTAACCTGACAGCCTACAAAATATGTTTCAACTGAATGAGTCATTGACCTAACTCAATATGACATTTTTATATTGTCCATTTTTCATGTCTGAGTTCCTGCTGTAGCTTCCCTTAATATGGTGTCTGTGCCATCAAGAGTACCCACATCAGTTCATGCATTAATCCATACACAGCTAAAGCATTCACACATTTATAGAATATAAGTTTTAATATTTCAAACTCAAACAGAAGCCTTTAGGGCAAGGGAAAGTTGTATATATTACTTATTCACTAATGATCATAAAATAATGGATTTGAAATTGGTTTTGAAAGTATATATATCCTTTAAAAATGTGAGCCATTATAATATTATTCTCCATTTTTCATTTCTTTTCCTTTTTAGATATTTCTGGTACCTCTTAGTGTCAACTTAAATGATGGAACGTAGATTGTCCTTAGTGGTTTCCATTCTGCCTGACATCTTAATAAAAGTTCTTTAGAACAAAATAAAATTAAACAAACACAAACCTTATATATCATTTTCAGGTGTGGGTCAATTACATAGGAATTCCTTTATTACCACATCACTTTATGAAAGCAAACCCAAGCCAAAAAACTTAGATTTGTCTGTAATAACTATGCACGTTAATATTTCAACTCTGAATGTTACCACATTGCATACTGGGGATGAAAACTATTTAAAACATACATTTATAAGTCATGTTTTTGAACACCAGATAATCAGTATTTTCTGCAAATTTACAAAAGAATCTTTGGATCCAGATGACCTGGAAGATTGGCCTTTTTCAGTGAAAATTTGGCTTTTGCCTGTTGTCTCAAGGGAAGCCAATGGCACAACACAAGGCCTGCCACAGAAAAGATCTTGTTAAATGGTCAGTTAGGTCATAGTCAACGGGTGGAAATGTCTGAAAGGGTTTTAATTCTTTCTAAATGCAGGACAGCTTCTAACAAGCAGCAGTATATGCCCAGCTGCAGTTGTTCGGTTGACGATAGTTACCTGTCTGGGAACCATGTCAAAGATGCAAAGGGGTGTCCTTCTTCAGAGTCCGGTAGTCTCACAGAACCGGGAAGGGTAACTCAGCGAGTTGAATGCTGTTTCTGATGACAACTGCTTCTTTCTTAGACAGCGCAAAGATGAGCTGGAGCAGAGAATGTCTGCTCTCCAGGAGAGCCGGAGAGAGCTAATGGTCCAGTTGGAAGGCCTCATGAAGCTGCTAAAGGTCAGCCATTTCTACTAAGTTTCTTCAGTCTGTTGCTATGGCATGTGTCAGGTCTCTTATACAGAATGTGCCATTATTTTTCCAATTAATATACCTGATTTCCCCCAATGTGTTGTTTCAAACTCAGGTACAGAGCTGTTTGTTAGACCTGTGAGTCATTAGCAGTCAACTACAGATCTCATTTCTAATCCATTTCCTACAACCAGACTACTGAAGCCCTGCATGGGGAAATTTCTTCTCAGCTTATTCCCCATTCCTTTATGTCCTTGAAAGTAATAAAATGGAATTGTTTAAGAAATATCTTACATTTAATAGCTTTCAGCAACTTTGACTATAATTGAATAGAGGCTACTACCTAGTTTAGAAAATTAAAATATAGTTACTAGATAACATGGGCAAGTTTAGTTTTATTAAAGAAGTAACATGTTAATCTCAGTGGGATGTTTTAGCCATCTGTATAGCTTTAGTAGCAAGTCACACGACATCTGTAGGTCTCAAATGCAAACAGTAAGTGGGAATATCTGCTTACTCTTCTATAGGCAGAGTTTATTTAGGTATCTGCAGAAGTCCTCTGTGGAGTGCTATAATCTGATATTCTCATTTGAAGTGCCATTCTTCCTTTGATAAAGACTCATTCCTTCCTTCAGTATACACTGAATTTCTGTTCAAGTCAAAAAGTAGATGAATTGTGTCCACAGGCCAGCAGGAGTGTCAGAGCTGCGTAGTCACCTTGCCTGATGTAAAGAAGCAGGAACTAATATAGATTAGAATTGTGACACACCAAAGCCGGGAACTGAAGCTCCCAGGACTGCCTTCCTGTGAGGCAGCAGGTCCTGCTTTTCAGTTCAGGCGTCACTCACATCCCCAACACATGACAATTTGTTGTTTCTGTATTGTTGGTTCTTCCTTCCTCCCTCCCTTCCTCTTTATTTCTCCCTTCTTCTTTCCCTTTTTCATTTATTTCCCTAACAGAAATTATTTTTAATCACAGGCACTGCTCTTGTAACATTTCTTTTGTTTTCCTTTTTCATTCCTCAGTCAACTTTTTGTCATCAGTGTCCTCTTTAGCAATCTATATTAGGAATGCTTTATCTTTACTCCAAAAAACTTTATTAGTATATTAGACATGTGAAGTGTAGAATTCATGGTTTTTTTCCTACTTTTTGTGGTAAGACAGGATAAGATAATTAATAACCTGCTGCTGTTTCCGGCCTGTTGTCTTATTTGATGAAACAGAAAATTTCTTTCCTGCTTCTCTATACAATTGTACAAAATGAAGAGGTCTGAACCCATGTTATCCTTCATTGAATGGCAGGAAGCTTTGAGCACTGTACCTTGCTAGCGTTCCTATAGCTTCTGTCAACATAGTGATGAATAGGAGATTACTGACCATCAGACACCTAGACAGCAACCTGGCCCAAGTGAATACAACCCATTACCAGGATGTATAAACACCAGGCTAGAGAAACAGGTCATTCTGAGAGATGGTTGGACACATAGAGGAAAGAGATGTGTCTGTAGTCTTAAATCATAACAGACCTGAAACTGTAGTCACTGAAGTGGCAGAGGCCTGGATCTGCCTTTGAAGCCATGTTGATGTGTCTCCCATCTTGCATTTCTTCACACTGTATATACCTGCTTTTCCTGGAACCCTGGGTAATCTAACTATTATTGATTCGATCTTTCTGTAGGAAGAAGAACTGAAGCAGGGAGTAAGTTATGTCCCCTACTGCAGGTCTTAACTAACAGTGGAGGGGCCTGCCATCCTGCCGATTTTCTCATTGCTTTTGCCTCTAATGTATGTTCATGCTTCAGTTTGGAAAGAAAAAAAATCATACTAATTTGCTTCCTTTTCAATGTAGTGCTTGAATTGAGATTATGAAATTTAGCGTTTTTATAACTATCTCTACTGTGGGCATCAAAAGAGCTATTAAATCTTTTAGAAGAGAGAACAAACTGTAATTAATTGACAACTCTGTGGACCCCAAAATATATAAGTTTCAAAACAGTCTTATGGTTTTCAGGGCTGTTGACTAGACCCTTCTGTTAATATAAAGACACCACCACCATTTCAGCAGACTATGCTAACATCAGCAATATCTCAAAACCTGCAGCACACAGAAGCTCACCTCCACATCCTCTCATGCCGTGGGCATACAGAGCAGTTTCCATTTTACTGAAAAGGTGTAAAACCTCTTTTCATGTCCTCACATCATATAATTTTGAAGCCCTGTTCCCATTGCTCGCCAAAATGTTTTCAATCTTATGAGAGAAATATTGTCCCCAGTAATGGGCTTCATTTCTCATCTTTTTGATTCTTCCCCAAAGCAGAATCCCAACTGTTGGTTGCCAGTAGTCTAATGAATAGGAAGCTTTTAGCCTTTCTCCTATCGCCAAGAATTGTTCTGTTCTGGGAGTTCACAGGATCATGACATACATTTTTCTTTTTCTGGAAATAGAGGGCATTGTGACTTTCACCTTAGCCTAAACTGGAGCCCTACGTCTGACCCTGCGATCAGGTTCAGAAGCCAGCAGAGGGAGCAGCATACTCAAAAGGAAACATAATTATATAAAAGCAAAATAAAACAGTCATAATTTCCAGTGCATGTACCAAGTTGTGTATGACAATATATCCCACCCATTGGCATTATGAAGAAGTTTCACATTATTTCCATGGATCAGTTAAAACCACAGTCTGTCCAATTTCAACGTATCTTTTAATTCTCCTGTATGCTCTTTTCTATTACTCATTGTGTGTGTTTGTGTGTAACAAAGAATGTTTGCCAAATGCTGGACACATTTTTATCCTTCATTCCCATCGTCTGTTTAAAAAAAAAAAAAAGGAAAGTGTAAAATCTGTAATGTCAGACAATAAAGACAATGTATTACATTATTTTGTATTTTGTTAAAAAAAATTACTAAACTTAACTTTTAATGGAACACAGTCCCCCTGGGTGAGGGATTTGCAGCCTGTATAATTGCCCATGAATGCGTGCATAGGGGTATTGCTGTTGTACTCCCAACACACTTAGATCATGGTAGAGAAAAATGCCCTTTTCTTGCACTTCCCTTTGCAAAATGCCTCTTTTCTTTCCTGTCTCTTTCTTAGAGTGTGCATTTGAAAAAGGAAATAAGACTCAAGTATAACCTTCCTCCACCCAGTGGACAGAGGGGGCCATGGTCCTGTAGTTGGTCAGCCTTGCTTTAGCCATTTTCCTGAGGGAATCCCCTCCCTACCATTTCCCAGGCAGCACGTTCTTGAAAGGCTCTCATGGACCAGGAAGTTGATAACAATCGTACACTCGGGGCCAAACTATGGCAGTGCCTGTAACTCTGCATCATTGCCACCACCACCCCTTTCAGCTTCTCCACAAAGCCCCTGGGCAGCTTCTGCAACTTGGAGAGCTTGCCAGAAGGGGGCGCTGCAGCATAGTGCCAAGGGGTCATGGTCTGGACCCAAAGATGTCAGTAGTTATCTGGGGGGTAGGATAGTTTTCCCATCTTACTCATTGATTGGTTGTTACACTCCAGCTACTTTTCTGAAAGGGTCTGAGGCAGCTTACAACAAAAGATATAAAGACAGACTTCATAAAATTGAAATTTAAAAATCAAAAACTAAGGGAACTCAAATGTGAATATGTTAATCATAAGGGATAAGAGTGTGACTCTGAGCTTTCTGGCAAGGAGGCAAACAGAGAATATAATCAGTGGTTTTAGTGATATAAACATACCACTTCTCAGGAGACCAAAATTTCTGTGACAGAAAGCATAAAAAAATAGGCTCCACTCAGAGCTTCACAGTTGTACTGAATAATAAAGTGGAAAAATTGCAGTCATAGATGTCATGTGGCTCTTTCTAATACTGACCCTCAGTCAGAATGAAAAACAGAAGCCCATCAATACCAGCCCTACGGAAGCAACTCTACAAGGAAATAAGCAAATGTCATACAAGTATGTAGACTTCTCGTGTTATAACATGATCTAAGGAGAGAATTTAGAAGTTTTAGAGTGGCATCTGCTTCTAAATTCTGTTTTTATTTGTGAGCTTTCCCCTTTGGGGACATTCTCTTTGTAAAATCAAACTTTAAACACCCCCACACAACACATTGTGCTTGATTTAATAACCTCTACTTGCTTTTATCATAAGTCTGTGTGGTTCAATGTAGTGTTTTATTATGCTGGTATATATAATTCCTACTTATACTGTTTCTTGTTAGAGGTAATGCATGAATTTATTCCCCTTGAGGAGAGAACATGAATTTAAAAACAAATAGTGCCTGTAATATAATATGATGATTATGGTATCACAAGCAATAAATTTTTTTTTACAAAACTTGAATTGAAGTCATCCTACCCTCTTTCTTCTTTGTGTATCTTTAAGGTTTATTGAAGGAATCATAAAAAGAACACTCATAAAAAGTTTAATCATGAAGGCAGCTGGGGTGTAATTGTAGTGTTGATATGCTCCAGGGTTCCTGGTATATTTCCACTTCCAAATAGCATGCATACCAGTCTGAAACCTAGTATACTGACTTTGAGTTTTTAAAATAAGGTTTCAGTGATTATTATCTTTGCAAGATTACTAGAATTAGGCCTGAATTTCAGTGGTCCTGGCTCTTTACTTACAATGTGAAACCTTAAGTCAATTATTTCCAGATAATTTATCTCCAAGAGACTAAGACTTGCCTCAAAGGGTATTTTTTTTATGGATTCTAAAAAATAATGGGTGTGAAAGCACTTTGTAAAAATACTACATGAACTGCAGGGCAATTCTGGGTGGGTATACATATGTATATCATACACACAGTTTCTGAGGGCACTTCAGCAAGTTCATGAGAAAAGGAATTAATCATTAGTTTGGTGCAAAAGAGTTTTTAAAATCCATGCATATAAGAAGTCCTAAGAAAGTTCATGAAAGATGCATATTATGAAAAAACAACACATGGATTTGAAAAATTTTTTGCCCCACAACAAGCTATTTTAAAACCTATTTTTCCATGAACTTGTTGAAATACCCTGGTATGTGTAACTTTTCAAATTTGACCCATATTTTACACACCTGCACTCATGCATTGACTGACTGCCTCCTACTTGACTGTCTCCATTGAGAGAGAAAATTTGAAAAGAACTGTGCTCATATCTCTTGTAATTTTGTTCATTTTATTTGAAAGGCAGAGAGAGAAGCAGAGGCAGTTTCTTGATCTGCTGGTTCACCCCACAGATGCCTGCAAAAGTTGGGGCTGGGCCAGGCTGAAGTCAGGAGTGTAGAGCTCAATCCAGATCTCCCACATGTGGGGCAGGGACCCAAGAACTTGAGTTATCAACTGCTACCCCCCAGAATGTGTATTAGCAGGAAACGATAAGAAGCCAGGGAGGCAACACTCCAAACCAGCCCCTCTGTCCACTATGGGATGTGGGCGTCCTGAGCAGTAACTGAACCACTGTGCCAAATGCCCACCCATTGCAGTTGTTTGTGACAATAGACAACAGATTCATTATTTTAGAAAAAATGACAAACACAGTCCAATAATACATTTTTCTATTTCTGGTTAACATCTGATATGATCCTAGATATGAGGAGGTCCCAAAAGATCAATTTTGTCAGCCTGGATTTCATCTTCCTTTCTTTTCCATGTACATCCTCTCTGGTGCTTTTCCCTCAGACTAATGAACCAGTCAATAGTCAGGGAGGCAGGTAATTAGCCTCAAAGATACTCAGCGCCTAGCTGACAATCATCTCGTGTTCAAAAACATACACCTTATCTCACCTCTTTTTCTTTGTTAATTAGTAATTGATTAATTCTAAAGAAGTAAAACGTATTTCTCTCCTTCAAAAATCTTAGAGGATGACCCTCCAGTGCAGGGTAAAGTCCACAGTGGAGACCTTCAAACCTGGATCTTTCCCAGCCTCATCTCTTGCTACTCCCCACAGCGAACCCAGTGCTGCAGCCACCTGCCGGCCTCGCCAGCATCCCGCCACGCTCCCCTATGCTTCTAGCACCTTGCTCATTCTATTCTAAGGCCCAGGATTCCCTTCTGTCTGCCTGCTACTTCCTCCTTTCTGCCTGGAAATCTCCACTATTAAAATCCAAGTCATGCCCAAGCATGGAAATGACCATGAGTGTGATAATAGTACGTGGATAGTGGAAGAAGGCTACAAGAGGGCTGGATGTAGCTGAATGCAGCCTTGCTATGCCTTCCCAGCCTGCTGAGTACACCCAGGCCTGACTTCTCAGCCCAACCTGAGAAAGGGCTGCCTCATTGCTCTGTATTTCGCCAGGATAGCCTTGTTCAGCAATTAACATTTACTCCTTTTCTTGAAGCACTAAGAAATAAACCAAAATACTTTTTAGGGAAAAAAAATCAGAAAAGTTATGGATTATGTCAGACTTTTTAAAAAATTGATACAAAAGGTTGAATATACTCAGAGGATGGCGTGCAGAAATTAATTTTTCATTTATTCTCTAAGAAGAGATCTATTTTAAATTTGCCAAGTGTGATATATGTTTTCCTTCTTCCATAAATCAGCTCCCTCTTTGGGAATTTCAGATCTATATATTGATCTGCATGGACCACTGTCCCTTAAGTCTTTGCTCCATTAATCATTGAGTAATTTCCAGGAAAGGATGTCCACAGAGATTAGTCATTCCAGCTATTCTACAGTAGTTGGCAGACAGCCATGCTTCATGACCAGGATGGAGGCCACCTTTCTACATGGGCCACCACCTATGAAAATGAAGCTCATTTGCATCACCACTGATTTGCCCCAATACCAAGAGGCAGCTGCCCATTCTGAGTGTCCCTACAAGGACAGAACATAAAGGAAGATCAGAGAAGGTATTCCTCAAAGTAGGTGTTAGGAAGCTTCTGTGCATCAAACTGGACAGTGTTCTGGCAAAGAGAGAGGAGCCATAACCACCCAGGAGTCACCATCCTACCACCACAAGTCTAGGTAAAAGCTGGACATTACTGGGAGTTGCAAGTTGCCCAAAAAATACAACTGAATTTTTTCTTCAATGCAGAATCTTCCACCTAAATTCTTCACATGATCAGAATGCTTGGAATTACACCAACTAGAGATTCATTGAGAAGATGGTGGCTATTAACCATGTGCACATTGGTGTAATCCAGTCCATTGTTTTCCCTTAACACATAACACAATCAAGTATTTGTCTCTTAACACAACCACTACCAGAAGAGGAGGCAGACAGAAAGGAATAGGAAACGTTGGAGTTAGAGGCAGGGTGCTAATGTGAGAAAGCTGGGACTGGGAATGCCTCACGCACACAGTTAACAGGAGAGCCTAGTGCACTTGGAGAAGGAAAGAGGCTCACAGAGAGGAAGGTCAAAGGGCCAAATGCATGCCTCTCCTTACAAACGCTGACCAAAGGGGAAAAGCCCCATGAGCAGAGCTGGAGAGCCTTGGACAACAGGGCAAGCAGGGCTACAGTGCATGCAGTCCCAGGACAGCCATTAGAAACTTGAAATATAGCCATGGCCCCATATCTGATATCAATGGGTTCAGATTTGTACCTAATTCAGAATCCATTCAGGTTTTTGAAAGACAATACACTGCAGGTACCACATCCATTAGCATGATCCATTTGGGCCAAATCATTGTGAAATAGCACATGCTTGTCAGAGCTTTCCTGGTTTTGAAATTGTAGATAAGAAAGAAGACCTTGGGCCTGTACTTCTGTGCTGATAAAGCACCCAAAGATCCTCCCACCACACTGGGCACCCACACCTCTCCATCACTTAGTGACTGAAAGGCATTGCCTGATCCAGGAAGAGGCCCTAGGATGCTGCTCCAATATCACACGGAGTAGGTCTGTGCCCTCCTCCATTTCAACCTTCTGATTTCTAAACCTTTCTCCATTTAGTGGAGCATGGACAGAAGCACATGACTGGTCACAACACCCACAATCCTGAGAAGACACTATGGTACTATGGGGGCTGGGATCCATTCTATCTCTGAAACTCTCTAGTTTAGAGACCTTGGGGAACCCTATTATCCTCTCTGAGCCTCATCTTGTTAATCTATGAAATGGGAATAATGCCCCATATAGTTGTTAGGAAGACTAAGTATTTGAGATTAAAATGCTCCATAGACTACAGATTGCCATTCAAATATAAATAGATTTCTCCCCTACCACTTTATTAGGTAAATGAAACAGAACTATGTACAAGTGCCTTATACACAGCAAAGAACATCCAAAACTGAAGCTGTATGATTATGAGCCTTCCACCATGGAAGGGGATCTGCTTTCCCAGGCTGTGTAGCCAGCAGGAGCCTAAAACTACCCTGTGCCACTTCCTGTCTCTAATCTCCTCTCCGTGCTGTGACTGGTCCCCTGGTAAAGAAGACAGACAAGAAAGGTCCAGGATCCCTCTGAGGGCCGCGCCTTGATAAGATGCTCAGGGGTTTGCCAGGGATAGGCAGCCCTCGGGGTGCCTGACCAGTATCTTCTTCCTTTGAGTGATCCTCCTCCACCAGACACAGACCACCAATAGCCCAGGATTCTCAGAGCACTAGGCTCAGCCTCCAGCCCGGCCAGTCTGGCTCCAACCACCTCTCAGGGCACTGGGATACAAACCGCACAGGGAGAACTATGATGCCTGCTTCCTAGGCTCACAGACAGAAATCAGTGAGAAGGTACATGAAGCACTCCCCCCAACTCCTGCCCGGAACATTCTAGAGTACAACTCGAAGGTGAAGCACTCTATTCTTGGTGTGGGAAACAGTTGGGGGCGTGGGGAGGGATGCAGCATTAGCTCAGAAGCAGAAGTTCTCAAGGTAAAGGGGCTGAGCTGCCAATGCCTGCTGGGGAGAAGCAGAGCCATCCCTGAGCAGGCCGAGCCAAGCAGGCTGCAGAGCGTCGCTCCTGGGCAAAGTGCTCTTCCTTGGCCTGGACAGACCATTACAAGGTACTGAAAGAATGGAATCTTCAGCCCACTGGGCGCCACATGGGTTATTTTCTGTGCTCTGCTCTCGTTTGCTTCATTTTTAATTCTAGATCTTTCTCATTTTGTAGATTTTGACAATTATGTGTGATTCTGAGCCCTGGAGAGCTAACAGCATGGCATTTTATAGGATTGATGTGTGTTTTAACTGCAAGCAGCTAAACCCAAAGCAACAATCTAGATTGACTATTCCAGAGCTTTGCTCTGTGCTGCATGGGTAGGCATTGGAATAGGTTGGCAATGAACCTCTAGGCCTTGCTGTGGAAGAGTTCTCACTCTAGCTGGGCAGACCCAGCAGACTGGAATGGAATCGATGTGAGCCCTTACTGTGCCGTGTATGCATTTGAGGGTCTCCTTGAATTTTCTTATGCATGTGTGACTGATTTCCTTTGTCAACTAATTATTAAAATAGGTAGACTATTTCCAAAAAAACTGAATTATAGAAACAAAACCTGCATTATAGAAAACAAAACAAAACGTAAGGTGTGGCAGTCTCAGAATGGTTTCATACCAAAGACTGTCCTGCAGGGACAAGTGGCTTTTAGTTGGTTTCTACTTCTCTCTTTCCTTATTTCAAAACCCAACTCTTCCTACGGTCCTGCTAGAATACTGTCTTTTCGTAGATGCAGAGAAAGACATTTCCTGCAGGAAGCAGTAGCCCAAGATTTAAAATGAATTTTTATTTTTACTCTTCTCCATCAGAATCTCTGACTCACAGAGTAATTTGACAAAGTCAGCTTATACTATACAACAGGAATTAAGCCACTTCCACCTCATTGGATTTTTTTTTTTTTTTTTGACAGGCAGAGTGGACAGTGAGAGAGAGAGACAGAGAGAAATGAGAGAGAGAGAGACAGAGAGAAAGGTCTTCCTTTGCCGTTGGTTCACCCTCCAATGGCTGCCGCGGCCGGCACGCTGCAACCAGCACACCGCGCCGATCCGATGGCAGGAGCCAGGTACTTCTCCTGGTCTCCCATGGGGTGCAGGGCCCAAGCACTTGGGCCATCCTCCACTGCACTCCCTGGCCACAGCAGAGAGCTGGCCTGGAAGAGGGGCAACTGGGACAGAATCCGGTGCCCCAACCGGGACTAGAACACGGTGTGCCAGTGCCGCAAGGTGGAGGATTAGCCTAGTGAGCCGCGGCGCCGGCCGCTCATTGGATTCTTAATTTGGAACTTGACATTCATAATGTTGTGTGCCATGATTTAAACTGTGAATTAGCCTCTAAAGATGATGCCAGGACACACAGATAGAAAAATCCAGGGAGTATATAAACCACATCCATCTCAAGTCACCGCCTAGTTTGAATTTAAAACTTTCTCCTTGATGTCTTTATTCTTCAAATTTCTTTCCAGGAGAAAATACACACCTTGTAATTATCCCTGTTTAACCATTATATTCATTATATGGGCACACATCTCATGTATTATAGAGCAGTGCTATACTAATATGCCTAGCTTTCAACATTTAACCCAAACTTCCGATTCTATATAATAAGGTCCTAAATTATCTCCACCTAAACTGGGGTTTAGGCTTGCCACCTCAATTACGTCGGATTTCCTTCAGCTTTGAGAGTTCACCATCACAGTTTTTAACATGTGACCAGAGGAGACATGGGGAATGACATAGGGCCGTTTTCTTGGGAAAACAAATTAACAACTTGCGTTGTCTCTTCAGACCCAGGGAGCAAGCTCTCCTCGCTCCTCCCCCAGCCACACCATCAGCAGGCCCATCCCCATGCCAATCCGGTCGGCCTCCGCCTGCTCCACCCCGACCCACACGCCTCAGGACTCCCTCACGGGGGTAGGGGGCGATGTACAAGAGGCGTTTGCACAAAGTAAGTGGCTTTGTTCTTTCTTATGGTCTGCTTTGACGTAGCGAATGAGTGGCCGAGATCTGTGGAGTAGGAAGAGCCTTGGGAGCCGTACGCGGTTACTCTGGGCTACCCCATGGCCATTTTAGGAACACCCCACGCCTCTGTTCACGCCGGCATTTGGCCGCCTTTGGGCTTCTGTCACCTGCCCTGTTATTTTTAGTCAGTGGTTGCTCATCAAGGGATGGGAAAATCTTTTAACCGATATCTCAGGAAGCTTTATAAATATAACCCATTTCAAAATTCTGAACAATGGTTATTCCTGCTATCATCTTTACATTAAAGAAAATTCAACACTGAAAATAAATAATCCCAGCTCTTTAGCTCTGAGATAACCAAGAAGGACATTTGGTCATTTTTTATTATTTCTTAAAATGTTAACACATTTACAAATTGTACATATCTATAGAATAAGTAATGTTTTGATATGTGTATAACATTGTGTAATCTCCAGTCAGTGTAAATGTATCTGTCTCTTCAAATATTTACCATTTCTTTATGGTAAAAATATCCATAATCCTATCTTCTAGTTATTCTTTTTAAATAAAGAAATATAATACATATTAACATTATCTGTAGTCACCTAGTTGTATAATAGAGCTCCAGAACTTTTTATTCCCATCTACCTGTTTCAGGTCCCCTGTTCAGATGGCCTCAAGAGTTGAATCACTGCCTCTGTGATATGGGGCTATAAGGTTAGGCCTCCACCATTAGCAGAGGAGTGCAAAGTGGGATGGAGATGCCAACCTGCCTTCTCCCACGCGATGCTTCTTCCATTTATACACTGCCCTGAGGGGGTGTCCTGAGGAAAATGACTTAAAATTTTTCTTACCATCACTTTTTAAATTATGGACAGTAAAAAAATTATTCCCCTCACAGATACTCTCAGTCTGATGAACCACGTTCCTAGAAGTCACAGTCCTTCCCGAGTTTTTGCTTATACAAAGAGACATGTTTAAAATTGTGTTTACAGGTTCATACTCTTCTTTCTATACAAACAAGATCATGCATTGCACCTCAGGCTGTAGAGTGTGTTTTCTTCAAATTGGCAATATATTGTGAGCATTCTTCCAGGAACTCGCATATAAATCTAAGGAAAAAAAAGACATATGTGACTCCAAGTTGTAAAGCAAAGAGAAGCATAGAAAAAAGTCAAGACAAAAAAAAACAAAAACAAAAACCTGAGGACAACTTTTCCAGCTCAGATGCAATCATGTTTCATAGTTTGTCACACATGAACATGTGAAAACCAGTAAGAAAGTAATGAACCGTGAGAAGAAATATGCATTTCTGGGGTCGGTGCCGTGGCGCACTAGGTTAATCCTCCGCCTGCAGCACCGGCATCCCATATGGGCGCTGGTTCTAGTCCCAGTTGCCCCTCTTCCAGTCCAGCTCTCTCCTATGGCCTGGGAAAGCAGTAGAAGATGGACCAAGTCCTTGGGCCTCTGTACCCACATAGGAGACCGGGAAGAATCTCCTGGCTCCTGGCTTCAGATCAGTGTAGCTCCAGCCATTGCGGCCATTTGGGGAGTAAACCAACAGAAGAAGACCTTTCCCTCTGTCTCTCCCTCTCACTGTCTGTAACTCTACCTGTCAAATAAATAAATAAAAACCTTAAAAAAATATGTATTTCCAATAAAGATATGAAAGATGGTCAACCTCTCAGAGAATTGTAGAAATACACATTTTAATAAATATCACCTTTCACCTGGCAGATTTTTTAAAAATTTTTTTAACATTCATAATCCAAGGATAGCAAGAGTGTGAAGAAACATTCTCTCTTTTTTTTTTTTTTAAGGTTTCTTTATTTATTTGAAAAGCACAGTTACAGAGAGGCGGAGGGAAGGTGATCTTCCATCTGCTGATTCACTCCCCAAATGGCTACAATGCCTGGAGCTGGGCCAATCTGAAACCAAGAATCCAGAGCTTTTTCCAGGTCTCCCATGTAGGTGCAGAGGCACAAGCATCTGGGCCATCTTCTACTGCTTTCCCAGGCCATAGCAGAAAGCTGGATCAAGAGTGGAGCAGCCAGGGCTCAAATCTGCACCCACTGGGATGCTGGCACTGCAGGTAGCGGCTTTACCCACTACACCACAGCGCAGGCTCCCACAGACACTCTTATCTCTTATCCAAAGAAATATTTTAAAGAAATCTACAGTTTTGTAAATCAGTTTGTGCTTTCTAATATGACAAATGGCTTTACCTAACTACTTTGATTTCTTAAACTCTAAGTGTATTTATATTTTACTTATCACTTTCTGAGACATGACAGAATGAAATATGGCCTATAGGCAACCTCTAGTTCACAAATTGTTCATACTAAACCCATTTATTCGTTAGGCAGATATCTGGAATCTTGAACCTTTTTTCCAAACTGTTCCAACTCTACCTTGTCTCATACCCAAGCCAGCCCACAAATATTCATCTAATCCTTATGGTGCCTAAAACTAATAATAATCCTTATTTTACCATGAGCTAATTCTCAGCATAGTCTTAAGTTCCAAGGCAGGGCACATGACAAGCATCTGCCTGTGTCTTGGCAGCAAGAGCAAGAATCCTCACCTCTTCCCCACACTCTGGGAGCGTTTAGTGCATACATTTCCCATTCCCAAGAGGCACCTATGCAGGTAGGGAGAGCTCCAGAGCCCTGACGGGAGGCAGAGACTCTGCAGATCCCACTTGCTCAGCCACCAGGAGAAGGCTACCATGACCACAGCAGCTGGGGAGGCGCAATTCTCCCAGCTAAAGAAGACTTCTCACCTGTGTGGATGATTCTTTCAAAGGTGACCACATATGCTGGTCTACCTGGGACCATCCCAGTCTATGCCAGGTCACCCAGTCTTACTAATGGCTCCTTTTCACTTTCAAAATTGCCCCAATTTGGACAGTAAATTACACAAACATCAACCCTTAGCCATGTCATTATCAATGCAAAGGATTAGCAAACAACATGAAAATTTGTGGAAAAGGAGAAGCCTTGTTTTTTTAATTATTATTTTTTCTTCACTGAAGGTTCAAGAAGAAATTTGAGGAATGACTTGCTAGTAGCAGCAGATTCCATCACTAACACCATGTCCTCTCTCGTGAAGGAGCTGAATTCTGGTGAGTCTCTTGTCCCCTCTGTCCACTGTGGAGAGATCCAGAGGTGCTAAGGGCCTCTCTTGCCAGTATGCTCATTGTCAAATAGTAAAATATTTTTTAAAGATCTATGTAGATACTTATTAGTATATTCATATTTTAGTAATGCTCATATTCTGCTTATTACAAACATTATTAATATATGCCCAATGTAGAAGGTTTGGAAAAGGCAGACAAAATAAAGAAAAGTATTAAAATTTACTTATAATTTTAAAATCCTAAGACAGCCATTAAAATATATGGTGACCCAAAGTAGCATGTTGCTAAAGTTTTTGATAGGGTCATATGTTTTATTTACCTATTTGGACTCCATTAATTTGTAATGCATGATTATTGTAATGAGGCTAAACAGAAATGTACCTTTGTAATATCTCCAAAGAAAGATTTGCCCAGCAAATAAACAGCAAAAACCTTGGGAGACTCTTTAAACTCCTAAAACTACACAGAGGTTTTAAAACTTCAGCAGAACGAAAATGCAAAATATCTTACCAGTTACTAAGACTCTCCATCTAAAAGCAAACCTAGTAAGGCATTTATCTAGCAGGACTGTGGTCTTACTGTTGAGATTACAATTACTGTAAGAAATGAAACAAGCATTAAAAGAAGTCTGGGCCTGGCTTTAGCTCAGCGGTTCCTTCATCTACTCATCTACTGAAAAAAAAAAAAAAAATTCTGGACTTAAATGTCTCAAAGCCTTTCTAATAAGAATTAAAGTAATTAAAAACCATTTGATGCTATTTGGATTAGGATTACCAAATAAGATAAAATGGCAGTAGTTCTATATCATGAATAATGACACATACCTATCCACTGCCATAACAAATGCTGTGGAAGCCTCAAATACTGCCAGTTTATGCTTTTGTACTATTAAGTGACTATAACCTTTTTGGGCTTATAGTTCCTAACCACCAATTACTAACACACAGAAATTCCTCATTTTTAGGATCAAAAAGAAAATTCTTTATACCAAATGATTTTTATGTTACTCATATCTGTATTGATTCTCATTTTGAAATTAATAAACAATTTACTTAAGTGTGGTAACTGGCTAATATTTTATATGGGACAGATGCATCCATGTTAAGCGAGCCCTTTGCAGGTTATTAAAAGATCTAACAAGCCAATCTTTATTTCTTTGTGCCTACCAGAGGTGGGGAGTGAAACGGAGAGTAATGTGGATTCTGAATTTACCCGCACCCAGTTTGAGGATCTGGTTCCATCACCAACCTCTGAAAAGGCTTTTCTAGCGCAGATCCAAGCCCGAAAGCCCGGGTACATTCACAGTGGAGCCACCACAAGCACCGTGCGCAGCGACATGTGAGTGCCTTCCCCGGCAGCATTTCCTCCGAGCAGAGCAGTCTGCTGAGCTACAGGCAGCAGCCAGGAAGTAAGAACACGGTCGTTCCATTCTGTGTTGGAAAGGGATAATGCGGTTCCCTTTGCTGCCCAAAGAGCTAAGAAGGGCACAGCATTTAGATTTAGCAAGATGACTTAAATTGCCCTGAGGATTAATAACCGCAACTAACCAGTGCTTATTAAAAGCCCAGCTCACCAAAGGCATTGCACTAGTTCTATACAAAATAGAGATGTTCCTAACTTACGATGGAGTGACAGCCTGATGAGCTCATCATAAATTAAAAATATCACAAGTCGAAAATGCATGTGATACGTAGGATATACCCAGCGTACCAAACCTCCTAGCTTAGCAGCACAGCACACCATAGTGTCGCTTATTTCCTCTGTGCTTACAGATGCTGCTTAGCATCAGAAAGAAGGATTGGGGTGGGAATGGAGGAGGGGGGTTGTAGGAGCGGGACAGCATTGTGACATAGCAGGTAAAGCCAGCACCTGCAATGTCCACATCCCATATGGGTGCTGGTTCATGTCCTAGCTGCTCTACTTCCAAACCAACTCCCTGCTAATGGCCTGGGAAAAGCAGCAAAAGATGGCCAAAGTGTTTAGGCCCCTGCCGCCACCCACAGGAGAGACCCAGATGAAGCTCCTGACTTTTGGATTTAGCCTGGCCTAACCCTGGCCATTGTGGCCAATGGGGAGTCAACCAGTGGATGGAAGTTTCTCTCTCTCTCTCTCTCTCTCTCTGCTTCCCCCCCGCCTCTGACTTTCAAATAAATAAATAAGACTTAAAAAAAAAATGAAAAGAGAGTTGGACCTCATATTTATACCCTGGGAAAAGACCAAAATTAAAAATACAGTTTCTACTGAATGTTGCTTTCACCCCATCATGAAGTCAAACAATTTTAAATTGCGACATCATAAATTGGGAACCATCAGTAATATTAAAAAACTGTTCTTGTCCTTTTGGACTTAGACTAGTGCAGGAGGTGCCTCCTCCTCCCTTCTCACTGCAGGGCCCTGAGATGCTGGAGGGACTGTCTTCAGAATGGATCTAAACACATCATGCAAACATCAGAATTCAAGCAAGTAAATGTATAAAACTTCTTTGTAAAGAAATCAATTTGGTTGCCTTCTAGAATATATATAAAGCTGACCCTTGGCCAGCACCGCAGCTCACTAGGCTAATCCTCCGCCTGCGGTGCCGGCACACCGGGTTCTAGTCCCGGTTGGGGAGCCGGATTCTGTCCCGGTTGCCCCTCTTCCTGTCCAGCTCTCTGCTATGGGCCGGGAGTGCAGTGGAGGATGGCCCAAGTGCTTGGGCCCTGCACCTGCATGGGAGACCAGGAGAAACACCTGGCTCCTGGTTTCAGATCAGTGTGATGCGCCGGCCGCAGCGGCCATTGGAGGGTGAACCAATGGTAAAGGAAGACCTTTCTCTCTGTCTCTCTCTCTCTTACTGTCCACTCTGCCTGTGGAAAAAAAAAAAAAAGCTGACCCTTGGAAGACCATTCTACAAGGTTTGAAGGTTTCTACCCATTTAGGCATTCATGGCTGGACAGAAGCCAGCAGAATCAGTGACATCCCCACTAGACTTTCTATGACCCTGGGTCAGCTCAGAGTAGCCAGCGAAGCAAATCAACACTAAGAAATAGGCAGAGACACGACAGAAGTTGCAGAGTCCAGCTTGGAAATGAAAAGAAGAAAATGAGGGGGGAAGTGGGCCATTGGAAGAACGAGGCTCAAGGAGGTAGAGAACCATGAGCAAAAGCTGACCCGAGGCCTGGGAAACGGAGTGGCTGAACACTAAAGAAACTTGAGAAGAGTGGTATTGCTTAATGTGAAAAGTGCTTTAGACTAGTTGACGAAAATATCCTGGCTGTTGTAAAGACCCAAAGAAGAAACTAACCAGAGGCCTTTCTGGTGTCTTGGCTCTCAATCCAAGACCAGGAATGATGGAAAATTATCAAGAGAGGTGATTTGAAAGCCAGCTGTGAAGCAGCAGAACCTAACAGCAAAACAAAACTGTTAGAACGTAACTGAAATTGGCAGGAGGCTGCTGCTTCTAATTTTAGTGCACTTGCTTGTCCTTTGCTCTATAATTTAGAATTGTTCGACTTGTTTGTTACACAAATGGTGAATTAGTTGTTGCCTGTTTTATCTAGTCAACACAAATTTGTTTGACTTTTTTATTATTAATCGTTTACATGGTGGTCACCTAAAACATTCTCATCCCAATCCTAAAATCCAACCCTATTAAAGCCACTGCAATCTACTGTCCCTGTTATGCTGGGTTAGCAGCCCCAGCTACCAACACGTGACTCAGGAGTTGGGAGGAAAAGTTCACAGAGGCTTCATGGACCTATTTAGACTAGTCCCAAACTTCCAAAAATAACAAGAACATGCTGTATAGCTATAAATAAATTTGAACAATGACATACAAGTTCCAACCCAGAAACTTTCCCTTGACCATTCTTTTCAGTTGTATGTGTCCTGTCTAAGCATGCACTGTTTTACCCTGAGAATATTTTAACCATACGATGATATACCTGGTGAATTTATATGTAGCCCCATGAACCACTTCTCATATTAAAAGATGAGTAGATGGAGAAAGAGTCCCACATTAGTGGTAAGTTTATTCTTATCTGCTTATTTTACAGCAGAATTAGATAACCTAAATGGATTTTTCAGATATTCAGCTTGTATAACTGTTTAAGGCTAAGAGTTAGGGTTTAGAGTATTCCCCTTCTGGCATTGATTGGCTGACATTCTGAGGCTTGATTCTACCATTAAAAAAAATAGAGTGTATGTCTTTAAGCTTTATTTCACTAGAGGGCTCACTCCTCTTATAGAAATTGTTCTTGGGCTTCATCTAAAAAAAGTTGTTTTTAAAGCCCTCAGATTGAGAAAACTTTATATTCTCCCACCAAAAACACATACACACACACACACACACACACACACACACGTTTGCCATTTTAAAAATTATAAAACCTTTTAAAGGACCAGCTCATTCCTGTAACCAAGAGCCAGAAATGTCTGGCCTACATAATCATTTGGTCTGGCCCCGCCAAGGCAACCACAGGGAGGACTTGAAATCCAGTAAATCTATAGCAGGCTAATTTTTCCTTTTTTTTTTTTTTTTTTTTTTTTTTTTTTTTTTTGACAGGCAGAGTTAGACAGTGAGAGAGAGAAACAGAGAGAAAGGTCTTCCTTCTGTTGGATCACTCCCCAAATGGTTGCTACAGCCGGCGTGCTGCGCCGATCCGAAACCAGGAGCCAGGTGCTTTCCTGGTCTCCTATGTGGGTGCAGGGCCCAAGCACTTGGGCCATTCTCCACTGCCTTCCCGTGCCACAGCAGAGAGCTGGACTGGAAGAGGAGCAACTGGGACAGAATCCAGTGCCCCGACTGGGACTAGAACCCAGTGTGCCGGAGCCGCAGGTGGAGGATTAGCCTAGTGAGCCGCAGCACCGGCCCATAGCAGGCTAATTTTTAAGCTGATCATTTATAAATGATGTTGTAAATATCCAAATTGCTCTTGGCAGCAAATGGTTCCCCACCCCTGCTGGTGTAAACTCTAGAAACACCAGCAATAACCAGATTGCCATGGAAAAATTGTGCATGATAATGTCTTGATCATATGTTTTCTCCAAACTGCCAATGTTTGTAAAGTTTTCCTTTTTTTGTAAAAGAGGACATGAACATGAATTGGGAGGTGTAAGGGAAGTAAACATACCAACAAAGCTGCAGTCAATGTATGGATTCCCCTCAGGTTTCTTTTTTAAGATTCGCTCCAAAATGCCACCTGTGCTGTATTGCCAGGGTCACAGAAGACGGGGACTCCTACGTGCGGCCTGAGGATGAGAACTATGACAGTGACTCTGTCCGGCAGCTGGAGAACGAACTGAAGATGGAAGAATACCTGAAACAGAAGCTGCAGGATGAGGCCTACCAGGTACTGGGGCTCCGAGCCCACTCCACCCCGCCGCTCAGCCCCAGCCCCTTGTAGCTGGTCTTATACTCAGAAAATCTGTGCCTTCTCCTTCCTTCCAACTCCCCATCCCCACCCCTTCTGGAATATTCTGACCGCAGTCAGTCCATGTATGGACTAGGCAAAAATTTTGAATGCTTTTTGGAGTGGTCACTCACCATGTACTCATAAATTCTAGTCTGGAAAATAGAAAGGGGCCTTATTAGGTCAGCAGAAACCTAGTGACTAATGGTCCATATTTCCTCCAGGATCCAAAGGAAAGATGCTTGGTTTTTTTTTTCATAAATTAAAAAAAGATAAAAATAATAAGGATACAAAGAATAGGGCACAAGGAAATTGAATAGGCATAAACACACCTACCTCTTCCCTTGAATTATTCATTCTCAGCCTCCCTCACTGCCCACCTCATGCCAAATATAAGTAAGGAATAAAGTGACAAACGCCAGTGTTGGGGAACTGTAGGTCTGTGCTCAGCAAAGTATGGATGGACGATTTTCAGATGTACTAGAGTATATTAACCCATTTGGGAATTCTCAGAATACATGACTTGCAAATGGGAATAAATAACTGGTAACTCATCCTAAAGGTGATGCGTTTTCCCCATGGAGATCATTCTGCTCCCTTGTTTGTCTTTCTGTTTTCACTCCCTTTCATCAGCAGGTGTTTGGTTGGGTTCTGGGAGCTCGAGATGTTTGCTGGTTGAGACCTGCTGTTCGCCAGCTCCAGCAGGTCATTTTTTTTCCATCAGACTTTCTGTACGATGGCCATGCAAGCTTTCTACACATTCTTAGGTCAGCAGTGGCCCTCTCTTACTCTGTTAATGAAGGAAAGAGAAGTAGCAAGAATCAGCTGTCTCCTGCTTCTTTTATGTTTATAAACTAAGCCTTGAAATATTTTCCCAAGAATATTCAAGAGGGAAACACAAGGCCACATACTCCACCTCAACAATATCAAACAAAAGGGTTTCCTCTTGGAATGTTCCATTAGCCTTTCAGTTTAATAACCACAACTAAATCATCTAAAACCACGGGTCTAGTCATACAAAAAAGAGGGGAGGGTGACTATACTCAGAAAGAGCCATGCTCCCACTTTTCATAAACAGTCACCTGATTGCAAACCCAAAGGGAGCACTCTTTATTTGCAACTTCTATGGCTTGCCCACAGAAGGAAACCAGCCTGGAATGAAGCTGCCAGGGCATCGCTGGGAAGAAACTCCGAGGGGTGGCAACCTACAAGGATCTCTTATGGTTCTGCTGCATGGAGGGATAGACATGTAGCTAAATAACCATTGTTCCAGTTCATGCTGTTATAGAAACCCTATTAGACCTCCCTCTTTGAGCTCATATCAGTTCCACATTTTAGTGACAGTAGCAACTGAAGTACTAGAAATTCATTTTAAGACCAGCAATCTTCTACATTCCATTTAAAATATTAGATTTTTATTCATTTTTATAAATTAGGAATTTAACCTTTTGTGAGTAAATTGAAGGGAAATTCTATCAACAACTTAGGGTCCAATTGAGTTTGCCAACTGTGGTAGATCTTAAACTCCTCCTCTTCTTTCTTTCCTGTAGCCAGTGACTTTAATGGAAAAGGCAGGGTAAGGGCTGGGAGAACATAATGGGCCTGTGTGTCCCCACTCAAGATACATGCCCTCAAGAACACGCAGGTGGTTTTCCTTGAATGATCTGTGAACTTATGGTTATTGTGTGGATCAAAATACTGCTTTCATTCATTGTCGTGTCTGTCTGTCTGTCTCTCTCTCCCTCTCCTTTCCTGTCTGCCTTTGTGCATGGCTTCCAGCCAAATAATTCACCAGCTTGACTGCATCACCAACTTGACATATCACCTCTCTTGTTTGTGTCCTTTGTCACCCACAGGTCAGCTTGCAAGGTTGAATGCAATATCCTTTTATCACTCTCCTCTCAAGTAAGTACTCTCTTATTTAGAAGGAAACATGGACACTGTACACTGAATTCTGATAACTTGTAACCCAAACTCACAATCACTTTCTCTTAGGTGTTTCCTTCTGTGTGATAAAATACCTTCCTTCCCTGCTCATATCAAAGAATCATCTCAGCTCATGGAGCATTTCCTTATAATTCATTGGAGAGTTGCCAGACATCCATGGGACTTGACTTTTGACCCTATTAATTAGGGAATTTAACACAAAAATTCTATAATGCCAGAGATACCCCAGAAATGCTCTGTGGCCACATCACCAACCCAGAGTGGATTCAGAGTTTGTAGCTTCTCTAGAGCTTGAGAAGACCAGAGCAAGCTTGCTTAGCACCTCTCAGGATGGATCACTCCATATGCACGCTGTACTTAGAAAAGATCCACAGGATGTACCTTAGCAAGTGAAAGCAAAACCATGTGTTACTAAAGAAAATGAATCAAAACAGAAGAAATAGTCTTGAGCCTTATATTTTTCTAATAGCTGATCTAAATCCATTGTGGAATTGTACAGTATATAAATTATTTTAAAATGTCATTTATGACTTGTGATCCCACCCCAAGGATCTACCTAGATACCTGGAAAGTACTCACAATTTTTTAATATAAAGCGAATACCACTGGAAGATCATTTAAGTGCAGTGGTCTAAAGCTTACACTCTGAACTCTAATAGACCTGACTTCAAATACAGATTGCAAAAAATCCTAGCAACATAATTTTGGACAAATTATTAAACCTATATTAGCTTTAGTTTTCTCTGTGGAGCACATAATACCTTCTTCATAGAGGAATTGTACTCTCTGAAATGTAGCTTTAGAGAGCTGTAATTTATGACGAACCTACACATATGTGCCTGCCACTATGCCCAGTGCTTTACAACCAGTTCAATACCTTGGAGCTGCTATGGTGTTGTCTAAGTATATGAGAACCACCGCGACTCAGAATGGGCTTGGTCTCTCTACTGCTATAAATAAGACTACTTCTCAGCAATGTGCAATGATTTGAAACACCTCAGGCTACCTCCTCTTATAGTCTGGCTCCAGCAAATAGCCATTTAGCCATCCCCCATCAGAGTACAAAGCCAATACATGCCTACAGTAATGTGGCTGCCTGCCTGGCTCAGGGACCTGTATCTACTTTGGTCACATTGTCTTTCCCAACCAAAGAATTCCATAATTCTGTAGTGCAGTTGATAATAAACTCAATGAGTCCTGGTGCTACTTTCAAAAGACTATATTTATATTTATATTTATATTTATATTTTTAAATGATGTCCCAGTACTTCCAAAAGTACCCTTTAGGGAATGGGGGAAATTGAATTAAAGCTAAATTTGTTTTGGTACCAAAAAAATTGAAATATATGCCTAGTTCTTTTGAATAAGATACATTTTCCCTGGACTTTGTGAAGTACCCTCGTATGTGCTAGCTCAAACACTACTGATGTCATGTCTCAGTCCTCAGATTAAGCAAGTGAAAATCATGGCCTAATTGCTGTGATGATGTATAGTTTATGAGCTATCAGGAAGGGTCTTATTGACCACACTCTATTCTACCTCCCTTGGATTTAAGTGTGCTATACCACATGCTCTCCTGATTCATTATGACAAGAGTGAACAAATTCCCAGGAGCTGTTTCTGAAAATACTTGCTCCAGCTATAACAGACCTAGTCCCAAAGGAGCAAGCCTTTTCCTTTAATAGCATCCTCTTTTTCTTAGTCCCAGCAAGAGGATCATTTTTGTTCTCTTGGTTAAAAACATCAGTACCTAGTTCTTAGAAACATATGTTTTTTAAAAGCCAAATAAAATGCCCTTGAATTAACCCAACTAAACAAGTGGCATTTGGTTCTTCTTATGCCTAAAAGTCAAAAATTTCTGAACATTCTAAGCCACTTTTTAAATCTTTTGTTGAAAACTTAACAGTGAAAAATTAAACAGATGTGCCTTTGACATTTACTGCATCCTGTCCCCGCCTAGCTGGCATTCCATGAGACTTTGAACATGAACCAGCTTGTGGCTAACTCAGCCTCTTGGGCAAAAAATCTATTTAAGATCACTGCCAAAGCTAATGAGTTGTCATCTTTGCAGCTAGTTCCCCTACTATAATGTTTCTAGTTGTATTCAAGAAATTAGAGATGAAATTTTAAAGCAGCTCATATTATTAAAGTCTTTTTCATTTGCATTTTCTGACTGTGCTGCAAAGACAAGAAATTATTCTAAATTGTGTGCATCCCTTATCCAAGGGTCCTGAAGCCAACTTCATGGGCTTGATGTTGGCCATCCATAAGATAGAGCCCTCCATGGCTAGGGGGCAGAAAGCAGGATGCCAGAGAAGTAGCAAACTCATCCTCTGCTACAAAGGCATTTAGACCTATTTAAAATATATATGCACTTATCAACATACTAAAAAGAGTGAATAATATACAATCTGGTTTGTTGCTTTTTAAGAAGCCACTTTTGAAGCACTGTGTACACAGAAGTTAGTACTAAGTCTAGGGCTCTCCAAAACACCATTGGAGCCCACTCAGATATGTCGTTTTTCCATCCTGTGACCCTACGGTGCAGTGCTTTCCTTGCCAATCACTTCCTAACTCAGAAATTGAAAGACTGAACCATGGGCCGGTGTGGGCTGGTGCCGCGGCTCACTAGGCTAATCCTCTGCCTTGCGGCGCCGGCACACTGGGTTCTAGTCCTGGTCGGGGCGCCGGATTCTGTCCCAGTTGCCCCTCTTCCAGGCCAGCTCTCTGCTGTGGCCAGGGAGTGCAGTGGAGGATGGCCCAAGTCCTTGGGCCCTGCACCCACATGGGAGACCAGGATAAGTACCTGGCTCCTGCCATCGGATCAGCGCGGTGCGCTGGCCACAGCGTGCCAGCCGCGGCGGCCATTGGAGGGTGAACCAACCAACGGCAAAGGAAAACCTTTCTCTCTGTCTCTCACTGTCCACTCTGCCTGTCAAAAAAAAAAAAAAAAAAAAAAAAAGACTGAACCATCAAAAGTGGATTTTTAGAAAAATGACCATATCCAAGTGATGGTGAGCCCACGGTCTCGTCTCCTCGTCCAAAGGACAGCACAAATATTTCCATTTATGTTGCTTGACCCCTCCAGGTGCCATAGGCTCCCAGTGAGAAAAAGACTGAACAATGAGGACTTCTTGTCCTCTCTCTCAGAAGGTGCAACAATGCACAATGTCTTGGGACATTAGTTCCTGATTGTCATAGGAAGGGAGCACAGTGTGCAGATGTGTGTGTGTGTGTGTGTGTGTGTTTCATGTGCGTGTAAGCATGTGTGTGTCGGGGAAAGGGGGGATCCTAAGTTTCATAACCGTAATTTAGAAACAGTTTTCCTCTTTAAAAAAAATTACACATTCCTTATTCCCAGGCAAGCTATAGTCAGACAGATGATGAAAGTAACATGAAAACTGGTGCTGATGGAGAGTGCTGCACCCACAAAGAGGAGGAAGACAGCAGCCTGGCAGCAGCCTCACCGAAGAGAGGAGCCACCATACCCAGCAGCTCCCGACAGACCCCATCCCTAACGATGTGTTCTGATGCCTATAGTGCAGCTCAATTTCTGTTCTAAGATTTGTAGTTCATAGGTATGTGTTTTGAAAAGAAAGAAGAAAAAAAGAGACTTCTGTTCAAAGCTAACTTATCAGCTACATCTTTTGTAACATGGCTCATCTCTGGTTAAAACAAACAAACAAATGCAGGCTAAATACCCATACTGCTGTTACACATGATGGCAGTGTTAACAAACATTTTAAACCTTTGCACATGATCTTGAACCTGTTGAGTTTACAATGACAATAATAATACTGTTTTTAGCTAGTCATTCGATTTCTGGATTCTTTGAGATTTGGAAACAGTTTATTATACACTACATTTTTTTCCAACAGTAATTGGAAAAAAAATTACTTGCAATTATTCACTAACCCAGACTGATGTGATTCCTGATGTGCAAACTCTGAGCCTGGAAGCCAAGGAGAGTCCTTGGCCTGCATGGTCTGTAGTTGATTTCAGGTCTCTCTGAGCAGGGACGTGAACCAAACACTCCAGGAATAATCCATTCTTTGGGGCTTCGTTCCAACATGAGGTTGTTTTCTTTCAAGATACTCTAATGAATCAGCCATAGAATTTAGTGTAAATATGTTTTTCCAAATAGAGATCATATTCAAAAAAGGCAACATTCAAATGATATAGAATCTAGTTTTTAAAATCAGCACAGATCTTCTTAAAAACTGTGAACTATGTTTTGAAATACTCGTTACTAAAGCTGTTTATAAACCACAGGTGCCATAAGATCCCCAATCGAACTAAAGTTACCATTGCTCTTCCATGGTCTCACTCCTCTTGTTTTAGCGTTAGGAAGCATGTCTCTCACAGCACCGCGCATTCACAAGTTCCCCTATCAGGTTGTTTGGAGGCCTTCAGCTTTAAATGTACAGGCTTAAAGTGCGCTTGCGAACATCCGCTCTCCTTTGATTTCTGAATGTCGATTGCCTTAGCTGGCCACGTGGTGGTCTGCATGCACCCGTCTGTGGCCCTGGGAAAGGAGGCAGGCTCTTCTAAGTTGAGTTGGGATTTTGCACTGAGTGAAAAGCCGAAGTGCAAAAGAACTGTCAAAAAAAGGAGGGTACAAGATTGTTGCTGGTCCTTTCGGAGGCCCTCTTTAGGGAGACTACGGATGGCCCCTAGGGATTTGGGGCAGGGATGGGGGGCATTGACAAGTAATCTATCTGTTTCAAGATTTAATTTTTTTTAAAAGTCGGTAACATATTGGAGAGTTCTACTTAAATTAGCAGTTTCTCTGGAATTCCTGTTTCTCTTTTAAAAGAAAGAAGAGAACATCATTTTAGAACAGTGGTTCCCAAAGTGTGTTTTCCAGAGCGCCTCAACATCACCTGGGAATGTCTTAGAAATGCAAGTTCTCAGATCCCAAGCCACGCCTATTGAATCGGAAACTCTGGGGTTGGGGCTCGGAAATCCATGTTTTAATCAGCCCTCCAGATGACTCTGATGCACACCAAAGTTTGAGAACTACGACTGTAGAGTTGGGTCATAAATCTCTGAAAAGGCCTTATTCACAATAAGCAAGAAGGTCCTGAGTCAGACTCAGAACTTCAGCATTCAGTTTTTGCTTCTGGGGCTGGCAAAAACCTCCCACCCCATACACCCAGTCCGCAGCTGGAGGGCGCCCTGCCGAGAGCAGACGCCCTGCCGTCTTCAAGCTCCCTCTGCAGAGGGCCTTAAGGTGCTCCTGTCTCTGCAAGTGAACAGAAACCATCTCCTTGGCTTCCCTGTGGAACAAAAAAATCACTCCCCTGGGAATAGTAAAGTGCTCATTGGCTTATCGGGCATTAGTTCGGAGCCCACCCTGTCCCTTGATGTACTTAATCACCCCTCCTTCCAGAGAGCCCGCCCGGCAGAGGCCCCTGAGCACAGGCTGACACCAAAGTGGCACAACTGCACAGTTGTCAGATTTCTTTGCACAGGTGGATTGTATTGCAGGTTCCGTTGGTGTGTCTTAATGCTCATCTCTACTCCACCGCCCATCCTCTGTGAAAACATACCTCTCTAGATGGAGCAGGTGGCCACTGGTGCCTCATACTCAGTACTGAAAACCGCGACATCCCAGCTACCTACATTGCTGTCAGCTCAAAACCATAGCCAGGTAGTTTTTGAACTGAGAACTCGGACCTGGCACGTGGACCTGAGCCACTGCCTGGACTGAGCCGACCTATGTTATTTCTTTGTGTTCCGACATCAAAACGTTTGTCCGAGGTTTGAACTGTTCTGCTGATAACCTTCCCCCTTGTCATAGATTTCATTGCCAACCAACTCCATCACACAGTTGTTGATACCATCCTACAAAGCCATTGCAAGGACTCTGGAAACTGCCGCCAGTGACCAATTTCTGACTAACCAGCCGCCTTTTCTTTCTCTTAGCTCCACGTCAGCACTGAGACCAGACTCAAGCACCCCTGTCCTGTAACCGAGACAAAATGGCATGTGTTGTTTTGGGTTTTTGTGTTTTTTGGTGGGCTTCTTTCCTTGGCTCTCCAAATGTACTTCTGGGGCCTGTTCTAAATGCGAACCCAGCAGGTTCCACCTGTCCTGTCCATTAGATACAACTATATTTTGCGGAGGTTGTTTCTTTCTTGTTCCACAATTAATTGTGCATCCATCTCCATCAGAACTGATGGCCTGTTAGCACGGATCTACCACAACCAGTCCCCCTCCCCCAGCATCATGCGAATGGACGAGGGGGAGGGTGAAATCTACTGTATGGGATTCAGGAATCAGTTGTAGTTGGTCAGGACGGAAGTTGGGGTAAGTTTGGTTGGTCAGAGAGAGATGTGCTGGAGATTGTGAAAAATGGATTCTCGGATGATCTACTATAAGGCAGGGAAGGTTCATTTGTAAGTAGTAATGTGAACTGAATTGCATTAAAGAGTGTGGCCTTTGTTGTGATATACTATGTATTTTCTTATATGCATGAGCCAACTGTTGCATCATAATTTAGCACTGATGTCTGCTTTCTTTTGATCATCTTTGTCCACCCTGGTTAGTTCTTGGCTGTTAACTGTAGATAGATCTTGTAAATACGGCAACCTCCGGGTGCTGCATTCACCTTGGTTCAGTTCCACCCAAGGAGCCACAAACAAGAACTCCACTGTGTCCTCAGAAGAAAGGGCATTTTACCTGTGAACCAAAAAAGAAAAAAAAATTCAGAAGCATTACATCTTGAAGCTAATTAACTATATGTAAGACATTTTTAATTATGACTACTGTAATTTGACACCATTTGAAATAACCAATTCAGAGACACTAAAGATTTCACAATATTCATTGGTATTGTAACAAAACTACTATTGTATGGGTTTTTTTGTATTGCTGTTAAGTATTGTTTTGTGTGTGTGTGTATGTATGTATGTGTGTGTGTGTTGGAACCTCCTGGGGACATGTTATATTTTGAAGTGATTAAACTATTTAATTGTGTGTCTATATTTTGGAATGGAATTATTTCTTCATTAAAAATGTTTTTAAAAACACTATATTTTGTGTGTTTTATGACTTGATTTCAATGAATATTTCCTGGGGCCGGCCCTGTGGCATGGCAGGTAAAGCCACCGCCTGCAGTGCCAGCATCTCATATGGGCACCAGTTTGAGCCCTGGCTGCTCCATTTCTGATCCAGCCCTCTGCTATGGCCTGGGAAAACAATAAAAGATGGCCCAAGTATGTTGGGCCTCTGCACCCACGTGGGAGACCCAGAGGAAGCTCCTGGCTCCTGGCTTCAGATCGGCTCAGCTCCAGCCATGTGGCCATTTGGGGAGTGAACCAGTGGATGCAAGACACACACTCTCTCTCTCTTTCTCTGCCTCTCTGTAACCCTGCATTTCAAATAAATATTTTTTTTAAAAAATGAATCTTTCCTAAAACAATGCAGAGTCCGTCTATTCAAAAACAGGTGAGTACTTAAAGTGTGGAACAGGATTTGTGGATGGAGTATTCAGTCATGGAGGCAGCACAGCTCATCTTTTCCTATAAATATCTGAGTGGTTTTGAATAAAAAATACCCTGAAAAATATACACCAAAAGACCAGCCATCAATGTATGTTGTGGGAATGGGTGCTATTTTTATTTTCTTCATTATGGTTTATAACTTCAGCAGTCTCCTTCCCATCAGTATTTAGAGTAGATGGATGGATGGACAATGAACACCTGATCGGAAAGTCTCTCTGGTAATAAGGCTACCGGAGTCAGCCAGCACTTTGAAGGGCGTGTCTAATCATGAGAATTTTCTTTACCTTCAGTAAACAAAGAGTTCTCTCTCTGGCTATAGAGACATCATAGGGAAATTAAAGTTAGGTATGTGTTTCTTTTATTTTAAAGAAAAGAATAGAAATATTAGAAGTTTCTGAGTCAAGTTAAATAAGAGAGTTATTGGTTCCCTCTTCCTCAGTAATAGATGGAAACAATACATGTGAGCCAGTAATGCGAGCCATGCATGTTCTCCGTTTCTGTTCTGGGGGCTCATGTGTTAAAGGAGGCTGAATGGCACCTCATTCAGCCAACCCGAATGGCTGGCTTCTGCACTTTCCAGTACCCCAATTGTGCCATTCCCAGATTGGAAAACACACACACCAGAAACAGTATGAGGCAAATAGTCTCTCTGGCATTCTATTTTTGAAGATATCTCTTTGTGTCTGCTGTAGTTTGGCAACAGCCAAACATAAGAATATCTGGATAGGGATTATCAGACTCACTCTTTCCTCTAGAACTCAGAGAAAAGGTTTTTTTTTTTCTTGAAATTTTTCTTTTTTTTAAACTTTTATTTAATGAATATAAATTTCCAAAGTACAGCTTATGCATTACAATGGCTTCCCCCCAATAAAGTCCCTCCCACCTGCAACCCTCCCCTTTCCCACTCCCTCTCCCCTTCCATTCACATCAAGATTCATTTTCGATTCTCTTTATATACAGAAGATCAGTTTAGCATACATTAAGTAAAGATTTCAACAGTTTGCTCCCACACAGAAACATAAAGTGAAAAATACTGTTTGAGTGCTAGTTATAGCATTAAATCTCAATGTACAGCACACTAAGGAAATTCTTCTTCTTAACAAGCACCTTTCCGTTCACAGTAGGCTAAATAGGTAAGGCAAAAATTTTGTACTTAAGGGTGCCTTCTGTAGGCAGAGGGAGCCCCATAAGTCTCATCTGGTGTGCAGGGTAAACGCCTGGACTTGTCTTCATCTTTGTAATTGTGTACTAAATACCATGGATTTACAATTAATTGTATCCATGTCTTTTGGTTCTAAACCAAAATTACAGTATGTTCCATTCCCAGCACACGTGGAAATCCTGCAGTTCAGCTCTGGTACTAATTAGTGTTTGTGCAGACCCCACAAGTGAAGGGCAAAGCCCTCCGCAAGACTGCCCACTTCAGAGGACACACATCTGAAGGGCCACCCACCCACACTTCTGACTGAATGGCATAAATTCAGGAGATCCCACAACCCTCTCCAGATCACAAGATTCACTCAGCTCATTTACCAAGAGTACAATACTTTCTATTAGTATTATTCTAAAGGTTAAAGACTGGGAACTAATAAAGAGACAAATAAGGCAAGGTCTCAGGGAATGGGGAGGACACAGAGTTTCCATACCCTCTCCTTGTGGGATCTGGGCCCCCCTCCTGGCCCATCAATGTCTTCACCAACCAGGATGCTCCTCTAAGCCTTGTGTCCAGAGATTTTAATGAGGTTGCACCATAAAGGCTTGACTGAATACATCAATGAGACACATTCTCTAGCCTCCTAACTCTCCCTGGAGGTTGGCTTAGCCTAAATTTCTGGACATCTGATCATGTGGGTGATGTTTCTAGTGACCAGCTCCCATCCTGAAGCCAGGTATGGATCCCAAATGAGTCGCTTGTTAACATAACACACAACACTCTTGTCACTCAGAAAATGCCAAGAGTTTTTGAAGCTCTGTGCCAGGATCCAGGTACAAAGATCAAATAGATTCTCTATTATGCCACACAATAATACTTGCCTTTGTATTTGTCTATATAGTTACCTTTTCTGGATATCTTCATTTCTTCATGTAGATTAAAGTTACTATTTATAGTGTCCTTTCATTTCAACTTGAAGACTCCATTTAGTATACCTTATGGAATAGGTTTACAGGTTTAAAGATCAATTGTGGGCCGGCGCCGTGGCTCAATAGGCTAATCCTCCGCCTAGCGGCACTGGCACACCCAGTTCTAGTCCCGGTCAGGGTGCCGGATTCTGTCCCGGTTGCTCCTCTTCCAGGCCATCTCTCTGCTATGGCCCGGGAGTGCAGTGGAGGATGGCCCAAGTGCTTGGGCCCTGCACCCCATAGGAGACCAGGATAAGCACCTGGCTCCTGCCTTTAGATCAGCGCAGTGCGCTGACCGTGGTGGCCATTGGAGAGTGAACCAACGGCAAAAAGGAAGACCTTTCTCTCTGTCTCTCTCTCACTGTCCACTCTGCCTATAAAAAAAAAATTGACTTAACAAATTGACACTCTTGTTTATGGCCTCAGTAATCAACCTAGGCTCTTGTCATGAGCTGCCAAGGCTATGGAAGCCCCCTGAGTTCACCGACTCTGATCATTTTTAGACAAGGCCATGGTCAAAGTGGAAGTTCTCTCCTCCCTTCAGAGAAAAGTACCTCCTTCTTTGATGACCCGTTCTTTCCACTGGGATCTCACTCGCGGAGATCTTGCATTTAGGGTTTTTTTTTTTCCCCAGAGTTTCTTGGCTTTCCATGCCTGAAATACTCTCATGGGCTTTTCAGCCAGATCCGTATGCCGTAAGGGCTGATTCTGAGGCCAGAGTGATGTTTAGGACATCTGCCATTCTATGGGTCTGCTGTGTATCTCACTTCCCATGTTGGATCATTCTCTCCCTTTTTGATTCTATCAGCTAGTATTTGCAGACACTATTCTTGTTTATGTGATCCCTTTGGTTCTTAGAACAGACATTGATCACTGGGACTAGTGAGATGGCATTGGTACATGCCACCTTGATGGGATTGAATTGGAATCCCCTGGTATGTTTCTAACTCTACCGTTTGAGGTAAGTCAGCTTGAGCATGTCCCGAATTGCACATCTCTTCCCTCTCTTATTCCCACTCTTATATTTAACAGGGATCACTTTTCAGTTAAGTTTCAGCACTTAAGAAGAATTGTGTATTGATTACAGTATTCAACCAAAAGTATTAAGTAGAACAAACAAAAAAGATACTAAGAGGGATAACGTATCAAGTTGCTCATCAACAGTCAGGGTGAGGGCTGATCAAGTCACCCTTTCTCATAGTGTTCATTTCACTTTAACAGGTTTCCTTTTTGGTGCTCAGTTAGTTGTCACCTATCAAGGAGAACAAGTGGTATTTGTCCCTTTGGGATTGGCTTATTTCACTCAGCATAATGTTTTCCAAATTCCTAACAGGGATCACTTTTCAGTTAAAATTTAAACACCTAAGAATAACTCCTTTTTTTTTATTCAACAGATAGAGTTAGACGATGAGAGAGACAGACAGAGAGAAAGGTCTTCCTTCCATTGGTTCACCCCCCAAAATGGCCACTACGGCCAGAGCTACACCAATCAGAAGCCAGGAGACAGGTGTTTCTTCCTGGTCTCCTATGCGAGCACAGGGGCCCAATCACTTGGGCCATCCTCCATGCCTTCCCAGGCCACAGCAGAGAGCTGGACTGGAAGAGGAGCAACCGAGTCTAGAACCTGGCACCCATATGGGATGCCGGCACCGCATGCGGAGTATTAACCAAGTGAGCCACGGTGCCGGGCCCTATGCAAAAATTTTAAAAATGGCTCTGCCGTATTATGGCAAAGCGTGTATGACATCACCTGTAGGTTGCCTTGAAAGCTAATTTTAATATATGTAAATCACTTTTCAAGATAACTGAACAGTAAAAGCTCAGAACATGTCAATTCCTTTTCCTTCTTAGAACATGTCAGTTCCCAGACTGGCGCCGTGGCTCAATAGGCTAATCCTCCACCTTGTGGCACTGGCACACCGGGTTCTAGTCCCGGTCGGGGCGCCGGATTCTGTCCCGGTTGCCCCTCTTCCAGGCCAGCTCTCTGCTATGGCCTGGGAGTGCAGTGGAGGATGGCCCAAGTGCTTGGGCGCTGCACCCGCATGGGAGACCAGGATAAGCACCTGGCTCCTGGCTTCAGATCAGCAAGATGCGCCGGCCACAGCACGCCACCGTGGCGGCCATTGGAGGGTGAACCAACGGCAAAAGGAAGACCTTTCTCTCTGTCTCTCTCTCTCACTGTCCACTCTGCCTGTCAAAAAAAGAAAAAGTTCCCTTCTCTTCCTCCTCTCCCCCAGTGAAGCTTATGATCCTCATTCATAAAATGGGGATATTTTGTGTTTCCAGAAAATTGACACAAAAATTAACATTAAATACAAGGAACTCTATTCAAACTCATTAGGAATGCAATGAGTGGGCATTAAAACATTGTTCTTCCTATTTTAATCCTAGTAAGTGAGCAAGGATTTTTAACAAAGTTAGCCAATACTAGCGAAAGTGAGAGTGAAGTATGTGCTGTTGTGACTATGTAACAAGGCGAGGGGAAAGGAGCGCCCATCATGCATCAGAGGAGAAGCCAAGCTGTGGAGGAGAAGGTGAACGAGTGAAGAAAAAAGGAGAGGATAGTGAGGGTGGAGAGAAGAAAGATTTTAGAATATTGATACTTTATTACCCAAGACCACCACATCATGGATTCTCTCCTAAAGACATTAAATTTGCAGATGAAACTACAAATAACTTAAAACCAACAGAAAGTAAGTGATAATCAAGCTATATCTAAACAATGCAATATTTTGCCTGAAATAAACATGAATACATAGATATGAAAGTGACTATGAATTGGGAGAATGCAAAATGATGATGCCACTTTGGAAAACAGTCTGATGATTCCAACAAAAAATGAGGCTTAGTGTAACCACATGACCCAGCAATTCTATTCCTATATACATGAGAGAAATGAAAACATATGTCCACGCAAACATGCACACAGATATTCAGAGCAGCCTTGTCCATAATGGCAGAGAGTGGAAACAACGGAAATGCTCATTAAGTGATTATTGAGTTTGGTTTACATATAGTGGAATATTATTTGACAATAAAAAAGGAATCAGGTGCTTGTACATGTAACAACATGGATGAATCTTGAAAAGATTACACTGTGTGGGCGGAACCAAGATGGCAGAATAGTGAGGACACGCACTGATAGTCTGGGAAAAGATAGGTTGATAAAAGAGGAATTACAGTAATTACGGGGAAAGGCTCGGGGGAAAAAATGCAGAGGAAACCCTTCCGGATCTAGTGGATGTGACACAGACAACCAACAGGGAGAGCAGGGATGCCCACGGCTCCAAGTCCACACATCGGCGCTGGAAGGGGAGGTGAGCTCAGTAACCTGAGACATTGGCAGGGAAATGGTGGACAGAGTCTAGAGGGAAGCGGGCTTGAGGCGGGAAAGTTCACCAGACTGACTACAGGAGAGAAGAAAAAAAAAAGTGTGGGGGGGTACTGGTAAGGGCGAGTTTCTCTCTCCGCTGACCTTGCAAAGGCGAGCAAGAGACAAAGAACAGGCGCCATTCTGAATATACGTAACAGGTGTGTAACCTCAGAGCTGTGCGCGACCTCGGGACTGTGCGGGAACTCAGAGCTGAGCAGGACAGACCTGCGCCTGCAGTCAAACAGAAAAACCTGACTCTTGGGGAGTGAAATACCAGGAGGTTAGGATTTAGTGAAAGGGTAGAGCTGAGGCGGGGGAAAAAAGAGACAGTGGGTGAGAGAACTCGTGGAGGTCACGTGAGTACTCTCCAGAGACACTACAATTCGGTAACCTAGGCAACCCGGTGGGAGACCGCAGGAAAAACTGAGCCCGCACAGATTCTTTGGGTGGTCTGTGGGAAAAAGCAGACGAATGATATACACATAGAAGCAAGAGATCGGAAGCTAAATACCATCAATTCTGCTCAGCTGTGCGGTATTACTTCCCTCCCTCCTGAATAAAATAAATTAATAAATTAATTAATTAATTAAAAGAGATTTTCCACGCCTAAACTGAGGGTGTCACCTTTGGCACACCCTTAACCCTGAAGAACTAAGCAGAGCTCTCTGGCCACACCCATCTCAAGCCTCTAAGGCTCCTCCAACAGCAGCCAGTCCACTTAACACAGACATAGTATAAAAAAAAATCACACACAGTGAGGGAAGAAGAATTCACAATGCCAACTAACAAACACAAAAACCGAGGGAACAAGATCAATGAAGACACTATGATGCCTCCAAATAAACAAAACACCCCAAGCCAAGATTATGGAGATGATGAGATAGAAGAAATGCAAGATACGGATTTCAAAAAATTTATGATAAGAACATTTAGAAGTTTTCAAAAGCAAATCCTTGAACTACAGAAATCCTTATTGGACAGGATAGAAAATCTCTCTCGTGAAAATGAAATTTTAAGGAGGAATCAAAATGAAATGCAGAAACTAGTAGAACAGGAAAGTGCGATAGTGAAGAGAAATCAAAATGAAATGAAGAACTCAATAGATCAAATGACAAACACATTAGAGAGTCTAAAAAACAGAGTGAGTGAAACAGAAGAGAGAATATCAGACTTAGAAAACAGAGCACAGGAAAGTATACAGTCAAACCAAAGAAAAGAGGAGGAAATTAAGAAATCTAAAAAATATCGTTGGGAATCTACAGGATATTATTACAAAAAACAACATTTGGGTTCTAGGAGTTCCTGAAGGCATGGAGAGAGAGAAAGGATTAGAAGGCCTTTTTAGTGAGATACTAGCAGAGAACTTTCCGGGTTTGGAGAAGGACAGAGACATCCTAGTACAGGAAGCTCATAGAACCCCCAACAAACATGACCAAAAGAGATCCTCACCACGACACGTTGTAATTAAACTCTCCACAGTGAAACATAAAGAAAAGATCCTAAAATGTGCAAGAGAGAAACGTCAGATTACTCTCAGAGGATCTCCAATTAGACTCACAGCAGACTTCTCATCAGAAACACTACAGGCTAGGAGGGAATGGCGAGACATAGCACAAGTGCTAAGAGAGAAAAACTGCCAGCCCAGAATATTATATCCTACAAAGCTCTCATTTGTGAATGAAGGTGAAATAAAGACCTTTCATAGCAAACAGAAATTGAGTTTGCCGCCACTCGTCCAGCCCTGCAAAAGATGCTTAAAGATGTGCTATACTCAGAAACACAGAAACACAGCCATCAACATGCAAGAAGGTAAAGGAAGAAAACCTACCAGTAAAAGAGCATGGGAAGCTCAAAGCATATACTAGAAAATATCTTTGGGAAAATGGCAGGGCAAAGTCACTACGTATCAATAGTCACATTAAATGTTAATGGACTTAACTCTCCAGTTAAAAGGTATAGACTGGCTGAATGGATTAAGGAACAAAACCCAACTATTTGTTGCCTACAAGAAACACATCTTTCTAACAAAGATGCATGCAGACTGAAAGAGAAAGGTTGGAAAAAGATATTCCATGCCAACAGAAACCAAAAAAAAAAAAAAGCAGGTGTAGCCATATTAATATCAGATAAAATAAACTTTAATACAAAAACAGTTAAGAGAGACAAAGAGGGGCACTATATAATGATTAAGGGATCAATTCAACAGGATGATGTAACTATTATAAATGTATATGCACCTAATTACAGGGCACCGGTCTATTTAAAAGATATGTTAAGGGACTTAAAGGGAGACGTAGATTCCAATACAATAGTACTGGGGGACTTCAATACTCCAATACTCCACTCTCAGAAATAGATCATCTGGACAGATCAACAAGGAAACAGCAGATTTAATTGACACTATTGCCCAAATGGATCTAACAGATATCTACAGAACTTTCAATCCTACACCTAAAGACTTTACATTCTTCTCAGCAGTGCATGGAACATTCTCTAGGATTGATCACATACTAGGCCATAAAGCAAGTCTCAGCAAATTTAAAAGAATTAGAATCATACCATGCAGCTTCTCAGACCACAGCGGAATGAAGTTGGAAATTAGCAACTCAGGAATCCCTAGAGAGTATGCAAACACATGGGGACTGAACAACATGCACCTGAATGAACACTGGGTCATAGAAGAAATCTAAAGAGAAATCAAAAACTTTCTGGAAGTAAATAAGGATAACAACACAACATATCAAAACTTATGGGATACAGCAAAAGCAGTATTGAGAGGCAAGTTTATAGCAATAGGTGTCTATATCAAGAAATTGGCCGGCGCTGCGGCTCACTAGGCTAATCCTCTGCCTTGTGGCGCCGGCACACCGGGTTCTAGTCCCGGTCGGGGCATCAGATTCTGTCCTGGTTGCCCCTCTTCCAGGCCAGCTCTCTGCTGTGGCCAGGGAGTGCAGTGGAGGATGGCCCAGGTGCTTGGGCCCTGCACCCCATGGGAGACCAGAAGAAGCACCTGGCTCCTGCCATTGGATCAGCACGGTGTGCCAGCTGCAGCGCGCCAGCCGTGGCGGCCATTGGAGGGTGAACCAACGGCAAAGGAAGACCTTTCTCTCTCTCTCACTGTCCACTCTGCCTGTCAAAAAATAAAAAAATTTTAAAAAAAGAAATTGGAAAGGTACCAAATAAATGAGCTTTCAGCGCATCTCAAGGACCTAGAAAAACTGCAGCAAACCAGACCCAAATCTAGTAGGAGAAGAGAAATAATTAAAATCAGAGAAGAAATTAACAGAATTGAATCCAAAAAAAATTACAAAAAATCAGCCAAGTGAAGAGCTGGTTTTTGGAAAAAATAAACAAAATTGACACCCCATTGGCCCAACTAACTAAAAAAAGAGAAAAGACCCAAATCAATAAAATCAGAGATGAAAAAGGCAACGTAACAGACACCACAGAAATTAAAAGAATCATCAGAAATTACTACAAAGAGTTGTATGCCAGCAAACAGGGAAACCTATCAGAAATGGATAGATTCCTGGACACAAGTAATCTACCTAAATTGAACCAGGAAGACATAGAAAACCTAAATAGACCCATAACTGAGACAGAAATTGAAACAGTGTCAATTTGTAAAGTCAACAACAGGAGTCACTGTGCACTTACTCCTCATGTAGGATCTCTGTCCTTAATGTGTGGTACATTGTGATTTAATGCTATAACAAGTACTCAAACAGTATTTTTTGCTTTGTGTTTCTATGTGGGTGCAAACTGTTGAAATCTTTACTTAATGCACACTAAACTGATCTTCTGTATATAAAGAGAATTGAAAATGAATCTTGATGTGAATGGAAGGGGAGAGAGCGGGAAAGGGGAGGGTTGTGGGTGGGAGGGATGTCATTGGGGGAGGGGAAGCCATTGTAATGCATAAGCTGTACTTTGGAAATTTATATTCATTAAATAAAAGTTAAAAAAAAGATTACACTGTGTGAAATAAATCTGTCAAAATAGACCTCATATCATGTCATTCCATTTATATGAACAGTCTAGAAGAGGCAAATCCACAGAGACAGAACATACATCCATGGATGTTTGGAACTGAGAGGTTGGGTGGAAAGGGGGTCTGACTGCCCTGAATTGTAGGGTTTATTTTTAGGATACACGAAATATTTTTATTGGTTTTTTATTGATTGTTGCAAAATCCTTTGAATATACAAAAAATCACAAAAATATACGCTTTAAATGGGAGGGTTGTGTAATATGTGAATTAAATCCCAATATAGCTATTATATATAAACATGATGCAAGAACTTTTAATAGGGTCAAACACTTATGTCTGTTATGTAAAATCATCAAAGTAGCATTCAAACAATGGATGTGAAACACACAACTACATAAATATATGCACAGAGAAAGAATATGAGCTTCTGAATGTCTCTGAAAGGTATAGATCCAGAGGAAATGAAAGAAGAGATAGCATTTTGGAAACTGGAAGGCAAATGGGCATATGATCACTAACCCAGTACATTTGTGAAAGCAGAATCCTGTGCTGAAAACCCTTGGGAATTGATACCACATGCTCTGAAAATAGGACAATTTGGAAGACTGTTTGAAAGCTTTTGAGGAAACAGATCTTAGATCCTCTTCCCTTCCTCACCCCACTACATGACTGTCCTTCTCCCACTTTGGTGAGAAACTGGAACCTATACTACAGAAAGACACAGGTCTGGTCCATTCTAGAGGATAGCAGGCCTAACTGGAGGACAGGCACTGTACCAACATGAGGGTCCATACTCCTTCAAATACTGAGCACTATGGCTGTCCAGCCAGCTTTCTCTACTCAACAGAACACTGGTATCCAGGCCTTTGCTCTTCAAATAAGAAATGAGAGAACTGTCTTTGGGGAGCCTGACTAACCCAGAAGAGAAGCCCTAAAAATACTGACATGGGTCCAAGCAGAGCATCCTACGCAGAAGTTCACACTCAGACAGTTACACCAAGACTTCTAATCAGCCATTTAGACCCCCTCTTCAACAGGAGCAAACATAACCAGACATTTGAGTAGAGGAGCCAAACAATATAGACCAAAACAGAGAGGAGAAAAGCACCCCAGAGGAAAAGTAGACTGTGCTGCAGCTGAGTTTTTATGAGATTAAATTACCCCTCCATTTGATAGAAAACATAGCAGATATCGCCCTCATTTTCTCATCTATATTGTCCTTTTTTTCTCCCTTAACAACAAAAAAAAATGTCTTTCTAAGAAGGATTGTCATTTTAGGGCCAATTTGAGGCAAACACTTGATCTGTAATTAGAACACTCAAGGCCAATAGTGGCCAACCTCAACTAATTGCATGAAATCCCCTCCTTCCAGCACCATTCATTTCATGTAAATCATTTTGCCTCTCTGCTATAAATTCATGAGCCTCTCAAGGTCCAAAATCCATATACCCTGTCTCCTTTCTTCCCTTCCTCCTTCCCTTCTTTCTTCTCATATTCCAGATGCCAAGAAAAATAGCTCACAATTGTGTAATCCCTTACAACTTTCAAAAAACTATTTTATTTACTTTTAACCCTCCCAAAACTTGTTCAAGTAGTTGGAGAAATTTTCTCTTTTTAATGGAAGAGAAAATAGAGAAGGACTAAATGATTTGCCCAGGATAACAGTGGGGAAGCCACAACTGGAATATGGATTGCATCATCTTACCAACAGCTGTTTACAACAGGGGCTCAATAAATTCAATCCAGATAGCCAACGGGGACCTGAGTAGCACCTGTGATACCCAACCTCTGGATAGTCCAGATTATGCTTTCTTTGGTTCCCTATAAAGGAATGCATGATCTTCTCCAGAAGGCTCTAGAGAGCCCTTTTTATGGTAGAAAGATAGGCAACAAGAATGAAACAAGAAAGGAGACCCAGGCATGACATCAAACCAGAAGCAGAAGGAAAAGATCAAGTCATTTCCCACTTATGACAATGTTTCTGGAAGGCATTTCAAAGGGAAGTGTCTCCCTCCCTCTTGGGCTGAGTAGACTTCAGCTCATTCCTACTTCACATGGCATCAGCCAAGACTAATAGTTGCTCAGGGTATCAGATTTTGAGTTGTGTAAGTTTTTGGAAATTATTTATTGTTTTCATCTTATTTGAAAAGCAGGAAGACAGAGACAGACAGATCTTCTATTCACTGGTTCAATCCCCGAATGCCTATAACAGTTGGGTTGGGCCAGGCAAAACCCAGGAGCATACAGCTTAATCAAAGTCTCTCACGTGGGTGGCAGGGACCCAAGTTCTTGAGCCTCCACCTGCTGCCTCCAGGGTGCCCATTAACAGCAAACTGAAATCAGGACTTGAACCCATGCACTCTAATATGGGATTCATGAGTCCCAAGTGGCATCTTAACTACTGTGCCAAACACTTGTTCCAATTTTGTCTTTTAAACATGACTTGAGCTAGTAGAGAATTGGGAGGCTATGGAAAGGTAAAAGAGATTTTCAGTACCGATTTTTTTCTAGGTCATCAAGCTCTGCCAAAAAGCTGTGAGGTATACCAAGAACTACCCACTCACAACACCTCTGCCACGAGACTTCTTTGGCAGGAGCAGCACAGCAGGTCTGGCTTGGAAACAGTGCAGAAGCTTAGGGTAAGTAACTTTTTATCTGGTTCATAGCCAATTGGGGAACAATGGCCCTCTGAAAAGTGAAATCCTTTACATTCTTAAATAGAAAAAGAATGCTTCCTTTGGGAGGTTACTATATGAGCAAAGAGAAATATTTCCCCTCTATCTCAACCCTTGATGGAGAGAGAGTAAAATAACAGTATAAAAAGGAGAAAATCATTTATAAGACTAAGAAAAGATACTGAAAACTGCATGACAAACTTAGCTTCTTGGCTCTCACCATCCACTACTATTATGTGCACTTGTGCAACTTCAAAGACAAATGTATTTCCAGCCTTTAACTCTCCAGTGGCATATATTTGAAAGTGTCTGCGTAATAAACATTGAGCAGTGCAAGAGACAGTCATCAACTTATTTTTTCTATAAAAGCATAAAGCTGGCCGGCGCCGCGGCTCACTAGGCTAATCCTCCGCCTAGCGGCGCCGGCACACCGGGTTCTAGTCCTGGTCGGGGCGCCGGATTCTGTCCTGGTTGCCCCTCTTCCAGGCCAGCTCTCTGCTGTGGCCAGGGAGTGCAGTGGAGGATGGCCCAGGTGCTTGGGCCCTGCACCCCATGGGAGACCAGGAAAAGCACCTGGCTCCTGGCTCCTGCCATCGGATCAGCGCGGTGCGCCGGCCGCAGCGGCCATTGGAGGGTGAACCAACGGCAAAGGAAGACCTTTCTCTCTGTCTCTCTCTCTCACTGTCCACTCTGCCTGTCAAAAAAAAAAAAAGCATAAAGTTGTGCTGCATATGATCACTTAGTATAATGCTAAACTACAAGTCTCTGAAAGAGATTTTGCGAAGCCAGGCTTGGTCTGGTCTGATGGAGGATCAAAGGTTTGCTGATTCATTTGTTTGCCATTTCAGACTATATCCATAGGAATCTGGGTCTCCCCTTATTTAGAACCTAACTGAAGGCCTGGTACAAAGTGATTAAGCAATAAATACAAAAGAAACAAATAAAATAAGGAGAACATAGTATTCTTCAGCCTATTATTCTCAAAGTCGTTGGTCATGGTCAGGATTTTTCATGGAAACTTTGGAATAGAAGAAAGTCTATTTGGAAAAGACTACTTAGAGGCTGATACAGCAACCTATGTGCTCTAAAACTTCATGGAAAGGATGCTTGGTTCAGAGAAGTGCAGGCAGGGTTTTGCTTTCTGACCTCTAGCTATAAAAATACCTGACGGCAGAGCCAGGACTTTCTTCAGAAAATGACTGAGCAATTTGCCTGGGATTGGCCTCCTGTTAGCTCTGGAAGTCCTGAGTTCAACCCCTCAGTTCCCATCAAATCAGAACAATCAGGATGCCTAGAAAGCAGGTAGAGGTGCTCAAGTATTCACCCAGGTAACTATTCTCAGTAGAATTCTGCATCATAAAGCATGTAACATATTAACTCGATGGGGGTGTTTTGAGGGCAGCAAATATTTACTTTAGCATGAATATATTTGTATCCAAAGCTTCAGTTTGATGTCCTGCCAGGGTGCATTAACTAGGGAATTCACACTGGGATATCTGAAATGAGAACACCTGTGGATTTGCTTTAAGATTTCTAAAATGATATAACCTTTTGATTACAGTTGTTCATACGTCTAGATGCTAAACAGGCTGTCAAAAATTAAGCCAAATTTTGGCATAACTGATGTTGAGCTTTGTTTAAGACAGTGATTGACAGAATCAATTTATTCTTGACGCCATTTCAGAATTTTGAAAAGGTCATTAACTTGACCTCTCAGTTCCTTTGAAGGGAAGATGTCTTTAACAGCATCTAAGAGCAGAATCAAATTCTTCAGACCTGCATTCAGACACAGGTGCTAACCTCAGCCTTTTGGCCCCACTGCATTGTTCTCCCCAGTGCTCATTCTCAATGGGGCCTTGGAAGAGACTATGGAACGAACCTGGGAGCTCGGACTCTGTAGAGGGAACAGCCAATCTTGTCCTTAGAGATTTGTCCATTTATCAAATCAAAGACTAGTAAATGCCAGAAAGATTTATATTCACAGGGAAGCATAAAGAGTACCAATTTGGAGGTAAATGCTGTGGCATAGTGAGCGAAGCTGCCACCTCTGGTACCAACATCCCTTATACCAACAATAGTTCAGTCCCCAGTCCTGGCTGCTCCACTTCCAATTCAGCTCCCTACTAATGTAGCCAAGAAAGCAGCAGAAGATGGCCCAAGTGCTTGGGTCCCTGCACTCATGACAGAGGCCCAGATAGAATTCTAGGCTCCTGGCTTTGGCCTGCACCAACCCCAGCTGTTACAGCCAGTGGATAGAAGTTATCTCAATGTCTCTCTCACTCTGCCTTTCAAATCAATAATCTTTTTTTAAAATAGCACTAATTTGATATTTCTAAAACAGCTGCAAGTACTAACATACAGTAGGATATGTGATTATAGAATACCCCTGTCCTACAACTTCTGGAGGAAACTGATTCCGACATATTTTTTGTTCTAATTCTTGAAAGAATTCAAAGCGTGAAACACATAATAAATTCTGATGACAAGGAAAACTATAGGATGTTTCATAAATTATATAAAAGATCCCATGTCTTCCTGGACAAGAGGCTTTGGCAGTCACCTGAAGAGTTCATCTCTAAATTAAATTTCATTTTACCCATAACTGATTACTCATTCAGTTGAAAACTCAACTGAAAATGCTTTTAGCTTGATGGTAACTGCAATAAAGAGTTCTTGGCTGGAGAGTTAAACAAGTATAAATCAGTCTTACATCAGTTTTATTCTGCTTTATGTTTCACGTAACATGTATTCCTTGAATGTGCACCAAATTTTTTAAATTCTTGATATTTTTATATCAAAGGCAGAATTCTCATGATGCATATATCAATATGTACCTACTCATTAGAATGGCCAAAGGACATTGTAATCACATGTTGACATGAGATCCAAAGTTGTTCTTGTTTATCAGCAAGTCATCAACAAAATTGCCCCTTTTGGAGTTTTGTGTTTTAATACCACTTTGGGGGAGGGGACCTGGAAGGGATCATTTACAAATCAAAAAGAGGAGGGCTTGAGGTTTATATTTGGATTCCAGACTAGCAATTAGGAAATATTGCTAGGATCTATACATTACTCACCCACAGGCTGACACAGGAGCCACTGTGGTGGGAATCAGCGGGTGAGGTATGGATATCTGAGCCTCCTATGGCTGTTCCTTCCTGATTGTAAGTAGATGAGAAAGCATGAATTAAAGCATGAGAAATGATAGGGAAGAGGAAAATATGCTTGGAATCATCATGTTTTATTCTCTTTGAAAACGTATAACCCAAATGAATTTTTCCTAATAATAATCTAAATCCTCTTATTTTCCAAGAATCAGCACTTACTAAACAACTGTAAAAGCATAAATGATTACCATTCCCTCGCTAGGAACATCTGTTTCCAAAGGAATTTTGGCAGAGTTTACAAGTGATGTGGGACTGCCAGACACACAGATTACAATCTGGTTAATTCTTGCCCTGGCATCCCTTCCTCCAGGAGGGAATTGTGTAACCACACACAAGCCAGACTTTGAAATGGGTTACTGTGCATTCTCACTGAAAGATAAACAAAAGGTTGGAAGCAGGAAGTGCTCAGAGCTAGAGTTTTCCTGATCCCCTTAAATATTTATATGTAACATTCCACAAAATACCCATTTATAAAGATGTTTAGGAAAACAAAATCAAATTCCAAAGGGAAGTATTTCCAGTCATGATGTGCAGCATCAACAAATATTTGTAGAGATAACTAGCTTCCTTGAAGTGTCAGTAGCCACCAGGCTCTCTCTTTGTGGATCAACATAATCCACATTAGGCATAGAAGTTATACTTTAGACATCTTATTGGCTAATTGGAATTGCATAAGGAACCATCATTACTTTCTCTTCATCAGCTTTCATTGAATCTTCTGAAACATAGTCAAAAAAAGAATTTTGAGCGATTGCCTGGGCCAAGAACTCCAATAGCCATTTTTGATGGAGAGCAGTTTTAATATGAAGAGGGGCCAGCATTGTGGTGAAGCTGGCTAAGTCGCTCCCCATGATGCCGCCATGCCATACTGGAGCACCATTTCAACTCCTCCCTGCTCCATTTCCAAATCCAGCTCCACACTAATGTTCCTGGGAAAGCAGCAGAAGATGGCCCAAGTGCTTGGGCCCCTGCACCCACGTGGGAAATCCAGATAGAGTTACCAAGTGGCCTTTTCAGAAGTGAATCAGAAGATTGCTCCAACTCCCTCTGTCTCTTCCTCTCTCTTGTCTCTTTGTCTCTCTTTGTCTCTCTCTCTCTCTCTCTCTGTAAGTGCCTTTCAAATAAATAAATACATCCTTTTTTATTTTGTTCAGACGTATTTATTTCTCTAAAAGGCGTCCACTGCTTTCCCAGGAGTATCAGCAGGGAGCTGGGTCAGCAGTAGAACAGCTGGAACTCTAATTGGCGTCCACATGGGATGCCAGTGTCACAGGCAGCAGCCCAACCTGCTATGGCACCCGCACATAAATAAATATTTTAAAAAATAAATAAAAGGGGCCGGTGTCGTGGCTCAATAGGCTAATCCTCCGCCTAGCGGCGCTGGCACACCAGGTTCTAGTCCCAGTTGGGGCGCCGGATTCTGTCCTGGTTGCCCCTCTTCCAGGCCAGCTCTCTGCTATGGCCCGGGAGTGCAGTGGAGGATGGCCCAGGTACTTGGGCCCTGCACCTTATGGGAGACCAGGATAAGCACCTGGCTCCTGCCTTTGGATCAGCACGGTGCGCCGACCACAGCGGCCATTGGAGAGTGAACCACAGCAAAGGAAGACCTTTCTCTCTCTCTCTCACTGTCCACTCTGCCTGTAAAAATAAATAAATAAATAAATAAATAAATAAATGGAAGGAGTTGGCATTTGCATTTATTTATAACCTACAAAACAAAGAACTAAGGAAATACAATTCCTTCAAAGCTAAAGTTTGATGGAGAAGACAGACTTTGTTCTGTCCCAGCTCAAAACAGACTTAAGTGAAAGATCAATGAAATCAAGTGAAAATCAGATCCAACAGCCAAAATAAATTGGGGGACAGGAGAGAAAGTAGCAGGCCATGTGCCATTGCTTAGACCCATAAGGAGCATCTATTCTTTCTCCAGGTCAGAGCCAAGTACATTAAAGAACAAGGATGTACCTTAGAGATTTGATTCCTTGTGACTTGTAATAACTCGATTATATTTCAGCTGAGTCATTGAGTTTTGGTTGTATGACAACATTTCACAAAGTCAGATGATATACTGAAAAATAACCCAATACCAGGAATCAAGGTCTCTGTGTGGAAGACTTGATATTGACGCTCAGAAAATTGCTTGAATTCTTATTTTTCAGTAAACCACTTATTGAAGGTATGATGGTTCATTTTTAAGTTCTTTGTAGATTTATTGTGATAATCAAATAAAATAATGCTGTAAAATATAAATATACTCAAATAGTAATTTATAACAATATAAATGAAAAGCATTATGAAGAAATGTAATTCACCATTCAAATATAAGGTCCTATTATTACACACATCATTTCCAGCCATTTACCTTAGGTAATTTTTTATGTTCAGAGAACATACTGCAATCAATTCTCTTCACCTCTTGTAAGAAGTCAAGGACATTGGTTTATTTCAACTAATGAAATTATTCCTAAATTGATCACCCTAAGAAAATGGATCCGCTCTGCAGACACCAATTAACACTATAGTGACCCTTGCCTATTCACAGGCCTCCACCGCCATCACCCTCACCTCCAGTTCTCATCCATCAAGCAGCTAGGGTAGAGGTTACACATGCATAATTGCAGCAGTTCCTCCACCACTCAACATGAGGTTAGCTTTGTTTCTCGTAAGCCAGAGGCCAGCATAACTGCTAACCAAGAAAGAAGCTAACAAACCGCACAAGTAATCACACTACCTCTCCAGCTCCTGTGTGTTTGACAGGAACTGCCCAAGTAGAACAGGGGGCTGGGGGGGGGAAGAAAGAAGAGAAGAGAAGAGAAGAGAAGAGAAGAGAAGAGAAGAGAAGAGAAGAGAAGAGAAGAGAAGAGAAGAGAAGAGAAGAGAAGAGAAGAGAAGAGAAAGGAGAGGGGAGGGGAGGGGAGGAGAGGGGAGGGGAGGGGAGGAGAGGAGAGGAGAATCTGACTCAATGGTAAAGGAATGTTGTACCCCTCCTCCAGTGTTGTACCCCTCCTCCAATAAACACAAATGTGCATTTGGTCATGAAGGAACTGTCCAGGAGAGTTAGCAGGCTTGTGTTAAAGAGACCATTGATCTGTCACTCACCACTATCTCACCAGTCCCGAAGGTTCAGACAAGAGTCAAAGAATATATGAGTGGAAACTGTAGAGGGTATTTTTTGGTTTTGGTTTTGGGTTTTTAAGAGTGAGATATGGAGAGCTGGCTCCCTTTCCATGGCTGTGGGTCTTCTTTTAAACATAGACAGCAGTAAGAGCTGAGAATGACTGCCATACTTGAATGCCAAATAAACACAAATGACAAGCACAGATTTTTGGCTTTATATTAAAGCTTGGTTTTTCAACAACCCCTTTTGTTGCCTCTAAAGACAATGGCCTCAGTGTTTCTGAGCCAGATCCCTGGGACCCTGAGCTGAGCTTTCCTTGCCACAACCCAAGAGTTGACTCTCCAAGGAGAGCCAGTGTCCCCTTTGGGTTTGAAAGGAAGCCACCTCTCTGTCTGTTGCTGCAGAAGTATTTGTTTATTGAAACCAAAGAACAGTGGTAGATGTAACTTTGCAGACCAAGCTCCAGGATAGTTTGATGAGGGTTGTGCTCAGTGGTTTCTATTTGGTTGGGAAACAGTGTAATCATGAACTCCTCAGAACACTCAGTTGGAGGGAGTCAAGGACTTATCCACTTCATTAAATGATTGTAGGCTTAATGTTTTTAATTGGTGTTTGTCATTTTGGCTTTATGTCACTCAGCAGGAGTAATAATTGACTTCACTAGATAGAACCAGTGGGCTTTTTATTCTCCTTCTGGTTTAGCAGTTGAACCAAAAATTCTGACATAGCTAAGTATCTCAGCTATTACCCAGTTAAAAATATCAACACAAGAGTGGGCATTTAGTGGTTGAGATGTTGGCATCCCACATCAGAATACCTGGGTTCTCCTTCAAGCTACAACTCTTGACTCCAGTTTCCTGCTAATGTGGACCCTGAGAAGTAGAAAGAGAACTAGGAAGTGAACCAGTGGATGGGAGATTCTCTCTCTCTCTCTCTCTCTCTCTCTGTGTGTGTGTGTGTGTGTGTGAAAGAGAGGAAGAGAGAGAGAGTCAGAATCTCAACGCAGACATTTGAGCCACTCTAATAAGTCACTACTAATAAGTCACATACAAGTATGTCATCTCACTCCCAATTATGGTCTTTTTTAAAACTCTACATCACAGTTTCAGAGTTCTGTCATAGATGTATTTAAACACTAGGCATACTAGTTTCCTACTGTTTTATCACAGTCTCATAAAACATTCACTTCTGCTAATTTTAATCTCCAGGAGGATAATTGGTTTCAAAATTTTACACTAATATTTTAACTATTATTTATATAACATAATTAATTTTACATTCTAATGATTTAATACCTAGATATTTAATTATTCTTTAATAATGCATCTAATTAATTATTTAATATTTTAATAAAAACTAAATAAACTGGCTGGCGCCGTGGCTCAATAAGCTAATACTCCGCCTGCGGCGCCAGCACCCTGGGTTCTAGTCCCGGTTGGAGCGCCGGATTCTGTCCCGGTTGCTCCTCTTCCAGTCCAACTCTCTGCTGTGGCCCAGGAGTGCAGTTGGAGGATGGCCCAAGTCCTTGGGCCCTGCACCCGTATCGGAGACCTGGAGAAGCACCTGGATCCTGGCTTCGGATCAGCACGGTACACCGGCCGCAGCATGCTGGCCGCAGCAGCCATTGGGGGGTGGGGGGTGAACCAACGGAAAGGGAAGACCTTTTTCCTGTCTCTCTCTCTCACTGTCCATTCTGCCTATCAAAAAAATAAAAAATAAACTAAGAGAAATCGTCTAAACATAAATACAGTGATGTCCATTTACCAGGTTTTGATCACCTTCAAGTTTGTGACAATAATAACTTGGTGCACTGTCTCCTTCCCAGTGGCACTTTTACATTTTATCCATGAAGAAAAGTGATGGTTGCGGCCGGCGCCATGGCTCGCTCGGCTAATCCTCCACCTGCGGCGCTGGCACTCCGGATTCTAGTCTCAGTTGAGGTGCCGGGTACTAGTCGCTGTTGCCTCTCTTCCAGTCCAGCTCTCTGCTGTGGCCCGGGAAGGCAGTGGAAGATGGTCCAAGTGCTTGGGTCCCTGCACCCGCATGGGAGACCAGGAGGAAGCACCTGGCTCCTGGCTTCGGATTGGCACAGCACCGGCCGTGATGGCCATTGGGGGGGTGAACCAACGGAAGGAAGACCTTTCTCTCTGTCTCTCTCTCACTGTCTATAACTCTCTCTCTGTCTGTCTGTCTGTCTCTCTCTCTCTCTCTCTCTCTCACTGTCTAACTCTGCCTCACAAAAAAATTAAAAAAAAAACCTAATGGTTGTAATATCTAATAATTCTTCCCATTTCTGTAGCTACTGGTGACTCACAGTACCCACTTCATCACTGCTATCAGGTTTATCTTCAAAACCCTTCTTTGAGGGAATTGGAATCTCCATTTTATAAAGGAGAAAATCAAGTCTAAAGGATTTGCTATACTCATGCAAAAAAAAATGTGGCAAATTAGGGTGCAAATTCAGGTCTTCTTATTGCAAATCTTGTTTTCATTTGGGTGGACCATTCTACAGGAATAGCTATAAATATAAATAATACAATGATTGTAAGCCATCTGATGAAGCTGGACATAGTATTATGCTGTTGGGGCTCAAGAAATACATTTATTCTTCTTCAAGTACAAATAGCCATTTTATGACAAACTATATCTTCTCAGCCATTCACAGTATAATCATGGGCACTATCAGTTTGAGAATTATCTGCAGATGTCTCTCCCAGCATAGCTTCCCATCGTCTATTTACTTGTTTGTTTATTCATTTACTCAGTCATTTACTCTTTTCTTATATACTCATCTACTTATTTATATTAAGAACAGCATTGTCACTTACACTATCAGCCCTTGTGTCAGCCATGATAAACCTCATCAGATGGAGTCTAACCATTAAAGCACAAGAATACTAACACAGCTCACTTCACAAACATGAAGTGAAAGAGAATAAAAATTAATATGACCTTAGTAACCACATTCTTCAGTTTTACAAACGTTCATAGGTACTTTCAGTGAATCATGTTTGTTCCTTTCACATTCACCTATTTTTAACTCAGATTTCATCTTAAAAACCCATTAACATTCTACTACCTGTTTGAGCATTTGTAGAGAATCATAATAATTAATTTCATAATACAAATTGTGCAGTTTTTTTAAAAAAGAAGCATTCTGCATTACTAAGACTCATTTTGCTACATCCTCAAATGGAAGATTCTGTTGTGGAGATCATTTGCCATCAGAAATTTTAAATATCCATGGGTGAAGGTCATAAAGAAAAAGAGAGAAAATAGAAGTTGATATTACTAGAAGATGTGCATCCTTTGTGTGTACTCTGTACTTGTGGTGAGCAAACTCAAACTGAACTCCAGATGCTAGAATTAAAGTCAAGCTGAGTTCCTAAGTATTCAAAGGAATTATGAATTGTAGACCAGAAATTCATGAACAGCTAAATGCTTCAAATGTGTACATTTTAAAAAATATTCATTTATTTTTATTTGAAAGGCAGAGAGAAAGAGATATCTTCCATCCATTGGTTCATTGCTCAAATGCCCACAATATCCAGGACTGGGCCAAGCCAAATCCAGGCATCAGGAACTCCAATCTCCCACATGAGTGGCAGGGACTCAAATACTTGAGCCATCATCTGCTGCCTTCCAGGGTACACAATAGCAGGAAGCTGGAACTGGGAGCAGAGGCCAGACTTGAATCCAGCCTCTCTGATACTGGTTGCAAGCATCCCAAGAGGCTTCTTAACTGTTGTGCCAAATACCCATGCATTTATATATATCACTACTCACACAATATTTTCAAAAAAAGGCAGCAATCCCCAAACCACAGCCATGAGCTAAGATGTCTCAGATTTAATTAGATTCAGAGACCTGAGCAGGGGCCCGTGATCACATATAGATTAACCTCACATTGGAAAAAATTCCAATGTTTGAAAATAATATCAGGAGAAGAAAAGAGAGAAAAATATCTAGATATTTTCCTGCTAAACTTCTTATTGTTTACTAATTTAAGTTTCATACTTAACTTACTTAAATGGCAGTGGCCATTGGAGGGTGAACCAACAGCAAAGGAAGACCTTTCTCTCTGTCTCTCTCTCTCACTGTCCACTCTGCCTGTCAAAAAAAAGAGGATAGGAATTATCACTGAAGTATCACTTTGAGGTAAGAAAAAAATATGATAGAATACCAATAGACTTCTTTTCAAAAATTGTTCTTACAGACTTAATGTGCTGAATATAGGTCACCTATGTGTTTGTATTAATAATGGTCAGTCAAAAGTAAGTAAGTAAATAAATAAAACCAGAGTCCTATACAACTAACAGCCTTTTTTAATAGTAAATTAAGTTTTAGTACAATTGAATTAAACCTGATTATAAATTGTAAAAACCAAGAGAGGGGAAGGTGGTCAGAAATGAATGTGCTTTATATAATTTAGATATTAATCCTTTATCAGATGTATAGTTTGCAAATATATCTCCTATTCTGTCTGTTGCCTCTTCACTTTGTTGAGTGTTTCCTTTGCCTTTCAGAAGCTTATTAGCTTGATGTAATCAATTTTTGCTTTTGTTATCTGTATTTCTGAGGTCTTATCCAAGAAGTCTTTGTCAGTGCCAATGTCTTGCAATATTTCCCCTATGTTTTCCTCTAGTAAATTAATGGCTTCAGGTCTTGGGTTTAGATCTTTAATCTGTTGTGGATTGATTTTTGTATAGGATATAAGGTAGTTTGCTTCATACTTCAGCATGTGTAGATCCAATTTCTCCAACACCATTTATTGAAGAGACTGTCTTGATAAAGGGTTAATATCTAAAATATATAAAGAACTCAAGAAACTCAACAACAAAACAAACAATTCAGTTAAGAAATGGGCAAAGGCATTTTTCAAAGGTGAAATACAAATGGTCAATAGACATGAAAAAAATGCTCAAAATCACTAGCCATCAGGGAAATGCAAATAAAAACCACAATGAGGCTTCACCTCACCCCAGTTAGAATGGCTATCATCCAAAAATAAAAAAAAAAAAAAAAACATTGCCAAGGGTATGGAGAAAAAATGTACCCTAATACACTGTTGGTATGAAAGTAAACTGCTACAACCATTATGGAAGCCAGTCTGGTGATTCCTAAAAAAATGTGAAGATTGATCTACCACATGACCGAACCATCCCACTCCTGGAAACTTACTCAAAGCTTATGAAATCAGAATATGAAAGGGTTATCTGTACCCCCTTTTTATGTTTATAGTAGCTCAATTAACAATAGCCAAGATATGGAATCAATCCAGATGCCCATCAACTGATAATTGGATCAAGAAAATGTGGTAGATATATACCCTGGAATACTACTGAGTCATAAAAAGAATGAAATCCTGAATCTAACTGGAAACCATTACGCTTATTCAAATAAGCCAGACCCAAAAAGACAAATATTATACATTCTCTTTGATTTGTGGCAGCTAATATATAGAGTACAAAAAATGCAATGTATATGAGTAAACTGACATCTTGAGATATGATTATTGGTTACAGCCCTTGTCTATACTCCTGTGGAACAGTGGCCTTTCTACTTTCTACTTATTGAATTCTTTATTTTCTGTAGGATTCAGCCTGTGACTACAAAGTAAATTGAAAGTATGTTACCCCTACTTTTTCCTCCCTGCCCTTGATCCCCTTACTGCCCCATGCCTTCAGGACACAAGGCCTTTGGGGCCACCCACCCCATTCTTTCTGGTCTGCATGCTCCTTTACATGGCTGGCTCCTGGTCTGCTCTCTGCTCAGTATGAATACAGATTTCCTTTTCTCTTTCAGATATAGCCCTCACTCTCCTATGCATTTCTCTCACAAAATAAAAACCTAAAAACTTTTTTTAAAAAAGAAAGTATGTTACTGCAAAAAAATTAAAAGAAAAAAAGGAAGGATGGAAGGAGGGAAGTAACATTATATATTTAAAATTTTATATATGAAATCTGTCCTGTTTATATAAACAAATGTCTAAAAAATGAAAAAAAGAAAGAAAGAAATGCAAACTTCCCGAAGTTCCCCCAGGTACTTGCATTTAATCTTTGTGTTCCTGGTTGTCTTTATCCCTTTTCTGTCAGTATCTCTCTTTGGTAATCTCTACCTCCTCCTCCTTCCCCCAACCTCCTTGGTGCCTTTGAGCCCAGCCTGTCAGTACCATGGCCTCTGAAGCCCACTTCTGCTTACACTCTGGCCTGCTTTTCTACATATTGTCAGTTAATGAACTTCTTGAGCAAAGAAACAAGAAGATATGAGCGTTTTCCAGGGTTTTTCTAGCTCTAGTTAAATAAAACAAAGGAAAACTTCCTCTCCTGATAGCCACCTAAGCATAGGATAGTTAATCCAATTAGACTATGCTCTTTTAATTACATCTCCTCCCCCAGAGGCCACTGCCAGCAAAGGACTCCTGATCTCAAAATCACTATTGCAGCCTGACCCAGTGTTTTCCAGTCGCTCTGTTGCACTTTCTGCTTCTATTGCAGAACACATTTCTCTGATCAGAATTTTACTCTGTTCAGCTACCAACTGGATCCACACTCCCAAACCCAGTGCTTTGCTTTACAGCTGCTCGAGCTGATCTCACTGCCAGAGAAGGAAAGCAAAGGTGTTAGAACAAATTCGTGTCCAGTTTGCAGCAGAGTACAATGCTTTCTTGCACCTCTTCCCTGAACTCTGGGAGGATTTCCCCGCAGGGAAATACAATTGAACTTACACACACTGAACTGAGGAAGACTAGAACAATTTTAAGATAATTAGGAACTTTATGGAATTTCTTTAAGGAAATATAATTTCCTCCATGTAGGCAACAGTTATCTTTGGTCATTAAGCAGCACTTAAGTCTTCTTGATCCTCCTCTGTGTCTGCTAGTATCTTTCATATGTCACTTGGCTTTCAATAGTTAACTTCAATTCACATCTTTGTTCTTTGCTTTTCTTATTTAAAAACAAACAAACAAAAATCTGGGTGTTGTTGTTTTCCTGTTTTCTTTTACACTACTCACCACTCAACACAGAATACTTCACATCTGGTAACCAACATGAGCATGGGCTTCTTTCCACATCAACCAAGTAATTCTCTAGCAGACACCCTCCAGGTGTCCTACAATTTAACTCAAGTCTAACACAATCTACCTGGAGATAGCATCAGATCCTGCAGGATGAGGACCCAGTCCCACCACACAGCCCCACAGTTCTGATGCCAGGCACCTACACCTCTGACCAATAAGCTACAAATCAAGGGTCCCATGACCTCTTTCTCAAGCCTGAGTTATTTGTTAGAGCATCTTACAGATATAAAGGCAGAACTTCCTTTATACTTAGCCATTTACTATAAAGGGCATTACAAAGGATCCACATGAACAGTCAGATGGAGCAGATGCATAAGGCTTCAAGGTGTAAAGAGGTGTGGAGCTTCTACCCCTCTCTAGGAACCTCCACATGTTCAGCTATTTGGAAGTTCATCTGAACCTTGACCTTTTGTGATTTGATGAAGGCTTCATTAGGTAGACAAGATTGATTAAATCACTAGCCTTTGGTGATCTGCTCAACCCTCAGCCCCTCTCTTCTTCCCAGAGGTCAGGGGTGGGGCTGAAAGTTCCAATCAATCATCTGATCACATACTTGGATTCCCTGGCAACCAGCCCCCATCCTGAGGCTATCCAGCAGCCCACCAAGAGTCACTACACTGGAACAAAAGATGCCTGGATCAGCCAGGAAATTCCAAGGGATTTAGAAGGCCTGTGTCAGATCCTCTTATCCGTAAGAAAGAACAAACATTTTAGGAGTTCTGGGTCAGGAGCTGGGGTCAACGATCAAATATTAGAAAAAAAAGATCCTCCTAATGCCACATGCATGCGGATATTAGGAGTTTTCTGTTGGGAACTGGCAGACTACATATGTATTTCTTCCTCTATCACTATTCCACAGCTTCCTTCTTAGACTACACATGTATTTTTAACTCTATCACAACACACAGCTTCCTTCTGACACTTTCTGGGTTTTTTGAAACAACTTCCCTGTGCCCTGTCTGTCTTAGCCTATCGCAATAAACCCCATGTTTCCATTTCTACCCTCATAGAGATGCAGGTGTATCAGGGCCTTGTAGGCTCTGCCTCAATCTCCCCAACCTCTCTAGGGTAATGCATTCTGCTCTTCACATTTGACCTTTCTGGATGCAAAGTGAAGATACTGCCTTCTACAACACAGAAGATGGAAGTTTTAGACACGAAGAATCTATGACCACAGAGGAATAGGTGTTGAGGAGGAGCCATCAGCCCATCCCCCTGTAGAAATGAACAACAGCATATCTCAAAGTTGCCATGGGCTTGCTTCTCTGTCATGCTCCATGCATTCACCCATCTGTGCTGTTGAGAACTCCCCATGTCCCCAAATTTATCATGGAAATCACACTGAGAAGTTTCTCAATTTAAAAAGAATACATCTCAATTCATTTCCTGGAGTCAGTTTTGAGATAACCACAGCCCCCCCCCCCCCCGCCCCGCCACTGCTGTGTATAAGACAGAGCTACAACTGCAAAAATGGATCAAGAACAGCTAACAGGGAAAGTATTTTCTTAAAAAAAATTGCTGTCATTTCATCCCATTCCTGATAATCAGTAAAAAAGAAAATGTTGGAAAGAATACTAACTAAAATAGTACAAACCAAATCTTGTGATAATAAATAATTCAATGTTTTCTATGAGTGGACCCATCTATTCCTGGATAATAAAATTAATACTTTTGTTAGCATGGGGATTGTTTTACATAGATAAAGTATACTTTAGTCTAGAATGATGCTACCTTTTCAAGAAGCTTTCTTAGAAAAATGCCACTGTCCCAAGTGGCAGCTTAACTGCTGCACCAAACACCCACATCCCAGAGAGCCTGGGTTCAAGTCCCAGCTCCACTCTCTATTTCAGCTTCTGGCTAATGCATACCTTGGCAGTCAGAAGGTGATGGCTCAAGTACCTGAGGCATTTGGGTAGTGAATCAGCAGTTGGGAGGTCTCTTCTCTGTGACTCTGTATGTATGTGTGTCTATCTCTCTGCCTTTCAAATAAATTTCTTGAAAAAAATAAAGAAAAACACATGAGTGTATTATTATCTAAGCAGTACTTTGACCTGAAAAGGGTACTTAGGCAGTCTCCCAGACAAGCTGTTGATTTTACCATGAAATTGGCAAAAGAGAAAGCCATCTGGGATAAAATGTTATGCACATTGTTGATGTCTGTTAGAAGTGCATTTCAGTTTTGTACCACAGGAAAAAATAAAACATTCTATTATCCTGTTAATAAAAGTTATTTTTCAATAAACCACAGATTTATAAGAAACCTTGTTCTAATATCTTAGTTTTATCTATTTCAAAATCTAGAACTTTTTTTAAATTTTTACTTATTCATTTGTATTTATTTGAGTGGCAGAGGACACAGAGAGAGGGAGGGAGAGAGAGACAGACAGACAGACAGGCAGACTGAGCTCCTATCCACTAATTCCTTTCCCAAATGTTTGCAACAACCATGGCTGGGCACAGCCAAAGTCTGGAGATAGAACCTTAATCTGGGTTTCCCACAAGGGTAACAGGAAGCCAGCTACTACAGCCATAATCTATTGCCTCCCAGAATGTACATTAGCTGGAAACTGGAATAGAGAACACAGCAGGGACTTGAACATGGGCACTCCCATAAGTCCCAAGCAAGGTCTCAACCACTAGTCCAGATGTCAACCCTTGATTTTTTAAATTATCATTTGATGCAATTGCCTACTTGCCTACATTCAGTTTTCTTTAAAATGTATCCTCTGTTCTTAGATCCTGTGGTACCTACGCAGTGGAAAGCCATCAAAACACCTAACAAAGAGGTAAGAAGTCTGGGTTCTAGTCATCAGTTTATCATTAATTTGGCTACAGAATATTCTGCAAGATATTTAATATTCCCACATATAGTCATTAGGATGGCATTAGCTGCCTAACAATCACCAGTTTCGAGGGACTGTTTCCTGTTCACAGGGAAGTACAATGCAGACATTCCTAGTCCAATTTTAAAGCTCTTCATCTACTAGGGCTTCAAGGTCTACTGCTTCCAGGTGCTAGAAAGAGAAAGAGAATGTGGGACATCCCACCCACTTTTTAAGAGTCTGGACTCCAAATGACACATTCCACTCCCACTCACATTCCAATGTCAAAAGCTAGTCATATGGCCATGGCTGCTTGTAAAGATGAAGTCAGAGGGCTGGGAAACATAATGCGGCCAAGAGGGGCATGAATTTGGAGGCATATAGCTATAAATGTTTCCACCACACCTCTCTTTATTCACCTGTGAAATGACAGTAACAATATCTGTCAAAAAGACAAAGATCAGATTGGATTAATATGGTGGAGGCGGCCGGTGCTGTGGCTCACTAGGCTAATCCTCCACCTTGCGGCACCGGCACACCGGGTTCTAGTCCTGGTCGGGGCGCCGGATTCTGTCCCAGTTGCCCCTCTTCCAGGCCAGCTCTCTGCTATGGCCAGGGAGTGCAGTGGAGGATGGCCCAGGTGCTTGGGCCCTGCACCCCATGGGAGACGAGGAGAAGTACCTGGCTCCTGCCATCGGATGAGCGCGAGTGCGCTGGCCGCAGGGCACCAGCCGCGGCGGCCATTGGAGGGTGAACCAACGGCAAAGGAAGACCTTTTTCTCTGTCTCTCTCTCTCACTGTCCACTCTGCCTGTCAAAAAAAAAATTTTTTTTTTAAATATGGTGGAGGAGGGAGGCAGCTTACTGCTCGAGTCTAAGAGAAGATAGTTTTAAAAAGTGGAAAGACTGCAGTTTCAGGGAAGAGTTAGGGAGAAAGCAGCAGAGGAAACGACGCAAATTGGAGGGACACTGTGGATCTACATGGAAGACGAGAACAAGAACTACTCAGGACCCCAGCAACTGAGAGACTCCACACCAGCGTTGGAGAGTGAGGTGAGATCAGAGTGCAGCATCCCAAGCCACTGGCAAAAAGCTGCAGGAAAAGCCTAGAGAGAATCAGGCTTGGAGCCCTGTGGCGGATAGTATACCTACCAAACTAGAGGAGAAAAAACAAACGGGAGGCAGGTTTTCTCTCTCCCTGATCACCCTGCAACAGCATCCTGTAACAAGCTGGTAAAGAGCAGAAACCACTTTGGACATGCATAACAGCTGTGCCAGCTCAAGTCCACGCCCAGCAACCAGGCAAGCAGAGACTCCTGAATCTGGTAGGGAGAACAGATGGAGCTAGGTGCTCGTGATGGTGAGAGGCTTGTGTGCAGGGATTGTGAAAACACTGAAGCTGCGTGGGAGGACTCAGGGTGTGCCTGGGACATTGGGCAGTCACCGTGGGAGGCTCCACATGATCAGGTTCCCTGGTTACCTGGTGAGGGACATTGCTGGGGAATCTGAGCTTACACTGAGGACTGCACAGATCCCTTGTGTGGTCCTTGTGGCAGATCAGATGAATAATATACTCACTGGGGATAGCACACAGGCACTGATATCTTTTGAGGAGAGGAGCTCAGCTGAGTCTACACCAACAGACAAAAAGAACGCTCTCCTCTGATTTAAAAAAAAAATGATTTAACATTTCAAACCTGGGTGTGTCACCTCATGCACACCCTTTACCCTAGAGCACTGATCAGAGTTCCTTGGCCATACCCACCACTCCCCTCTAGGTATTCCTCGAAAGCAGACACCCCACTAATCCAATCATAGTCAAAAGATAAAAGCTGCCATAGTGTAAAAAAGAAGAAACCAACAAGTATCTCCGCAAATGCCCAATAACAAATGCACCAATATAAGAAACAAGAATAAGAAAGACAATAAAGCCGGTGCCATGGCTCACTAGGCTAATCCTCTGCCTGCGGTGCCAGCACACCGGGTTCTAGTCCCAGTTGGGGTGCCGGATTCTGTCCTGGTTGCTCCTCTTCCAGTCCAGCTCTCTGCTGTGGCCCGGGAAGGCAGTGGAGGATGGCACAGGTCCTCGGGCCCTGCACCTGCATGGGAGACCAGGAGGAAGGACCTGGCTCCTGGCTTCGGATCGGTGCAGTGTGCCAGCCATAGCAGCTATTTAGGGGTTGAACCAATGGAAAGGAAGACCTTTCTCTCTGTCTCTCTTTCTCTCACTGTCTAACTCTGCCTGTCATAAAAAAAAGAAAGAAAGACAATAAAACACACTGAAAAGAACACAACACTTCAATACTAGATTGTGAAGATGATGAGATTGAAGAAATGCCAGAAATGGAATTCAAAAAAATGATCATACAATTACTTAGAATTTACCAGAAGCAAATGCACAAACTAATGAACTCCATACATGACATGCAAGAAAAATTCTCCCATAAAACTGATATCTTAAAGAGAAATCAAACTGAAATCTTGGAAATTAAATTCAATCAAACAAATAAAAATTCAGTGAAAAGCCTTAACAGAATCAGTGAAGCAGAAGAAAGAATATCCAACTTAGAAGACAAAGCACAGGAAATCATAAAATCAGACCAAAAAGAAAAGGAAGAAGGAGTTAGAAAACTAAAAAACACTTTTGGGAATCTACAGGTTACTATCAAGTGACCCAACATATAGGTTCTAGGAGTTCCTGAAGGCATGGAAAGAGAGAAATGATTAGAAGGCCTTTTAAGTGAAATAATAACAGAAAATTTCCCCAATTTGGAGAAAGAAAAGGACATCCAAGCACAGGAAGCACATAGAACTCCTAATAGACGTGACCAATAATGATCTTCACCAAGACACATTGTCATCAAACTCTCCACAGTAAAACACAAAGAAAATATTCTAAAATGTGCATGAGAGAAACACCAGATTACTTTCAGAGGATCTCCAATTAGACTAACAGCAGACTTCTCATCAGAAACCCTACAGGCTAGGAGAAAATGGTGAGATACATTCTAAGTCTTAAGAGAAAAGAAATTTCAACTAAGAGTACTATAACCTGAAAAGCTCTCATTTATGGATGAAGGTGAAATAAAGACCTTCCATAACAAACAGTAATTGAAAGAATTTGTCACCACCTGTCCAGCCTTACAATAGATGCTTAAGCATGTGCTGCACACAGAAACATGGTCATCACTACAAAAGAAGTTAAAGGAAGGAAATCTCCCATTAAAAGTAAAAAGGAAATCCAAAGTAAAACATAATTCACCTTGAATGTAAATGGATCAACTCTTCAGGTAAAAGACACTGACTGGCTGAATGGATTAAAAAACAAAACCCATCTATTTGCTGCCTACAAGAAACACATCTCAGCAACAAAGATGCATGTAAACTGAAAATGAAAGGATGGAAAAAGATATTCCATACTAATAGAAACCAAAAAAGAACTGGTGTGGCCACACTAATATCAGACAAAATAGACTTTAACACAAAAACTGTTAAAAGAGACAAAGAAGGGCACTGTATAATGCTTAAGGGATCAATTAAACAGGAAAATGTAACTATTATAAATGCATATGCACCTAATAACAGGCACCTGGCTATTTAAAAGAAATCTTAAAAGATATAAAAGGAGACATACTCTAATACAATAGTGATGGGGGATTTCAATACCCATTTTCAGCAATGAACAGATCAACCAGACAGAAAATCAGCAAGGAAACAGTAGAGTTAATCGACACTAAAGACAAAATGGACCTAACAGATACCTATAAAAGTTTTAACTGTACTTTTTCAAAATACACATTCTTCTCAGCAGTACACAGAACTTTCTCTAGGATTAACTACATGCTAGGCCATAAAGCAAGTCACTGCAAATTCAAAAAAATCAAATTCATACCATGCATCTTCTTGGACAACAATGAAATGAATCTGGAAATAAGCAACTCAAGAATCAAGACATATGTAAACACATGAGCCTGAATGAAATGCTCCTGAATGAACAGTGAGTCATAGAAGAAATGAAAAAATTTCTGGAATCAAATGAAGATGACAACACAACATATCAAAACTTATGAGATACAGCAAAAGCAGTGTTAAGAGGAAAATTTATAGCAATTGGTGCCTACATCAAGAAATTGGAAATGCACCAAATAAATGTGCTACCAATGAATCTCAAGGATCTAGAAAAACAACAGCAAACCAAACCAAAAAGTAATAGAAGAAAAAAAATAATTAAAATTAGAGAGGAAATCAACAAAATTGAAACAAAGAAAATACAAAAGATCAGCAAAACTAAGAGCTTGTTTTTTGAAAGATAAATAAAATTGACACACCATTGGCTCAACTAACCAAAAAAAAAAGGATAGAAAAGACCCAAATCAATAAAATTAGAGACATAAAAGGAAATGTAACAACAGACATCACAGAAATAAAAAGAACCATCAGAAATTACTACAAAGAGCAGTGTGGCAACTCATGAGAAGAGCCTAGGTGATTACTGATGCCATAAACAAGAGTGTCAATTTGTTAAGTCAACAACAGGAGTGACTGTGCACTTACTCCTCATGTAGGATCTCTGTCCTTAATGTGCTGTACATTGAGATTTAATGCTGTAACGAGTACTCAAACAGTATTTTTCACTTTGTGTTTCTATGTGGATGCAAACTGTTGAAATCTTTACTTAATATATACTAAACTGATCTTCTGTATATAAAGAGAATTGAAAATGAATCTTGATGTGAATGGAAGGGGAGAGGGAGCGGGAAAGGGGAGGGTTGCGGGTGGGAGGGAAATTGTTGGGGGGGAAGCCATTGTAATCCATAAGCTGTACTTTGGAAATTTATATTCATTAAATAAAAGTTTTAAAACTAATGTCATAAGCCACCATTGTGATACCACAATCAGTAGTGATGTCACAAAACACCTATGATTTCATAGATCAGTATTGTGATGGCATAAAATACTGTGCTGCAACAAACTTACATTTGTTATGTCATAATCAATTGTGATGTCATAGAATACTTTAATGATATAAATCAACGATTCTGATGTCATAAAACTACCATTGTGGCATTATGATCAATTATGATGTCATAAACAACCCTAGTGATGGCATAATGACCATTGTGAGCTCATAAAGCTACCATTGTGGTGTCATAACCAATTGTGAAGTCTGAAATAATTGGCACATCATACGCTTACCATTATGACATCATAATTATGATCCCATAAACTAACCATTATGATGTCATATTCAATTGTGAATTCATAAAAACCACTGTCGTATCATAAACCTATAATTATGTTTCAGTCAATTACTATGTTATAAGCAAGTATTATGATGGCATGAGCAATTGTGATGTCAAAAGCTACAATATTGATGTTATAATCAATTCTAATATTATGAAAACTATTTTGATGTCAGATACTGATACCGCGCTGCCATAAATATTAAATAGTGATGTTATAGGCCAAACATTGTGTAATCATGATGAAATATTGAAGCAATGAAAATCATTGTGACGTAATAAAACTACCATTGTGAGGTAATAATCACAATATGTTATAAATGACATAAAGCTATCATTGTTATGTCTTAATAAATTGTGTTTTCATAAAAGAGCAGTGTGTCAACAAACTGGGAAACCTAGAAGAAATAGATAGATTCTTGAACACATACAACCTACCTAAACTGAGCCATGAAGACACAGAAAACCTAAACAGACCCATTACCAAGATGGAAATTGAATCAGTAATAAAGACCCTCCCAACAAAGAAACACCCAGGACTGATGGCTTCACTGCTGAATTTTAACAGACATTTAAAGAAGAACTAATTCTATATCTTCTCAAGTTATTCAAAACAACTGAAAGAGAGAGACTCCTCCGGGATTCTTTCTATGAAGCCAGCATCACCTTAATTCCTACCTGTAAAAGATGCAACAGAGAAAGATAATTACAGGCCAATTTCCCAGATGAGCATAGACTCAAAGATCCTCAACAAAATTCTAGCCAGTCAAATCCAACAACACATCAGAAACATCATCCACCCAGACTAAGTGGGATTTATCCCTGGTATGCAGGGATGGTTCAACATTTGCAAATCAATCAATGTGATACATCACATTAACAAACTGAAGAACAAAAACCATATAATTATCTCAATAGATGCAAAGAAAGCATTTGATAAAATACAACACCCTTTCATGATGAAAACTCTAAGCAAATTGGGTATAGAAGGAACATTCCTCAACACAACCAAGGCAATTATGACAAAACCACAGGTAGAATCCTATTGAATTGGGAAAAATTGGGAGCATTCCCACTGAGATCTGATATCAGACAGAATGCCCACTCTTACCATTGCTATTGAATATAGTCTTGGAATTTTTAGCTAGAGCCATTAGGAAAGAAAAAGAAACCAAAAGGATATAAATTGGGAAGGAGGAAATCAAACTATCCCTATTTGCAGATGGCATGAGTCTATATATGGGGATCCAAAAGACTCCATTAAGAGGCTATTGGAATTCATAAAAGAATTTGGTAAAGTAACAGCATATGAGGTCAATAACACAAAATTCAAAGCCTTTGTATACACAGACAATGCCATAGTTGAGAAAGAACTTCTAAGATCAATCCCATTCACAATAGCTACAAAAAAAAAATCAAATACCTTGGAATAAATTTAACCAAGGAAGTCAAAGATCTCTATGATGAGAATTATAAACATTAAATAAAAAAATAGAAGATACAAAAATGGAAATCTTCTATATTCACGAATTGGTAGAATCAATATCATCAAAATATCCATTCCTCCAAAAGCAATTTACAGATTCAATGCAATAACAATCAAAATATCAAATCATTCTTCTCAGATCTAGAAAAAAATCTTAAGTGTTAAAGTGATCATATAGATAGGATTAAGTGTTATAGGGATCGTATAAATAAGATCAAGTGTCTGGTAATAATAATAGCTAGAATTAAAAAGGAGAGCATGTTCCACCATGGGAAGCAGTCCACTCATAGTGACTCATAGAATAACAATCACTTTAAATAGCACTCTGGCCTCAGAATCAGTCCCCAAGGCATTCTGGTCTTGTTAAAAAGCCCATGAGAGCGTTTCAGGCATGGTCTCCATGTCCATCAGCCTCACCATGTAGTAGCTTTTTACACAGTCCACTCTTTTGTCACTGAAGCATCTACTTTCTGGGTTCCCACATTATTACATTCTCCTAGTTTTCTCACTTTTCATTGGAAAAAGTTCATTTTTCTGTATTCTCAGCTTCTCCCCAGATACTTCCATTGCAGCACCTCAAAACTCTGTCCTGAACCACTCTCTTTCTGTATATGATTTCATCCTTTCCTTTAGCTGGGACCCTCACAACCTCATCCAAGCTGCTTTTCTGCATTTCAGTCTCCCTTGTTCTACAGCCTCCTTGACAACTCCACCTGAAAGCTTTGTAGATAGCAAACTTCAAATGTCCTGATTTTCCCTCCTCAGGCCTGCTCCTTTGCTAGCCTCCCCAGATATAACCTTCTCATTTCAACAAATGGCATCAGTTTCACAAATTCAGAAAAATTATTATTTACTCCTCTCATTCCCTCACTTCCTCCTGGTAGTTCCATCGACTTGAGCACAGTCCCCATCACCACTAAATGTCTTGCCTCTATCCACTTCTATATGATGCTGTCCTAAACGAACTACTGCCTTATCTCACTTGACTTCCACTGAAGTTTCTTCACTAGAGTTTCTAATTCCATACTTGCTAACTACAACTCATTATCCCCAGAGAAGTAAGAGTAATCTTTTTAAGACATATTTATAAAATATTTGAGGTCCCTTCCTTTTAAACACAACATATCTATATGTATATGTGACACATGTTTTCTTACTCCATCAATTGCAATATACATCTTTGTCGCCCCCCCTCTTCACGGAGGAACGACACTGGACCCTGCGCTGTTCTTTTGTCTGCTCGGCCCTCCCCGGGTTGGCTGCCGATCCTTCCACCTCCGTGGAAGGGCGGCTCCCCCTGCCACTTTCCCCACTTCTGCAGGGGAGCGGCACACCACCAGCTGGCTCTCTCGGGGGCTGCTCAGATGTTATCCGGATGTTCCCCTTAGATGTTCCTGGTGCATGTTGTCTCTCTCCTCCTTTATAGTCCTCTTCCACCAATCCCAACTCTGCTACCCACACGCCGAGTACGCTGCTCTCCTCCAATCAGGAGCAGGATCAGCTCCTGCAGGTTATTGGTCGAACTGGAGGCAGCTGTGTAGAAGTTGTTTACTCCTCATCCCAGCGCCATATTGTGGGAGAGCAGATGCATAAAATAAGTCTTAATTCCAGTAACTTAGTCTAGTCCGAGTTGCTCCCCACACATCTTGACTTCAGAGATGTTAAAATTTGAAAAAAATGGCTAATGATTAGTATCTGATTATTAGTCTCCCCATTTGCCTTGCACTCCATGGGGAAAAAAACAAAACCAACAAAGAGAGCAAAAGAAAATTATAAATAATCCACATTTTTAAAAATATTATGAGAGAGAATATTACGGCACAAATTACCTTTATGTTTGGAAATAAACCCAGTTCCAGCTGAGTTCCTATCACCCACACAACATTTTAAACTCAGGACGGAAAAGGGTACAGGGAGGAAAAAAAAAGGGATTTCATGAGAAAATCAATGAGTAGAGGGAGCTAAGATACAGTACAAGACAAAATCACCCCACAAACAGAAAATCCAGCAGTAGACCCTGGCCACAGATCAGAATTTGGATATTACCATCACTAACCAAAGGAAGGGAATTGTGCTATAGCCTCTGAGAAGCATTGCCCACAGGAAGAAGCTGTATAGAAAAGGATATGTGGAAACACGCCAATGAAGAGAAAAGAAGTGAGAAAGGAGAACTAAAGATCCTTGCTAAACTTGGTGCAGGAGTTTGGCACAGCAGTTAAATTGCCACCTGGGACACTCACATTCCATATTGGAGTGCCTGGTTTAAGCCTTGGCTCCACATCTTCCAATCCAGCTTCCTGCTAATGCACACCATGGGAGGCAGCAGGTGCTGGTTCACATGCTTTGGTCCTTGCCACCCATGTGGAAGACCTGATGGAGTTCTGGGCTCCTGTCTTAACCTGTCCCAACTCCAGCTGTTCGTAGGCATCTCTCTCTCTCCATCTTTCAGATGAAGTGAAAATAAATAAAATTTAGGACAATTTTTTTGTTTAAATTAAGTAAAATAATTAAAGAAACAAAAAGAGAGAGGCCGCTGCTGTGGCACAGCAGGTTAATGCCCTGGCCTGAAGCACTGGCATCCCATATGGGCACCAGCTCAAGACCCGGCTGCTCCACTTCTGATCCAGATCTCTGCTATGGCCTGAGGAAGCAGTAGAAGATGGCCCAAGTCCTTGGACCCCTGCACCCGCGTGGGAGACCTGGAAGAAGCTCCTGGCTCCTAGCTTCGTATCGGCACAGCTCCGGCCATTGCGGCCAATTGGGGAGTGAACCAGCAGATTGAAGACCTCTCTCTGACTCTCCTCTCTCTGTGTAACTCTGACTTTCAAATACATAAATAAATATTTTTTTTAAAAAAAAGAAACTGTCTGGACCAGACGCTGTTATTCCCTTTCAGTCAGTTTTTTCTACAGTAAAGCAAGCACAAGTAAAGAGAAGAAAGAAAGAACGAGATAACGAACTCCCCAGCGAGCTTTCCGACCAACTCTCCAACCAACCCCCTATCGTGCCATCTCGCTCCCCCTTTATAGTCCTCTCCCACCAATCCGTGCTCCGCTGTCCACATGCTGAGCACGCCATTCCCTTCCAATCAGAGGTAGGATCAGCTCCTGCAGCTTCTTAGTCAAATTGATGAAGCAGCTGTGTAAAATTTGTTTACTTTCCTCTCAGCGCCATGTTGTGGAAGACGGGCCCTGCCTCCCACAGAAACTAAAGAGAAACAAAATATTCCCACCCCTTGCCTTCCTGACTCCATCAACAAAACCATCCATATAGGCAGTGCAGGAGAGGGCAAGTCTGTCAGAACAGAGAAGCATCAAACTAGAAGCACTGACCACAACACGAATAGGCATAGGAATATCAGGCTGCATTCATACGAAGCTACAACAGAAGTTCAAAAAATGTGAGTTAAGGCATTTCAGTTCCTAATCATCCTTCCCCCAAAATCAACCACAAAGGTGGAAGAAGCTGTAATGCAACACTTCAAACTGAATTACATGTTTCCACATAAACATGTTTAAGTATGAAAAAACATATTGGGGCCGGCGCTGTGGTTCAGTGGGTTAACGCCCTGGCCTGAAGCGCCAGCATCCCATATGGGCACCAGTTCAAGTCCCGGCTGCTCCACTTCCAATCCAGCTCTCTGCTATGGCCTGGGAAAGCAGTAACAACAAGGCCCAAGTCCTTGGGCCCCTGCACCCATGTGGGAGACCTGGAAGAAGCTCCTGGCTCCTGGCTTCAATTGGCGCAGTTCCGGCCCTTGTGGCCAATTGGGGAGTGAACCATCGGATGGAAGATCTCTCTCTCTCTCTCTCTCTCTCTCTGCCTCTCTTCTCTCTGTGTAACTGTGACTTTCAATGAATAAATAAATCTTTTAAAAACATATTAAATCTTGATTCATTGGGAAATATGAAAAAACATCTTGAATTACAAGCAAAAACTAAGAACAGAAATGGGGAGCAAGAAGGAGAAATATAAAACAGAGTTGATTAAACTCATGCAAGAAACTGGAAAAATGACAAATCATATCAGAAATGAAGACAGCTCACAAGGTACTCAAGATTGCATTCAAGTGAACAGTTAAGATAAAGAAATAAAATAACCAAAAGAATGAAAATGAAATAGAGAAGTCTCATAGATTTAGGTACATACCATGGTCCTCTACCACTGAAAATTTTACCTTAATTTTTTTTACTAAGAATATTCTCTTATAAAACCCCAGTTTAGTTAGAAATTTCAATGTTTAATATTAATACAAATTTAATATCTGTATTTCAATTTTGTCAGTTGTGTTAAACTGGCTCCCAACAGCACCAGCATGCCTACTCATTTGTCCAAGTGTATAATATAATAAATTCAGAATTGCTTCTTCCGTCATTAAACAAATGTAAATGTGTTAAAAAGGAGTTCAGAGTTTGTTCCCTCTTCTTCCCTACTCTGCCCAGGCTTGGAGGCATAGCATAAAATATTGTGGTTACTAATGACTCGGGTTAGTTGGCTCTTTTTCTCCTGTGTGTTCATGCTATTCATTTGAACTATAGATGAGTTCATTTGTTTGAGTTTGCTTTCAGTTTCAGTTTTTCTCTTTCCCATTCTCGCTGATTTAATTTTATGTTTGCCTGTGTAGATTAACATCCTTCTGAAGTAGAAATTGAGTGAAAAGTTATACTCTTTGGAGTGCTAATTTACCCATATCCCTTCTTCCTTGTTCACTCTGCACCCAACCCTTGTAGATAACTGACTTCACTGCCTTCTAGATCATATTTCTTGAATTTATTTTGTAAGGATAAGCAGGTAAATCCATGTTTTCTTCTTTCTTCCTTATAGAAGTGACACATACTATATATGTTCTTTTGTACTGGCTTTTTTTTTCAATTAATAGTATCTCCTGGAAATTCCTCATATCAGTTCAAACATAATGTATACATATTTCTCCATTGTGTCTGTACCATAGTTTTTTTTTCAATATCTTATGCTCTAACACTGATAGTCTGCAGTATTTTGCAAACATAGATATTGCTTAAATAAGTAATCTCCACATGTTTCCTTAAGGCTCGAGAACTATCTTCAGAGTAAATTCCAAATGTAGAATTGCTGGATAAATGCATAGTTTATACTTACACTGTTTTATGAGATATAAAAACTGCCCTCCATAGAGGGTATACAGTTTTTCCTTTCTCTCCAGCAGTGCCTTTGAGTGCCAGTTTCTGAATTGCCTTACAAGAGACTATATTTTCCCCACCATCATTTAATGTTTGGATAAATCTCATTTTGCAGTAGATTCTGCAGGAAGAACACATGAGTACATTAGGAAATAATTCCCTGAGTTATTGCATGCTCAAAGGCATCTATTTACAGCCTTGGTAATTGAAGGACAGCTTGGAAGGGTGTAATATTCTTTATTTACCTGTTCTTTCCTTAAGCTTTTAAAAAGGTTGGTTTTCTGTTGCCTTGATTTGTATGTTGTTTTTGAGAAGTCTGATGCCAGCTTATTTGCTTATAAGGTGAATTGTCTGAAATAAATTATTTTTGAAGACATCTTTATTTCACATTTACTTATTCTAAAGTTAGAAACAGAGAGAGAGAGAGAGACTGGGGGCTGAGCCAGTGGGTCCCCAGGGCCTGGAATGTTGCCTAATGACATAGTAGCGACTCATTACTAATTAAATCAGTGAGTAGAGTTTTGCTCCTGGTTACACTAAGTCCTCAGATACTGAAGAGTGTATATTGTTAAGAGATGGGAAAATATGAATTGGCACATAATGTTTAGGCCTAGAAGTATCTAGAAGTACCTAGCAAGTATCTGTATTCTCTTCTACAAAGTAAAAATTCATGGGAAAACACATTCTATAGAGCTCACAAATTGTTTCTACAAATCTAATAATATAATACACCGATAGAAGTAGCTGTGTGAATTGGACCAATTTCAGAATTCAAGTGCTAAACATAATCTGTTATTTTTATTATTGCTGATGCAAAACTAGGCTCATACAGTTTTAAAGTTCCCTGATAACTTTCATTTACAATAAAGTTAAAGTCTCTCTAGCTCTCTAGTTATACAATTCTGTATAGGCACCTAAGAGCTGTAGATATATGTGTGTGTGTGTGTGTGTGTGTGTATACATATATAAAGTACAACCACTTCTAGATATTCATCAAACTTAGATAGAAATCCAGATTCTTTGACTTTCTTTCTTCTTTTTCCCATGTTAACCTAGATAGAAATCCAGATTCTTTGACTTTCTTTCTTCTTTTTCCCATGTTTGCCTTAAAACTTGTGGTCTGATTAAAAAAAAAAGTTATCACATACAAGTGTGTAAAAATGGTAGTCTTGGGGCCAGCGCCATGGCTCACTTGGTTAATTCTCTGCCTTGCGGCGCCGGCATTCCATATGGGCGCTGGGTTCTACTCCCGGTTGCTCCTCTTCCAGTCCAGCTCTCTTCTGTGGCCCAGGAAGGCAGTGGAGGATGGCCCAAGTGCCTGGGCCCCTATACCCACATGGGAGACTAGGAGAAGCACCTGGCTCCTGGCTTCGGATCAGTGTAGCACTGGCCGTAGCGGCCATTTGGGGAGTGAACCAACGGAAGGAAGACCTTTCTCTCTCTCTCTCTCTCTCTCTCTCTCTCACTGTTTGTGACTCTACCTGTAAAATAAGTAAGTAACAACTAAAAAAAAAAAATGGTAGTCTCTGTAAAGTCCCCACCACTCATTCTTGGGCCATGACTCAATTAGAGTTATGGGTTGCAAACAAGGGATTCTAGGCAAAAAGTGTGTTCTTCAGACTCCTATTCAACAGTCGTAGACCACTTTTTTTTTTTTTTTTTTTTTTTTGACAGGCATAGTGGACAGTGAGAGAGAGAGACAGAGAGAAAGGTCTTCCTTTGCCATTGGTTCACCCCCCAATGGCCGCCGCGGCCGGCGCACCGCGCTGATCCGATGGCAGGAGCCAGGTGCTTCTCCTGGTCTCCCATGTGGGTGCAGGGCCCAAGGACTTGGGCCATCCTCCACTGCACTCCCGGGCGACAGCAGAGAGCTGGCCTGGAAGAGGGGCAACCGGGACAGAACCCGGCACCCCGACCGGGACTAGAACTCGGTGTGCCGGCGCCGCAAGGTGGAGGATTAGCCTAGTGAGCCGCGGTGCCGGTAGTAGACCACTTTTTGGTGGGCTGGTGCTAGAACAAATGAGTCTGGACCTACTCCAGCTTGTTCCCAAACCTTAGCAACAAGGGCAAGAACTAGGGGGAGATAGAGATGATGGGAAAAAAGGGGAACTTCACACGCCTCATAGAAGATGAAATCAAGGCTCTCCGTTCTTTACCAAGGTGCCCACCTGGCCTGTCAGGTGTACTGTATTCACTCGTTCTCTTCCTTAAGCTTTGCTAGCACGCTTACCACTACTTTGACTCACATCGAAATTCTTCTGCCTGAAGAACCCCGAGCAACCGACCCCAGTAACATGTTTGGTGCCCAGCAGGGGGCACTGAAGAGGGCCAGGGGTAAGTTCTGAGCACCCTCGTTCTGAAGAATGCTAATTCCAGTGTCTCTCCTGCCTTGTCCCATAGCAACCAGTGTCTTTGCCAATGTTTCATGGAGACATGGGCTTTCCCGCTTTCTTGTAACCTCGTCACCTTGGCCTGTTCCCCTGCTGCACTCCTGCAGGAGGAGTGTCCTACAAGAGACAGGGGCTACTCCCTCTCTTTTACACTCTCTGCTTGGGCCCTGTCAGCCAGGGTCTGTTCACTGCTCCTCTCCTTTGAATCAAATTTCGGAAGTGGGGGAAATGCTGAGTCTGTTTGGCAGCCACAGCCCAGTGCCTGGTCTCAGTCGGTCTTACCAGCTAAAGGGTGTCCTATGCCTCATGTCCCCTCCTTGGCTGCCACCCTTACAACATGGTTCATTTTAAACGGCTAGCCTTAACCACCACCAGACCCCCGCAGGGCCCTGTGTTCCAACTCCCTCCTAAGTTTCTCTAGACAAGCAGGTGCAGGCTTCCTGGCCTTTCTGACTCAAAGCATTTCCATTTTCTAGTTTGCTAAATTATGGAAGTTTTTTTGCTCACCTGTTTAAGATTCTACGGCTGGGGCCAATAGAGGCCTTGTTAAACTAGTTAAACCCAAAGCTCTCCGATTGCTACTGCCCCGCATTGTAGGTCCTGAGGCCCAAAAGTCTGAAAATGCTGTGCTTACTAAAACATAAATTTCTGAGTTACCGTGATCTTCTATCTTAAGCATTGTTGTCATCCAGTTGTAAGTCTATGAAAATGTTTGTGTTTACATTTATGGAGCTCTGTCTTTTAACAAAACTCAGTTGGTTCTGTAGTTAAATGTTTTGTCTTTAGGCTTAAAGATGCTGATGTTATGTGCTCATCCTTTTAATCAAGGTTTTTCTGTGCTGCTGTAACGGAAATAATAAGAATTATATGCGTCTTGGGGAAGATTTCATGTGTTTTTCTGTTGCCAATATTGAGCTATGACTATTTGGGAGAATGGAGTCTTAAAGGAGTTAACCATGTCTTTGATGATTGAGTGACCATCTCAATGCTGATTAGATCTGGCCCACAGCTTTGGTTAAGGTGCTCAGGTTAAATGGACATAGTCAGCCTACTTTTATTTTGACCAAATGTATTGAGCCTCTGACACTGCTTTAGATTTAGAATTATAAACTGTGTCTTCTGACTTCGGGGCTTCCTGTCAGATCCCTGGAACTCTCAAGGAATGAGATACTCTCATTGATTAGGTGGTAGTTGTTTGAGATAACTTACATCACGTCTTATAAGTTGTAAGGTTATAGAAAGATGGAAATTTTATGTTGTGCTTATATAAAAGTGCAATGTTTTGGCTGGCACCGTGGCTCACTTGGTTAATCTTCCGCCTGCGGCGCCAGCATCCCATATGGGCGCTGGTTCTAGTTCCAGCTGCTCCTCTTCCAGTCCAGCTCTCTGCTGTGGCCCAGGAAGGCAGTAGAGGATGGCGCAGGTGCTTGGGCACCTGCACCCACATGGGAGACCTGGAGGAGACTCCTGACTCTTGGCTTTGGATCAGCATAGCTCCGGCCATTGCGGCCATCTGGGGGGTTAACCAACGGAAGGAAGACCTTTCTCTCTGTCTCTCTCTCTCTCTCTCTCTCTAACTCTATCAAATAAAAATTTTAAAAGAAGTGCAATGTTTTACACACTGAGGTTAGTCACTGTTAATAGGATGCAGTCTCAGAGTTGATCCCATGCCCAAGGGCTTTTTGTTTTTTAACCAGACATAGCTCATCCTATGCATTGTGTTGGCTGTGTGTTGATGAGGGTAATGGGGATGGATGGATGCGCTCGCCCTCATCCCCAGCATCTGTCCAGGGCCCCATTGGCACCGAGACAGGGAGCTGACTGCTCTTCCCCGTCTCACTCCTGTCATCGCTCAGAACCTTCCTCATGCCTCCCAGGCGCCTAGGTGTCCTGGCACTAAGGGTCAGAACCCCACATTTGTGTTCAGGGCTATGCACCCCACTGGAGGCCTCTACCTCTAGCCACATTTCAGATGGGGAGTTACCCAGCAGGCAGGTGTAGATACATGAGCATGAATCATTCTGGTTATGGGGCCACAGCTGGCTGAAATAAAGAAAAAATAACAAAAGGGGGCTTTTGTTTCACCCAAGCCAGCAGGCTTGCAGGTCAGATTCTTTCTTTGAGGGGGACTGACAGGCTCAGTCAAGCTAGCATAGAAGAGCCAGACATTGCCAGGTCAGAGTATAGATCAAGAGGAGGTCAGGCCAACAAGGACAAGGAAATAACATAAAAAGAGACCAGTTCTACTGGCATGACAGACCCCCAGCTCTGAGGCCCCTCCTCCACACAGGGAGCTTTTGTTGCTTATCGCAAATAAACTTGATTTTGCAAAAAAAAAAAAAAAAGGCAAGTTTATTTTGACACAAAAATTATTGGAAACCATGCATAATTTTTCACAGTGCATATTTTTCATGAACTTTTTGAAGACTTCCTTATATACATATATTTCAACTTTTGTTTCATATATTAACTGTGTTACAATGTGTCATGGAATTTTACTTAGTTTTTCCAAGTCTTAGTTTCCTCCTCTGTAAAATGGGGATAGTGGAACCACTCTCAAAAGGATCCCCGGGATTCTGGGGTGTGGTGCAATGGATCCAGGCACCCATTGCAGGAGCGCCCCGTATTGGAAAGCTGACTCAAGTCCCAGCTGCTCCATTTCCAACCCATTTTGCTGCTAACTGGGAAGGCAGCAGAGAATATCACATGTACTTGTGCCCCTGACAAACCGTGTAGGAGACCTGATGAAGTTCCCGGATCCTGGCTTTGGCTAGGCCTAACCCCAGACATTACAGCCATTTGAGGAATGGATCAGCAGATGGAAGATCTCTCTGTCTCTCCCTCCCTCTCTCTGTCACCCTGCCTTTCAAATAAATAAATGAATAAGTTTTTTTTTAAAGGACACTGGAAAGATTTAAAAATAAAAAAGTTTGCAGAACTAGTAGCATGCCTGAAACATGGGAAGGGCTTTTTCCCCCAATATTACTACTTGTAGCAATAAAAATGTGTTCTGCATTTTCCCTTTAAACGTTGGGGTCACAAAGCCTTAATGCCATGCATGTTGCTGATACTTGCACAGTGAGCAATGTGCAGGAGTCAGCCCTGAGATAACCTCTTTGCCTGAAAGTGTAGTTACCCATCAGTGACTCTGACTTAAACCTATTGGACAGTTATGTAAAAGTTCTGGTCCCTTATTAAAAAGCTGTAACTTTCAAAGAAAACCTTTAGTTGCCTTGTTTGTTTCCCTCTGACTAAGGAGTAAATAACAGCAGTGTAAACTCTTCTTCATTTCGGTGAAGGCCAACGAGTACTTTCATATTGCCTCTAGGTTTCAAGCTCCTGCAATTAAGAGAAGCAAAGTCTCATGATAGGCAGAGAGAGAGAGAGAGAGAGAGAGAGAGAGAGAGTTTGAGAGAAAGAGAGAGAGGTCTTCCATCTGCTGATTCACTCCCCAGATGGCTACAACTGCCAGAGCTGCACTGATCCGAAGCCAGGAGCCAGGAGCTTCTTCTGGGTCTCCCACAGGGTACAGGGATCCAATGACTTGGCTCATCTTCTACTGCTTTCCCAGGCTATGGCAGAGAGCTGGATCAGAAGTGGAGCAGCCGGGTCTCAACCCGGTGCCCATATGGGATGCTGGCACTGTAGGCAGCAGCTTTACCCACTACGCCACAGCGCTGGCCCTAAATTCAGTTAAGAAAAAGTAACATTCATCCACCTTAAATATTTTCTGTTATGATCATTTTTGTAGTTATTTAATTTCTTATATCTTCACTGGAAAAACTATTCTCCATTTCTTTCCTTTTTCCATTTTATAGACCTTATGATTGATGTTATTATAGGTAATTACATTTTTAAAAAAAGATTTACTTATTTTATTTGAAAGCCAGAGTTAAGAGAGAGAAGGAGGGTCAGACAGCAAGAGAGAGAGAGAGAGAGAGAGACCTTCCATCCTCTGGTTCACTCCCCAAATGGCTGCAACAGCCAGGGCTGGACCAATCTGAAACCCAGAGCCAGGAGCTTCATCCAGATCTCCAACACAGATGCAGGGGCCCAAGGACTTGAACCATCTTTTACTGCTTTCCCAGCACATTATCAGGGAGCTGGATTGGAAGTGGAGCAGCCAGGACTTGAATCAACACCTACATGCAAAAAAAAAAAATAGATAGATAGATAGATAGATAGATAGATAAATAAAAGAAGACCAGGAGAAGCACCTGGCTCCAGGCTTCGGATCAACGTGGTGCACCGGCTGCAGCGGCCATTGGAGGGTGAACCATTGGTAAAGGAAGACCTTTCTCCCTGTCCCTCTCTCTCACTGTCCATTCTTCCTGTCAAAAAAAAATTTTTTTTTTTAAAACACCCACATGAGATGCCAGCGTCACAGGCAGCAGGTTAACCTGCTATGCCACAACACTGGCCCCAGTAACTACACTTTTACAATCCTTAAACTGTACACCTTAATTTCTAAAGGAACACCATTCTTTTCTTGTTTCTACCAAAGGCATACATACTACCCAAACACAATGCCTGACATATAGTATTTATTCAAATATGTCCGAGTCCTAATTCTCCAAAACCTCTAAAAATGGTACCTAGCCAGAACTGCTAGAAAATTCTGATGGCTGTAAATGAAGTACAATCATTGTTATCCATAATTCATCAAACTGTATTCCCAGATGGGTCACTATCACACTCCATTAAAAATAACAAATGATTTAAAATCCTAATGCAAATAGATGTATTGATCTCAAAATTTCATCCAAGCATTTATCATGCAAACATAATCAATAGTGCTACGTGGTGAACAGCCAAATCCAATAAAATCTGTATGTTGCTTACAATTTAGGTCTTATAATGCCACTTTCCACCTATGGTAATGAAATCTTGGTAACTCATGGTGTTTAAGTATTCTCTATAGCCAGGAGCCTCTAGGCCAGTAGTTGATAAACATGCAAGCAAAACAGAAGGGTTTAGGGTGATGATCAGGCGTGGGGCATGCTTTGTTATCTTTGCAGCAATTTCAAAGTATTTGCTGTTTTTATATGTGATTAGAGTAACTTCAGGCATGTCCTTATATCATTCTCATTCACTTGCGTTCACTATACGAGAACTGTGAAAGCATGATTAATCCTGAACAGTAGTGTGCAATTTGCATGGTACAGTAGTGCAATGTTAGCAGATGTAGTAACTTTCCATTAGGATTGTGAAAAAAATACTGAGAATTTCTTCAATATCTGGGTATATGCACACAAATCTCTTTTTTGTTAAATTTTTCTTTTTAAGATTTATTTTATTTATTTGAAAGAGAGTTACAGAGAGAGGTAGAGCCAGAGAGAGAGGTCTTCCATCCGCTGGTTCACTCCCCAGATGGCCACAATGGCCAGACCTGCGCCCATCTGAAGCCAGGAGCCAGGAGCTTCTTCCAGGTCTCCCATGTGGGTGCAGGGACCCTAGGACTTGGGCCATCTTCTATTGCTATCCTAGACCATAACAGAGAGCTGGATCGGAAGAGGAGCAGCCGGGACTACAACCGGTGCCCATATGGGATGCCACGCTTTAGGCCAGGGCTTTAACCCGCTGTGCCACAGTGCTGGCCCCTCAAATCTCTCTTTTTTTTTTAAAGATTTATTTTATTTATTTGAAAATTACAGAGAGAGAGAGGGAGGGAGAGAGGGAGAGAGGGAGAGAAGGAGAGAGGGAGAGAGAGAGGGGTCCTCCATCGCCAGCGCAATCTCCAAACAGCCACAACAGCCAGAGCTGCGCCAATCCAAAGTCATGAGCCGGGAGCTTCCCCTGGGTCTCTCACTTGGGCACAGGGGCCCATGTACTTGGGCCATCCTCCACCGCTCTCCCAGGCCATAGCAGACAGCTGGTTCAGTAGCTGAACAGCCAGGACTCAAACCAGCGCCCATATGGGATGCTGACACTGCAGGTCAGAGCTTTAACCCACTGCACCACAGCACCGGCCCCATCGATCTCTCTCTCTCTCTCTCTCTCTCTCTCTCTCTTTTTAGCGCTTATTTTTATTTATTTGAAAGGCAGTGTGATAGAGAGGGAGAAAGGGAGAGAAGGAGATCTTCTGCTCATTCACTGAACAAATGACTACAACTGATGTAAGAAAGCTGGAACTCCATCCAGGTCTCCCACATGTGTGCAGTGTCCATCTTCTGTTAATTTCCTGGATGCATTAGCAGGAGCAACTGTGACTCGGACTTGTGCTCAGATACAGGATGCTGGCATTGAAGGCGGCAGCTTTACCCACTGTGCCACAACGCTGGCCCCTGCACCACAACACTGGCCCCCTTCTCAGAAATCCATCACACATGTGAATGTCATGGATATCACAACAATTAAAAGATTAGGAAACCATTACTCCGGGTAAGCCCTGATGAATATTCCTAATACTCACTTTCTATTACATTTGGTAGAAAGCAAATGTGATTTTTCCCTTAGCTATAATTCTGTGAGGTAAATTTTCCATACTCAGTCCCTTAATAATTATATCTAAAATGTCAAATTAGTAACTTGGTAGCATTTCTCTCTCTTCTTGTGAAACCACTTTTTATCCAAAAATTTTTTACATAAATTTATTTTTAGCTTTAAGATATAACAATTTTTAAAATCTTTCCACATTTATTTTATATGTAGACATTACATATATACACATACATGCTATTTTTTCTTGAAAACAGATATTAATATCACAGAGGAATCCATGAAAGTGATTATAGTGTGGGGGAAAAAAGGGTGTATTGTCACATACATGGTATGATTCAACGAAGCAAGATTTATAACTATATACCAAAAGATATGACATCCACATAATTTTATACTCTATTTTAGCTTCCACAAATAACATGTGATGGTTGTCTTTCTGTGTCTGACTTATTTCATTTAGCATAATGATCTCCAGTTCCATTTCTTCCACTAATAGTACATCCAGTTCACCCCAGTGAAACTAAGTAACTCGGTGCTCTCTACCAACAATAAAAACAATTTTCATCCATTTCAAACAGCAAACAGAAAAATAGCATTTCAGTTCAAATATATTAACTGAATGACTTCAAGGAATATTATCTCAAATGTTATTTCAATATAAAAGTGAAACCACAGCAATATTGTGGAAATGTGTACTGACATAAACAGTATGTTTCTTATGAAGTCCAATATACACTCCTATATAAATAAAAGTTTAGGAACTCAAAGGGCTTATCTGTTAAAATACAATAAACAAAAAATCCCACAGTGATATTCCTTTAAGCAATAATAAACTTTCAAAGGCATCTACTATTATGCAAGATCTCTTTGCCAGCTTTGCTAATTGGCAAATGTAATGACTGTATACTTAAAATCCTATTCTCCAGGTTTTCACAGCAGGAGAATTCAGTCTAGAGGTCAGAGAAAATGGCCAATTTAATATGCAATATATGACTACAGAACCCATGTACATGTCTCTACCAAGTATCAAACTGGTTTCAAACAATGCACTTGTGTGTGTAAAACAAATTTAAACCATTTTTAAACTAGCCTAATGCAAAAAAGATTGCAGTTGCAAATAAAGGTTCTATAGGCAGTGTTTTAATAAAAACCAGTTGAATAGAAAGAACTCCAACACATCTGAAACCACTTATGTCTCCTAGTCCATAAACAAAAGACAGATATACTGATATAAAATTTATTTAGTTGAAATAGAGACCCCTTCTAAGCAAAGTATTCATACAAAGTGAATATTTATAGAAATGATCCATTTATCAAAAAATATATGTGTTTATAATGTCAAACTTTGCCAGAATCCTTAACTTTAAGGCCTATTATTTTAAAATATTTCTTACAACTTTGTCTGGAAGAAAAATATTAGCTTACAAAAAGCTCAAGGATTATTTAAAACCACTTTAGCAAAGCCTTTTAATAAAGATGTTAACGGAAAAACTCACCCCAAATCCATTCCATATGACAAAATATATTCTTAAACCATCTTTGTGGGATTTCTTATAGTTTAAAAATAGATAAATGTCTCTTTCTATTTCTACCTAACACACTCATGGATTTATAACACTTTATCATGTTTCATGACATACAAAAAAATTTAATAGAGTATCATTTTAATCAAAACTGGGGCGATGTGTAATAATTTAAAGGAATGAGTGTAAGTGTAATTTATAGAAACAGAGACACTAAGATTTTAATGCTAATTATGCTAGTTATGCCACCAAGCTTTATACCAGACAAACATGATAAAAGCAGGTATTCCGACCACTGACTTGGAAAATGTACTCCATTATGGGATAGAATAGATAATTTGTGGGTTTTTTTTTTAAAGGACTTATTTATTTGAAACGCAGAATTACAGAAAGGCAGAGAGAGAGAGAGAGTGCGCGCAAGAGAGCGAGCACGCTCAGTCTTCCATCCTCTGGTTCACTCCTCAAATGGCTGCAATGGCCAGTGCCTTGCCGATCTGAAGCCAGGGGACAGGAGTCTCCTCTAGGTCTCCCACATGGGTGCAGGAGCCCAAGGACCTGGGCCATCTTCTACTGCTTTCCCAGGCCATAGCAAAGAGCTAGATCAGAAGTGGAGCAGCTGGGACTCGAAACGGCACCCATATGGTATGCCAGCACTGCAAGCAATAGCCTTACCTGCTATGCCACAGCACCAGCCCCTAGAATAGATATTTTGATAGCAGTATGGCAAGAAATGTTGTGTGGTTTGTATCTCTGGGCCTTTGTACAATCTAGAATCTTTGTCTTGGCCAGATATTTCCAGCCAAATTGTCTCAGCCAAGTTCTACCATTCATGAAGCTTCCAGGATTAGGTCTAGGCCTTTAAATGCCCCCATGCCTCCTATGTTTATCCATTGCAGCACTCACCACTCTGAAATGTGATTGTCTCCTCACATGTCAGCTCAAATCTACTACCTCAAAGCTCGCTAATAACTGAGGCTATTATTCATTTATTATCCTTCTCCTACTCCTATCCTTTAGTAGGTGTTCAATAAATACTTGCTAATTGTTGCCAAATATCATGTAAGGACTGGCGCTTGAAAATCACATCAATAATTTATTTTAGTGTCAAGAACATGTACAATAATGTTATGCAGGGACAGGCATTGTGGCACAGGGGGTTAAGATGTCAGTTCAAGGCCCTGCTTCTCCACTTCCAATCCAACTTCCTGCTAATGCATCCTGGGAGGCAGCAGGTGATGGTTTGAGGGCTTGTTACCCACGTGGCAGACCCAGATGGAGTTCTGGTGTCCTAACTTCAGCCTGGCACAGCCCTGGCTATTTTGGACGTTTAGGGAGTGAATTGGTGGCTGGAAGATCTCTTTTATTTATTTTTCTCTTTCTCTCTCTGCCTTCCAAGTAGATGAAAATAAATTTAAAATAAGCAGTTTTTTAACCTGTGGAAAATAAAATTAAAAGTAGCTATTCTGTGCAGAAGTTTTGAATGCCATGCATATGTATGATCTTCAAAGAGGCCATGGAAAATGTATATTATGAAAAGCTAGGCATATAACATTATTGATTTAGGAGTGACAAATAAATTTAGCAAAAGGAAAATTTATAAATGCAGAATCTACAAATAATTAAGTATTATACTAATATTTCATGCTGTTACAGCAAGACAAGAAAAATAAATAAAATGCATCCTGGTGAAAAAGAAACAAAACTATGTTTATTCGTAAGTGATATGATTATGTGCACAAAAAATTCAACAGAATCCACCAAAAGAAAAAGCTACTTGAACTAAGCAGTGACTTTAGCAAGGTAATGGGATACAAGGCAAATTTTTTAAAAAATCAATTTTACTTGGATTTCTATATAATATCATTGAAAAGTAGAAAAATATTTACAACAGCATAAAAAAGTGGAAATAGGAATAATTTGAATAAAATATGTATAAGAATTCTACACTTAAAACTATATTAGATTGCTGAAGTAAATTAATAATACGTAACAAAGAGATAAGTCATGTTTGTGGATTGGAAAATTTAATATTAAATTAAGGGAGCAATTTTCTCTAAGTTGATCTTATACAATCAATACAATCCCAATCAAAATTCTAAATGGAGTTTTAAAAATAAAGTTATAAGCTGACTTTAAATTTTATGCGAAAATTAAAAGGATAAAGAATAGTCAGACAATTTTGAAAAGGAATATAGTTAGAATATTTCCATCAACTAACATCAAGATTTATTATAAAGTTGTGGTGGAAATTGGGACACTGAGGTACTAATGAAAGATAGGGGGAACAAAACAGAAAATCGAGAAATAGGGGCCGGTGCTGTGGCATAGTGGGCAAGGCCTCCCCCTGGGACTCCAGCATCCCATATGGACGCATGTTCCAGACCTACCTGCTCTGCTTCCAATCCAGCTCCCTGCTAATGGCCTGAGAAAGCAGCAGAAGATGGCCCAAGTGCTTGGGCCCCTGCACTCATGTGGGAGACCTGGAAGAAGCTCCTGGCTCCTAGCATCAGATCAGCTGAGCTCCAGCCATTGTGGCCACTTGGGAAGTGAACCAGTGGATGGAAGACCTCACTCTCCTTGTCTCTCCCTCTGTAACTCTATTCTCAAATAAATAAATAAATCTTTAAAAGAAAATACAGAAATATACCTATGGTATATAATCAATCAATTTGCAGCAAAGATGCCAATGTGAAAATTCAGTGTGAAATTTCAATGTGAAAATGATAGTCCTTTCCCTAAATAGTACTGAAACAATTAGATATACATACACACAAAAAGAAGACGGTTGAGTTCAGCTCTCACGTAACAGTTAACTCAAAATGGATCATTGCCTCACATATCAAGATAAACTGTGTAACTTATAGAAGAGAAACTAAGTTTTTTTTCATAACCTTGAGCTAGACAAAGGTTTCTAAGATAAAAAAAGGAATTAATCATTTAAAAGAAAGTAATCAGCTAGATTTAATCAAAATTTTAAATCCCTGCTCTTGGAAAAGCACCATTAAGGATACGATTAGGTGGGAGTGGGCCTTTTACACAGTGGTAAAGATGCCCCTTAGGATGCCTGCATCCCATAGCAGAGTGCCTGGGTTTGAGTCTGGCTCCACTCCCAATTTTAGTTTCCTGCTAATGCATTTGCCTGGAGACAGCAGGTGATGGTTCAAGCAAGAACTTGGGTGTCTGTCACATGAGTGGCAAACATGACTTATCCACATATTAATATTAACTTAAGATTGCAATTTTCTCTAAGTTGATCTATATAGTCAGTACAATCCCAGTCACAGTTCCAAATGAGTTGAGCTCCAGGTTCAGATAGCACCCACCTTTTACTGAACCGACCAGTCCTAGATCTAACCTTTTTCCTACCCATCCTGCAGTCATTTTGGTTGAGTGGCAGCATTTTCCTCCAGGCAGCCACCCAGTTTGACAGCCCTGGAGGTGTGCTGCCATCCTATGTTCACAAAGATCTTGAGGATCAGAGTGGCTCACCGTCTTCCTCTCCAGTTGCATGGGAGAATGGTCACCTAGCATCATATCTTAACCATTTCATATCTTAACCATTTCATAAGCTCCATAAATTCTTCATAAACCAGAAGTAAGAAGCTTGTCCAAGATAAGACAGGATTCCAATATTAGGAAAATTTTCCAAGTATAATTATTGCTCTTATTTTCATTTAAAAAAGTATTAGGAAAGTATGTGTAAGGGCATGGGCAAACTAATCCAGTTTGACATAAACTGTATCAGTCTAAGCAAAACAAAGTGTCTGAATTCTTTATACCAAAAATAGATTTGGCCTAAAGTATCCAAAGCCTTGTAACTTTTTTCCTCCAATCATCTCATTCTCCACTTCATTTTAACACATGGACACCACTGTAAAGTGCAAACTTAAAATGCTACAGCACTTCATCTTTAGAGCCTATTCATATTTATATCTCAAGATTAATTCTACTTGGGGATAGTGTTGTAGCACAGCATGTCAAACCACCACCTGCAATGCTCCATCCCATATGAGCACCAGTTCAAGTCCCAGCTGCTCCACTTCCAATCCATTCTCTGCTAATGCACCTGTGAAAGCAGCAAAGGTAGTCTAAGTGCTTGATCCCCTGTCACCCACATGAGAGACCTGGAGGAAGTTCCAGGCTCCTGACATTGGTCTGGCCCAACTCAGGTCTTTGTAGCCATTTGGGAAGTGAACCAGGAAATGGAAGAATAGAAGTCAGTCTCTCTCTCTCCCTCTCTCCCTCTCTTCCTCTCTCTCTCCCTCTCTCTCTCACCAGGAGATGGAAGAATGGAAGTCTGTCTGTCTCTCTCTCTCTCTCTGTGTGTGTGTGTGTGTGTGTGTCTGTGTCCATCTCTCTCTCTGTAACTGCCTTTCAAATAAATAAACTCTTTAAAAAAGGAAAGATTAACCCTACAGAGCCTAATCAGCTGACAGAGTGACAGATGGGAGCTACTGTGTGTGATATGGAATGTATTAAAAAGTCACAGACCCTTCAGTAAAGTACACCTAGAAAATTTCTATAAAATCTGTGACTTGGTTATGAAGAGCAACTCTAACTTGCTGAACTAATAACTCTAGTGAGCTCTCTTTCCTTCTCTTATTACCTAACACAGTGGGAAACTCCCCAAAATTATCATACAGGTCATTTATTCATTCTGTCACCCACATACCAAAGAATAGTGTGGCTGTAAAGAGGCCTGGGAAAGTGTCTCATTCTTTCCCCATCGACCACCCACCCAAGCAACCAGGACAGATAATACTCTCTTGATTTTCATTCCATTTAATAAAAACATCACTGGAGTACTTTAAATAGGAACTGGCAATATCCACACATCTCCAGGATGGGAGTAGGGGACTCTTTGCCTCTGATCTCCCAGTTCAGTGTAGTTTAACAGTAAGGATCATTAAAGTTCAGTGTCTCTTCATCTGAAAGTAAATGCCTTGAGAGCACTTACTACAGACCAGCACTTACTACAGACCCATGTCCCTACCACCAGAAGTAACTATTCTAACTTTCTACCATATTTGCTTCAGCTTCTGTCATCCATTTATCTACCTGAGCGTCTCTGTCACCCTCCCCTTCTTCTATAGACGTAGAGCACATCATAAACTCTATGTATATCTTTCCCCACGAGGGAAGAGCAGCTGAAAGAAGATGAGGAGGAGGAAGAAGAAGAGAAGAAGCAAAAACTAGATAAGGAGAAGTTATTACAATGAGCATGTAACTCCTGTAATAAGGAAAAATCACTCGAAAATGAAAACTACAGTACTTTTTATTGCAAGGAATACAGATGGAAAATAGTCTTGAAAGATCATTTTCTATCACAGTTAGGAAAATATGTGTAGATGGACCTGGATTGCTCCCCAGGAGCAGGGTGTGCATTTTCACATTCTCCGAGTGTGTTTCCTTCCTCTAACGGGTGCTGACTGAGCCAGGATTCTCCCTGGATTCCCACAACATTGAGGTGAACACATGAGCAGATCTCATTTGTTGTAAAAAGCATATATCTAAGTCAATGTTACATTTTTTAAATGCATTAGAGCCATTGTTCCTTTTTTTAAAAACATAGGCGTGATCTTGATGAAAGTAATTTTTAAAAATTGATGCAAAGGCTCTGACTTCAGAATCAGCCCTTAGGGCCTCCTGGTCTACCTGAAAAGCCCATGAGAGCATTTCAGGCATGGAAAGTCAAGACACTGTGGCAAAAAAATATTCCTCTTTTGAAAAATGTCTATTTAGGTCCTTGCCCATCTCTTAAGTGGTTTGTTTGTTTTGTTGTTATGGTGTTTCCTGATCTCTTTGTAGATTCTGGTTATTAAACCTTTAAACCTTTATCGGGGCTGGCGCTGCAGCTCAATAGGCTACTCCTATGCCTGCGGCACCGGCACACCGGGTTCTAGTCCCGATCAGGGCACCGGATTCTGTCCCAGTTGCCCCTCTTCCAGGCCAGCTCTCTGCTGTGGCCCGGGAGTGCAGTGGAGGATGGCCCAAGTCCTTGGGCCCTACACCCCATGGCAGACCAGGAGAAGTACCTGGCTCCTGCCATCGGATCAGGGCGGTGCACCGGCCGCAGCGCACCAGCCGCGATGGCCATTGGAGGGTGAATCAACAGCAAAGGAAGACCTTTCTCTCTGTCTCTCTCTCTCTCACTGTCCACTCTGCCTGTCAAAAAAAAAAAAAAAAAAAAAAAAAAAAAAAAAAACTTTATCAGTTGCATCATTTGCAAAGGAAATTAAATTGGCAAATAAAAGAGCTGTCTACACCTCAATGTTTATTGCAGCTCAATTCACAATAGCTAAGATATGGAATCAACCTAAATGCCCATCAACAGAAGACTGGATAAAGAAATTATGGGGTATGTACGCTATAGAATACTATATAGCTGGCCGGCGCCGCCTGCTCACTAGGCTAATCCTCCGCCTTGCGGCGCCGGCACACCAGGTTCTAGTCCCGATCGGGGCGCCGGATTCTGTCCCGGTTGCCCCTCTTCCAGGCCAGCTCTCTGCTGTGGCCAGGGAGTGCAGTGGAGGATGGCCCAAGTCCTTGGGCCCTGCACCCCATGGGAGACCAGGATAAGTACCTGGCTCCTGCCATTGGAACAGCGCAGTGCGCCGGCCGTGGCGGCCATTGGAGGGTGAACCAATGGCAAAGGAAGACCTTTCTCTCTCTCTCTCACTGTCCACTCTGCCTGTCTAAAAATTAAAAAAAAAAAAATACTATATAGCAGTAAAAAAAATGAAATCTGGTCATTTGCAACAAAATGGAGGAATCTGGAAAACATCATGCTGAGTGAAATAAGCCAGTCCCAAAGGGACAAATATCATATGTTCTCCCTGATCTGTGACAACCAACTGAGCACAAAGGGGAAACCTGTTGAAGTGAAATGGACACTATGAGAAACAATGACTTGATCAGCCTTTGTCCTGACTGTCGAGGAACAACTTACTATTTTATTCTTTTTAGTATTTTTTTTGTTCTACTTAATACCATTGGTTGAACTCTTTAACACACAATTATTCTTAGGCATTTACATTTAACTGAAAAGTGATCCCTGTTAAATACAAGAGTGGGAATCAGAGAGGGAGGAGATGTACAGTTTGGCACATGCTCACTCAGACTTACCCCTAATGGTAGACCTAGAAATGTGCCAGGGGATTCCAATTCAATCCCATCCAAGTTGCATATACCAATGCCATCTCACTAGTCCAAGTGATCAGTTTTAGTTCAAAATTAATCGTAATGATAGGATTAAGTGCCAAAAGGATCACATAAACAAGACTAGTGTCTCTAATACTAACTGATAGAATTAAAAAGGAGAGAACAATCCAACATGGAAAGCGGGATACACAGCAGACTCATAGAATGGCAGATGTGCTAAACAGCACTTTGGCCTCAGAATCAGTCCCTAAGGCATTCAGATCTAGCTAAAAAGCCCATGAGAGTTTCTCACGCATGGAAAGCCAAGACACTGTGGCAAGAAAAATGACCTAAATGAAAGATCTCTGTAAGTGAGATCCTAGTGGAAAGAATGGGCCATCAGAGAAGGAGGTACCTTTCTCTGAAAGGAGGAGAGAACTTCCACTTTGACGATGGCCTTGTCTAAATAAGATCAGAGATTGTGAACTCAAGAGTGTCAATTGTTACATCAACAATGGGAGTCACTGTGCATCTACTCCCCATGAAGGATCTCTGTCCTTAATGTGTTGTACTATGTGCATTTGAGTAGTAGTAAAACTACTGCTCAAACAGTATTCTATACTTTGTGTGTCTGTGTGGGTGCAGTCTGTTGAAATCTTTACTTAGTATATACTAAGTTGATCTTCTGTATATAAAGGTAATTGAAAATGAATCTTGATTAAGAACGGGATGGAAGAGGGAGTGGGAGATGGGATGGTTAGGTGGGAGGGAGGTTATGGGGGGAAAGCCGCTATAATCCAAAAGTTGTACTTTGTAAACTTATATTTATTAAATAAATTTTTTAAAAAAGGCTCACCAAAAAAAAAAAAAACCTTATTATCAGTCCTCTGTGTGTGTATGTGCAAATTGTTGAAATCTTTACTTAGTGTAGAGTTGATTCATTGAAAATGAATCTCAGCTGGAGCCGCAGCTCAATAGGCTAATGCTCCACCTGCGGCGCCTCACCCTAAGTTCTAGTCCCAATCAGGGCGCTGGATTCTGTCCAGTTGCTCCTCTTCCAGTCCAGCTCTCTGCTGTGGCCCGGGAGTGCAGTGGAGGATGGCCCAAGTCCTTGGGCCCTGCACCCACATGGGAGACCAAGAAAAGCACCTGGCTCCTGGTTTCGGATCAGCACAGTGCACCGGCCGCAGCAGCCATTGGGGGGTGAACCAACGGAAAAGGAAGACCTTTCTCTCTGTCTCTCTCTCTCACTGTCCACTCTGCCTGTCAAAAAAAAAAAATAATAAAATAAAATAAAAATAAAAAAATAATAAATAAAAAAAGAAAATGAATCTCAATGGAGAATGGAACTGGGAATGGGAGAGGGAGGAGGAAGAGGGGTGGGAGTGTGGATGGGAGGGCGTGTACAGTGGGAAGGATCACTGTATTCAAGTTGTGCTTATAAGTGCCTCCTGAGGCTTAGTGTTCACAGCAAAGATTTCTTTCATAAGAAGAAGGAGTACACTGTAATGATAAAAAGTATAGTATAGTAAACATAAATTAGTAACATAGGCATTTAGTATGACTTTCAAGTATTATATGATGTACATAATTATGTGTGGTCTTTTAAGACTGGAAGTGCCCAGAAGATGTTCCTACAGGGCTACAACTACCACTAGGCAGAAGTAATTTTCACTACAGGATGGCATTGTGATGCAGCAGGTTAAGCCACCACCTGTAACACTGGCATCCAACATGAGCACAGGTACAAGTCCTGTCTGCTCCATTTCTGATCCAGCTCCATTCTAATGGACCTGGAAAGGCAGCATAATTTGACCCAAATGTTTGTGCCTCTGTCACCTATCTGGGAGACCCAGATGGAGTTCTAGGCTCTTGGCTTCAGCCTGGCCCAGCCTTGGCTGTTGCAGCCATTTGGGGAGTGAACCAGAAGATGGAAGATCTCTGTTTTTTCCTCTCTCTCTCTCTCTCTCGTCCTCTCCCCTCTCTACCTCCTCTTCCCTTTTCTCCCCTTCTCCCCCTCTCCCCCTCCTTCTCTCCCTCTTTTCCTCCCTCCCTCCATCTCTGACTGCCTTTCAAATAAATATTTTTAAAAAATAAATTTTCACTCCATTGCTTTCTTATGAGACCACTATTGCATCTGTAGCCCACTGTTAACTGAAACATGGCACATGATTTAGTCAATATGCTTTACCTTTTTAATTATTATTATTACTATTCATCTAGATTTTACCTATAATTGGCAATTTTTAAGGTGTTTCAATTCATTTATTTTCTCTTCTCCTTCTCATTTTCAAAAACCCTTACTAATTACCCCTCAACCCCTATCTCTACCTTCTCTATTACAGAACTATTCTATATAAATACATATTATCATAGTATTTATTTTTGTTCTAAATTCTGATATCTTAATTCTTCAGATGTGTTGATCAGAAACTAACCCTTAAAATAGTTGTATTTGAAATTATAATTTTAAATGTATTTTTATTATCTGTGAGCAAATCCACAAAAATGACTATAAAACACCACACAATTGTAAATATAAGGAGTGAAGAAATATTTACCCAAGATGATCACAGTAGGAGAAATGGATTAGACAGTTGCATGCTGGCTTTTTCTGGAAGAAGTAAGATAATTGTCTCAGTCCTGGATGGAGTGACTGTTCCTTGTTAACAGAGAACATGCCTTTTCCCCAAAGCCCCACAACCTTAAGAACCTGTAAGTATGATTTAAATTGTCAGCAAATTATTCAAGCTTTGCACCAATAAATTATTTACATTTTCTCCTCCAGTAATGGTCAATTGGATATACAGGATGTATGAAATAAGCTTACATTTTTGACGGTCATTTTTTTATTTTATGAGATTTTCGATCTGCTGATTCACTTAGAAGTGGGTCAGGAAGATGTTGGGAGCCAGAAACTCAATCAGGTCTTCCTCGTGGATGGCAAGGGACCTAAGTCCCTGAGCCATCACTTGCAAGCATCTGAGGCAATGTCTTAACCAATATGCCAAGTGCCTGCCCCTAGAACTATTTTTTTTGTTTTGTTTTGTTTTGTTTTTGACAGGCAGAGTGGACAGTGAGAGACAAAGAGAAAGGTCTTCCTTTTCCGTTGATTCACCCCCCAGTGGCCACTGCGGCCGGCACACCATGCTGATCCGAAGCCAGGAGCCAGGTGCTTCTCCTGGTCTCCCATGCGGGTGCAGGGCCCAAGGACTTGGGCCATCCTCCACTGCACTCCCGGGGCACAGCAGAGAGCTGGACAGGACAGAAGCAACCGGGACAGAATCCGGCGCCCCAACCAGGACTAGAACCCAGGATGCCGGCTCTGCAGGCGGAGGATTAGCCTATTGAGCCACAGCTCACTTTTTTTTTTTTTTTTTTTTTTTGACAGGCAGAGTGGACAGTGAGAGAGAGAGACAGAGAGAAAGGTCTTCCTTTGCCGTTGGTTCACCCTCCAATGGCCGCCGCGGCTCGCGCTGATCCGATGGCAGGAGCCAGGAGCCAGGTACTTCTCCTGGTCTCCCATGGGGTGCAGGGCCCAAGCACTTGGGCCATCCTCCACTGCACTCCCTGGCCATAGCAGAGAGCTGGCCTGGAAGAGGGGCAACCAGGACAGAATCCGGCGCCCCGACCAGGACTAGAACCCGGTGTGCTGGCGCCGCTAGGCGGAGGATTAGCCTAGTGAGCCGCGGCGCCAGCCTCACAGCTCACTATTTTTAAAAGTTAAATCTTGGGCCAGCACTGTGGCTGTGGATAAAGTCACCGCCTCCAGTGCCAGCATCTCTTATGGGCAGTGGTTTGAGTTCTGGCTGCTCCATTTCCAATCCAGCTCTCTGCTATGGCCTGAGAAAGCAGTGGAAGGTGGCCCAGTTCCTTGGGCCCCTGCACCCACGTGAGAGACCTGGAAGAAGCTCCTGGCTCCTTTCTTTGGATCAGCACAGCTCCAGCCATTGAGGCCAGTTGGGGAGTGAACCAGTGGATGGAAGACATCTCTCTCTCTCTCTTTCTCTCTCTCTCTCTCTCTCTCTGCCACTCCTTCTCTCTCTGTGTAACTCTTTCAAATAATTTTTTTTAAAAAATTAAACCCCTATGCCTTCAATGTGAACTTTTACTCACTCTTGAATTCTCAAAATATGGCAAGTAAATACTAAACACGCTTTATATCTAATGCAACATTTGATCAAGGTCAATCTGAATAGAAAAATAATCTAGTCAAATCTTTTGATCTCAGGGATGCTTTACTGTTTAGTTCCCTTAAGTGGTTATGTCTAGCAATATTTATCATATTTAAATCTAAACTGAAAAATCTTTTCAAACATTTATTTAGAAAATAATATTCCATACTAACATAAATAATGTATTTTTGAAAATTAACTGTATTTTCCAAAACAAAAAAGAATTTAGAGAAAACAGTATCACTGTTTTGTAACTTCACAAATCTTTAAGTTCTAGCTTGCTTAACAGAAGACATGTGGATTCTCGTAACTGCTTCTGCATTTAATCTTTGGCAACACATTGTTTTGGTTGAAGCCTATTAAGAAAATTCAACCACTCACAGATACATAGTTGGGAAATAGAAGACTATTTCAAAAGTCTTGTCAGATAGCTGTGAATATTCTTCTTTAACAGGATACCCAAACTCAGCAAGCGGTACTTTCTTAAAGATTCATTGTCATGTGGAATCTGAAACCACATCAATGAACTTGGCTGCCCTGTTCCATTAAAATCTGCTCTATCTGTTCTTTGAATGTATGATATCATTTTGTGACATCAAGTTCTGGTTGTTCATTGGCTCAATGAATTATACACAACTTCCAATATTGACACATTTCATTATATAATATTTTAAACTACATTTGTTAATATCACTATAAATATCATCAGATGCTTATAAAAAAGTTGTCATAGTTCTAGTACCAGGTTCGAGTTTTCAAAGTTTTATTTTTCACTAGAAAGATTGAGTGGGTTTTTTTTTAAAGAGTTATTTATTCCTTTGAGAGGCAGAGTTACAGAGGGAGGGAGAGACAGGAAGAGAGAGGTCCTCCATCCACAGGTTCACTGCCCAGATGGCTGCAACAGCCACCAGGAGCCTCCTCCGGGTATCTCACATGGGTGCAGGGCCCCAAGAACTTCGGCCGTCTTCCACTGCTTTCTCAGGTCATTATCAGGGAGCTGGATCAGAAGTGGAGCAGCCAGGACTCAAACCATCACCCCTTTGAAATGTCAGCGCCAGAGGCAGAGGCTTAGCCTACTGCTCCACAGTGCTGACCCCAAGATTGAGTGTTACTGACCATAAACACTGTCGGTTATTTTCCTTGAAGTAACAAGTTCATTCATTTTTCTAAAATAAATATGTATGCCAAATCCCTAAGTCCAAATAATTAGGTTTGTCTTATAAACATTCTTTGAAGTAAAGTGGTGTACCACAGTTTTAAAAACAATCTAGTTCAGCCACAACTCAATCACAAAAGTGCTTTTACTCAAGACTACCAACATACTTCAGTACGCATCCAAGATATTTCCAGGTCCTTCCCATTTCAACACACAGATGCATTCTCGAGGATCATTAGTTATTATATAACTAATAATTTTTTCTTCATTAAGAACATTCTTAAGTGAAAGTGACTTTTTCTATAGTGAGCATTTTTTTTATATCAGCAGCACAAATACCTACACAGTGATAGAGTTGGAATTAACAAATAATGCTTTCGGATATTTTATGAAAATAGTTTTGACCTCACAGAGCCCCTGAAAGGGCCTCTGGACCATGAGTGGCCTATGAATCACATTTTGAGAATACTGTTATATACAACCTCATGAGCAAAAGGAGAGCTGAAAACTGACCCAGTCTATTTGCAGAAATCCAGACACTGGGGAAGTTCCCAGTGCAGAGGGCCGAGACTGGGAGCCGGGAACCAAGGCAGAACTGGTGATGTGGTGTCCTGCCTACCTTCTATTGCCCATATCCCCAGTCCCAGGACTGAAGTCTCCAGGCCTGAGAGACCTCTCCCAACAGAGATTGTGCCAGGTGGCTCCACTGCACAACCACCATGGTGGTAAAGGACATGAGCTCTTTCGACAGACCTGTGTTTGAATCCCAGCACTACCATTATTTATATGCAAGCTTTGTTTATAAGCTTCAAAGTTCTCAAACATAAAATAAAGATAATGTTGGCATCAAACCTATAAGGTTGTTGTGAAAATGAAATATTAAGATTCACAAAATGCTTAGCATAGTCCCGGGCACATAGTAAGTACTCAGTAAACCTTTATATCATTGCTGTTCAGGAATTCTTTCTGAGCCATGAGTTAACACATAAATGGCCCCATTCTCTTCTCTGAAGCAGTGAAAACAGTTTCCATCTCCGGTAACTTCTCATGTGGCTGTGGATCTCACCACTGGGAAATCAAACCATCTGTCTCCACTGTCTGCGTTTTTGTTCCCTCCACCTGAATCGCACTACCTTCTTTAAGAAGTTTTTCCTGATCAGCCTATGGTCTGTGCTGGACACAAGTCGCTTTCTTCTTCATTGCCTTGTTGCACATTAACTGTTTCTATACTTCCTTGAAGAACAAAACACCTTGAAGACCAGGACTAGAATGGTGTCTGTACATATATACTAATCACTCAGTGTGTATTGCATGAGAGAATAATTGTGTAGCAGCCAGGTTGGAAATCAATGCTACTGTTCCTCACATGACAGGCAAAGCTCATTGTGTAGTCTCATCCTAAATACACATGTGAAATGATCAGGTCATCAGCCACATCATCCTTCTTGCTAGATCTTCTTTGCACACATTCCCATCTTTTACTTTTTTTAAGATTGATTGATTGATTGATTAGAGAGGCAGAGGCAGAGAAAGAGGTCCTCTATCCACTTGTTCACTACCCAGATGGCTGTAATGGCCGGAGCTGTGCCAATCTGAAGCCAAGAGCTTCCTCCAGGTCTCCCACATGGGTGCAGGGACCCAAAGACTTGGGCCCTCTTCTACTGCTTTCCCAGACCGTAGCAGAGAGCTGGATTGGAAGTGGAGCAGCCAGGACTCGAACCATAGTCCCTATGGGATGTTGGCACTGTAGGTGGCAGCTTTACCCACTATGCCACAGTGCTGGCCCCACACTCCCATCCTTTAAATCTGGAGAAAAGTACTCTTGGGTTTGATTCCAGTATTCAGTCTACCGAAGCTGCACATGCTGTTCACTGCCTTCACTGACTGGTGACCTGCTTCCCACGTAGCTCCACCCCACCCCATTTTCCAAGGACTGATCCCTACTCTCATTCACCCCTATTTTGCATCAAGGAGATCTTTGGAAGGAACAAAACTTAGTTCTGAGCTCTCTCACCATTTCATCTCTCTTCTTCCAAAGCTGAGTTTCAGTCCATATCCTTCCTAGCGGAATGTTCCTTCATTCTGGCAATAGGCCAGAGCCTGTTGTGGTTAGTTTGTCATGACTTTTTTGTTGGGTATGGGATAACTCTGTCCTCAATTCCCAGGGTCACTGCCAAACTCCCTTCTTGTAGGCTGTCCAGGGCTATCCTTCACTCCTGCTATTTATTGAGGTAAATCAGACATCTTAACCTCCCAATGACATCAGATTCTTGTACTTGCCAATGATGGTGAACCACAAGGCAGCTACTTAGTCCAGAGTGTACCAACTTGAGGCAAGTGCACATCAATGATGTCAGCGCAGTATGAAGTCAGAGCATTTGGAGGCTTCCAATCTCAAAACGTTGAACACACATCACTAGATTTGAAGATATACGTTGGGCCCAGGGTTTGATTCCAAGATATATTGGTACTATTTGTCACCCCATTCAATTTATCCTAGTCTGAATCACAGGTTCATCAGTTTAATAGTTTAGCTGGCTCCTATCCTGAATGTGTTCATTGATAGGCCCATTTTCATCTAATAGATAGTCAAGGCACTAATATAGCCTATGGTCTGGGTTTTGCTTTTGGCTTTAAAAAATTTCTACTCAGAGGCCGGCGCCGCGGCTCACTAGGCTAATCCTCCGCCTAGCGGCGCAGGCACACCGGGTTCTAGTCCCGGTCAGGGCACCGGATTCTGTCCCGGTTGCCCCTCTTCCAGGCCAGCTCTCTGCTGTGGCCAGAGAGTGCAGTGGAGGATGGCCCAGGTGCTTGGGCCCTGCACCCCATGGGAGACCAGGAAAAGCACCTGGCTCCTGGCTCCTGCCATCGGATCAGCGCGGTGCGCTGGCCGCAGCGCGCCGACCGCGGCGGCCATTGGAGGCTGAACCAACGGCAAAGGAAGACCTTTCTCTCTGTCTCTCTCTCTCACTGTCCACTCTGCCTGTCAAAAAAAATAAAAAATAAAAAATAAATAAAAAAAATAAAAAAATTTCTACTCAGAGGTGACTGAAAGAAATGTTAGCTTTTCCTTAGAATGAGGTTGAGCTTTGTTTATTGTTTTTCTGAGAGCATGTTCAACATGACTCATTTGCTCTCTGCTTTCTAAGTATTTCCACAGGAGAAAATAAACAGGGGAAGTCCCCTGACCTGCATTCCATTCAGCAAGGGGGTTGAGGAGCCTCTGGCAACAGCACAGAGAACTTCTCCCAGGCACACTGCCCACCTATTTAGCATCATCACCCAGAGAGCTGGACAGGACCACAGTTCCTCAGTAACATTACTGACCTGAGAAAGTGGATAATTAAGCTGATCTGTTCACTTTCACTGTACAACTGGGCCAGGACAATCAGCTACAATCACAGCTAATGGTGTGACAATCAGCTACAATCACAGCAAATGGCTCAATTAAATTAGCATCATACAAACCAAGGATAGAGAGGACATTCAACTCATTTCACAGAGTTTCTATTTATCAAAATACACTCAGTACTTCTGAGGCTTCATAGGCATCTCCACCCACTCCATCCACATCTGCACCCATTTAGGGAGGCTGTGAAGAAGAAGCTAGCTTCTTTCCAAACAGGAAATGTTGCCTGCCTAGAAGGATTTCCATGTGGGATGTACAAGGGCACTTTAAAATTCTGCGGACAATGGAATGAAAAGTTTATTTTGGTAGAGGAAAAAATTGAACTCTATGCATACATGGCATCTTCCAAAAGTTTGTGGATAATGTGTATTATTAGAAAAAACTACGCATGGATTTCAGAATTTTGTTACCAAAATAAAGTTCTCTCTTTTTTTGCTTTTGAGTTAACATATGTTTAATTCACATTATAGTCAAAGGTTTAATGTTCCACTATATAAAGAGTTCAATAAATAAAAAGTTAAAAGACTATAGTTGGGCAGGAAAACAGGCGAGGGCTATCAATAAGAGTTCAATGAAAAGATACTCAACTTCACTCACATAAAGTACATTTTAAAATAATCATCAAGTCATTAAAACTGTAATAATTTATTATTCCTAACAATTTGTTTGAAAAAGATTTAAAACAAAGGTTGACACAAAAAGACAAATAACACATGTTCTCCTTACATGTGTGAAGTAAAACTTTAAAAAAAATCAAAAAACAAAAGCTAAAATAAGAAATGCCTGTGTGTATAAGCTTTGCTGCAAAAACAGTGTTGTCAAACTTTGTTTTAAAGTTCTCTTTTAGTTCCACTTTCTGCAATCATTTTGAAGTCCCTCCTATCTACCTAGCAACCTCGGGTTGTATAGAGCCACTCAGAAACTCTTCTCTGACAATGCATTTCAATCATTTCAGCAGCCACTGGAGTTCATCAGCATCTAATTTTATGATAGAGTCACTGGCCTCTCCTTTGAACCAGATGATACTAATTCTCGATCAAAGCTCTCAGAGTGCCTGTTGTATTAGAAATAGTGAAGCTGGGGTCTCCTCTCACACTGGCCCCTAAACAACTTATAGGCAGCAACTGTGGGACTTTGCATTATCCCTAGTGCCTGGAAGGATACTTTACACATAATAGATACGAAATGACAGTATAAATAACAGTAAATGAAAAATGAAATGCTAGGCATGTCATTGTGAAAATTACCATGTGAAATCAGAACCAATGATTCTACTTTTTCTAAACAGACAACACAAATTATTTGTATTACTATGACTTTTTAGGCAGAACACCTTTGCACAATTGATTATGACTCCTTAATATGTCTTCAGAATATATGTGTAATTAGAAAGTGGCTCAAATATAAAATTTTATCTTAAATTTATTGACAAGGGCAAGTGTTGTAGCACAGCAAGTTAAACCATTGCTTGCAATGCCAGCATCCCTTATTGAAGCACTGGTTGACATTCTGGCTACTTCACTTCCAGCCCAACTTCCTCCGGCTAGTGGGCCTGGGAAGGCAGCAGAAGATGGCCTAAGTGCTTGGGCCTCTACTACCCATCTGGGAGACCCTGATGGAGTTCCTGGCTCTTGGCTTCAGCCTGGCCCAAGCCTGGCTGTTGCAGCCATTAGGGAAGTAAACTTGCAGTTGGAAGATTCCCTCCCCTCTCCCCTCTCTCCTCTCCCCTCTCCCCTCCCCCCTCCCCTCTCCTCTCTTCATCTCTCCTCTCTTCTCTCCTCTCCTCTCCTCTCCTATCTGATGCTCTGCCTTTCAAATAATAAATAACAGTAAAACTACTACTCAAACAATACTCCGTACTTTGTGCGGTCTGTGTGGGTGCAGTCTGTTGAAATCTTTATTTGGTATATACTAAGTTGATCTTCTGTATATAAAGATAATTGAAAATGAATCTTGATGAAGAATAGGATGGGAGAGGGAGTGGGAGATGGGATGGTTGCGGGTGGGAGGGAGGTTATGGGGAGAAAAGCCACTATAATCCAAAAGTTGTACTTTGGAAATTTAAATTTATTAAATAAAAGTTGAAAAAAAAAAACTATTGACAACTTTCATATCCATATATTCCAATTCATAACAATATCATCCTTCTCACTTTAAACTTTTATGTTAATGAAGTTTTAGATAATCATAGTTTTATTGTGGGTATTACATTAACCCCAAACCAGCTCTGGTTCGTGTATTATCAGTAAAAATGTCCCCAAATGTCTACTAAATATCCTCCTTTAAAATAAAAATGATTTAATTTTATTATACCAAATACTAAAACAAAATTTTCTATTTGAATTATTAGTTTCTCATAGTACTAGAAGGGCCCTAATGCCCAATGGTAGTTTATTGACTTGTTCTAAAGTAGATACGTTAATGCCCAGCAGAGCTAATTCCTCTCTAAACAAATCCTGTCTACATACATATGACTCATTTTATTTCCTTCCTCTAGAGAGCCAAGAAATATATTTGTTCTATTCCTTCACATCTACATCTGGGAGTCTTATTAACAGAAGCAAAACAAATAATTTTGGTTAAATATCTTGGCTTAGCAAATCTGCCTTCCCAAGCAAAATCACACTTACCATCCGGCATTCTGAAAATGTTTCATTGTTATTTAAAAGGTTTTGGCAATATTGGAAATTTTAATTTATTTAAGGATTTTTTTATAAAAATCTTTAAATATTCTCATTTTATCTAAACACCTAATGACAAATTAGAGCCAAAGTCTAAAGAATACGGGTGTTGGGCTGTGAGTGCCCCTGGGTATCAGCTCACACTTAGCACTACCTATGTGTGTGCCAGGCTTCCGACCCCAGCACCTGCATTTCCCTCCACATAGGTTTTTCTAGCCTCTTTGTAGCAGGTGGCAAGTGCCAGCAAACCATGCTTCCTCAGCAGGAGCCCTCCACCACTGCCAAAGTGGGTGAGTGAGCACCCCAGGTCCCCTGAGGAGCAGGATGTAGGATATAACCTCTCCAGTGTCCCTGAGATCACATCCCATTAGCCCCTGATCAGACAGGTACTTTATTATTCCTTTCTATTAGCTGCTTCCCTTGCCAGTTGTACTGATGTTTACTTTACTGTCGCTCCCCCTCTTCGTGGAGGAGCAACACAGGACCCTGCGCTGTTCTTTCGTCTGCTCGGCCCTCCCCGGGTTTGCTGCTGGTTCTTCCCGGGTTGGCTACTATCCCTTCCACCTCTGTGGAAGGGCGGTTCCCCCTGGCTGCTTTCCCCACTTCCGCAGGGGAGCGGCACACCGCCGGCCGGCTTTCTCGGGGGCTGCACGGGTTCCCTTAGATGTTCCCCATAGATGTTCCCCGGTGCATGCCGTCTCTCTCCTCCTTTATAGTCCTCCTCCGCCAATCCCAACTCGGCTGCCCACACGCCGAGTACGCTGCTCTCCTCCAATCAGGAGCAAGTCCTACAATTTATTAGTTGAACTGGAGGCAGCTGTGCAGAAGCTGTTTACTTCTCTCCCAGCGCCATATTGTGGGAGAGCAGATGCATAGAATAAGTCTTAATTCGAGTAACTTAGTCTAGTCCGGTTTGCTCCCCACATTTACCTATCAATTCTCACTTGCCAGTTCCACTGACATTTGCTTTGTCTCAAATAACCTTTTGCTACTACTGTCTTTCCCCCAGGATGTCCTTCCGTGAGAACCCAAATTAAGACAGTTGGCAAAACAAGAAGCCCAGAGAAGCAAATCCTCACTGTGGGATTCTGAATAGGAGTGATTCACTACCTAAATGACAGGGCTCCGTTATTGGTGATATGTGGAGTGGCAACAACCCCAGGCCTTCTGTGGCTACCTATTAAGACTCTCAGTGCTGAGCAGGGATGTGATGTATAGAGGAGAGGACATACAAGGCAATGCAACATTTCCAGCTTTTGAGAGACTTGACGACCATGGTCACTAAAAACTGTGAAATTGATTTGTTGTGCAATTGAGATTCTGAAGGAAGAAAAGGACAGGCTCATACTCCTACCAACTTAGATTCCATATTGCTTTGCCTTAGGGCATTCTCAAACCACTGACACCACTGTTGTGCAGTTGTAGCTGAAGGTTCTGGGAAATAATGGCCTTCAGGAACAGTATTCACCCCATGATGGGCAGGAATTGGTGTATAAATACCCCAATTCCCTCATAGACAACCTGAGGCATGTGTTCCACACTGGTTCCCAGAGTTTCCTTATTGGCACTAAATTCCAGTTGCTCACAGGGACTTAATACACAATTCTTATCAACTGGCTTCCTTCCTTGTCTCACTCCCCTGTGTTCAAACTACATCCTACTTAATCTCAAGACCTTGTCTAAGGGCCTGCTTTGGAAACCAGTTGATACCTAAAGTAAATAAAATGGTCTTATACATCATTAATACAACTTCAGTGTTGTAGCCAATGAGCCAGGCAAAGTCATAATGAATATGCAGAACACAATCAGACAGCATTTAAATATTTGTAAGAGTTTGGGCCCTAACAGGTAAGAAAAATATGAAGTTGCCTGTGGCGCCGGCACACCAGGTTCTAGTCCCAGTCGGGGTGCCAGATTCTGTGTCGGTTGCACCTCTTCCAGGCCAGCTCTCTGCTGTGGCCCAGGAGTGCAGTGGAGGATGGCCCAAGTCCTTGGGCACTGCACCCCATGGGAGACCAGGAGAAGCACCTGGCTCCTGGCTTCGGATCAGCACGATGCCCCGGTTGCAGTGCGCCGGCCTCAGCGGCCATTGGAGGGTGAATAAACGGCAAAGGAAGACCTTCCTCTCTCTCTCTCTCTCTCTCTCTCTCTCTCACTGTCCATTCTGCCTGTCAAAAAAAAATATGAGAGCCGGCGCCGCGGCTCACTAGGCTAATCCTCCGCCTTGCGGCGCGGGCACACTGGGTTCTAGTCCCGGTTGGGGCCCCGGATTCTGTCCCGGTTGCCCCTCTTCCAGGCCAGCTCTCTGCTGTGGCCAGGGAGTGCAGTGGAGGATGGCCCAAGTACTTGGGCCCTGCACCCCATGGGAGACCAGGATAAGTATCTGGCACCTGCCATCAGATCAGTGCAGTGTGCCGGCCGCGGCGGCCTTTGGAGGGTGAACCAATGGCAAAAGGAAGTCCTTTCTCTCTGTCTCTCTCTCACTGTCCACTCTGTCAAAAAAAAAAAAAAAAAAAAAGAAAAAGAAAAAGAAAAAAATATGAAGTGAATTCAGAATAGAAAAAAGGGATAAAAAATTATACGAATCCTAACAAGTGATAAAACAATAACAAAGAAGAGGTGGATTTGTATAAATCAAATGTTACAGAGTTGAATGGGCTGTGAGACTAATTTTGGTGATGGAGACCCTGTTAAAGCCACTGTCCAGAGGCTCACTGTACAGAAGCTGCCCCAGGTCCATCACAGTGCCTCATAACAAGAACACCCCATGATGCAACAAAGCTCGCAGCAGATGTACAACTTGTTCATGTGAGGAGTAATCCAATATACTCAGTAGATATTTTTCCTTGTGTCCCCTCCCCTCCAGGGAAATTTAGATTAAAGTATAAGATGGAAAAATAAGTCAAAATTAAAATAAAGTGTTTATTTTAGAAGTTACAGAAACATATGCTTAATTGGTATTAAGTATAAATAAGAGAATGAAGAATCTAGTAGATAAATTGTGTGCTTCCTATCTGAAATGTGCAATTAGGTAGTTCATTTACACTTGTGATTTTCAATGAAAATGTATAAGAGAATTATGGGTTTATAAGTAATATTGCAACATTTAGAATGATCAATATTTATGGATCCTTCATGTTTATAAATAATATAGTTGATATTAAGAATGATTTAAATGCCAGGGTGTGTGTTGTTCATTGCAATAGCTTAATAGCTTTAAAATATCAAGTAGGTTTATATATGCTCCTATAAATTTTTAATATATTAGGTTTATAAACAGAATAATTAGACTTGTAAATCTAAATTTAAAGCCTAAAGAAAAAAACAGAGTTTGGATTTGGAACTTCCATAGATTCAAGTCCTGGCTTCTCTTCCAACACAGCTTCCTGCCGATGTGCACCCTGGGAAACAACAGGTGATGGCTCAGACACTTGGGTCCCTACTACCCATGTGGAAGACCTGGATATAGTTCTGGGCTCCTGGCTCTGGCCTGGCCCAGCCCTGGCTGCTGTGGGCATTTGCAGAGTGAAGCAGTGGATAGAGCACCTCTCTCTCTCTCTCTCTCTCTCTCTCTCTCTCTCTCTCTCTCTTTGTCTCTCTCTCTCTCCCCCCTTCCTCTCTCAAATAAAAAAGTAAAAGTGAAAACAAATAATCAGAAATAAAATTCTTCCGATTGGATTTTTCTACAGTTAGAACACTTAGCCATGCTGAGATTCTCCGCACCTCAACAGTGGACAAGTTGCAGTAAGCAAGGAATTTTCTGTCTCCATTACGTGTTTCCAGTCTTAAAATAGTCAAAATGCCATTGCTCTATTTATTTTGTCTTGGTTAACTAAATTTTCATAACCACATGAAGTGAAGTTATCAGTGACTTTAAATAAATAAAACTTTTATGTTCAGGATTTGAGGTGTGGAAAGGATTTTTCATGTTTTCTTTGTTTTACTTTTTTTTTAAAAAAAATTGTTGTTTGTTTATTCATTTGTTTGAAAGGCAGAGACACACAGAGAGAGGTATCTTCCATCTAGTGATTTAGTCCTTAAATGCCTGAACAGCTGGGGATGGGCCAGGAACTCAATCTGGGTCTCTGACATGACGGCAGGGATCCAAGTCCTTGAGTTATCACCTGCTGCCGCCCAGAGCACACATTAGCAGGAAGCTAGATTTGGAAGCACAGCCAGGAATCAAACCCAGGCACACTGATATGGAGGCAGGTGTCCCAAGAGGCATCTTAACTGCTACTCAAAACATCCACTCCTGTTTTATTTTAATTATGTAACTAAAACATTTTCTTTTGGTGAAATTTCCAAAAAGTTACAGGGCATTACCCGGGCAAATGAAACAAGTATTGTAGTTGTCCTGTTTTTCTGGGTAGCATCCAATAGTAACAGTTGTATTTGGTTTAAGAAATGGGTTTCTCAGAGCAAATAAGTTAAATGTTTATGCTTTAAAACATACTGATTACTTACTGTTCATAGCGGTAAATCAGCCACAAGTTGAAAGACCAAAAAATTCCATCTCTAATTCACTGTTACTCTGTCACATAAAATTGAAGCAGCCAGTTGAGCATTCCTTGTCTGCCCTACCCCAAAATCCAAACTCAAATCCCATGGCCACCAATCTCCTCCCCTGGAATCCCAGGACTACATGGAATCACATGACAGATATTTCCTTTTGGTGCTCTTAGCCTACCAAACCTGATCCTGTTTTTAGCTCTGGGCAGATGAGCTCACCTATTTCACCAAGAAAAGAAGACCCCTGCTCACTACGTGCCAAGTTGTGTGCTAGCAAAGAGCACCCTGGCAGAAAGCAAAGATGTAGTCTCTGCCTTCAGTAAATAAGGGTGCAGCGTTAATGAATGAAGGAACAAACAAAACTCAGTTTGTCTCTCAGAAACAAAGCAGCAATTATCAAACCAAATAGAAATAAGAAAAAGACTCATGTTCACATTTTGTTTAGGTTAATGCATTAAGGTAATACAGTGTGCTTCAAAATGAAATTCATGTTACCATACAACTCTACATTATGCAATAACAAGAAAACAAAATGATTTATTTTATTTGCCACAAATTTACCATAGATGTTTACTGATTCTGTAAGAGCATATCATTAGTAATAGAATTGTAGAAGTCAGTTTTATACATATAATTCTTACCATGATAAAAAAGAATATCATAGACCTAGTTAACCAATTGTAATTAATCCAATTAAAATAGCACTGAGCTACTTCATTATTGAATTATAAACAGTATAGTGTGACTTGGCACAAAATAAATAGAATATTTTAAAGCTGAGTGAATAAGGTAGTCTTAGTTCACCAATGACCATTTTTGTGGCAGAAATATGTATGTGAACAGAAAGACAGTCATGAATCAATGACCACAACCTTGAACTAGCACTCAAGAGCCCTAGAATTGTATCTTCTCTTCACTAATGACACAGATCATAACTTCATGCAATAAAACTTAATTTATCAGCCCTTTCTAGTCCAGTGGAAGTCCCATCTCCACCACAAACTATGATAGCAGGAGTACTAAAGGAATCATAATATCCTGCCTGACTCATGGAAAGGTTATAAAATAAAACTATGTAATATATGTATAAATGTATACTATACATATATGCAAAGTATGATATTATTTAATTCTCATATATGCAATAGCTTAAAATAGTGTGAGGAAGCTGATTTTGTAGTCATTTGAATTGTAAAGTAATACAAAACCATCTAGTCCCTGAAACATAAAAGACATGAAAAAATAATCTCCCATTAAACAGTTTCAACAATGATCTACAGATGATGTGAATAAAAAAACTTGCTCCCATTTTAAATATTAAGAATGAAGTATTCTACATCAGTTTAGTATATATCAGATTTTACACAGCAAAGCCAAGGTCTAAGTTTCCAGAAATGCAAACATCCAGGGTTGCCATACCCATCCAAGTGTCTTGAGCGTAACTTATATTCCATCTTGCTTAAAAATAACTTTTAGGGGCCTTGTAGCATAGCAGGAAGACACCATCTGCAATGCCAGCATCCTGTATGGGCACTGGTTCATGTCCAGCCTGCTCTACTTCCAATCCAGGTACCTTCTAATGGCCTGGAAAAAGCAATAGAAGATAGCCCAAGTGTTTAGGTCCCTGCCACCCATGTAGGAGGTCTGGAAGAAGCTCCTGGCTCCTGACTTCAGTCTAGCCCAGCTCTGGCTGTTGTGGCCATCTGAACAGTGAACCAGTGGATGGAAGATATCCTCCCTCCTCCTCCCCCTCTCCCTCCCCCCTCCCTCTCCCTTTCTCTCTTTCAAATAAATAAATATTTAAAAAGAAATAGTTTGTATCAGGGCTGGGTATTGTGGCACAGAAGGTTAAACTGCTGCATAGGGTAACTGCATCCCATATGTGAGTGCCAATTTGGATACCAGTTCCTCCATGCTTCTGATGCAGCTTCCTGCTAACACTGCTGAGAAGGCAGAGAATGAGGGCCCACGTATTTGGGTTCCTGCCTCGTTGCAGGCATTTGGGGAGTGAACCAGCAGATGAAAGAGCTCTGCCTCCGTGTCTCTCATTCTCTCTGTGTCACTCTGCCTTTCAAATAAGTAAAGCTTCCAAAAAAGTAACTTTTCTTGTCACTCCCCCTCTTCGTGGAGGAACGACACTAAACCCTGCGCTGTTCTTTTGTCTGCTCGGCCCTCCCCGGGTTTGCTGCTGGTTCTTCCCGGGTTGGCTACCGACCCTTCCACCTCTGTGGAAGGGCGGTTCCCCCTGCCACTTTCCCCACTTCCGCGGGGGAGCGGCACACCGCCGGCCGGCTCTCTCGGGGGCTGCACAGGTGTTCCTTCAGATAGATGTTCCCGGTGCATCTCCTCCTTTATAGTCCTCTTCCACCAATCCCAACTCTGCTACCCACATGCTGAGTACGCTGCTCTCCTCCAATCAGGAGCAGCTCCTGCAGCTTGTCAAGTTGGTGAGAGGCAGCTGTGTAGAAGCTGTTTGCTCCTCTCCCAGCACCATATTGTGGGAGAGCAGATGCATAGAATAAGTCTTAATTCCAGTAACAGTCTAGTCCGAGTTGCTCCCCACATTTTCTCAAACCTAAACCATTATTTTCATCAAGTCTAAAATATCAATGAATAAACATGATGCACCATTTTTGTGTGTCCACCATGAAAGTTCACTCTACTAGTCTATCACATGCTAAGGATTTTTTGTGATACATGTCGATTTCAGAGATTTTAAATGAAAAAAAAATTCCTTAAAATCAATGTATATGAAAATTACTTTCTTATTATAAAAGTAATCTATATTTGATGAAAACCACTGTGTATTGGCAGAAACATAGTTGCAAATAATAGGAAAGCTGGATTTAAAAATAGAGTTTGCATAACTGAAAATGCAGGAGGACAGAGTTGGAGTTGATTAAACTTAGGGACTGAAGTTTAACCTACAAGCAGGGTGGGGTTTTTTCCACTTTTCTGCTCTCCCTCAGATGAGCTTCTTTAATGTGATGAGCCCCAGGCTCCCCAGCCACATCCCCATGGTACACAGGAGGTGGACTTTCATCCCAGCTTTCACAGCGAGACTGCTCAGATTCACCTGCCCTACCCCATCAACCACACCAGCTCACCTCACCCAAAAGTAGAAAGTGGGCATGAAAAGTATCTACTGCCCAGGCTAAATAGTAGCATCCATCTGAAGAATCTGCCTACTACTAGAAAAAACAAGGGGAAAATGACTGCTTGGAACCGACAATGATTAATTTAACATGTTGCTTTTTCTAAGCAATGGTTCCCAGTTGTTGGTCTAAACGCTGGTGTAGCTGCTTCTGTGAGGGCATTTTTAAGATGTGACTAACATTAAAATCAATAGACTTGGACCGGCGCCACTGCTCGATGGGCTAATCCTCCGCCTGTGGCGCCGGCACCCCGGGTTCTAGTCCCGGTCAGGGTGCCGGATTCTGTCCCGGTTGCCCCTCTTCCCGTCCAGCTCTCTGCTGTGGCCCGGGAGTGCAGTGGAGGATGGCCCAAGTCCTTGGGCCCTGCACTCGCATGGGAGACCAGGAGAAGTACCTGGCTCCTGGCTTCAGATCAGCGTGGTGCGCTGGCCGCAGCGCGCTGGCCACAGCAGCCATTGGAGGGTGAACCAACGGTAAAGGAAGACCTTTCTCCCTCTCTCTCTCACTATCCACTCTGCCTGTAAAAAAAAAAAAAAAAAAATCAATAGACCTGGAGTCAGGCAGATCACCTCCATGATGTGGGTGGGTCCCAGCCAATGAGTTGAAGGCCTTTAAAGAATGGGATTTCCCAAAGAAGGAATTCTCAAGACTGCAACATGGAAACCTTACCTGAGCTTCCAGCCTGCTTACTTAAAGAATTCAGAATCAAGAGTGCAACAGCAACCCTTACCTAAGTCTTAGACTGCTGGTTTTCCCTACAGATTTCAGATTTGCCAGGTCACCAAAACCTGGAGCCAATGCCTTACTCTCTCCCTGCCTCCTTTTGTGTATGTAAGTGTGCCTGTGTTTGTACATAAAAGAAACTAAATGCATTTGCATCAAAATGGTTTCAACTGGAGGACATCACGTTGAGTGAAATAAGTTGAACACAGAAAGACAAATACTACAGGTTTCTCCTTATGTGTCCTTATACGTAGGAGCTAAAATTTAAACAAAAAATCAAAAGCAAAAGCAAAAAAGAAAGAAATGCCTTGTGTAATAGTATAACTTCAAGTACAGTTTTGTCAAACTTCATATCTTTGTCAGATTGTCAAGGATGATACAGTACTATAGCTTTAATGACCTTTGATTATTTTTAAATCTATATATGAGTGAAATTGACATGTTTTCATTTGATATATGGTTTATAGCCCTTGCCTATATTCCTGTTGAATTATTTTATTTTTACTTTTTACTTATTGAACTCTTTACTTAGTAGAGCATTAAGCCTTTGACTATAATGTAAATTAAAAATGTATTATCTCAAAAAAAAAAAATCAAAAAGCAAGGGGCAGTCATTGTGGTGCAGCAGGTTAACCCACCACTTGAGTTGACTGTGTTCCTGGGGTTAAGTCTTATCTCCACTTCTTATCCAGCTTCCTACTAATGTACACCCTGGGAAGCAGTAAGTGATGGCCCAAGTTCTAGGGTTCCTGCCACCCACATGGGAGACTGGATGAAGTTCCTGGCTCCTGCCAATGACCTGGCAGCTGTTGCAAGCATTTCAGGGGTGAATCAGTGAATGGAGAGATGGTCTCCCTCTCTCTCTCTCTTTCTCTCCTACTCTCTCTCTCTCTTCCCCTTCTATCCTCACTCTGCCTCCCAAATAAATAACTTTTAAAAAAATCAGAAAGCATGAAACAGATAATATAACCCCTCTATAATCCAGGAATATCACCATTTTAAAATAATTTTCTTCTACTTTATCTATTTACTTGCTTTTCCATTTGTGGAAACAAATGGGAATTTATTTTGCTTTAATGGCATCATATTGGGGTACAAGATGTGAAACACTTGAATATCAGTTTTGTACTTTTAACATATTAAAATGATCATTTTGTCCATGCTTTTAAGTATTTTAACATGATTTTTTTCAGCAGTTACCAAACAATCAATTAGGTAATTGATTTGATTGATTTAACTGATATAATCTGCTTGGCCATTTGACTACTTTTGATGATTTCTTTTTATTCTTTAAAGACGCAACACTGATTTCTGATTTGAAAAGCTTGTTAGGCACTGTCTCTAGAGTCTCAGGTCCCTAGAGATCAGGATCAAAAGTGTTGCACTTGGCTTCACTTTGTGCAAGTGAGGGCTCATTATGAACAAAGAACATGTTGCCAGCCTGGCTTTTAGCCAGAGTGAGTCTGAACTGCCTGGGATTAAAAAAAAATCACTATTAAGATAACCATCAAGATCCATACCCATCTTAAAGATCTTTGTGGCAGTGATGTGGATTCCCGATCCCTGCCTCTATGTCATCGTGAATAATATGAGTGTGCTGTTGTTTGTACTAACATTATAATGTCTAGGACTTCTTATATCCTCATAAGAAAGAAAATTAAAGGAAAGAGAAGAATTATGAATGGGCTTGCGTGAAATCTCAGTAGGAACATATTTTGCATCTCTGTAGCTACTCATTCACACTTTCAATTATGAGCTAAACTGAATGTGCATTCATGAGTGGTGAACAGAATGGATGTTCTTGGAGAACAAAGAAACACATGGTATCATGGCAAGCCCCGTCGGTGTTTCTCAAAGCACAACTGACTTGGGAGCTCCAGGCCCAACCCTCCCAACACCGCAGTTTTATTCTCCATCCATTATCCTCATTTACAGATGTCCTGTCCAAGTCCCTGGAGCCGGCAGACAGCTCACGGCAGTTAGATGTCTCTGAGACACTTAAGCGCCATTTTCCCCCATTGCTCTTCTCAGAATTTAGATTACAGGGAAAAGAGCACATTTTGTGAAATGGTGATGGAACGGCAAATATTAATTTGTGGATGTGATTTAATGCCACATTAGCAACACACTGTACCGAGAGCCATGGTCTTTAAGAAATTAATTCCAAGGGCTCCTGACCTATTATTCTCATATGTTTTATATCCTCCCTTTTTGTTTTATTTACTTGGCAGTTCTAAAGAAAACTTTGAACAAATGCCAGGTTTTCTTTTTGAGACCACTCTTAAAAACAGTTTGGAGACTCACCTAAGATGTGTTGGTACTCTTCAGCATGTTTGTTAGCTAAAAGAAGATTGAAACTTACTGTGCATTTGCAAGATATTATCTCGCAATAAATTTTATCAAGCTGAGTTTTAAAAAAAAAACAATAATTTGCTAGTTTACAGAGAAATAATACAGTCTGGTTAAGAACATTAGGAATTTAAAAAAACAGAAGGGAAATAATTCAGTGCAAGACAGGTTTATAATCTTACTGCTTTTGAATGCTCACTCATTCAAAAGGATTTATGAATCATCTGTCATGTGCCAGACATAGTCCTACACTCTGGAGTTAAAGCAGCCAATAAAATGGACAGAAATTCTTGCCCTCATAGGCCTGGAATTGTAGAGGGGAGAAACACACATCCCTGTACCAGAGTAAATTCCAGTCTAAGGAAGGCAGAGCTTCAATGTTTAAATCAGTCAATAATAAAATACCACTATACCATAATATGGGAGAAATTTCAGATTTTTAATACACATTTGGCATTATGTAATTACAAAGCCATATTTATGAAACAAGTAACAGTAAATTTCTGGTAGATGATTAATGAGTGTAAGAAAAAGTATAAAAGTAAACACTGTCTCTTCTCTTACTCAGTCAACACTCAAACATGTCTAGTCAACAAAAAGGGGCATTGGGCACACAACAAGTAATTCTCCCACTGGACATCCTACAACTTGACTCAATTCTGACACTGTTTACTTGGATGTAGCATCAGACCCCACAAGTCAAGGGCACAGGCCTATAAGACTTCCTACCTATTTTTTTAAAATTTATCTGACAGATAGAGTTAGAAAGTAAGAGAGAAAGACAGAGATAAAGGTCTTCCTTCCGTTGGTTCACCCCCCAAATGGCTGATACAGCCGGAACTAAGTCAGTCTGAAGCCAGGAGCCAGGTGCTTCTTCCTGGTCTCCATGCAGGTGCAGGGGCTCAAGAACTTGGGCCATCCTCCACTGCCCTCCTGGCCAAAGAAGAGAGCTGGACTGGAAGAGGAGCAACCAGGACTAGAACCCGGCACCCATATGGGATGCCAGTGCCACAGGCAAAGATTAACCAAGTGAGCCATGGCGCTGGCCCCTTCTATCAATTTGGATGCCAGTCACAAATCTGGACCTCCATAATTTCTTTTTTTAATTTTTAATTTATTTTTTAAGGAATATAAATTTCATAAGCACAATTTTAGGAATATAGTCATTCTTCCTATCATACCAGGCCTCTCACCCACACTCCCACCCCTCCACTTCCTCACTCTACCTTTCCCAGCCCCATTCTCTATTAAGATTCATTTTCAATTAACTTGTACACAGAAGACCAACTCTGTACTAAGTAAAGATTTCATCAATTTGCACACACACACACACACACACACACACACAAAACTGTTTGAGAACTAGTTTTACAGTTAACTCTCTTAATATAACTCATTGAGGACAGAGGTCCTGCATGTGGAGTTAGTGTACAGTGACTCCTGTTGTTAATTTAACAATTAACACTTTTATATATGAGGTCAGTAGCCACCAGAGGCTCTTGTAATGAGTTGCCTAGGCTTTGGAAGCCTTTTTAATCCACAAACTCTATCAGTATATAGATAAGGCCATAAGCAAAGTGCAAGTTCTCTCCTCCCTTCAGAGAAAAGTATGTCCTTCTGTGATGGCCATTTCTTTCCTCTGGGGTCTCACTCACAGAGATCCTTCATGTAGAACATTTTTGCCACATTGTCTTGGCTTTCCATGCCTGAAATGCTCTCACGGGCTTTTCAGCTAGACCAGGAAGGCTTAAGGGCTGATTCTGAGGTCAGAGTGTTACTTAAAGCAGTTGTCATTCTGAGTCTGCTGTGTGGACTGCTTCCCATGTTAGAACATTCTCTCCTTTTAATTCTATCTATTATTATTACCAGAAACTTGATCCTATTTATATGATCACCTTAACACTTAACCCTATCTAGATGTTCACTTTAACACTTAATATGATTATTTTAACAATTAAGATGGCATTTTTACCACCAACTTAATGGGATTTGTAGTCCTGTGACAAGTTTTTAAACTGTAACCTTAGAAGTAAGTCCATAGAAATGTATGCAAAATTATACAGCTTTACAGTTACAAACTTCCTCCTCCCTCCCTTTTTCCCACTCACATTTTTTACTGAGATCTATTTTCAATTGACTTTATACACATATGATTAATTCTATGTTAAGAGTTCAATAAATAGTATGAAGGAAAACAAAACAAAACAAAAAAACTATTCCTGACAGTCAAGGCAAGGGCAGCTCAAGTCATTCCTTCTTGAAGTATCAGTTTTGCTTCTACAGATTTCATTTAAGGTGCTCTATCAGGGAGAACACATGGTATTTGTTTCTTGGGACTGGTTTATTTCACTAAGTATGATGTTTTCCAGATTCATCCATTTTGTTGCAAATGACTGGATTTCATTTTCTTTTTACTGCTGTGTAGTATTCCAAAGTGTACATATCCCATAACTTCTTTTTCCAGTCTTCAGTTGATGAGCATTTAAGTTAATTCCATGTCATACCTAATGTGAATTGACTTTCAATAAACAAGGAGGTGCAGATAACTCCTTTTTTTTGCTGATTTCAAATCACTTAGGTAAATTCCCAGGAGTGAGATGGCTGGGTCATATGGTAGATCTATATCCAGATTTTTGAGTTATCTCCATGCTGTCTTCCATAGAGGCTTTACCGGTTTACATTCCCACCAACAGTGGATTAGGGTACCTTTTTCCTCACATCCTTGCCAGCATTTGTTGTTTATTGATTTCTGTATGAAAGCCATTCTAACTGTGGTGAGATGAACCTCATTGTGGTTTTGATTTGCCTTTCCCTGAAGGCTAGTGATCCTGAATACCTTTTCATGTGTCTGTTGGCCGTCTGGATTTCCTCTTTTGATAAATGTTTAAATCCTTTGCCCATTCCTTAACTAGGTTGTTTGGTTTATTGTTGTGGAGTTTCCTTTTTTTTTTTTTTCTTTAACCTGTATATAAATTCTTTTCACTTTCTTTTTTTAAAAAACTTTTATTTAATAAATATAAATTTTGAAAGTACAACTTTTGGATTATAGCAGTTTTTCCCCCCATAACCACCTTCCCACTCGCAAACCATCCCGTCTCTCACCCCTCTCCCATTCCATCTTCATTAAGATTCATTTTTAATTATCTTTATATACAGAAGATCAATTTAGTATATACTAAGTAAAGATTTCAACAGATTGCACCCATACAGACACACAAAGTATAAAGTACTGTTTGAATACTAGTTTTACCATTAATTCAATTGGTACAACACATTAAGGAAAGAGATCCTTCATGGGGAGTAAGTGCACAGTGACTCCTGTTGTTGACTTAACAATTGACACTCTTATTTATGATGTCAGTAATCACCTGAGGCTCTTATCATGAGCTGCCAAGGCTATGGAAGCCTCTTGAGTTCACAAACTGTTGCTCCCCCGCCTCGCGGAGGAACAACACCGGACCCTGCGCTGTTTGCTTTCCCCGGCCCTTCCCGGGCTTGCTGCCGCTCCTCTGCGGCAAACTCTCCGACCGACTCTCTCAGGGGGGCCCGGCATGTTGTCTCTCTCTCTCTTTTATAGTCCTCTCCCACCAATCCGTGCTCTGCTGCCCACGTGCTGAGCACGCAGTTCTCCTCCAATCAGGGGTTGGATCAGGAATCAGCTAATTGACGAAACAGCTATGTAAGACTTGTTTACTCCCTCTCAGCACCATGTTGTGGGAGCCGGGCCCTGCTTCCCACAACAAACTCTGATCTTATTTAGACAAGGCCATAATCAAAGTGGAAGTTCTCTCTTCCCTTCAAAGAAGGTACCTTGTTGTGGAGTTTAACTTCTTTGTAGATTCTAGTTGTTAATCCTTTATCAGTTTCATAGTGTGCAAATACTTTCTTCCATTCTGTCAGTTGCTTCTTCACTTTCTTGAGTGTTTATTTTGCAGTATAGAAACTTCTCAATTTGATGTAATCCCAATTGTTAATCTTGGCTTTGATTGCCTCTGGGGTCTTCTCCAAGAACACTTTGCCTGTGCCAAAGTCTTAAAGGTTTCCCCAATGTTCTCTAATAATTTGATGGTTTCAGGTCATAGATTTAGGTCTTTAATCCATTTTGAGTGAATTTTTGTGTAAGGTATAAGGTAGGGGTCTTGCTTCATGCTTCTGCATGTGGAAATCTAGTTTTCCCAGCACGATTTGTTGAAAAGACTGTCCTTGCTCCAGGGATTGGTTTTAGCTCCTTGGTCAAATATAAGTTGGTTATAGATACTTGGGTTGATTTCGGGAATTTCTATTCTGTTCTATTTGTCTATCCATCTGCATGAATGATCTTTCTGACATTTTGTTGGATTTGATTGGCCAGAATTTTGTTGAGGATTTTTGCATCTATGTTCATCAGGGAAATTGGACAGTAGTTAACTTTCTCTGATGTACCTTTTTCAGGTTTAGGAATTGTTGCTCCCCCTCTTCGTGGAGGAACGACACTAAACCCTGCCTAGGCTTCCTATCCGAGTCACGGCACCATTATGTCGCTCCCCCTCTTCATGCAGGAACGACACAGGACCCTGCGTTGTTCTTTTGTCTGCTCGGCCCTCCCCGGGTTTGCTGCTGGTTCTTCCCGGGTTGGCTACCGACCCTTCCACCTCTGTGGAAGGGCGGTTCCCCCTGCCACTTTCCCCACTTCCGCGGGGGAGCGGCACACCGCCGGCCGGCTCTCTTGGGGGCTGCACAGGTGTTCCCTCAGATAGATGTTCCTGGTGCATGTTGTCTCTCTCCTCCTTTATAGTCCTTTTCCACCAATCCCAACTCTGCTACTCACACGCCGAGTACGCTGCTCTCCTCCAATCAGGAGCAGGTCCTACAGTTTATTGGTTGAACTGGAGGCAGCTGTGTAGAAGCTGTTTCCTCCTCTCCAGCGCCATATTGTGGGAGAGCAGATGCATAGAATAAGTCTTAATTCCAGTAACTTAGTCTAGTCCAAGTTGCTCCCAGTTGCTCCCCACAGGAATTAAGGTGATGCTGGCTTTGTAGAAAGAATTTGGTAGTATTCCCTCCCTTTCAATTGTTTTGAGTAACTTAAGAAGAAGTAGAATTAGTTCTTCTTTAAATGTCCATTAGAATTCAGAAGTGAAGCCATCGGTCCTGGGCTTTTTTTTTTTTTTTTTTTTTGGACAGGCTGAGTGGACAGTGAGAGAGAGAGAGACAGAGAGAAAGGTCTTCCTTTTCCATTGGTTCACCCCCCAGTGGCTGCTGCGGCCAGCGCACTGTGCTGATCCGAAGCCAGGAGCCAGGTGCTTCTCCTGGTCTCCCATGTGGGTGCAGAGCCCAAGCACTTGGGCCATCCTCCACTGCACTCCCAGGCCACAGTAGAGAACTGGACTGGAAGAGGAGCAATTGGGACAGAATCCGGTGCCCCAACCAGGACTAGAACCTGGGGTGCCGGCACCGCAGGCGGAGGATTAGCCAATTGAGCTGCGGCACCAGCTGGTCCTGGGCTTTAATACTGATTCAATTTCTTCCTTGGTAATGCATCTGTTAAGGTTTTTTATGTATTCATTACTCAATTTAGGTAGGTTGTATGTGTCCAAAAATCTATCCATTTCTTCTGGCTTTCCCAGTTTGATGGTGAGCAGCTCTTCATTTCTGATGATTGTTTTTATGTCTGTGGTGTCTGTTGTTACATTTCCTTTTTCATCTCTAATTTTATTGATTTGGGACTTCTCTCTCCTTTGTTGGTTAGTTGGGCCAATGTTGTGTCAATTTTGTTTATTTTTTCAAAAAAAAAAAACTAGCCCTTCATTTTGCTGATTTTTTTATTCAGTGTTGTTGATTTCTTCTCTAATTTTAATTATATCTTTTCTCATACTAGTTTTCGATTTAGGTTGCTATTGTTTTTCTAGAACCTTGAGATGCATGGATAGAACGTTTATTTGGTGCCTTTCCAATTTCTTGATGTAGGAACCAACTGCTATAAACTTTCCACTTAACGCTGCTTTTGATGTATCTCATGAATTTTTATATGTTGCATTGTCATTTTCATTTATTTCCATAAATTTTTTATTTCCTTTTTGATTTCCTCTATGACTCACTGTCCATTCAGGAGCATGTTGTTCAGTCTCCATGTGTTTGCATATGTTCTAGAGATTCCTGAGTTGCTGATTTCGAGCTTCAATCCATTGCAGTCTGAGAAGATGCATGATATGATTTCAATTTTTTTGAATTTGCTGAGAATTGCTTATCCCAGAGAAAGTTCCATGCACTGGTAAGAAGAACGTGTATTCTGAAACTGTAGGATAAAAAGTTCTGTAGATATCTGTTAGGTCCATTTGGTCTGTAGTGTCGATTAACTCTTCTGTTTCCTTGCTGATTTTCTTTCTGGTTAATCTGTCCATTGCTGAAAGTGGGGTATTGAAATTCCCATTACTATTGTATTGGAGTCTATGTCTCCCTTTAGATCCATTAACATTTCTTTTAGATAGCCAGGTGCCCTATAATTAAGTGCATATATGTTTATAATGGTTACATCTTCCTGGTGAATTAATCCCTTAATCATAACATAGTGCCCTTCTTTGTCTCTTTATACAGTTTTTGTGTTAAAATCTATTTTGTCTGATATTAGAATGGCTACATCAGCTCTTTTTTGGTTTCTTTTGGTATGGAATATCTTTTTCCAACCTTTCACTTTCAGTCTATGTGCATCTTTGTTGTTGAGATGTGTTTCTTGTAGGCAGCAAATAGATGGGTTTTGTTTTTCAATCCATTCAGCCAGTCTGTTTCTTTTAACTGAAGAGTTGAGGTCATTTACATTCAAGGTGACTATTAATAAATAATGACTTCACACTGCCATTTTTTCCAAAAATATTCCTATTTTTTGCCTTGAATTTCCCTTGAATTTTTATTTGGAGATTTTCTTCCTTTACCTTATTTCATAGTGATGACCATGCTTCTGTGTTTCTGTGTATAGCACATCCTTAAGCATCTTTTATAACTCTGGATGGATGGGGACAAATTCTTTCAATTTCTGTTTGCCATGGAAGTTTTTTATTTCACCCACATTCATAAATGAGAGCTTTTCAGGATACAGTATTCTGGCTTGACAGTTTTTATTTTCTTAAGACTTGGACTATATCTCGCCTAGCCTGTAGGGTTTCTGATGAGAAGTCTGCTGTGAGTCTAATTCGAGATTCTCTGGAAGTAATCTGGCATTTCTCTCATACACATTTTAGAATCTTTTCTATATGTTTTACTGTGGTAACTTTGATTACAATGTGTCGTGGTGAAGATCTTTTCTGGTCATGTCTATTTGGAGTTATATGTGCTTCCTTACTTGGATGTCCCTTTTTTTCCCCAAATTAGGGAAGTTTCTGTTATTATTTCACTAAGAAGGCTTCTCATCTTTTCTCTCTTTCCACACTTCAGGAACTCCCATAACCTGTATGTTGGATGGTTTGATACTGTCCTGTAGATTCCAAAAAATGTTTTTTAGTTTTCTAATTTCCTCTACTTGTGTTTGGTTTGACTATATAATTTCCTGTGCTTTCTCTTCTAAGTTGGATATTCTTTCTTCTCCTTTACCAATTCTGATGTTAAGGCTTTACATAGCATTTTTTATTTGTTTTATTGAATTCTTCATTTCATTTTGATTTCTCTATAAGCTCTCAATTTCATGGGAGAAATTTTTTCATGTCCTGTATAAATTTCAGTAGTTCGTGCACTTGCTTCTGATTACTTCTATGCAATATTATGGTCAAGTTTTTGAATTCTGTTTCTTGCATTTCTTCAATCTTATCATCTTCATAATGTAGTATTTAAGTATTTTGTTCTTTTGGGGTGTCATGTTGTCTTCCTTATTCTTGTTTCTTGAATTAGCTTCTAGTGGGTGTGGCCAGGGAACTCTTTTCAGTTCTCCAGGGTAAAGGGCATGTCTGAGGTGACACACCCAGGTTTGGCATGGTAAATCTCTCTCTCTCTCTTTTTTTTAATCAGAAGGGAATTTTATTCTGCTCAGTTGAGCTCCTCTCCTCAAAGGAGACCTGTTCCTGAGCGCTAGCCCCAGTGAGTATAATATTAGTCTGCTCTGCCCCAAGGACCACACGAAAGATCTGCACAATCCTCAGTGTAAGCTCAAATTCCCCAGCAGTGTCCCTCACCATGAAACCAGGAAGCCCTGAGCATGTGGAGTCTCCCACAGTTTCTGCCCAAAGTCCCAGCTACACCATGAGTCCTCCCACACAGTCTGTTGTTTTTTTCACAGTCCCAGCACACAAGCCTCCCACAGTCCCAAGCGCCCAGCCCCCTGTTAGTTCTCCCCACCAGAGTCAAGAGTCTCCACTCAGCTGATTGCTGGGCACAGATATGAGCTGCTACAGCTGTTACACATGTCCAGAATGGTGCCCACTCTATCAGCTTGTTACTGGATGCCACTGGAAAGTGATCAAGGAGAGAGAAACGTGTCCCTCTTATTTTTTTTCCCCTCCTCTAGTTTCACAGGTACACTATCTCCTACAGGGCCAAGCCATGTTCCCTCTAGGCTCTCCATGTAGCTTTAGTGCCAATGAGTTGAGCTGCTGTGGTCTGGTCTCATCTTAATTTCCAACGCTGATGCATAAGCCCTTGGCTGCTGGACTCCTGAGTTGTGGGCATCACACCCTCCACATAGGTCCACTGTGTCCCTCTAATTTGCATAGAGTTTCCTCTGCCATTTTCTCCCTAACTCTTCCCTGAGACTGCACTCTCTCCACCTTTTTTTAATCTATCTTCTCCTAGACTAGACCAGTAAGCTCCCTCCCTACTCCACCATCTTGGAACTCCGACCCACAGTTTCTGAACAATTAGCTATGAAGAGGAGGTTCCCCCAAATTATCTCCTTCATTTTAAAAAAATTATTATTATTTGACAGACAGGGAAGAAAGGACATAAAAGGGAAAAAAGACCTCTCATTTTCTGTTTACTTCCCAAATGCCCACAATGGCAAGGACTGGGCAAAGCCAAGCCTGGGAGCCCACCAAAGTCACCTCATTAGAACAAAAAACATTCCTACAACCCGGGAAATTCCAAGGGATAAGGATCTCTGTGTCATGAACCAAAATAACAGGCCAAATATTAGAAAAGGCATCTCTTCCATGCCTAAAGCTCAAGAAATCATAGGGGTTTTAGGAGTTCTGTGACAGGAACTGAGGACAGAGACTAAATATAGATATCTTATTATAGCACCATATGACATAATAAATTGGGAGAGATGGCCTGGCATGAAAGGCATCATAACTTAGCAAGAACATGCTTTGGCAGGTTATTCAATGAACAACATGGAGAGAATGGAAGGTTAAATTGGTCATGGTTTTACAATGCTTGTGGTACACTGGCACTAAAGCAGGGGCATGTGTACAGAAGAATCAGAAAACATCCACAACTTTATAGTATAATAAAAGATAAGAAATGGCTGTCTCAAGCAACAGGGTTTTGGGTGAGAAAAGACAGAATATGGTATGATAAATTGCAGCCCAGAGAATCCTCGAGGAAGAACAAACTAGTAAACATGGAAAGCCAGCAAAGGACAATGTGGTTGTTTTTTTGTTTGTTTTATTTACAAAGAACAGAAATTTCTTACAACGTGATTTTAAGAAGTACAAAACTAACCTAAACATCCAATTAAAATATTGATATTGTCTGTTTAACAATGATGGATCACCATTATCCAACCCAGTAGCTGACTTAATCATTTTATTTCACTACTACTAATTATAAATGTTAAATTGTTAGGTTAATCTGTTTTAAAGGAAGGGATTTTTTTAGGCCAGCTGTTTATGGAAAGGGCTGCAAATTGAGAAATTAAAGCTACTGTAAAATTGTGTATTTAATCTCTCCTGAGCTTCAGATTTTTTATTTAAACTGCTCACTAGACATCTTTGCAGAATAACCTTACATGCTTCTGACCTAACATGTCCTAAATTGAACTCTGGATCTTGCAGGGTATCCCATTTCAGTGTCCCTAGTAACAGTCCCACCATCCATTCAGACTGGCAAGCTATAAGCCTGGGTATTCTCTCTCTCTCTCTCTCTCTCTCTCTCTCTCTCTCTCTCTCTTACCCTCTCCCCTTCTCTCCCTCTCTCCCCACCTCCAAACTCTCACTCTCCTCCCCAATACACACACATCCTTACCGAAGACCATGCAGACCACGTGATTTGGGGGGTCTCTCCTGTCACTATAATCACTATTTGAGGCTGTATCCTCATTTGCATCAAGATGGCTGCAGCCTGGACTCTGGGCTGTCATCCTCCACTCTAAACTGCTGCTGAAGTCACCTTCCCCAAAATAGAGCTTTCTTGATCACTGATAATTTTCCTCTAATACCTTTTTTTTTGGAGTTTTCTTCTGACTATACATTCCAATAAGTAAAAGATTTATCTCACACACATTCATTGGTAAATCATATATTTGTTATTATTTGTAAATAATAGTTAATAAAATTACTGCATTAATATTGTACACAAAAACATGAAAATTTACAGAGTGAGATAAATGTGAAATAAATCCTATTTTCAAAATGTTTTTTAGTTGGTTGAAGGTACTACATAATTTGGGGGAATTTTTATTATAAGACAACATATGAATCTGTTTCTGAGGGCAGTTTATATTGGTTTTTAGTTTGATGGTTGTCAGAGAAATGGAATATACATCAGGAAGAACCACATATAGAAACAGGAAATATAACCACGAATGAGCATATGAAATCGCCATACTAATTTTTCCCTTTTTTTAAGCTTTATTTATTTATTTATTTGAAAGGCTGAGTTACAGATAGAGGCAGAGGCAGGAAAAAACGTTCTTCCATCTGCTGGTTCACTTCCCAAATGGCTGCAATGGCTAGAGCTGGGCCAATCTGAAGCCAGCAGCCAGGAGTTTCTTCTGGGTCTCCCAGGCAGGTGAATCTGGTCTTCCTCACTGATTGCTCCATTCCATGCAGCCTGCCCATCAGCCACAGTGAACTCATCATCTTTGAATCTCTGGTGGTATTTTTTTCTTTCACATTTCCTCTCCAGAATAGTCTTGCCCACACACTCTGCCTCATGCCCAAACCCTGCTCACCAGGGACATTCTTCTTCATTATACCAGACAGGACACTAATGAGAGCCTTTCTCTGAGGTTGTTCCTGAATGCCTGGTGTTCCCTTAGACCTGTGTTCATACCTTTTAACACCCTTCAAGTCACACTATGCACCCCTGTATTTCCCTGTGCTGTAAGTCCCTTGAGATCAAAGACCATTTGGGTAACCCGTGGACTATCCAGTAGAAGACACCACAAAACTGTTGAATAAACTACAAACTTTGAGAAATTCAATCAATTTAAAGTTATAAAAACCAAAGAAGAGCAAATATCTGTTAAAGAATCAGAGACCAAAAGAGAGAAGTTTCTGATGAGAGGCAAGGAATCCGTTATCCCTTGCTGTCATACTGGCTGAACCATTCATGGCCAGAATATAGAGGAACTATAATGAAGGTCAAGGTAAGGTTTAATTAACCAAGGATAGCTCTCAATTAAAAATTGCTGGGCTAGTACTGTGGCGTAGTGGATTAAAGCCCTGGATTGCAGTGCTGGAATCTCATATTGGTACCGGTTCAAGTCCCAGCTGCTCTGCTTCCAATCCTGCTCCCTGCTAATGTACCTGAGAAAGCAGAGGAGGATGGTCAAGTCCTTGGGCCCCTGCACCCATGTGGGAGACCCGGAAGAAATTTCTGGCTCCTGGCGTCAGATCAGCTCAGCTCCAGCCGTTGTGGCCACTTGGGGAGTGAACCAGTGATTGGAAGATCTGTCTCTCTCTCTCTCCTCCTCTCTCCCTCTCTCTCTCCTCCTCTCTGTCCCTCCCTCCCCTCTCCTTCAAATAAATAAAACAAATCTAAAAAGAAAATTGCTGCATTTTCTTCCAGAGGATCCCAAGATGGAAAGCCACATGGGCACTGGGCTCCAAGGAGTCGCAATGAAAGACTTCTAAAAGATTTAGTCTTGTCCTCAGAGTCTGGGGGGAGTTTAAAGCCAGCTTCACCCCTTGAAAGATAATTACTAATCAACAAATTAATTACCTGTTGCCTTTAAAATGTATTGTGCTGAATATATTGAGTATGGAAAGAGTTGACTCCCTTCAGCTACATCTATTCTTTTTTTTTTTTTTTTTTTTTTTTTTTTTTTTACAGGCAGAATGGATAGTGAGAGAGAGAGAGAGACAGAGAGAAAGGTCTTCCTTTGCCGTTGGTTCACCCTCCAATGGCCGCTGTGGCTGGCGCACCACACTGATCCAAAGCCAGGAGCCAGGTGCTTATCCTGGTCTCCCATGCAGGTGTAGGGCCCAAGCACTTGGGCCATCCTCCACTGCCCTCCCGGGCCACAGCAGAGAGCTGGACTGGAAGAGGGGCAACCGGGACAGAATCTGGCACCCCGACCAGGACTAGAACCCGGGGTGTGGGTGCCGCAGGCAGAGGATTAGCCTATTAAGCCACGGCAACGGCCTTCAGCTACATCTATTCTAAGGAGGATATAAAGATACATACATCTAACTCATTTATTTTTCTTAGTTTATTTACAGTATTATATAAAATCATAAATGTTTCTATCACAGATTGGCTTTGCATGATCCAAGGTAATATTTAGCTCCTTTTGGTGCCCTTTATGCATCATATGCTCATGATACCTATACCAATATATAATAATTTTCACTTTTGCTTTCTCTATGCCTTTGGTATTGGTCAAGCTAGAAATTAGGACTTGGGGGAAGAGTTATTTGAACTCCCTTCTGGACTTCATCTATAAAATGATGATGCTTTCTAGCTAACTCCCAAATATTTAGTCCTAAGTGCCCATACAATGTTGTGATGGTGATAGTACTTCTTATTTCAACATTTAGACCATGAATAGATGCTGGAGTCCTAACAAGGCACTGATTCCTATGTGCTATCATCTTATACCATCTTGACTATCTTACTAATTCACATCTTGGTAATGAACATGCACACCTCAATCTTACATGGTATTATGGATACATTAATAAGTGGTTCATTGTAGCATATCTCTTGAGGTTATAAGTTATACTTAAAGCAGTGTTACAATTGCTCAGTGGTAAAAAAAAATCAGATAAAATGAAAAGAATTTGAGCAGATGTTTTAAAACATTCATTAACTCTGCCATTCCTTTTTAGTCTCTCATGTTAGATATTTGTGAAAATGTGTGATTGAAATTCTCAGCATATTAGCTTTAAGAAGGTGGTTGTGTTATATGAAAATATTTGAGATTCACTTCACACAAAGACAAATGGCTTAACAGGGGAGTAGATGTCACTGACAGATATAGGCAGAGACAACACAAAATTGTGAGATCAAAAACACTATTCAGTGCCCAGCAACGTATTAAAAATATCATTTATCTGCATAGCATTTCAGAGTTTACAGCATGAGTCATCACTGCTTTATCTCTTTTAAGCACACAAAGTGTTGGGAGACGTAGGGAGCAAGTTGAGTTGACATAATCCCTGCCCTTTGGAGAAAGAAACCCCAAGCGTGATGAAAACTGATTCTATTGTTCTCACATTGATAGCTATGACTGTGTAAGGATTGATTTTTACTCACAAAGCTATATTCAAGCACAAGAAATTTCTGTGTCAAAGGTATCATTCAGAAAATTGTAGAGAAAACATAGGATAATTTGACCTCATTAAAATTTTTCATTCTTTACACACATTCACTCTGCAAGTAGAGAATGACCATAAACATTATTAAAATGAGCAGGCTTACTCGTGCTGATAGAACCTTGCTTTTTTAATGATTGCTGTATTCCCCAGAGTATAATCAAGCTGGAAGATCTTTCCCAGCTGTTTTGTCATTGAAAAGCTCAGATGACCCAAGCCTGGAGTTGATTGACCTTGGCTAAATCATAAGATGATGCTGACAGGCAGAGAGAGTGAATTGTTCACTTCTATTTTGCTATATGATATTATGTAATAGCAACAGCATTAATGCCTCCCTCAAAGACTCCACACAAAACTGGATGCCTTCCTTGACCTGGTAATCTCTGCTCACCCCCTGCTGTAGCTAGGCTATTTTCAGTTGAATGCTAACCCTAGCCCTCCTATGCAAGATGAATACCCATGAAAGACACTACTCATAATCACTGAGATTCCTACTTTCCCATTCTTTCTGAGTACTCCTTGAAAGTTAGGCAATGTCTATGTGACTTCCTTTGACCAGCAAAATGTGATAAGTGACCTGTGTCACTTCTGGGTGAAAGCACTTAATGGTGGGTGCACAATTCTCCAAACTGTCTTCTCCTACCATGATTCTTACAGAGATGTCACAGGAAAGCAGGCTGGAATGATGAGTCACCATGGCAGCTGCCCTGCAGGTTCTGCACATGCAGGAAATTAATTTTTGCTGTTTTAAGCCATTGAGATGTTGGTAGCATTTGTCACAGCAGCATAATCCAAGCTAAACTGGCTGATAGTCTCTCACTAGGTTGCCTCACCAATGAGCACCATTTCTGCAGCAGCAAACAGCTACATATGCAGTGCCAGGTTGATACCTGAATTGGCCGAAGTCACTGGTTGAGAGCTGCCTGCAAGCACCAGGAAGCTGGCTGGGATACACCATATCGTGTGTTTCATGCTCTTGCCAGGTTCCCGCATGAGTACAAAGGGTTTCCCAACACACATCGCCCTCTGGATTTACCACCAAACAGGAATCAGTTTTATTGGAGGAGGATGTAGTTTAATTTAGAACACACTAGAAGCCAGTGGGAAATTCAGATGAAATGCATAGCAAGTAATTGGAAATGCAGAAATGGCATTTAGAAACAGGCTAAGCATGTGAGTGTGGATCCAGAAGTAATCTCTGCACACTTCAAAGGTGAACATGGGAAATGAATAAAATTTCTTAGGAGGTGGCAGACAGTGGGGGAAAAAAATCAAGAAACAAGTTTTAGGAAACACTCATATTTGGGAGACAGAGAGAGAGGGAAAGGAGCAAGGAAGGAAGAGATTCAACCTATGATGACAGTACCCATTCATTTCCAGAGCTAAGAATATCATAGCTTCATTAATAAATTCATGTAAATTTAAAATTCAAGGTTTTAATGAGGATAAAAATGGGCTCCTCCTTAACAATCCATTTACTCTCTCAGATATGAAAATAGATGGCCCATCTGACAGGCAGCTGGACAGTATCTGTAATAAAAAGCAAAATGATTTTTTAATTCCATGTCTCAGAGCCAATTTATCAAGATTTAAAGTAGAAACAGAACTTTTTTAGCTTGTGTGATTTGCTCTGCATTATAGTCATTCATTTATCCCACAAACTTATCCTGCATCTCTGGCATGGCACCCAGGGGGTGCACTCATCATTCCGGGGTCAGCTCCCTCATGGCAAGGGGGAGCCCATCTCACAGCTGCTCCCCCTGCAGGCATGGTGGACCTGGCGCCAGCTTTGCCCCTGCAAGGATGGCCTTGAAAGTTATCAGCTAACATTTTCTGAACCCTGGGTGGGTGCGCCAAGCACTGTACGAGGTGCTTTCTGTGGACTTTCTCATTTAATCTTCAAGACAACCAAATCAGAGGGTTCTAGTTTCATCTCTGTTTTATATAGTTTGGGAAGCAAAAACGTTCAGCCAGGCCTCAAAATAGGCTGGCCAATGCCAAGCAAGCTACTCCAGGCCTTGCTACTGAATAGCTGGTCGTCAAACTGGCAGCATCCACCTCACCTGGCCACTCGCTAGAAGTGCAGATCCTCAGGTCAGCCCCAACGGGAATCTGATGATAACAAGACCCCCAGGTGATCCGACTGCACTGGCCTGGATCAGTCCACGACCAAGATCTTGCTTTAATGAATGCTGGGGGGAGACGTAATCTCTTCCCCAGTGGCGATTTGGGGGAAATAAACAGATGTGCGTTCCGCAAGAACTGAAGGAAGACGGTCTCCAACGCTAGCGATCACTTTGACCAGCAAGGGTCGGGACCACTTCCAAAAGCAGCAGATTACTGAGCTGCGTCTGGAAGCCAGAACGTTTTCTTAATTCATTTCATTAAAAGTAGGTGCTGTTCCAAATGGACAAGAGCCCACGTCAATAATCTTCTGGAGTTAGTTCCTCTGGCCCGGATGCCTGGATTTCAGTTTCCAAATGGAAGCCAAAATATCAACAGCATCAACAAGCAGATCTGGAGCCTCAAGTCATAAAACTTGCTAATATTAAGCTGTTAGTTGTACTCAGAATTGCTTAATTAATAATGTTCATGGCAAACTAGTTCGCCCCTCTTTGTCAATCATGCCTCAGAGATGCGTATAAACGCTCCGGGTAAACAGCTGGGCGCCCTGCTTGGGCACAAGCCCCCAGCCCGCAGGCACGGAGTTCAGGGCGTGGCGTCGCTCTTCCAAGCCCCTTGTGCCAGCCGTGCCTGACTGCCCCTTCTCGGGTGGGGCCCACAACCCGCTTCATTTCACCGGTTGGCACTTTCTTTCATGTTACCAGTTCAGCCCCGCTTCCCAGGGCCGGGAAGCAGCGACCTCGGGCGGATCCCCTCGGACTAGCTTGGGCCTCTCCCCGGCAGGGGTCCCCACCTGCACCCGCACCCCAGGGAAGGGGCGGTGCTGGCCAGGCTCTCTCGGGTGGACTCGCCAAGCCGCGGCGATGGCAGACGGCGAGTCACGTGCGGCGGTGGGGGCGGAGCGCAGCCCGCCGGGTGGGTGGAGAAAACAAAGCCCCCAGCTGTCAGCCGAGAAAGGAGGCGACAGCTCCGGAGCAGGTGAGTCAAGTGCATTTAAAGCGGTACCGCTCCCGTGCACCCAGACACCCCCTGCCAAGGCTCAGCCCCTCCCAGGCGGCGTGCTGGCCGCGCCTCCTCCCGCCGCAGCCCGCAGGTCGCGATGCAAGCGGAGCCCGGGGTCCCCGAGCGCAGCAAGAAGTTGTGCTGGGGTCGGCGCCGAAGCTCCTGGGTGTGCACCCCGTCGCGCTCCCAGCAGCTGCGACTCCCCCTCGGGGTCCAGCGCTGCGCGCTCGGGGAAGCGGGAAGGGAGTTGGGGCTGCCACGCTGGCGGAAGCAAAGTGCACAGCCTGGGGGTGGTGGGGACAGGAGGGGCAATTAGGGCAGGGGGACTTGGCGTTGTTGAAGGTGGGCGTCCCGAAGCTCGAGAGTGGAGGTCACCTGGGCTGGGGGCGAGGGGCGGGGGGGAGCTGGCGGGGCTGCGCGCTTCGGGGCAGACCAAGAAGTGCAGCGCGCTGGCGCCCGCCGGCTGCGGAGTAGCCCAGGGACCCAGGCCCTGCTGTCGACCCCCGGGGTTCCCCTCTGGCGGAGATCAGCCTCGTGGCTCTCAGCTTCACTCTCTGGGACTCGGGAGCGGGGCAAATGGGATAGGGAGCAGGTAATTACTGAGCGCCCAAGCGGTTCTTCCGCAGGGAGCGCCATGCGCGCCGGACGAGGGCTGCTCAGTCCACCCCTGCTTCGCTAGGGAATTTTTCGGGCTCTCTATCCTTAGAAAGGCTGCGCCTTGGCCAGAAATCCCACAAAAGGCCGGGAGGAGGGGTGGGCACGGAAAGATCCTCCCTTCCGAGCCTGGAGCGCTCTTAGGAACGCAGACTTTCAAACCCCAAAGGGCTTGCGGATAGGGTCCCTCCTTGGCCAGTGCAGTGGCGAGTGCAGCGCTGCCACCTCGGGGGAAGGGCCGCTGCAGCCGCTCGGTGGGGAGGCGCCTTTGTCTTAACCCTGAGTCCCCTTCTGTTAGTCCTCCCCGGATCGGGAGCTTGCGGAGTACTTAATATTCGGAAATAGGCCATCCCTTTGCCTCAGCACCTGTCGTCTTCCCCATCACTTGCTCCCGTCCCCTTCTAAAAAAAAAAAAAAGAAAGAAAGAAAAGAAAGCAAAAGAAAAAAGAAAAAGTGGCCCGGACCTGCTAGGCGAGAGGCGGTCACTAACAGCATCTTAGCGCAGCCAACGCAAAATTAAGGGTTAAGTGTTCAAACCCACGCCGCCCGCGCTCAAGGATAAGGAGGAACTTCCTTGATTAGCGCAGTATCTGCCCCGGGGCCGCGCTGCGAGGCGAGGTCGCTCCCAGCCGCGCGAGGTGGAGCGCGCGGTACAGTCTGGGCTGAAGTCAGACGCCGCGCCTGCTTCCCGTCTGAGAGGACCCACAACTTGCAGCTTGGCTGAACAAGACACTGTGGAATGAAACAGCACAGAGATCAAAAGGTAACTGGAAGAGTAGTAAGCGTTCGAGGTGCTTCTCTAGGCGAAGTTTGTAGCAAGTACCCAGAGTGGGGGTGGGGGTCGGTAAACAGTGCTTGTTTACTATCGAGTCTTCTGGAAATAACCCCTTGGTTTGCAATCATTTTCTGGCGATCTCATGAAAGACTTAAAGTTGGGGCTGTTTGTCAGGAGCTCTCTCTGACGGCAGGTTTGGGAGCCCAGCGAAAGGTTTAAACTTAAATAGGCTTTACCGGGTAAGAGTTCCTTGCAGGGGAAAAGCAATGGTTCTCCTAAGCACTGGTTCCCAAACTTGGCTGCACATTGAAATCACCTGGGAAGCTTAGAAAACTCCTGCGGTCCGGTCCAAATCCCATCTTAAAGTATTTAAAGGTTTGAGGGTGAGAATTGGGCACCTGTGTTTAAGGAGGTGGGGAACCTCCAGGTGATTCCATTGTGCAGCCAAGTTTGGAAACCACTGGCACAAAGGATGAGTTCAGTGGCCGACAGCAGCAGGCATTGCGAGACAAAATGCCTGTTTAACTACTTGAGTGGGTGAGAGGACAGATACTGAAACTGGGGCGCTGATGACTAAGGTCTTGGGCCAGGGGACTGTCAGCTGACAGCCTCGCTGATGGTGCCACCTACCACATCGTTTTTCCCTGCCCTGCCTGGACTCTGGCTCCTGTTGGAAAGATGCAAGTTCACTGTCAATGCCTGGTTTCTGCCCTGTTGTTAAGGGAGCCGAATAAAAACTTTTATTGCTGTGATGACTCATGTGTAGCAGGCAGCAGGGAAGCCCAGCAGCCACCCTCGTGAGTCAGCAGGCTGCTCTCCAAAGTGAGCCTGGTGAATAGGAAGTAATGACAGCGAGTAGCTCATTGAGAGGCACACACTCCACTCCTCTGAAAGCACGTTCTAGTATCCGATCAGGGTCTGTTTGCTTGTAAGGTGCTCCCTTGTCCAGTACCCCATTCTACCTACTTCCTAGAATGTTGTCGCCTGTTGGAAGACAAAACTCCAAGCCAGCTCGACATCTTGTGGTTTCCTTGGTGGGCGGTGTTATAAAAAAAAACTTTAGGGAAAGTATAAGCCAGTTTGGGTTATTTCAGTTTTGTGAAGTAGACAGAAGGAATGTGCACCACCTAAATTTCAAATAAAATAAAAGCCAAACAGTGATTATAAATTCAGAGCTGGATTCAAGGGTACATTTAGATAGTTAAATCTCACATTTTACATGAAATTTTGATTGCTACTAACCCCTGGTTTCTTTTAAGATAGTCATCCTCAAAGGATGGTCTAAAATAAGTTGTTTAAAGATGCACTGGAAGTTTAGTAAATAACCTTTTTGTTACTATTTCAGATTTTTTATCTCTTCTTTTTCATTATTGTTAACATGCTCTCTACCATTGCCTAAATACTTTCTTCCCATCTTCAATTCCTTGAAGAATCAGCAGTGTCTGGCACATAGCAAACCCTCCATGTCGTCAGGTATTGAACCTTCTCTGGGCCTCTTGTGCCAGACCCATGGTTTCCTGCTTGGTGTTCTTTGATCTCATAGGGGCCTTTATGTCTGCAGCTCCCAATGCAGAGGGTAAGACCCTGTGTGTTTGCAGGTGCTGCTTGTTGGTACTGAAGATTTTCAGATGGGGGGGGGGGGATCACTAGAAAACAAAGCATCCTGAGTACACTCAGTTTTGTTATTCTCCAAGACAGACATCCTGGATATGTAGGAACCCAAGATCTATTACAGTTCTCAAGTGCCAATATGAGAGCTCATGGGTTCACTTATATTTTCACACAGAACATTATGCCTTTTTGAACAGAAATGATCATTGTTAACATTTAGCCACACCTTTACTCTCCACCCATTGGGGGAAAAAGCACATATCCAGCCATGTGGATTCCTAAAGGAATTCATAAGCTAGGAGAGTTATTTCAGAATAGGTTGTTAAACCATTCATTGTCATCTTCCCACTGCACAAATATATTTACGTAGCATATTTTAGAGTGCAAAGTTGGTTGTATTCTTTGATAGATACCCCCCCAAAATGTTAAGATTTCTGGGTGTAGGCATTTGGCACAGTGGTTAAGAAGCTACCTGGGAGGTGCGCATCCCACATTAAAGTGCCTGGGTTCAGGACCTAGTAGATGCTGGCTTAAGTAGTTGAGTCCCTTCCACCTACATGGGAGACCTGAATTAAGTGCTAGGCTCCTGGCCTTGGCTGACCCAGCCTTGTGGTGTTGCAGACATTTGGGGAGTGAATTAGGGGATAGAAGATCTGTCTGTGTGTGTGTGTGTGTGTCTCAAGGTGATAATTTTTTAATGTCCAAAGATCAAAATAATGTAAATACATCTATTCTCATCTCTGTGTAACTTTAAAAGGGACTGGATGTGGACTTCTGATACCAAAAGATCGAAATATGGACTAGAAAAATAGAATAGAATACATTTTAGTCAAAGTATTTGTCAGAGGATGGAGTGTACCCAAGTCTGTAATGTTTACAAATAGGCTAAAAGGGGTGACATGGGTAGAAAGGATGTTATCTTAATTTTAGAAGCTCTACAATATTTTTGAGGATAAGCAACAACCACCCTATCTTATGATCTCATATTTATTTAATCTTTTGGTCTTATTAACCTATCAGACCTAAATATAACTAAGGAGGTAGTATTCCCAGGCACTAAATAGCACCAGTAAATCAAAGAGTTCAGTGATGGTGAAAAGTGGCAATGCCAAGGTTTGAACACTGGGTTACTGAATGCTTTTCCAGCATCTAGTACATCGTACAGATTTTGATGTAGTCTTGCCTGGAGGCTTTGGTGAGACGAGATCTTTTTTTTTTTTTTAGATTTTATTTTTGTATTTGAGAAGTAGAGTTGTAGACAGAGAAAGGTCTTCCATCTGTTGGTTCACTCCCCAAATGGCCTCAATTGCTGGGGCTGAGCTGATCTGAAGCCAGGAGCTTCCTTTGGGTCTCCAATGTGGGTGCAGGGACTCAAGCTCTTGGGCCATCCTTCCCTACTTTCTCAGGCCATAGCAGAGAGCTGGATCAGAAGAGGAGCAGCTGGAACACAAACAGGCCACCACATGAGATGCTGGCACTACAGGCAGAGGCTTAACCTACGATGCCACAGTGCCAGCCCCAAGATCATTTCTGATTATTTCTTCCCTGCTTAAAATAAGAGGAAACTTTCACTACATCATGTTCTCACTGACTTCATTCTTAAATAGATAACCTTTGGACCATGCTACCTTCAAATAATCTTTTAGCTTCTTATCTAGGTAACTGGAGTAACAACTTCTTTAAATCTTTTCCCAGGTCACAGAAGCATAAACTGTTTTAGGGCCCCTCATGGTTAGTGCTACCACCCAAAGAAGCTTAAATGCCTTGTTCAACATCTCAGCTAAGGAGCCTTGCAACTTGTGCTGGAATATCTCCCTGGAAGCACCTTTTTTTTTTTTTTTTTTTTTTTTTTGACAGGCAGAGTGGACAGTGAGAGAGAGAGACAGAGAGAAAGGTCTTCCTTTGCCGTTGGTTCACCCTCCAATGGCCGCTGCGGCCGGCGCGCTGCGGCCGGCGCACCACGCTGATCTGATGGCAGGAGCCAGGAGCCAGGTGCTTTTCCTGGTCTCCCATGGGGTGCAGGGCCCAAGCACCTGGGCCATCCTCCACTGCACTCCCTGGCCACAGCAGAGAGCTGGCCTGGAAGAGGGGCAACCGGGACAGAATCCGGTGCCCCAACCGGGACTAGAACCCGGTGTGCCGGCGCCGCAAGGCGGAGGATTAGCCTAGTGAGCCGCGGCGCCGGCCTGGAAGCACCTTCTAGTACTGGAAGCTCTCTTTGCAGCATTCACCTCAAATGATTCACCCACAACCATCTTAAGTGTGGAAGGAACTTAATTCTCCTTAATCTGGGATAAAACCTAATCTAGCTACCATTTTTTAAATCTATTAATTCCACAGATTTTTTTTCACTCCAAACTTGCAACATTTGAGAAGTGTTCAAAAAGTAGTTTGTCACACCAGAGCTTTATAGAATGAAATTATTGAAGAATTTGCTGCCAAAGTAATCTAGTAAAATACACATTTCAAAAAGAACTTAACACACTTCACACAGTAACATTCAGCTGGTATTGAGTTGAAGCCCATGGCTTCCTCTGTTTTGGGGATTAGCAAGCAATGGCCCTCAAGGTTTTTTGTTTTTTTGTTTTTTTGTTTTTTAAGGCTTTTTAATGATTGAAAAAATATCCAAAAAGGAAAAAATATTTGGGAAAACTTAAATTAGGTGAAATTCAAATTTCTGTGTCCAAAATAATCCTTTATTGGAATGCAGTCACATTATTTGTTTACTTCTTATCTACAGCTGCTTTGGGACACTGAACAGGGTGCAATGGTTGCCCACTGATACTTACAGAAAAACTCTGACCTCTAATTCCAATTCAGTGTACTCCAGTTTGAAATGAGAATTCTGGTCCTTAAAGCCTTAATCTGTTCTGCCTTCTTATTCCTTTAGGTGATCTGTGTATTCTAACTTTTTTTTTTACCTTTACTGATCTCTAAAGATAGAAGATGGGGTGTATACACACACACACACACGTGTGTGTGTGTGTGCATTTATTTAACAAAAGCAGCACATTTCTAACATGGATTTTAGTGGTGTGGTCAGCTGCAAAGCAGTGCTATGCTAACTATTCACTTTCTGCAGCTCTAAAAACGTGAGAACACTCCCTTAAGAGTAATTCCAGGGTGAATACTTGCCTTAACTCTTTACTGGAAGGTATTTCTCTTTCTCCAATCTATGAGGACATTTTTATCCTTATTTTAGTGTATGAAGGCATCATTTGAAGACTTACTCAGATTTAGAAATTTTCATTGACTGTCACTTCATACACTGAAAGCACAATATGGAAACTTGTTGCTTTTGGAAACAGCTCTGTTCTTCCTTTTTATGTTTTGAGATTATTTACTTATTTATTTATTTGAAAGGCAGAAATGCAGAGAGAGGTGAGAGAAAGATCTTCTATCTGCTGGGTTACTCACCAAATGGCCACAACGGCCGGGGCTGGGCCCCCAAAACCAGGAGCTCCATCCGGGTCTCCCACATGGGTGCAGGGGCCCAAGAACTTGGGCCATCCTCCACTGCTTTCCAAGGCGCATTAGCAGGGAGCTGGATAAGAAGTGAAGCAGCCAGGATAGGAACCAGCGCCCATGTGAGATGCTAGTGTTACAAGTCCGCTATGCCACAACACCAATCCCAGTTGAATCATTTCTGAAAACAACAAAATCATAAGTGCATTTAATCCCAGCCTAGGACTGTTGATAGTAATGGCATGTAGATCACTAACTCCCAAGGCAATGGAACCCATGAGTGCTAGCAAGGCAGTAATTAGGGGTAAAGGAGGGGAATGTGTAACTCCTGAGTGAAGAACCAGTCCAAGTGCGATGAACTTTCCTCCCTTATAATCTAATTTCACCTGAAAGCATTTTAATATAACTTATGCACGCCATATATGAGGGTATTTTTAAAAAATTGGAAAATGTGTATTACGAAAAAGCTGCATTATTGCACCAAAGTGAACTTGTCTGCTAATTCCATTTCCCACAAACTTTTTGAATGTCCTCATATTGCTAATAGTTCTCTGCCCATCAGTTCTTAAAACTAGGGGAAAATTGGATTTACTCTTGCTGTCAGTTGCTTAAATAGGAACAAGACATTCATAAGTACTTTGCTATCAGGCAGACTTTCAGCCTAACTTACAGTCTAGCAGCAATGACTGTTGGCCTAGGAATTAGGTAGGAGAAAGGAAAATAAGAAAAGGCAGCTAGAAAATGGAATAATGCCTTTTAGTTTTGTTACAGTGTTTGAAACTACTTATAGGATGTCATGGATAAAAGTGAAGTCGCAGGACTAGATTACCCTCTTCAAAAGCTTGTGAAAAGAGCTTTCAGCAGCTGATAAGAGATGAGAAAGTAAAACTGCCTTGCATGTTCCTTCCTTCTTCAAAGATTCTCTTAAATCCAATCAGCGCACCAGGGATTTTGATGTTAGGAAGATAAACATTTCATAACCCTCACCAGGGAACCATCTTCTCCATTTTCCTCCCGATTTCTTCCACCCTCCATAAGGTGAAAGAGGAGGAGCTGGAAGAGAAACCTCCCTCCTGCCCCCTCCGTCCTTCCCCACCAGAAGCTGTGGGTAGAAGACTGTTGCTTTCATTCCCAGCTTGCCTTCTAGCATCATTTTTTCAAGTGTCCACAAATCCCCCAGGGGAGCTGCCACACATCAACAGTGGTAACAGCCAAGTCAAGTCCTGAAAACAATTCCCTGTCCACAAGACGTTTAAACACCCCCTCTGTGGGTCTGTTATTCACCCTCCGCACATCCTTCAGCTCCTCAAGGTAAGAGGTAAGGTAGAATTTGGGGATATATTTTTATCTACAGATTGTCAGGTTTAATGCAGACAAACCACTTAAAGCTGAATTTCAGGTAAACAATGATTTATTTTTAGTGTATGTCCATAGACTGTAAATATGACATGGGATATACTTACACTAAAATTTGTATGCAATATTCAGATTTTACTGGGCATTTCATTTTGTCATCCTGTGCTGAGTTTTACTTTTGTTTTTGCTAAATTTAGCAATTCTACTTTTATCACATAATTTTTTTTTTTTTTGACAGAGTGGACAGTGAGAGAGAAAGACAGAAAGGTCTTCCTTTGCCGTTGGTTCACCCTCCAATGGCCGGGCGGCCAGCGCACCGCGCTGATCCGAAGCCAGGAGCCAGATGCTTCTCCTGGTCTCCCATGGGGAGCAGGGCCCAAGTCCTTGGGCCATCCTCCGCTGCACTCCCGGGCCACAGCAGAAAGCTGGCCTGGAAGAGGGGCAACCGGGACAGAATCTGGCGCCCCAACCGGGACTAGAACCCGGAGGATTAGCCTATGGAGCCATGGTGCCGGCCATCACATAATAAATTTCAAATGGCTAGGTTTCCTGATCTATTCAATATCTTATCTGAGGTTGTATTTCTGTGATAATAGTTGAAAATATCTGAGCTGCCTTCACCTACCAAAGAAAAACAATCAGGTCATTAGCTGAAGTTTGTTACCTAATTTGCTTAATTAAGAGGAAAATAAAACCAGGAGCAAGCCTTGGCCTAGCAGGGAGTGCTTCCCACACTGGAGTGCTTGTGACTTTCCAGCCTTCAGCTCCCTGCTAATGCAGACCCTGGGGCAGGAGGTGGTGACTCTTGTGTGGGAGAGGAAGGTTGACTTCTGTCTCCCTGCTTAAGCCATTGTGAGCCTGTGAGAAGTGAACAGGTGGGTAGGAGCTGTCTCTCGGTTCCCTGCCTCTTGAATTAATTTTTTAAAAAATGTTTTTGAATCAAAAATAAAATCAGAACTAGAAAATTTGTAACCTTTTTATTTGTAAGATATTTTATAGTACTTTTTTAATTTCACAGATCAAAGTATAGACACTTCAATAGGTAACTTGTCCAGGGGAGCTAACACAAGGAGTCCATTGGCCACATCAACAGTTTGTTGCTGATCAAAGTGCGATTCCAGGTAGTTATAGCAAGGCTTTACTACCCGTGAGGTCTGGACCTGTAACATCAGCCTCACCTAGGAGTGCCTAAAAATGCAGAATTTCAGGCTCCACCCCAGACTTTCTCAGTCAGAATCTTGGCTCTAACAAAGGACTTACAGGTGATTCACATGCATATTAGTTTAAGAAGCTCTAACCTAGAAGATTCACTTTGTCACACGTTAATTTTGTCTTTTTAACACCTTGTTGAAGTAATCCCTAATACTCTTTTAACATCTAAGAAGAAATAGTTGTTTTTTTTTTTTAACAAATATCTTCAAGATACACAACCATGGTATTTCCATTTAATGCATCTGAAAATTTTACATGACTATTTATAGTATGGTTTTATGATGAGCCCATGTGAAATAAGACTCATGATTGACAGTCTGTTAAGTAACATTCTGTGTTCTTGATTCATAACCTGTAAATTAGGTGGCTCGAACTTCCTGGTCCTCAGATCACCAGCAAATCCCTGCCCTGTGTCTTCATTTCATATATTGTAACTTACATAGAAATGTTTATGCGCCAATCCCACATTCATATACTTCTATCCCTAGGTTTCTCTAAAACTAGACAAAGGATATCCAGTTAGAAACGCTGAGTTTTAGAAAGTAATTAAGAACTTAAATAATTATTGTGAGTTCACAAACCTCACTTCTTTATGCCTGCCTACCTTATTTATTTTTTAAGATTTATTAGAGTGTCAAAGAGAGAGCGAGAGCTTGTTTCCATCTGCTGGTTCACTCCCTAGATGGCTGCAATGGCCAGGGCTGGGCCAGCCCAAAGCCAGGAACCAGGAGCCAGAGCTTTATCTGGGTCTCCCACACTGGTGACAGCAGCCCAAACTTGGGGCCATCTTCCCCTGCTTTTCCCAGGCCATTAGCAGGGAGCTGGATCCAAAGTGGAGCAGCTGGCACATGAACTGGTGCCCACGTGGGATGCCAGCATTGCAGACAGTGGCTTTACGCACAGTGCTGCCCGCCCCCCCACACACACCCCTTATTCAATTACTTTTTAAGAACTTACAGCATTGTATCATGAAAAGAAACTTGTTACTGGAGCAGGAACATCAAATGGCCTGAGGTTTAAAACTGGTTCTGTTGCTGACTGGGTGATTCTAGCGATGTCACTTAACATCCTCCATCAGCACCTCTCTTAGCTGTCTCACCAGTCAGCTGAAGACAGCAGAGCCGGCCAAAATCTCATGAGGTTCTTGTCAGGAACAAGTTACGTAATGTGCTGGGAGGTCTTTGACAACTGGAGGATGTCGTGACCGGCTTCATCGGCCAGGGCTGGCAGGTGACTAGACATTACAGGGTGCAGCTTCCTGGCACGAGCCTAGTATAGGAAAAGTGATGTTCACTGTTACAGTTCCGTCTGTGCATGGGGGAATGGGACCCTGGAGCACCCATCTTGCTGACAGGTAGCTCCTGGCTGGATGTCCGAGTCAACCGCAGACTCTCCGTTCTGCTCAAGCCAGGAAACCCATGCTGCAGGGCCCCGAGCAGTGAGTTCCTAACCAGTCATTGCTCTGTGGAATCCCCACCCCGCCAGAACTCGGCACAATCTCCCCTGTACTCTTTCCCGGGAAAAGTTTGTTAATGGATTCTAAAAATGTGCTTCAATAACTTAGTTCCACCCCTTGTTATAAAAATATCCCTTCAACTATTCTTTGAAAAATGCACATTTTTGAAGGTAACCATCCAAACCACATCCTTACATAACTGATGAATTAAGTAAATTTTGATCTTACCCAATTAGACAACCGCAAATTGGAAGGGTCTGGGTGGATATTACTATTATTTTTAAATAAAACGCCCCAGGGCAGAATTTCCTCCACCAGCCAGGAAAAGAGAAACTCACTCATCCTTGTGTTGTTTTAAGAAACATAAATTCATTAGTGAGAATCAGATATGAGAGGGGAGGGGTGTGAAGGGAAGCACTCCTGATCTTATCACCCTCATGCAACTATTACCAAAACCTTTTATTTCTCTGTAAAGCCCTTCTTGCCTGTATTCATGTTCAGTAGTTTATGCGAAGTGTTACTGTAGCAATATTAAAATTTCCTGCATCCAGCTTTCTGGATTTTTGCCTGGGCTGCCTTCCCTGGGTGACTCAGGCCCAGGCTTTGCTTTATCTCAGGTGGGAATTCTCTGAAGTCCTCCCTCCTCAAAACTGGCATCAGCATCAGCAGGGGGCATCTTTCTTACCAATGCAGAATCTCTGGCCCCCTCCAGAGAGTCTCAGGAATCTGACCTTCAGTAAGATCCACAGGTGATCTGTTGTGAGGCATTAACTTGTAAGAAGGCTCTGGAAAGTATTTCCTAACCCTCTGGTCAGCTGTCCCCACGGGGTGGCTTAGGTGCCAATGTTGCTTTGCTTTTCACCCCCACATAAGTGAATTGGTTGAGGATTGTGATGGATTCATGCTCCTCCCACATCAAGTGCAGCACACAGGAGTGCAGTCTGGGGCACTGTTTCACCTTTTTCCAGTAAGACTTTTTTTTAAGATTTATTTTATTTATTTAAAAGAGGTACAGAGAGAGGAGAGGCAGAGAGGGAGGTCTTCCATCCGATGGTTCACTCCCCAAATGACCACAACAGCTCCAGCTGAGCCAATCTGAAGCTAAGAGTCAGGAGCTTCCTCCGGGTCTCCCATGTGGGTGCAGGGGCCCAAGGACTTGGGCTATCCTTTACTGCTATCCCGGGCCACAGCAGAGAGCTGGACTGGAAGAGGAGCAGCCGGGTCTCAGATCGGCGCCCACATGGGATGCTGGCACTTCAGGCCAGGGCGTTAACCCACTGCACCCACCACAGCGCCGGCCCCAGTAAGGCCGTTTTGTATTGTCTTCTGTGCTGGGAATGGGGTGCTCAGCTGGGGCCCTCTCTCGTGGGTCTTTACCATGGAAAAACCCCTGGCAGGGAATGCACCTCTGCAAACTATTTCTGGAAATCCACTGCTGAAACTTATCCCTTCTGCTTAAAATCCTGACCTGTTAAATACCAGTACCTGTGGGAGGAGTCACGCTGGAGACTTGATATGCCGGTTGATCAGTTGGCAGGCTTGGGTGCCTGTTAAAGAGAGGAACATAGAGGTAGCCCTCTGACAGGAGACAGCACCACTAGATATTAGAAAAGAAAAATGGTGGGATTCCTGAAAGCAACTAACTCAGACAGGTGTTAGGATACTTTTGTCTGGAATCATAATGTAGGACACTTTTATTTAAAAAAAATTAATAAACCAGGGTGGGCATTTGGCAAAGCAATTAAGTCACCACCTGGGATGCCCTCCTCCCGTATTGAAGTGCTGTGCTGAGTCCCAGATGCTCTTTTTCAATCCAGCTTCCTCCTAATGCTCACCCTGAGAGGCAGCAGGTGCCTGAGTCCTTGCCACCCACCTGGGAGACCCAGATTGAGTTCGGGCTTTTTGCTTCCACCTGGCCCAGCCCTGACTGTTGCACCATTTAAGGGGTGAACCAGCAGATAGGAGATCTCTCAGTATCCATCTCTGTGTGTGTGTCTCTCTGCCTTTTAAATAAAATGAAAATAAATTTTTAAAATTTAAGAATAAACTATTTCTTAGTTATAAAAATCTCAGGATGTGACTTTTTCCCCCCAAATCCTCTCATCTATGACAAATTTCATTGAGTCCTGCATTCAAAGTGAACTATTGATGACCTGGGGATTTCTATTTTTTCAGACATTTTAAAATTGTAGACAATCAAAAGTGGATTCTTGTATGCTGGTGTTTCTCAACTTTCATTAAAACTAAGCAAAAACTAAGCTATAGGGAACTTTCCGTGTCTTCTTGGCTCCCTTAGTCTTGCATCATAGAAGGAATGTTCTGTGACCCTAGGGTTTGGGGGACAATCAGAGAAATGGAGCCTCAACCCCCAAACCCCTGTTTCGAAGGAGCAGGAGGCTGATTAGAGCTTTGGAATCAAGTAGTGTCCCAAAACAAGACACATCTGTCCTACAGGGCTATTGTTTGCCTCGTTTGAAAGGAACAAGGGGCTCCTGGTACTGCTTACCAGCAGCTCTCACAATTAGCCCCACAGACCCAGGGCTAGAGGAGTGTAATTATATTCAAGAGCCTCTGGCCTTTTTGCCCTTCTTGGGTGCCTACTGCTGTACTCACCCGTCACCATGGACACCACTGCCAGTGGAGTTGTGAATGGGAGTCAGGGTCATCTCCTCTGTTGGAAGAGGGTCTTGAAGTCTGTAATGACACTACTCGTGGCAATTTGCTCAGGCCTGGCACCTTGGGTGGAGTTTGTGAGAGTCATGTTGACACCTTTGGAGTGTGTTGAGCAATCTGATGCAAGGGAGGCGTGCAGGATGAGTAGGACAATTACTGTGATCTGTGACTTCTAACACCAGCCTACCTCTGTTTGAGTCATGTTTTTCCATGGGGTTTGTGGCCCTTCCCAATGGAAAGACATTTTTGGACAATATATCTTTGTGAGACTTAGTGGTGTTGTAAATGTTGCTCTTGAAATTTGAAAACTGCATGAGTTGCTTTTTTTTCTGTTTATTTTTCACATTTTGGGAGTTTTTAAGTGTTAGAGTGGTTAAAACTCTTGGGCTTTGGTGCTACTCTGTAAATAACTTTGTATAACTTTGGTTTGGAGACTTTTGCCTCTTCACTTCTGAATCTGAAAAATTGACATGTCTGTTACTTAGGATCATGAGTAGAGATTCCAGAGATTTAAAAATTAAAAGATCAAGTTAAAAGTATCACAGATACGAAGAATTTGAGAAATGATAGAGGAAGCAGCAATATCTACTAAAATGTCAAAAAAAATGAATTAAGACAAAATATGGTTGTTTCTCATTACCTCCCTTTGTTCCAAATTAAAATTTTAAATCTAAACAATGATTTTCACTGAAAACTTTTGCCACGCAGGTGTAATTTTTTATTATTAACAAGAAGTCAATTTCATCTGATTTCCGAGAGAGCTGCTTTTTTCCCTCAGCTGTGCGTAGCCATGCAAGCCAAGGCAACTCAATTCAACCTGTGGCCTTCAGTCTCATCAATAAAAAGACTACCATGGCTCTCCCTAGTCTCTCTCTACAAAATATCCCATTGCCCTGAAAGTTTGTTATTGATGCATCATCCTTATTGGAAAACAGAATAGAAAATGCACTGGGAACTATTCCTTTGGTGAATCCACAAATTACTTTTTAGACATGAAGGGAATACGTAGTTTTGGTAGTCATTTAGCACATTGAGTTATTTAGATTGGAATGGGTAGATACAGTGATAAGTTTAAATGTATGTAACATATGGAGAATGCTATTATAGCTCCTCAAAAGCTGAAAGCAAGTGTGATTTCTGGCAGAGCAGATGCATTTTTTAATAGCTTCTACTCAGGAACCTTCCTGAGTTCACATTTCCTTGCGCACGTGACTGCAAGCATTGGCTCATCTTCCCATCAGTCAGCCTGGACTGAGAAATCAAGAGGTCATATAGCATATCCTGTGAGAGATAGGAAAGACAGAGAACAGGCAGAAGTACTGATTCAGTCCGGCAGTGAGTTGTGTTGTGTTGCTTCAAAATATAGGTAAGGCCAAAAGCCCTGCACACCATGATTGCTGCACAATTACTAAACAATAATCTGACACCTGCAAAAACTGGAAGAATATGGATTTAAAACACAAGAATTGAACCAACTACAACGAAGATTTCCTTCTAGCCTAATACAAGGGTACTTCAAAAATTCATGAAAGAATGGAATTGAAATGTAAGTGTATTTTGGTGCAAAGCATTTTTGAGATCCATACATAGTGGGTTTTTTTTAAAAGATTTATTTATTTATTTATTTGAAAGAGTTACACAGAGAGAGAGAGAAGGAGAGGTGGGGGGGGGGTCTTCAATCTGTTGGTTCACCCCTCAATTGGCCGCAACGGCTGGAGCTGCACTGATCCGGAGCCAGGAGCCAGGAGCCAGGAGCCAGGAGCCAGGAGCCAGGAGCCAGGAGCTTCCTCCAGGTCTCCCACACAGGTGCAGGGGCCCAAGGACTTGAGCCATTTTCCACTGCTTTCCCAGGCCATAGCAGAGAGCTGGATCAGAACTGGGGCAGCCGGGACTCGAACCGGTGCCCATGTGGGATGCTGGCACTGCAGGCCTCAGTTTTACCCACTATACCACAGTGCTGGCCCCCATACATAGTGTTTTCATAATGTGAATCTATGTGAACTTGTATAAAGACCCCTGTACAAAAGGAATTTCCTTTAATTATATATATAATATATAAAGTGTGTGTATATATATTATATATATGTAAAGTATATCTTTTTTAATTTGAGAAGCACACAGAAGACAAGCTCCTATCTGCTGGTTCATTTTCCAAATGTCTGTAATGGCCAGGACTGGGCGAGGCTGAAGCCAGAAGCCAAGAAGTCCATCTAGCTCTCCCATATGAATGACAGAAACCCAATTATTTGAGCCATCACTGCTGCCTTCCAGAATCTGCTTTATCAGGAAACTGGGGTCAGGAGCCAGAGGTGGGTGTTGAAGCCAGGCACTCTGCTGTGGGACATGGACATTTTAGCCTCTAGGCCAAATGCCTGCAACCTTTTTCCACCTTTTAAGACTGTATTTCAGTTATGCTAGTGAGTATAGAAAAGCCACAGGTCAACAGCAGTGCTCAAAGGTAGGAATCATTCATTGCTTTATTTATTTATTTTTTAATGGTCCCATTACCTGAACACTAAAGCCAAGTGGCACTCAAGGAAGGAGTTGTGATTAACAAAGCCTTTCCCTGCCCTGGCTGCAGTGTCTGCCACCTTTCCACGTACAGTCCCAAGACAACTTTCACTCCTCGTAGGAGTGATTAGAGCTAGCTGTGTCCACCCATCTTGAATGTCTGACATACTCAATATGTTCTAACAGGGGATCTCAGAAAATCAGTATATAATCATCTGAAATATATGCCTTTCATTAGTCATACCAAGTAGAATCATAGTTTTTAGAGCTACAGGCAACTTAGAGATCATATTATTTAATCTTGCTCTTTTCTAGATGAAAGACTGAGACATAGATTTTTTTTTTTTACTGAAATCACTTAATTGCAAAATTTTCCAGTTTTTAGCGAATGTTTGCTTGGGACAGTGTTTGCTAGGTCATCTGAACTTCATTTTGGCTCTTAAATGCGTTCTACTGACGGGGAAGAATGAGAGATACGTTAGCTGTCCTGCAAGAAGCAGAAAGGAAGCACCTTGTGGGATGGGGAGGAACAAGAAGATAGAAAAGCAGTTTCTCTAGGGTCCCAAAGATTGGAAGGAAATAAGAATATTAAACACTGGGTTAAATGAAGTGGTAGCTATAAAGCACGTAACAGTCTTATGTGCTACTATTCATCATCAAGCTAACAGATGTTTTATTTGTAGTCAAAAGATAAAGTTCAATTCTTTTTTCTGGCTGCCAGTCTCAGAGAGATGGGGTCAACCTGAGGGGTTTGCCAAGGTTACGTACTGAAGAGGCCGCAAAAGAGGCCTCAGCAGGCCAGAGGGGCCACTGCGAGTCCTGCTGCAGGGGCTGTGTCTACGAGATCCCTTAAGATAGACATTCCCTCCCATTCTGTCTGGGCTCTTGGTTTTCCCTAGAGAGGATTCCAGTTTAACATTTCCTGCCCCTGTAATATTTAGATCCAGTTGCCAAGGAGATATGTCCAAACTTAATAATCAAAATATTTCCATATACCTAGAAATTTACAGTTGCTCAAGAATTTTTATGTGCATCAGCAACCCTTTAAGTAGTTGCATTTTACAGAAAACTGTAAGATCTGGAGCCCATACTTCACATGCATGTCCAAAGTCATATAACTGGAAAAACCTCAGACCCAGAGAATTTTACTCCAAATCCAGTACTTTTCATACCAAGCAGGTTTCCAAATAACATTTGGATTCTCAGGGTGGCCCTCAAAGTTCATAAAGATACAGAATTATACAGTGTTAACCTCTAACCACCTCATGTTTCCCATGGAGAAGATGCTTAAGGGTTTCAAAAAATTAGTTGACAAATACATTTTTAGGAGACGATCCACCATAGTTCAGGAATCCTTAAATTCTGACATTGACGGTCACTTCTTTTCCCCGTTTGGAAATGAAAGTGCACAAAGAGGCTGGCACTATGGTGCAGTGGGTTAAGCTGAGGCCTGCTGCACCTGAATCCCGTATGGGTGCCAGTTTTGATCCTGGCTGTTCCACTTCAATCCAGCTCCCTGCTAATGCACCAGGGAGAGCAGTGGAGGATAGTCCAGGTCCTTGGGCCCCTAAACCTATGTGCGAGACCTGGATGGAGCTCCTGGCTCCTGGCTTCAGCCTGGGTCAGCCACAGTTGTGGCCATTTGGGGAGTGAACCAGTGGATGAAAGATCTCTTTGTCTTTCCCTCTCTCTGTAACTCTGCCTTGCAAATAAATTTTTTTTTGAAAAAGAGTACACCAAGAGAGGACTTGATAATTTATTCATGAATGTGTTTGTAAAGCACAGGCAATCACAAAAGTCAATTTGAACTTGACACTTTTAGACAGGATGATGGCCCAAGTACACTGTTGCAGAAACAGTGTGCAACATTTTTTTTTTTTTTGGACAGGCAGAGTGGACAGTGAGAGAGAGAGAGAAAGGTCTTCCTTTGCCGTTGGTTCACCCTCCAATGGCCGCCGCGGCCGGCGCACTGCGCTGATCCAATGGCAGGAGCCAGGAGCCAGGTGCTTTTCCTGGTCTCCCATAGGGTGCAGGGCCCAAGCACCTGGGCCATCCTCCACTGCACTCCCTGGCCACAGCAGAGAGCTGGCCTGGAAGAGGGGCAACCAGGACAGAATCCGGTGCCCCAACCGGGACTAGAACCCGGTGTGCCGGCGCCGCTAGGCGGAGGATTAGCCTAGTGAGCCACGGCGCTGGCTCTTCATTGCTTGCTTTTGACACAGTTTGGCAGGCCATTTGGGCATCCTCTCATCTCTCAAACACCCTGGATATACATGTGGTAGCATTGATTGGCTCAGTTGTTCACACCAGGAAAAATAATGGTGACTCCATTGAGGGTGCTCATGTAACTAGATCCAGAATGAGCCTTTCAGGTCAGCAGAGAAGAAATCACAAAACTTGGTTAAAGCCCTATCTAATGCATTTGTACTGGAGAATTCCTTGCTTAAGTGCCTATCACCTTGGAAAGAAGAGCAATTTCCCCAAGGATTTGAAACATGGAATGCTTACATTAGCCCTGGGGTTTAGGGGTGTGATGAGAGAGAAGAAGCAGGAAAAGTGATGTGCCCCCAGGATGGACTTTACCTCCTTAATTTTGCTTTGATTCTTGGTAAATTGCAGAAGTGGAGCTGTAAGTTAGTGTATTTGAATTGGATGGGAGTCTAAGTGCATCTTAGACTTTCACAGCAGGTTTGGGAACAAGCTCTGAAGTGGAGACATCAAGTGTCCTGCAACTCAAGGCGTGGTCCCCAGAAGAGCAGCATCGGAGTCACCCAGAAGACAGACTCTCAGACCCCACCCCATGCCTATTGAATCACAGTGTGTATTTTAACAAGACTCCCGGGTGGTTCATAGAACCTGAAAACACTGCTGGAGAGGAATCTGAGAAGTTAAATGCTTATTTGCCTCTAATTTTCAGAATGGAAGAAAACATAAATGACGTTCAGACTCTGCAGATCATCCAAGAGAACAGCAGTCATAAATTTTTCCCTTTTGTTCTTCTGCTCTGTCGATATCATTGCATTCAAAACCCGATGATGTGATTAATGATTTATGTGCATGTGTTCCCCAACTGCACTGTAAGCTTCAGGGTGGCCGAAGTGTGTATTATTCATTCATGGAGCAGCTCCTGCCTGGCACAGGGGAGGTGCATAGGTGGCACATAAGAGCTCTGGCTGCAAAGTCTGACTAACCTGAATTTGAACCCCAGTGCTGCCACAAACCTCAGTTCATACATCTGTAAGACAGGAAGAAAAAAGTAGCATCCCTCATGGGTTCACTGTGGGGAGTGAGTAGGCTGATACATGTAACCCACTTAGCACAGCACCTGAGGAGTATTAGCTACTCTTAAGTAGTAGCTGCTACTACTTAGTAGGGGCTCAATGAATGTTGAATATATGAGAATATAAATCTATAAAAATTTTAAGATGATCAACGTGGCATCCTGTTGCTTCGAATATGGGAAATTTGATTGTAAAATAATAATATGCAAAGGAAGTCTGACATGTGTAAGACAAAAGCCAATTGGGTCAGGATGGTTTCATAGGAAAGGCTGTGGTTCAGAACCACAAGGCCAGTGTCTGGGTCTCAGCTCTGGCCTTTGCTAGCTGTGTAATTTCATGCAAGGAATCGGCTCCCTGAGCTTGTTTCTCCACCTACAGGATGGGATTAATGATCATTTCATTTCATGGGGTTATTCAAAACAGGGTTTTCTATAACTTGCAGAGTAGGAGAGCAGGCTCTGCCTCGATCAGTTATGTGCCCCTATTAACAGTGTCTGACACAAGGAGATGCTCAATAGTGCATGTTTGTGCATTTGGATTAAAGCACACACTCTTGGCAGGGATGGGTGAAGGTTGGAGATGACAGTAGATTGTGGCCCTGCAAAGTTCAGCTCTAATACACAAAAACATATTCTTCACATTTAACTTCTAGAATAGGGGAGTGGGACTACAAGGCAGACAAAGTCTTAAATAGCTCCTTTTGAGTGGAGATAGGGGTAGGAGAAAATAAAAGAGAAAAAAGGTTGAGACATTGAACTGGAGATTTAACTCTGCCATTTAGTATGACATCAAAGTCCCCAAGGAGGAAGTGTAAAGAAGAAAAAGGCACTCACTCAAAAGCCAAGAACAGTGGACCTCCAGAGGAAGTTACACAAGAATTAACAATTTCAAGATCTGGGTGAGATGATATATGTGAAAAATCTTGCAGGATTAAAAGGTATGGACATATAGAATTATGAAAGGAAAAGCCATTCAGAAAGATTCTCAAGCTGGATTTTTTAGTTGGATTTCCAATAATATATTGATTCCCCCAGAATTGTTGTATCCTGACAGCATACTTGGTGCTTCTGCTTTGGAATTTTAGTAGGATGTTTTCCGGTTGAATGGAATTCAGTATGAATTTCCCCATCTAGGAATTCAGCTCCTGTTGTAGCCCCAGATGTCTGTAAGGCGTAGACCGCAGCAAAGACCCAAGAGCCATACTGTTTGTTGTTACATCAGCATTGAGGTCTTCACATGAGCTACAGCAGGAAACTTGTGGGCAGGGGCTATGCAGACAGTCCTGAATGTGTCCGCAAGTTCTATCCACTTACCAATGCTTTGAACAGACTCTGCTTAAAATGTAAGAACAAACAGGAGTTTGAGAAGTTTTGCACAGTGCACAACCAAACAGTATGAGGGTTATGCATCTTTTGAGGGAGATAACTGCAGCCCTCCTTCCTCGGTGTCCGTACAGCCCTCTTCCCCAGGTCAAAGTCTTACTTACACTTAAAGTCACATTTTCATAGTTAATGTTACTATTTCCTTCTTTAGAAGATCCAAGAAATAAGGAATTACAAAGACAGGATTCATGGAAAGCAGGGCTTTGGTTTCCATTGTGACCCAGCCCTAAACTTGAACCCTAGGCTCCAAAACTGAACTTGACACTGAATCTCTTCCCTGGGCTCCTTTCCCACTTCACATGTTACATTTCAATGTCGATCACACACAGGACGAAAGAACACTTTTATTTCGACTACTGTGCTATTTTCAAGGGCAACTAATTAAAAATGAATAAGTGCAAGTAATGTCATTGTAAACATTTCACAGAATTACAATGCATGTGATATTTCTCATGTATGTAGCTTGTCTCCTCATTTTAAGAGAATTTTACTTATATATCTTTAGCATTATGCCTTTATTCTAGAATGGAGGGGGCAATCTTAAAAATGATTTTAATTCTGGTTCACGTGGGAAGTAGCAGATGGATAAATGAAGATTCCAAGAAAGAAAGGAGGTTAAGCAATGTTTATATGAAAAGAACTGGATTTCTATTTTATTGTTGGTATCATTTTAGGTCATTTCTCAGGATTATCTTTTAAGTTTACAGAAATCCAAATCACACAACTGTAAGACGTTTACAACATGATTACCATTCCTTGTAATCCCTTTGATCAGCTAGCTGTAACATCTTAGGAGTCCCTAAGTATACAATGTGGGTCATTTGGTAGGTTGTCTCTCTCTGAAGGAGAGGAATGAGTTGTACCGACTTAATACCCAAGACAGTGCAATTGGACCTCCTTGACTTGCCGGATACTCTCCTGTGGTTTTGGGCTTCCCTGGTGTGTGCTGTGCTCCGTGCTTCCCAGCAGTCACATCCCAGGGGAGTTAGTCTAGACAGGCTTGGGCTTCCCTCTGCTGCCCTTGGAGAAGGCTCTGAGCCTGGCCCGAGACCACACTAACTGAGGTGGTGCTTGGTGGGGGCAGGGCACTCTGCAAGGCTGATAGCAGGTAGGCTCAGCTTCAGGAGTAACAGCCTGTGACCGTCCCTTAATGCCTACAAGCTGCTTTAGTCCTCAAAAGCCCTGGCCCTCCACGTGCTAGGACATGACCTACAGCCAGAGCGATTCAGTGTCTCAGTGTAGCCTGAAATTCAGGCTGTGGCTTCTGCTGAGGGTCCACAGATAGCTGAGAGGAGAATCTGGGGTCAGACCCAAGTGCTGGTGTTCTGTTCTTGGGAAGGCTATCAGCGGCTGGAGGTAGTAATACCGTCTCTTGGTCAAGAAGACTTTCTTTTTTTTTTTTTCCCTCAAAATTTGTTTATTTGAAAGACAGAAAGGGAGAGACAGAGAGATCTTGCATCTGCTGGTTCACTCCTCCAGATGGCTATAACAGTTGGGGCTGGGCAAGGCCAAGGTCAAGGTTCCTGGCCAAAGGAGCCAGGAACTCCATCCACAAGCCCAGAGAAAGCAGCTGGTTTCTGGCTGCTTATTTCTAGTCCTCTGAGTGACAGGTGACTCAAAGTCAATTGGCCTTTTCTAACGTGAAAGGAGACGAGGTAGCTCTTCATGGTGTATTAGTAATCAAGGTTATGTCCTTATGCAGTGTGCAGACAGAACTCCTGCCTTGTCATCCACAAAAGCAAGAGGACAGGTGTACAAAAGAAGCAGATGCTGGGGTCCCTGGGTTTCCATTACAGCCGTCACTTTCTAGCTGTGTGATACAGGCACACTGCTCTATTACCCAGAGCCTCGGGGTCTTCACTGGCATTGGGGTGGTTCTGAGGACTGGATTAGGTAAATACGTGAAGTGACTGTCACATGTGATGTTCAACAAATGATCTCATTCTTCTCCATGGATCCTTGTGGCTGCCGAAAAATTTGCAGTAAGTTGTTGTCAAAGTAGAAAAAGCCCAACTGTACACAAACAATACTGAATTTTCTAAGGGCTGATTTATCTGACTTATAAACTAGAAACCTATGTTCTTGTTTCCTAGATTGGTGACCAGTGCTTTGCATAGTAACATAGCTAGTGGGTAATTGTTAAATAAAGAAGGCAAATTAAACTTTTTTCTGGTTCAGTTAAAGTTTCTGGAAGCTTGGAAGATTTAAGTTTAAAAAAAGCTGACATGGATGGAAACCGATGTTTTCTAAAATCTTTTTATTTTTATCAATTAACAAATAATAGAAAGATCTGAAATATCCATAAAATTATATTCTGCTATAGAATTTGTGAAGAAATTTTACCTCAATTATTTTTATCTGAAGGAAAAATTAAAATTAGAGTCAGTTTCCGTGGGTTTGGGACTATTCATATTTTCTGATTTTTTGAATAAGCCAGCATTTATGAATTACTTTCAAGTTCCTTCTCTAAACAGTATAACACAAATATCTCAGATGTTAGCTTAGTTTTATTATCTGAACACCTACCATTTTGTTTTTGATTTGTTTTTAAGTCTCCTCATATAAAAAGTATAAAATGCCTTCCCACTTTCCTTTAAAAAAAAAAGAAGAAGAAAATTCTTCTCCCAGCAACATCTGCAGAACTGTGTCTGGGATTAATCACATAGTGTTAGATCTACCACAGATACTGTGTTTTTATACAACTGATTTTAAACTAAATAAGCCCCAAAGGCATTTCTGAAATGGTGATAGGTAGAGCAATGGTAGGGTGAGGGTTTGGGTCGAAAGTGGGAAGGAAGCATTTGCTGTGTGTTTCTTGGGGTGTGGGGAGGATGGCTAAGTCTCACCGTTGTGTGCGTGTGAGGTCGATTTTACCAGCATATGGTTGAGCCACAAGCAACTTTCCTAGCATCCATCCATCTCCCAACATCGGATCCTAGTCTGAAATTAATTCATTTCTCATCCTGCAGAATTAGAAGTATTGCTTATCAATTTACTGTCTTATTTTATCATTTAGTTAGCACATGTTTGGAAGAGAAATAGCTAATTTATATACAAAAAGTAAAGCAATGCTTTTTAGTTTGTAAAGTTTGATTGTTTATCATGCTTATCCTATCAAAAATAAAATTTTTTTTGGCTAGAGTAAGCCTCTGTGGATATTAAAAATAAAACATACAAATTGAGGTTTGGGGAAGTCAGTACTTTAATAATGTTGGCATTTGGTACCCCACCAGAGGCACTGCTTCCTGGGGTTACCTATTAACACGTGATACTATGAGACTACCAGGGTTGGAGTTAGATTAATAAGTATTCTTGTAGGACTGGCATTATTCTAAATTTTCACAAACTATGATAACATCTAAGAACTTACCTGATAATAGAGATTGTTGTCTGTCTGACAGCAACCAACTGACTGGATATTTTTGGTGTGTTTTTTCTTTGATTTCCTTTTTCCATTGCTGACTACACCCAATGAACTAACTTAAAACTCTCTGCCCCTGTGTTTTAATCATATTAAATTCTCTCTCTCACTCTCTCTCTCCCTCCCTCCCTCCCTCCCTCCCTCCTTCCCTCCTTCCCTCCCTCCCTCCCTCTCTCCCCCTTTCCATTTTTGCTCTCCCAGTGTCCCATTTCCCAGAGGAACAGTTCATCTCGACAGCCAGGGAGAGAGCCTGGATGCTCAAGGTAAGGTTGAAACATAAATTATGTCCCATGGCTCTTTGTTTGAAGATTGATTCAAAGTGAGTGGTATTACTGCCTTTGTAGCAAATTTGTTTTCAAAATACCATGATATTCAAGCTAGGATTTGTGTAAATATGCTCTGGTAAAATCTTTTTCAAACTAAATTTCAGTTCCTGAACATATTAGGGGCTAATTAACTGCTATGAGTTAGTTCCCCTAAAAATGAACAAGTTTAATTTTTGAGATCTTATTACTAATAAATGGAGGGGGGAAATGTCAAGTTATGGGAAAAATGACCTCATGACATTTCTTATTATTATGAATGAATAATTTTTATTTTGGTATTGTTAAAAACCAAGGCAACTGCTCTGTTGACTTTACAATAGAGATAGGGGGAAGAGGGAGGGAGAGAAAGGGTCTTGTGATAGAGATGAAGACCAAAATGCCTCATTTTTTCAGTGTGGGATTTGTCTTTGAGACACAAGCATTTTGACCTTCAGTTATTTCCCACTGGTACTCTGAGTCTGTCTGTCTAATAATGCCTTCAAGGTTCACCTCTATGAGCTCCCTGGAACAAAGGAACAGTTAACTAAAATTCCACCAGATGGCAATCGTTGGAAAGCCACTGAGGCTTTCAAAGCTGTGAGCTATTGTTCACGCAGAGAATAGTCTCAAAGTACAATGTCCTAGATTTCATCAAAGATGCTCCAAACAGCTTTTTTTTTTTTATCTTTTCTCTCTCAACATCAAAAATATTTACTAAAAACAAAATGTGGGGATTATATGCTGTTTTATTCTTTTGTTTTAAATTTTGAAATAAAAGATTGAGACTATTCATAAATAATATCTCCAAGGAGTTTTGATTGGTGAGTACTAAAAGCTCAAATCAATGTCATATTTGTTCCAAGGTCTCATTGTGATAAATGTTGTATATGATGGTTTTTTAAAATTATTTGAGAAGAAAAACTTGAAATTTTTTTCCTAAAGGAGCATTTTTTAAGTTGCTTGATAGTAAACCCAGTGAAATTTAAATGTACAGATTTCTTGTTTGTATTGATTTGGACTCATTAAGAGTTAGTGAAATGGGGTGAGTAAACTTTTCCCCTTTTGCTCAGATGACGGTGGGGCCTCGAGTATTGTCTCAGAAACTGGATTCTTCTAGAGCTGGGACAAGGGGCAGTGGGAAGGTATCTGAGGGCAATGGAAATAGGAAGAGAAGAGAAGCCACCTGAGCTTTTGGGGTACAAGCAGAAGCAATACCTGGGTGACATCAAGTGCCCTTTGAAAACTGATCTGTCCTACTGACCCTTCCAGTGGCTGGTCCACGTACCTACTCAGTCTGGGACCGTCCTGGTCTCCTTCTGTTGTCCTGGAATGTAGTCCAGTTAGCAACCCCCTGTTGCCCTCTGAAGTATTTCCATTTGGATGCAAAGTTGTGATCACCCTATCTTCCAGGATGGTATGTTTGAAGAAAAAAGTAATCCCCCCAAAAGTGGCTGTTACTTAATAGGCTATCTCTTTATAAATCTCCTTATATCTGAAGCTACAAGGACAAAGGCTTATTTTTCTGTAAAGAGCCAAATAGTAAATATGTTCTGCTTTGCAGGCTGTGCAGTCTCTGTCACAACTATTCAACTCATTGTAGTGTGCCAACAGCCATGGACAACACATACATGAATGGACTTCTCTGTATTCAATAAAATTGTGTTTATTAAAATGAGCAGTAGGCCATGTTTGGCCTGTAGGCCATAGAGTGCAGACAGCCCCTGTTAGGTATCAGAGGGTAAAGAGGGTAGGAGGGTACGGAGAACCAAGAAGACAGCCATCCTCACCCCCCTGCCTCCATTCGTTTCTTTAAGCCTAGTAGGAATAATTTCCTCTAGTGGGTCATCCCATCACTAGTTATGTGAGTCCTGACATTCTTTGCTGGCTGCTTGCTTCTCATCCAAATCTAGACCATACATGTACCGTAAGCCTCATGACATGATAGCATCCCCATCAGGTGTCACTGAACTCCTAAACTGTGAGGTAGTAGCTAATTACTAAGCAATTTCATATTATGCTTTGGTCCTAATTAAACAACTATCTATGGGAAATCTAGCCATCTTAAGGAAAAGTTAATGTTGACTATACCAAATGTTTTATTATAAAAAATAGTAAAGAAAATATTTAAAGAAATTTGGGGGAGAGGAAGAGTTACCTACCACAACACCATTCCAAAGGAACTGTTTTTATATTTCTGCATATTTACTTTTCCTGTAAGCATTCTCACTTTTACATCATAATGCACATGAACTTTGTACTTTGTTACAAGCATCTTTCACTTTCGCCAGCCCTCAGAACTATCCTTAGAATAGTTGAATAACAGTATATCCATGTGCCATAATATGTGCTTTAATTCTTAATAGTTTCCAGTTTTTCTTTACAAAAAAATGATACACTGAAGTTCTTATGTAGACTTTGTCATTTTGATTGCTTTGCTTTAATCTGTTCATCTATCAAGGATATGACCATTTTTATGATTTTAGTTTACTATATCATTTCCCAAAAGGTCTGGAATAATTTACAAACATTTGCAGTTTGAGGGTACTAGTTTTACACACACATTCTCAGAGCATTTATTTATGTCTGCTATCTGTACAGCACTGTTGATTGGTTTGATACATTATATATAAATATATCTCTCTAATGACTGATGTGCTCACTCCACAATTGTGTGCTGCTATGAACTAAGTATTGCAGGGTTTCAATGGTGAGCAAGACATAGAGTCTTGCTATCTCAGAGAGTTGACTTTATTAGGGGCCTAATATATATACATGAATATATGTAATAAAATATAGAAAACAAAATGTACCATAGAATAAACACAGTTTAAAATATGGCAGTTTGGGAGAGAGGAGGTAAATATAGCATGTGAACCAAGCCATGTATTTAAGTTGGTTTTGGATACTCAGGGGTGATGAGATTTGCCATTCATTCCACAAACATTTATTGATTGTCAACTGTGTGCCAAAGTCTATGCTAAAAGCTAGGGATATGAAGGTGAACATGCCAGAGCTCTTAGAGTTTCACATCTAGTGGAGTAGAAACTCCTTAAAAGCTAACTGTAAATGCAATATGGATAGCTTGTCTGGCTGAGGGTACATGGACCTAGGGCTGAAGTGGGGATTTTCTTTGGAATGAAGCTTTTTTGTGGTTCCTCTTTTGGCATTTTCTTCAATTAGTAATAGAGTCAGAATCTGTTGGCATCCATTTCTGAAAGTTTGAAAGTTATAATAGCACTTGTATTGACTGACATTCCAAGTAGAGTTGGCTGACATGACAGCTATTGCCCACAGAGTACAGGGAATGCATAGTGCCTAGGACTTGGGTCAGCTAGTCCTAGATTGTAACCCTCACTAACTGATGACTGAAGCAAATCTCTAAGAATTATAGGGTTTCATTTATCTTGTTCTGAAGCAGAACCTCAATGATGATCTAATCCAATTCACTCCTTGGCCAGATTGGGAGAGTGGAGTGATTGGCCTGGGGTCAGATAGTTAGTGACATAGCCATGGCATTAGAACCCTGATTCCTGATTCTTACTGCTCTCTGCTCACACTTCAAATTTTCCCTGCCCATCTATACCAAGGAGTAATAAGAACTGAAAAAGGATTGGTCCAAGCATTCTTTGTGTGTGTAAAAACAATAGCATGTATTCTATCCATCTCATAACAAAGCAAACATTTTTAATTTACAATTTTAATTAAAAGTGTAGTTTAAATAGTAATAATAGCTGAGTGGTATAAAGAGGGGGAAACTTAGAACACATGCCTACACCTGCTACATAACTCATTTAGTACCTGGGCAAATAGGCTGACATCTCTGAGCTCCGCTCTCTGTATTTTCATAGTAGGGACATAAGAGGTCTTGAGTCTGTCATGAGAATGACTGGAGGTAACATGAATGTTGAGTACTTCTTAGATACTCATAAAATAATTATTTTCTCTCCACTCTCTGCCTAGAGCTACCATGCTCTTCACAAGGTCCCTTTTGTGTATTAATAAGGTTAGCTTATGTAACTCATAAGAATTAAATGATGGATGAGAGTACATTTATAAAACTAGCTGGTGCAGAGCCTAGTGCCCTCATTTCTGATTTCACTTAACCACGCGTAAGTAGAGATTTAGAGACTTTTATTCATGATTTCTCTCTTTTTCTTCAGTGGCTTATTTTCTATTCTATGGACAATTTGGAAGATTTAAGAATTCATTCATTTTCTCTGTGATTTACTCTAAAATAATTTGTCCGATAAATATAAAGCAGTGACTAGATAAAGAAAACGTGGTTAAATGTTAATTTCTGTACATAACTGCTAGATGTGAGTGCACAGTATCCTTTTATCCTACTTTTCTGGATGTTTGAGATGACCCAGGCTTCAAATATTTTGAAGAATTATGTATTAAATATTAACTTTCTACCATGACTTCACATGTAAGCTGTGATGTGCCAGGGGCAGAAGGCATGTTTTGTACAAGACGGGCAGGATCTCAGCCCTCATGGAGTCATGGTTCACTGTGGAGAATGCTGATGCAATAGGAAGCTCTATCTTACATGTTGCATGCTTTGGTGGGAGATTTGCAGTGACATCTAAGTCAGAATTGCTACAGGAAGATCACCTAAGGCTTCCAAGTTCAGGGACATGTGAAATGAGATCTTTAAAGAAGGAAGAGCTACCCAAGTGTTGGGAATAGGGGTGGCAGGGAGACATATGAAGAAGAGGAAATTGGACAGGAAGAACAGCGTCAAAGATCTGGAGAGAAAATAAGAGAAGTATAAGGCGTAGACATTCACTGAAAGAAAGTCAGTGCTGAGTTGCAGCCTCCAGGGAGTGGTGGAAGATGGAGCTGGACAGACAGATTGATCAGGAAAAGCCTTGTGAGGCCAGTGAAGAGCCCTGAGTCACATCCTAAAAGGGAGATTAAAGTGTTTTAATCAGAGAAGTTTTACATTTTAAAATGGTCTCTCTGGCAGCTGTGTGGAAAAGAGGTTGAGTATAGACAATATTAGAAGTAGAAACGGGCCGGCGCCGCGGCTCACTAGGCTAATCCTCCGCCTAGCGGCGCCGGCACACCGGGTTCTAGTCCCGGTTGGGGCGCCGGATTCTGTCCCGGTTGCCCCTCTTCCAGGCCAGCCCTCTGCTGTGGCCAGGGAGTGCAGTGGAGGATGGCCCAGGTGCTTGGGCCCTGCACCCCATGGGAGACCAGGAAAAGCACCTGGCTCCTGGCTCCTGCCATCGGATCAGCGCGGTGCGCCGGCCGCAGCGCGCCTACCGCGGCGGCCATTGGAGGGTGAACCAACGGCAAAGGAAGACCTTTCTCTCTGTCTCTCTCTCTCACTGTCCACTCTGCCTGTCAAAAAAAAAAAAAAAAAAAAAAAAGAAGTAGAAACGGCACTGCGGCTCACTAGGCTAATCCTCCACCTGTGGCACCGGCACCCCGGGTTCTAGTCCCACTCAGGGCGCCGGATTCTGTCCCGGTTTCTCCTCTTCCAGTCCAGCTCTCTGCTGTGGCCTGGGAAGGCAGTGGAGGATGGCCCAAGTGCTTGGGCCCTGCACCCGCGTGGGAGACCAGGAGGAGGCACCTGGCTCCTGCCTTCAGATCAGCACGGTGCACCGGCTGCAACACACCGGCCATAACAACCACTTGAGGGGTGAACCAACGGAAAAAGGAAGACCTTTCTCTCTGTCTCTAACTCTGCCTGTCCAAAAATAAATTAAAAAAAGAAGTAGAAAGGCCAGGAAAAAGATACTGAGCATCCCAACTATGGTAGTGACTGTTGGGGTAGAGGGAAGAGGGTGTATTTGGGTACAATTTAGGTAACAAAAATGACAGGATTGGGTAAAGGAGAGACCAAAGATTAATTTGTTCAGTTGACAAAAATGTATTAAGTGCTTGCTATGTGGTAAGCACTATTTCTATGTTAAGAAGAAAGTAGAGTAAACGCATTAGGGGATATAATTGGAAGTGTTGGTGTTTTATACAGAGAAGAGTAATGATGAAGGATCTTTCTCATGGGTACTTGTTGATCTTTAAGGACACTCCTCAAGGAGGCCAAAGGAAGAAAGAGTCACCTGGAGACCCTGGGATTCAGTGGGCTCCCTGGGAATGCAACCAGTACCAGTGCTGTGGTGGATGGGATATGGTGCCCAGGTGGCTGCCTAAGTAGTTGGAGGATTTGGGGTACTATTGGCTGAGATAGGACATATTGTATGTGTAAGGGCAAGATTCAGAAGCTCAGTATTACACATGTAGAGTTTAGGGTATTGGTGATATCCCAGAGGGTGTAGATAGGGTTGAGGATCTGAACTATAAAGAGAAAGAAACAAAGTGTAGCTTTGGAAGTCACTAGCATGTGAGCAGTAAGTCGTAAATATAGGTAAGATTGCCCAAGGAGAGTGTAGAATGAGAGAGGGAGTCTGGAATAGAATCTTGAAGATTGCCAATATTTAAAAGGTGGATTAAGAAAGAAGAAAGTGTGCCTGTGTTCTTGGCAGCATTACTCACAGTAGCGTAAGGTGGAAACAATCCAAGTGTCCATTAACAGATGAATGGACAAGCATAACATTAAATATATATGATGGAATGCTAGTAAGCCTTAAAAAGGAAGGAAATTCTGACACATGCTACACTACAACCACCTTGAGCACGTTATGCTAAGTGAAATAAGCCAGTTGCAAAAAGACAAGTACTATATGATTCCCCTACTATGAGGTACCTGGAGTAGTCAAATTCAGAAACAGAGTTGTGGTTGAACTGGAGGAGGGGAGAATGGATACTTAATCATCAATACTTAATGCATATAGAGTTTCAGTCTAGGAAAATGAAAAAGTTATACAGATGGATGATGGTGATGATTATACAACCATGTGAATATACTTGATGCCAAGAGCCGTGCAATTAAAATATTAAAATGGTAAAATTTTGTTATATGTATCTTACTTGTACCACCATGGGAGAGAGACTAAAAGTGATAAAAGAGCCAGAACCACAGGAGAAAGTCAGGTGAGTATGCCGCCATGGAAGCCACAGGAAAGTAACATCACAAGACTGTGCACATGGGCCACAAAGATTACATAAGGTAATGACTAAAAAGTGCCTAATAATCTGGCAACAAGGAGGTAATTAGGGATCTTGTTGGGATGATTTCAACAGCATGATTAGAATGGAAGCCGGAAGCAAGTGAGAGAAACTGAAATGTGGAAAGGGTAGGTCTAGATAAACCTTGAGATACTTAGCTAAAGAGATGAAGAGAGCAAGAGGGACTTCGTGGGAGAAGAGTTGATCTAAGGTAGAAGAAATGAGAGCAATTCAGATGGTGCTGGGGAAGAGCCAGTGGAAGGGGCATGGAAGGGCCTGGTAGAAAGTTAGAGACCAGGTCTGTGAGGAGGCAGGAGGCCATGGACAAGCCTCACCTCTTCAGCACAACAAGCAAGAGACAGGAGGTGGCTGCCATTCAGTAAATGTATAGTCTGGGAGCTTAATTCTAGTAAGCCTTACTTCTAGTCTAGTGGCTGCAATACAGACTGTAAAGTGAGAGAAAGGCCATCTGTCGAGGGAAGAGATGGGAGGGGTGATAGGATCAGAGAAGGAAACAAAGTACTAAAGTTGGTGGTTCATGAATAGTGCCAGAGAGCTGACTAGGGAAACAGAAGGGTGATCTGGAAGCCTTGAGACCCACTTGGGTTTGGTGGCCATGGATTTATAGTTCTGGTTTTCAAGACAGGTTGATTATATATATTTCTCCATCAGGTCTCGGCATTCCATATGAGGTCCATGTATGAAAACTTTATAAAAGCTCCTCTTTGGGAAACATGAAAATTCATCATTCAGCAATACATTTATTTAGAGTAGGCTAATGATTTATTCTTTCTCTCAAAGTGTTGTTAGGATCCCAGTGACTAAGAGTTGCTCCTTGTTTGTTTATAGAGTTTGATACTTGCACAGGGATTATAATGTAACTCACCCAGGTCCTTTACTGACTGCAGAGTTACTGGGGATCAGCTTTAATTGAAAACTTAACATGATGGTGTTACATCTCCTTCTCATAGACACGTTTTGCCTGTCATGGGTACTTTTCCTACAGAGCCAACCACGGCATTGCATTTAGAAAGAAATCTGCCACAGCTTAGCAAGCCTTTCTTGTATTGAACATCCCTAGAGATGTCTGCCTTCTGCATAGAGGACCAGGATCTGGTTAAGTAACACTCATTTTTGTTAGCGAAAATGTCACTCAAGTTACTATGAGGTTGACATTCTTATCAAGAAATTTGTTTATAAGTGGGTAGTGATGTGTGGAAGGAATGCTGTACTGATGTCTCCTGGTCTGGTGTCTGGAGTGCTTGTATATTTTGAGACCCCTAATCAAGAAATGTTTTTATTTTACCCCCACTTCACTTTCTGACTTTACTTTCCTATCTGAGGGTCACTAAAAATAACAGTTTCGTGCACAAAGACGAGAGGCATTAGCCCGATGATACTGCTTTCCACCACTGATACCCCAGAGCTTTAGAGCAGTGTTGTTGAACAGGGCTTCTGCAGTGATGAACATGCTCTATATCTGTGTCACCTAACCTGGTCACCACTAGCCACATGACATCATTGAGTGCTTAAGACACAGCTATGAGAGTGAGTAGACCCATCTTAAGTAAAAGTTTAGATCCTTCAACATAAACCACATGTGGCCAATGGCTACCACATTAGACAACTAGCTATGGAAGCCAGATTAGATAAAGAAGAAATTTTTGAATACAACTTGCAAAGAGAGCTACTCCAAATTCACTCAGTTCTTTGATGTCCTCACAAGACTATCCTGGTCCTGCCATTGACAACTTGTTGATAGCTTTGGGATCTGGTTGGTGTGGAGATAGGTATGGGAGAGGGAACTAGATCTGTAAAACACCTTCAGCTAAAATGGATTCACCTTAGTTTCTACATACTCTGCCTAAAACCTGAACATCAGAGTCCTGCATACAAAGGAGAAAATGTAAGGGAAAGAACCAACATTATTTAATGATTACTGTGTACCAGGCGCTCAGCTAACAGTTTTATATCCATTGTTTCATGAATCCTTATACACCCTATATAAAAACTTGTTTAAGCTTTTTGCAAATGAAGAAATGGAGTTTCAGGGAGTTTACAAGCTTGTTCAGGGCACACAGCTAGTAAGTAGTAGAGCCAAGATTAGAGCTCAAGTAGGTGTGAATCCAAACTTGTTACCTCCACATGCAGTGCTCACAGCTGGACACATGTACTTGGAACTACCCAAGAAGTAGAAGACCTCCAGGTGAGGATTGGAGAGAGGGTGGATATAGGAGTCAGCTTTTGTTACTGCAATAAAATGCCTGAGATAAATTAACTTTAGAAAGAGAAAAACATTTATTTAGCTCACAGTTTCGGAGATTCAATTTCAAGATGGGGTGGTCCCATCAGCCGAACATCTGGTAGAGGCAGTGGATAGCAGTGGGGTAGCATGTGGAGGAAGGGTCACATGGCCAGCCAGGAGGCAGAAAGTCTGTGTCCCATTCACATTCTGTAACTGACCTGCTTGAGAGAACTATCTTCCAAGGGCACACCTGCAGCGTCCTAAGGACCCCCAATGAGGTCCACCTCCTAAACACCATAATCTGTTTAAGTGTCCACCTTCAGACTACTACTAACTTAGGACTTTGCGGTTTGAAGTTCTGCATGAGTTCAGAAGCCAAATTGTGTTCATACCATAGCAGTGGAGGTAATGACTCTAATTCTGTGTGTGTGCACATGTCCTTAACAGCAGAAGCTGCATCTGTGTTCCTCGCTCCTGTCCTCTCCCACCTGATCTATTTCTCCCTACCACTTGAGTTATGTTGATAACAAATTATCCATTCCTAGAAGCATAGCTGTTAGTTATTTAGAATATGTGTAATTGATTATTTGATTAAATTACTCAAGAAACTGAGACATATTCCAGCATCTTTGCTACTATCTAGGCAAAAATCTCAAATCACCTGCTACATATATAAACTTATTACTTATATATACACACTTAAATATTTCATGTATATGTGTATGTTTGTGTGTATAATAGATTATCTATAATCATTTACTCAAACATCTCCCAAGGCATAACAACTGCCTGCCTACTTTCCCACATGTCTCCTACATATATGAAACTTTATTCCACTTCTATATTATTTCCAAAAACTATATTACTAAGAATAATAGTAGACCTCATGAAAAACTATTCACCTATAATCCTACTCTAACAAATCATTGGTTGTATTTTCCTTCAAGTCCTCATTCATCCAATTTTACATCGTTATAACCATACTTGTTCACATTCGAGTATTCTACCATTTTATTCCACTTCACGTCGTGAGCAGTTTTCTGTGTATTTTCATGATTGTGGTCTTATTGTCTGTAGATTAGTCCATGAAGTTGATATACCATTATTTCTCCAACTCTGCCATTTACTGTCTGGAGTCTGTTTCAAAGTGAACTTCGTGATATTTTCAACTTATAGTACCCCTGACTGGCAGTCTCAAACCCATACGTCCTCATATTCCCTGTGAATATGGGTTTTAATGTCCTATGGAATGCCTAACTGCATAGTCCCACCAATTTTCAAAAGCTTTTCACACATGTGGTCTTTACTTTTCAAGTGTAGCATTTTCAGGAGTAATGGCTGATGCATTGCATTATAATTGTCTTCCCAGACACTGGGCACTAATGCATGCCCGAAGCCTTCTGAGTTCTGCATACTCTAGAAAGCCAACTCAGCAGCTGGTTGCCTGGCTACTTGTACTGCGCATGACACAGATTTTCAGCATCCCTTACCTCAGATATCACTCAGCTTAAAATGTGTGCACTGACATGTTTGTCCCTGTTCTAAAGTTAGCTGAAGTTTGTCTTGAAGAAAACAATTCACAGATAATCAGGTTAATATCAGACTGCACTGGGGACATGAACAGTGAGGGCAAGATAAGCCCCAGGGCGTCTCCCCAGAGGACTTGATTCTAGGCCATGAGAACTTTTTATCTTCTAATAAAAGCTGGACTCTAAATGCTGCTTTGGATGCCGACTTCCTACTCTGTTGGCATTTTTCCAGGCAGTGACAAAGCTTTTTATCTGCTTAGTAGAATTTCTCTCATGGAATTCTGCGTCCCTATCTTTGTGTTTGCTGTTGGTGAGTGAAGTGTTTCAGACCTTTGTGGAGCAATGCTATTCATGCTACATTACTGTGGCTTATAAATTGAGCTTAACCATTAGCATCCTCTTCCAGTGTGTGTCTTAAATAAAGCTTTCATTTGGTCTAGCAGTAAAACTGCTGGTTAGGATGCCTCTATCCCGTATCTGAGTGCCTAGGCTAGAGCCCTTGCTCCCCCTCTGGATTCCAACCTTCTGTTAATGCAGATCCTGAGTTCCCTGCTCCCAGCTTCAGCTTGGCCCAGCCCCACTGTTGGGGCCTTTTAGTGGATGAACCAGTGAATGGGAGGTCTGTCTGTCTCTTTCTCCTTCATGAAGAACCAGTGGACAGGAGGTATGTCTGTCTGTCTGTCTGTCTCTCTCTCTCACTCTCTGCCTCTCAAATTTTTTTTAAACTGTGTAGTGGCCGGTGCCACAGCTCACTGGGCTAATCCTCCGCCTTGCAGCACTGGCACACAGGGTTCTAGTCCCAGTTGGGGCGCCAGATTCTGTCCCGGTTGCCCCCCTTCCAGGCCAGCTCTCTGCTATGGCCCGGGAGTGCAGTGGAGGATGGCCCAAGTCCTTGGGCCCTGCACCCCATGGGAGGCCAGGAGAAGCACCTGGCTCCTGGCTTCAGATCAGCACTATGCGCCAGTCGCAGCACGCTGGCCGCGGCAGCCATTGGAGGGTGAACCAATGGCAAAAGGAAGACCTTCCTCTCTCTCCTTCCTCTCTCTCTCTCTCTCTCTCTCACTGTCCACTCTGCCTGTCAAAAAAAAAAAAAAAAAAAAGAAAAAAAAAAAAGAAAAGAAAGAAAAGAAAGAAAAAAAAGTAGATTCTAGTGAGGGTTTTCAAAAATTTTGTGAAAATGTATATTATGAAAAAATAGTACATGGATTTCAAAAAGAGTTTGTACCAAAATAACAACACTTAATTTCATTTTTCACAGATATTTGAAGTATTATGCAAACTTACATGTACAACTTGAGCATTTTTTTAAAAGATTTTACTTATTTGAGAGGTAGAGTTACAGACAGTGAGAGGGAGGGACAGAGGTCTTCCTTCCATTGGTTCACCCCCCAGATTGCCGCAACGGCCAGAGCTGCATCAATCCGAAGCCTGGAGCCAGGTGCTTCTTCCCGGTCTCCCATGTGGGTGCAGGGACCCAAGTACTTGCGCCATCTTCTACTGCTTTCCCAGGCCACAGCAGAGAGCTGGATTGGAAGAGGAGCAGCTGGGACTAGAACTGGCGCCCATATGGGATGCCGGCACTGCAGGCCGAGGATTAACCTACTGGGCCACGGTGCTGGTCCCATACTTGAATATTTTTTATCATAGCTTCTGGTATGTTTCTTCTATCAAGAAAAATGGTTAGTGGGACCAGCGTTGTGGTGTAGTAGGTAAAGCCACTGCCTACAACACTGGCATTCCATGTGGGCACTGATTCAAGTCCCACCTGCTCCACTTCTGATCCAGCTCCCTACTAATGTGCCTGGGAAAGCAGAGGACGATGGACCAATTGCTTAGACCCCGTACCCATGTGGGAGACCCAGAAGACGCGCCTGGCTCCTTGATTCAGTCTGGCCCAGCCCTAGCAGTTGCGACCAATATGAGAGTGAATGAGCCAGTGGAAGATCTCTCTCTCTCGCTCCCTCTTGCTCTCAATCTGTCTCTCCCTAACTGTGCCTTTCAAATAAATAAATCTTTGAAAAGAAAAGTGGTTAGGAAGCCAAGCCATATAGAGATTATACTATTGAATATAAGTATTCAATATAAATATAAATATAAATATTCAAGTTCAATCTTAAAATGATTATGCTTTTGAACTTGTGAAAAAAAAACATTCTATTTTGGTGATATTACCAATAGAATTGAGGAGAGAAAAATTAAAAGAAGTATGTTGGATTTTAGTACAAATTAAAGACTATGTAAATAAATCAAGAATAGTGTATATCTGAATTTTTAGAGAAATAATTATAACCCAGAAGAACTGAAAACAGAAATAAAGACCATTATTTCTTGAAAATGGGACAGGCGTAAGGGGCAGTAGTAAGAGAAATGTTTACTTTATATATTATTCACTCTGTTCTAACTTCCCAACATGTGCACAGTACTTTCACAAATTATAAATCAAAGATTGATTTCCTGTATAGAATGAATTGGAAGAAAGATCTGGACTTTTAGAAGTTATTGCAGTCATCTATGTTCTAGGTAATAAGAATCTGGTTGAAACTAAAAGAATGAGAGAAGCCATTAGAGAAGAATTCGTAGGATTTGGTGGTTGGGTAATATTTGAGCAAGGGGTTAAAGAAAAGAGGGAACAAACCAAAGATGTATAATATTTTCAGACTCAATCTAAATTGAAGCTATTGGAGTGGAAGTTGTGGGCAGTGAGTTAAGTCCTCAATTAGAATGCCATCCCATATCAGAGTGCTAGTTCCAGGCCCTGCTACTCTGCTACCAATCCAGCTTCCTGTTAATGCATCCTGGGAGGGAGCAGATGATGCATAAAACACTTGGGCCCTGGGCCAGTGCCGTGGTTCACTTGGTAAATCCTCCGCCTGCGGTGCCAGCATCCCATATGGGCGCTGGGTTCTAGTCCCGGTTGCTCCTCTTCCAGTCCAGCTCTCTGCTGTGGCCCGAGAGAGCAGTGGAGGATGGCCCAAGTGCTTGGGTGCCTGCACCCACATGGGAGACCAGGAAAAGCACCTGGCTCCTAGCTATGGCCGTAGCAGCCATTTGGGGGGTGAACCAACAGAAGGAAGACCTTTCTCTCTGTCTCGCTCTCTCACTGTCTAACTCTGCCTGTCAAATTAAAAAAAAAAAAAAAAAAAAAAAACACTTGGTCCCCTGCTACCCATGTGGAAGGCTAGTCCCAGGCTCCTGGTTTGGCCTGACCTAGCCTGGGCTATTGTGGGCATTTGAGGAGTAAACCAGCGGAAGATGGAAAATCTCTCTTTCTCTCTGTTTCAATCTGCCTTTCAAGTCGAGAAAAATTAATATGTATGTAATTGAAGCTATTGATAAAATGATCCTAGGATGACAAGCATTTTATACAAATATATTTTTTAAAAGATTTATTTATTTGAAAAGCAGAGTTACAGAGAGGCAGACAGAAAGGGAGATCTTCTGTCTAATGGTTCACTCCTCAAATGGCCACAGCATCCAAGGCTGGGCCAGACAGAAGCCAGGAGCTCAGGAGCCCAGCAGCTTCATCCTGGTCTCCCAAGTGGGTACAGGGTCCCAAGCACCTGGACCATCTTCTAGTGCTTTCCCAGGTGCAATAGCAGGGAGCTGCTTCAGAAGTAGAGCAGCCAGGACTAGAACCCGTGCCCCTATGGGATGCCAGCACTGCAGGCAGCAGCTTAACCCACTGTGCCACAGTGCCAGCCCCACAAATATACATATTTTAGTTCTACTGACCAATATAGCTTACTTTTCCTTGACAAACGATAGTAAGGATTCCAAGATTAATAAAATGTACCAGGAGTATCTGCAGAACAGGATCCAAAAGTTCATTTATGCTCCAGTCCTCATTTTATTTTTTAGCACAAATCCTTTTTTAAAATTTTTGTTTCTTTTATTTATTTAAAGGGAGAGACAGAGAGAGCTGCCATCTGCTGGTTCACTCCCCAGATACATGCAACAGCCAGGGCTGAGCCCGGCTGAAGCCAGGGCCTAGGTCATGCTGATGCCAGGAGCCAAGAACTCAATCCAGATCACCCACCTGGGTGGGAGAGAATCCAGGATACATGTTAGCAGAAAGCTAGAATGGAGAGAAGGACTCAAATCCAAGAACCCTGACAGGGGAGGCAGGTGTCCCAAGTGGTGGCTTCAGCACTGTGCCAAACACCCACTCCCACTTTCCATTTTGAAGACAGTTATAATCGTGCAGAAAACCTGGCTCTCGCATTTGCCTAGTGATATTCAAAGGGAATCAGAAAAAGATCTTCTCAGCCAATTTAGAGTCTTCCTTTACACCACAGACACGAACGACTGAGGGTGGCAACACCTCTCATAGTAACAGGGAAAGTTCCTGCCAGGTAAAATCGGTGTTAAGCTCTCTGAGGGGACTGACTGGTTGCTTGTTTTAGTTTGTTGATGCGTTTCTCCTCCTTGCTGTCAGTGCCTACTTTGATGCATTTATAGGATGGAAATAAAATGATTCTTCTGCTTGGAAGATGGGAGTGGAGAAAATAAAACATGAAAAGTGACACAGGCTAGCTATAAATCTTCAGACTGCATAGTTAAGAAACATTATGGGGTTATTCTGAAGTCTCTCTTGATGAAAGCCAGCTTCTCACCTTGGTGAGTGCTAGCAGAGCCGTATGTCTCCGCCTGATGGGAATGTCCTTTATGGAGTGTTTGTCAGCACGTGACGGAAGCAGGGGTTTGCAGCTGTTTCATAACCGCTGTGCAGTGTGTTGGCTGTGCTCCACAGCACTGGGTCCAAACTTCGGGAACTCTTCTCAAGTGCTATGAATGTGGGAGGAGGCCACTTGTGGAACGATTGGCTTTGCCCGGAGTTGAGTGTTTCGCGTGCAGGATGTGAAGCTGCTGTTCCGTGGGCCGTGTCCAGATGGAAGGGGCTGGCCAGAGAAACTGTTCTGAGACTTGTCACCCAGGCTCAGAAAGCACCCTCTGTGGGACTTCGGCTGTTCTAAGCAGTAGACAACAGCAATACTCTAATTCTTCATTTCTTTCATCCGATAGTTCCCTATGAATTTTAGGCTATTTTAGTTCACTGAAACCCTTATGATTCTGACATTACTGACGTAATCTGATTACAGTCAAAGCAATTATAAAGTTCAGATGTGATGGCTCAATGTTCCCGGCTGTCTCTCCTGCTTCCTAATGGACAGGAGCTCACAGGAGGTAACAACTCCAGTACTGTTAACATTTATATCATCATAATTCATCTAACTACATTAGTATCCTCTTCCTAACTTTTAATTTTTTTCTTAAAAAAAAGATTTTAAGAGTTAGAGGAGAGAGATATCTTTCATTAGTTGGTTCATTGTTCACTCCCCAAATGGCTACAACAGCTAAGGCTGGGCCAGGCTGAAGCCAAGAGCCTGGAACTCCATCTGGTTCTCCCACGTGGGTTGCAGGGGCCCAAGTACTTGGGCCACCTTCCATTGCTTTCCTGGGTGCATTAGCAGGGAGCTGGATCAGAAGTGGAGCCGCTGGATTCCAACCAGCACTCAATGTGGGATGCCAGCAGTCAGTCAGTGGCTTAACCTGCTGTGCTACAAAGTGGGTCACCACTTTTAATCTTTTTTAATGTGCTTATTAGGGAGGGAGGGAGAGAGGGGAGAGAGAGAGGGAGGAGGGAGAGAGAGGGGAAGAGAAGGGGAGATGGGGAAGTGGGGGAGGAGAGGTGGGGAGAGGAGAGGGAGAGAACTCCCATCTGCTGGTTCACTCCCCAAAAGCCCACAAAAGCCCAAGGCTGAGCCTGGCTAAGTCTTGGGAGCTGGGAACACAATCCAGGTCTCCTACATGGGCGGCAGAAACCCAGTTACTTGAACTGTCATCACTGCCTCTGAGAGTGAGCATAAGCAAGAAACTGGAGTCAGGAGCCAAAGCTGGGTATCAAACGCAGGCACTCTGATGTGTGACACACACGTTTTTAACAAGCATCTTAACTACTAGGCTAAACACCCACCACTTCCTAACTATTTACTGAGGCTGAAGTTATTTTCAAATGGTAGCTTACAGATCTAGCAGTACCACTGAACATAGTCCAGTTGAATAATTGGATGGAAGAGTCTGTTTCTATGAGAATGTTAACGACAGATTCAAAATAGGAAGCTTGACAGGACCTTCTCTTTGCACATCACACACGGAGGGAGCCTTTGCTGCTTCTGCTGTCAGGGCCACAGTAACATTCCAGGTGAGGAGGTACCCTAATTAACCCCACACTCACCACACATAAAGACCAATAGGGTCTTTATGATATGGGCCTGTATACTTTCATTTTTATTCCAGGCTCCTGCCCCCCCAGAAAGAATTCTAAACAGAGGCATATAGAGTGCACATGTGAGAAGAGGATTTATTTAAAAGTGAGAGAATAAACATACATCCCTGTGTGAGTGTGGGCTGCCCCACACAGAGAAATACCTATCATGAGTTAGGCCACAGGGTTGCCCGAGTGAATGAGTGAGTGAGTGAGTGAGTGTGTGTGTGAAAGAGAGAGAGAGGGAGGGAGGGATGGAGGGAGGGAGGGAGGGAGGGACGTGTGGAAGAAAGAGAGAAAGCCCAAGCAGCATCTCCAAATGCGGTCCATGTTAAAAAGCGACCTCTCCCCCATTCTCAGCCTCTTTTATTAGGTGGAGGGTGGTGCCTTAATTGAATGAGCAAACAAGTATGGGTAAAGCTTCCTGGGATTTTTATGACACTGCCATGTGCAACTTAAATCCCATGTGGTCATCATGGTGTTGCCTCCTTCTGGTCCCGGATAAAACACAGGTGCATCCTGGGAAGGTTGACCATTAAAGACATTGCAAGGCTGGCGAGGATTCCTGTTCACCTAGACCTGACTATCCCCCTCCTTAGTAAAACCATGTCGAATAGATTGCAAAGGGCTACCAGTACTAAAAGTAAAATTTGGAATTTTTATCCTGAAGCGGATACGGAGTTACTGAAGACATTTTAATGAGAGAAGAGGGAAGATGGATCTGGGGTGTGAAACCTTGGATTCCTTGAGAAGCAAGGGAACTGCTCTAGAGAGACCCCCGAGGTGGGCCTGGGGAGTCTATCTGAAGTGGGATGTGAGTTGAGGGAGAAGAAAGTGAGGGAGATAGATGCTCAGGGTCACTGTGAAATGAACAGGTAGGGTGGCTGAGTCAGACAGGAGGGAAGAAAAAGGGCTCTGGAGGAGTCAGAACTCAGTGCTGGGTATGACTCCTGCTCAAGCCGGAGATCTGGAACTGGAGCCAAGTAGGGGAGCAGCTTCCTCGTGAAATGCATTGTCCAAGCCAATGGCGCCAACCTAATTTCTGCTTCTGCCTCTGGTCTGCTCGCTTAGTGAGAGAATGCGGTGATGAATATAGACAGCACACCACATTTTTACAAGGTGCTTCTGGAAACCTGAATAGAGACGCAATTTTTAGAGTTGCTGTCATGGCAACGCTCCCCCAGAAAAGCCAGCACCGCCAGCCCAGGCTGCCTGTTCCTGTCTGCTGATGTTTCTGTCGCTTCCACATGGGGTCAGGTTTGTTCTTCCGCCCTCCCCAGAAGCGTTTGTTAGGTCTGCAGAAAACAAAAATGATCTTGTCCTAAATCCTTCTCCTGCATCTGCATCCTGCTATTCCTGTCCACGGTGACCTGGGAACCTCTGTTCCTGGGCTTGGGTACCTCTCAGAATTTCAAATATGAAGTGGAGAAGCTGACCTGGGGGGTGGCTAGGGATAGGAGAGAGGGAAGCTCCCCGATCAGGGGTACTCAAGCCCCTAATTCAACTCTCCAACCAGTCACATTGTCTTGTGGCTTCTGGCATGAAATTTAGGTTCTGAGGTTTTAAAGATCTTATCCTTTTGATATTTAAAAGTCAGATTTTTGAGATTCACAAATGTATATTCTTCAGGTTTGTCTTTCTGTCATGGGCTTACAAGTGTATTTTGGAACTCAGTACTTGAGCATTGATTTTTCTCCTTCTCCTCCATTTCTGCCATATTTCTCCTCTTACTGGAATGTGTCCTTTATGGAGTGTTTGTACAATGCATGACATAAGCATGAGTTTGCAACTGTTTCACAATCACATGCTGAAGAATGGAGGAATAGGCAGGTAGATCTGGGTGTGGATGGCAGAAAGTATTTTCCAAAGATGCCTGTCACATTATCTCCCATCCCCCATTTTTTTTTTTTTTTGTAACATGAAATTGACATTTCTCCCATGCAAGGATATCAAGAGGGTTAAGATCCCTTTCTCTTGAATCTGGGTGGACCTTTGGGGTTACCTTGCCCAGGTATGGTGTCTATAATGCCTTGTGACTTCCAAAATTGGGCTTTAAACAGCATACCCTTCTGCCTGCTCTTTAGGAATGATTGTTCTTGGAACCCAGTTGCCATGCTGTAGGGGAGCCAAGGCCATACAGAGAGGTGTTGTGTAGGTGTTCCAACCACAGCCCCGGCTGTAGTCCCAAACAAAAGGCAACATCAGCCAGCAATTACAAAACAGAGGATGCCTTCAAGATACAGTCAGTAGCTAGTCACCTTTTGACGACAGCTGCATGAGAGACCATGAGAAAGAACCACCTAGCTGAACCCAGTCAGCTAGAATGACATGAGATATTAACTAAATGATTGCTCTTGCTTCAGTCCACTCAGTTTTGGAGTGATTCATTATACAGCAATAGAGCCAATGAATGTTGCTGTTATGTTTTACTGCATAAAAGACTACCCCAAATGTATGCACTTAAAATAACCATCTTGTTATACCTCATGTTCCGTGGACTAGGAATTCAGGAAGGTCTCAGCTAGACAGTTTGTTCCCAATCCATGTTTCCATATAGTCACATCTCTTGGGGCTAGAACTAGAGGATGCTTCCACGTTCACATCTTTGAACCTAGTTCCCTGTGGTCCCTCCCTCTCCCTTCTTCTCACTCTTCATGGAGTTCTCCCCATGGCTTGTACTTCCAACAGCTTGCTGGTCCCAAAGTAATTGAACGTCTTAAAGACAGTTAACTTTTGAGAAATGGAGGCAGAAGTTCCAGTCATTGGAAAGTCTAGGCCAAGAGTTGGTTGGCATCATTTCTGCCAAAATCTATGGATCAAAACTACCATGGAGATAGGGAAGAAGGAAGTCCAGCTTCTTCAAGAGAAGAGTGGCAAAAATGTATCACCACAAAGGGCATGGTGGGAATCTAGACTTACATCTCAAAATGTTACCTTTGTAATGTGTTGTCCCTATTTCATAGATAAAGAAGCTGGGACTAAAAAAATAATTAAATAATTTGACCAGAGTTACACAACTTGTAAGTACCAGCATCTGGATTCAAATCCATGTTTGTATTAATCCAAACCATGAAGTTTTACTACTTTGCAACCATTTTCTTCTGGGCAAAATATAGTAAAAATGCAGTTTACACTTAATTGTAAAAGGCCATCTTTAATGAGGAGACACCAATCCTCTCCTCCCCCACCACACACACATATACATTGTAGCTCCAGTTTAGAAAATCCTGGAGGGGCCAGCATTGTGGTGCAGCAGGTTAAGCTGCCACCTGCGATGCTGGCATCTCACATCAGAGTGATTGTTCAAGTCCTGGCTGCTCTGTTTCCCATTCAGCTCCTGCTAATGTGCCTGAGAAAGCAGCAGAAGATGGTCCAAGTCCTTGGGCCCCTGTTACACATGTGGGAGACCCAGATATAGTTCCAGGCTTTTGACTTTGCCCTGGCTCAGCCCAGGTCATTCCGGCCACGTGGGTAGTGAACCAGTGGAGGGAAGATTCTCTCTCTCTCTCTCTCTCTCTCTCTCTCTCTGTGTGTGTGTGTGTGTGTACGTGTGTGTTTCTATATTTCTGTCACTCTGCCTTTCAAATAAAATTAATATCTAAAATAAATAAAATTCTGGAGAAATACTCTCCTTGGCCTGGTTTGGGTTGTAGGCCCATCCATGAAACACTCCTTGAGGCCAGGAGGATGAAGTATCATAACTGGCAAGTTCTGCTGGAACCACAAGGTTTGAAGAAATATTTCCCGGAAGAAGGAGGAACAGAAAAAATAACATACATGTTGTTTGTGCTACATGGCCTTACTTCTTTTTTCTAAGGATTCCTTTGCATCCCTAAAGGCTGCTAGGCCCCTCCCTGGAGACACTGGTCTTGCATGCTGGGGGAGGAAGAGTCTGAAGTCAGGCTATGAATTGATTCTAAACCTTCCAGCTATTAACTCCTTGTGTCTAAGCACATGTTAGGAGTAAGATGCCTTTGGATTTCTTTAGGGTTTCATTCCTTTTTATAACAGTTATATGGAAACTTCTCAAAGGTGACCCATTATGTTTTTGCATGCTACACTCTGTAGTTGGACTATTCATGTTCACGTTCATTGATTATTGTGTGCATGCACATTGAAGACATGAAGATACTTAGCACTTCAAGCTCAAATTAAAACATTTCTAAGGAGGAAACAAAATATAAACTCCAGTTAAAAATTTCTGATGGAAACTTAGTCTTACTTCATGATTTCCAGTTGCATTTTCTTTTCTAATGAAGTAAGCTGCTTTAATTTTCTTTTAAAACATTTTATTTGGATGAGGTCAGAAATTGGGGAATTTCTCTTCCATTACTCACAGTGCTTTCCAGCTGCCGGCCTCATGTGCCCTTGACACGCCGTAGGGGAGCCACCCATGAGCCATCATTCTGCCGCTGTACACACTACGCCTCCCAGAGATCCCCAGGCTCAGGAGAGCCTTCCTCCTGGCATCCCTGGGGGCCCCTTGATGGCCTGGCCTCTGAGTGGCTCTGAAACTCTGGAGGCACCTGATACCTGAAAGAACACGGTTTCCCTGGCTTCATGTGCATACTGAGAACTCTTTGCTCAATTTAAATCTGTTCATATCAAAGCCAAAAATAAAGCCCAATGGGTTAGCTGACTTTTTTTTAATTTATTTTTTAGGGAACAGAAATTTTGTAAGCATAATTTTAGGAATATAGTTATTCTTCCCACCATATCAGCCCTCCCACCCACACTCCCACATCTCCTCCTCATCCTCCTCCCCTTGCCAGTCCCATTCTCCACTAAGACTCATTTTCAATTAACTTTGAACATAGAAGAGCAACTCTATACTAAGTTAGGATTTCAACATTTTGCACACACACACAAAACTATTTGAGAACTAGTTTTACAGTTAACTCTTAATATAACTCATTGAGGACAGAGGTCCTACATGGGGAGTAAGTGCACAGTGACTCCTGCTGTTAATTTAACAATTAACACTCTTATGTATGATGCCTGTGACCACTCAAGGCTCTTGATATGAGCAGCCTAGGCAATGGAAGCCTTTTGAGCCCACAAACTCCATCAGTATTTGGAAGAGGCCATAAGCAAAGTGGAAGTTCTCTCTTCCCTTCAGAGAAAAGTAATCCTTCTTTGCTGGCCACTTCTTTCCACTGGGGTCTTGTTCACAGAAATCGTTCATGTAGAATTTATTTATTTATTTATTTATTTTGCCACAGTGTCTTGGCTTTCCATGCCTGAAATGCTCTCATGAGCTTTTCAGCCAGACCAGGAAGGCTTAAGGGCTGATTCTGAGGTCAGAGTGTTACTTAAAGTGATTGTCATTCTATGAGTCTGCTGTGTGGACTGCTTCGCATGTTGGACATTCTCTCCTTTTTAATTCTATCTATTATTTTTACCAAGCTCTTGATCCTATTTATATGATCTCTTAGGACCCTAAGGAAATCTTCTTTTGAAAACTTCTGAGTCTTCTAGAAGATTATTTGTTAGTGGTACTGAGCCCATGGGTCCTTCTCTTTCCCTTAGGTTGTCCAACCTCGTCACTTTAAGAAGATGAGTTTCATTTTAACATGAAAATAAAATAGGGGGAAACAAAGAAATTGTATAAATTTGGCTTTAGACATATTTTAGTGAAAACTCTCATATAGGCCTTGCCATTGCTGGATGGTTGAATTATAACAGTGTTGGCATAGTGAAAATTAAAGCATATTATAGTTTTGAATGAAAATTCAAAAAAAATGCCTTTGGTATTCTCTCCTTATAGAAAGTATAAAAAAATGGACACTGCTAGTTGAAGCTGACTCAGAAATAAAATGATCTTTATAAATAAGAGTAAGAAAATAATTTTTCTATCAAATACACTGTATATGCCTACCTTTGCCACACTTCTTCCAAACACTCACTCCCACAAATGCTTCATTCATGCACAACCTCCCATCCCTCAGTCCTTTCTGTTCTGTGTTCCTATAGCCTTTTCCTGGTTCCTCACCTCCTTGCCCCTGCACAGCATTGCTGTCCTGCCATTGCCTGCATGAAAGCAATCTACATAATTTTAAATTTTTATTTATTTATTTGAAAGCCAAGAGTTACAGAGAGGCAGAGAGAGAGAAAAAGTCTTCCATTTGTTTGCTCACTCCCCAGATGACTGCAACAGCCAGAGCTGGGCTGATTTTGAAGCCAGGAGCCAGGAGCTTCTTCCAGGTTTCCCATGTGGGTACAGGGGCCCAAGTGCCATCTTCTACTGCTTTCCCAGGCCATAACAGAGAGCTTGATTGGAAGTGGAGCAGCATGGACTCAAACCAGCACCCATATGGGATCCCGGCACAACAGCATCTTTATTGCCCCCACCCCACTACACCACAGTGCTGGGGGCCCCATCAATCTACATTCCTTGGTCCATGTCCTTCTGCTCTCTCAGCCCTGTCACTACCTAATGCTGGATTCTGCATTCTTTCTCCCAAGTCTGTCAGATCCTAGTGGAAAGCAGTGTGAGTTAGAGAAGGAAAATGATGTCTTTGACATGTGGCAGGTGTGCTCGTGCCCAACCCTGCTGGCAATCTGACTGAATTAAATGCCTACCTCCTCTGACCAATGGGACGTAGGACAATCCCCTTATCATTCATTTCTGTGAGGATTAAAATACTTACGTAAAGCATAGCACTTGGCCCATAAAAATATGCAACTATTAGGTGTTGCTATTACTGTGATTTGAGAATAGTCCACATCTGTGCCAACACTAACAGTACTGCACATGAATGGTTTCTAACTTTGGTTTTAAGCAGAAGTCTTTACAACAACTTGTCATTGCCCTGCACATCGTGGTTCTTATCTGACTTCATCTCCTGCAGCTAGTGCCACTATCTCCCCAGAACAGACACACGCACACTCACTCTGCAGCAGGTACATCTGACTTCCTTATTACACTGCAGGGCCGTTACACTGGCTGATTGCCTCCCTCCAGTCATTGATTAAATATCAGCTTCTCGGGATGTCTACACCGGCTACCCATGTAAAACTACAGTGCCCCTCATCCGCACTCCTTGTCCTTTTCCTTGCTTTATTTTGCCCTATAGCACTTACCACCATCAGACACCCTGTTTGTCTCCTCGTGTTACCACATACACACACTCATAAGCTCAAGTGTAAATTCCATGAGGGCAGGGACTTTTGTCTCTCTTCATTTCTGTATCTCCACTGCCTAGAATTGTTCCTGACACATGGCAAGTGCTCAATAAAAATGTTCAGTGATTTGAATGTTACTACCATGGTGAAGTTTTTTCTAGTTTCCCCAGGTGTGATTACCTTTTTTATGTTCCTGTGATTCTTAATACATTCTTCAATTATAACATTTATCACTTTGTATTTTTATGGAAAACATATTTAAGCTCTTAAACCTAGCCAGATGGTATAATTCAAAAGCACATTTTTATTTAATAGACTGAAACCTCACATTGTACAGAATTGATCAAATGATTAGAGAAATCCTAATGCTCTCTGGGTGTTTTTAAATTGCATTCACATCATTTCTGTGAGTTATTCCACACAATTAAATGTAAGCTCATGAAAAACTAAGAAAAAGCAAATTGGAAAATAAGTTCCAACACACAAAGAAATCTTATGCAAGGGCATGCTCTGTGTCTTGACATTATGGAAACCTTGCTATTTTGCTAGCAGAGGACATGGAAAATTCCACCTTCTGAAAATATCAGTATAGCTACAAAGGTGGCTGATAATCTATAAGAATAAATCTCAAGATTTCAGTTGCATAGGTGGGTTTTGAAGCAGACTTTCTTTATGTGGGGATTGAAGAAACTTCTTTTTTAAAAAGATATTTTTATTTGAAGGGGACTTAGGGAGGAAGGTGGGACACACACATACACACACACAGTGACAGAGACAGAGAGAAACGAATCTCTCATTGATTTGCTCCTCAAATGCCTGCAACAGTTGGACTGGGACAGGTCAAAGGCAAGAGCTAGAAACTCCATCTGGGTCTCCCACAAGTGTGGCAGGAACTCTCATACTGGTACCATCATCTGCTTCATAATGTTTTCACCAGATCCAGAGGAAGAACTAATAAAACCTTCATATGCCTCTAGGTTAAAGGTAGTGAGCAATTGATCAATCTCAAATTCATTTCTATTCTATTGATGCAATCTGAAGGCTAGCAACACTTGGCTGGTCAGTCACATATTTATTCACTGCTATCATTTTAGGCATGGAACATATTTTAAGCCATTGATTGATAACCAGAACCTGTCATTCCTTACTGGAAAATATCTTAGGACAAGACGCATGGGAGAAATGACTTCTCCCAAGGCAGCAGAGGTGACTGCTAAGTGGAATCTTCTGTCTGTATTCAGAGGTGATAACGATCTAAGGAAGCCCCAGAGTAAGGTGGTGTGACAGCTGTGAATGCTTTTGACAGCGGTGATTATCAGCTTCAAGGAACACATTTTAACCTGGAAAAGACATTTGTGATGAGCAGGTGCTTCTGGGATGGAATCAGAACTGGCATCCATTCCTGGTTAGTAAATTCATATCTTTTCTGATATTGTATTTTGAATTTCTCAAATCCAAGGCAATGCAAAAAAAAAAATCTCCACTCTAGATAAACTGTACATATGGGAGAAGTAAAGACAACAATTTCTGCCAATAGGCAATTATTGATGCTCCCTATCCTATGTCCTAAGAGAAACATGATTGTGCTATAACGTAGAAACTCTGTGAAAATGCTGTGAATGAAATCCTGAGGTGAAACCCAGTTCTATCTTCCCTGATTGAAACTGTATGCTCTGACCTTTAGATTGTTTCCTTGCTGCTCATTATTTTCATGCCCCTGGTTCTGTGTCTTTTGGGCCTGCCTTAGAAATCCTGCTCACCAAACATGTATTTCATTTTAAAGATATATAAAGAGGCCGGCACTGTGGCGTAGTGGGTAAAGCGCTGCCTGCAGTGCCAGCATCCCATATGGGTGCCAGTTCAAGTCTTGGCTGTTCCACTTCCAATCCAGCTCTCTGCTATGGCCTGGGAAAGTATTGGAAGATGGCCCAACTCCTTGGGCCCCTGCACCCACTTGGGAGAACTGGAAGACACTCCTGGCTTCAGATCAGTGCAGCTCCAGCCATTGTGGCCAATTGGGAAGTGAACCAGTGGATGGAAGACCTCTCTCTCTCTCTGCCTCCCCTTCTCTCTCTCTCTCTCTCTGTAACTATGCCTTTCAAATAAATAAATAAATCTTTAAAAAAATGAAATAAAGATACACACGCACACACACACATATGTATTTGAAAGAGTGACAGAGAGGGAAAAGCAGAGAGAACCATCTCCCATTCACCAATTCACTCCTTAAATAGCTGCAATGGCCAAGGCAGGGCCAGGCCAAAGCTATTAGCCAGAAACTTCATCTGGGTGTCTCTCCTGTGGATGGTAGGGGCCCAAGTAACTGAGCCATCTTCTGCTGCCTTCCCAAGTGGATTAGCAGAGAGCTGGGTTGAAAATGGAGCAGCCCGGACTCGAACCAGCACCCTATTATTTGAGGCTGGTGTCACGGGTGGCAGGTTACCTTGCTATTCCACAATGTTGGCCCTGGAACATGCCTTTTAAGTAATTGTTTTCCTTTCTTGTTGGAGGGTTTGAGGGAGTAACTCCTGATCCCACTAGTTTGGGGGCTAAAAAATAGGATTAGTTCATCTGATGGGTAACAAATGCTCGTTAATTAATATCTTGCCCCCTTCTAATTTGCTGGGAGCTTCTCAGTGCAAATACTATTGATTCCTGTTGGTGGCTAATAGCTCATGCATATACATAAACACATATACATACATTTACAGATGTGCATACATACATACATGCATATATCCATTGCTTTAGTGTCTCTTCTTTCCTTGAATATCTTGATTTTACCAGAAAATTCATCATTTTGCGAAGAATTACAGTTTTTCTATTTGTTGAAAGATTTCTTTATTTTCTTTTATAACCATTGATGGGTCTGATCTGAAATCCAGACTCTGACAGTGTCTTCCAGAACACCATCTAGTGAACACCTCTCTGCCCTGTTCCGACTCAGACTTTCCATATGGCCCTAGAGACTTCTCCCCTGTGAGACTGCTTCTTCTGAGACTGCTGAAACCACTCCTTTTCGTGATTTGGTCCCCTGAGGCCGAATCTTTCACAGTTTCCTTAGGCAGGTTTCTCTCTTTATTAGTCTCAGCCTTTAAAGTGTTCCATCCCAGGTCTTCTCTTTGACCCCGAGTGACAGTAACAACAGCTTCAGTGATGGTCTATGCAACAATTTTCTCCAAATAAAATGTATATCTAAGTCAACGTATCTTATAAGATCAAGACCCATGTGTTTCCTTATCCAGCAAATACTTCAGGAGTACTTCACATACCTTGTGTATGAGCCCGGTGACCACTAGGATAGCCTTTAGGTACTTGTCTGTGTCCAAAACACATTATGAGAAACTTTCTTCAAAAAGAATGCTTTAATCTGTATTTCTTAGCTTGATAAATGATATAGTTATCCACTTGGGTACCCAAGCGATAAACGTGGGATTCATTTGCAGTGTCTCTTTCTCCTTCATTACCACCCTTAACTCCTATCCATGACCATGCTCCATCTGGTTAGTCACCAGAACCTCTGAGTATCTCAAATTTGTGCTTTTTAGAAGATTTATTTAGTTATTTGAAAGACAGTTACAGAGATGGAGAGACAGAGATTGTCCATTTGCTGTTTTACTTCCTAAATGGCCACAATGGTTGGGTCCACGCTGAAGCCAGGAACCTGGAACTCTATCCAGGTCTCCCACTTGGGTGGCAGGAGCCCAAGCACTTGGGCCATCTGCTGCTGCTTTCCCACATGCCTTAACAGGGAGCTGGATCAGAAATGGAGTAGCTGGGACTGGAACTGGTGCTCTTGTGGGATTCTGGCCTTACAACCTGCTGCACCATGCCAGTCCCAAATTTGTGCTTTCTTCTACAACTGCTTTAGGTCTTCATTAGTTTGACTCATTTTTATCTTATCCAATTTGTGAATCTTCCACGTTACTGCCAGCATCAGAGCTTCTTGAAATGTAGATTTCACCAATTACTTCCCTTCCTGCAGCGCTTCATGGTTCTAGATCACCTTCAGAATTTAGCTCAAGCTCTTTAGCTTGGCCATAAGACCTCCCTGCCCCTTGGTCCTTGCCCCATTTCTTGCCACTCTATACTCTTCTTTCTGCCCATCCTATACAACTGCTGTTTCCCAGAAATGTTGTACCCTTTCCTACTTCTACACCTAAGACTATCTGCCAGAAAAGCCGTTCATCTTCCCCCTACACTGTCCTTCCTCCTCTAAGTAACCACATAGCCTACTGGATAAGCATGTGACCCCTGGGGCCAAGATATCTTGGAATCCATTCTTGGACAAGTTGCTTTGCCTCTTTGAGCCTTCATTTTCTCATTAGAGTTAAGGGAATCAAATCAAATACTTGTTAAATGAATGAATGAAGAATGAATGAACAATGTATTCATTTAGTGCCACTACCTGCCAGGTCATGTTCTAGGACCTATACATACAGCCATGAACAGAACAGTTGAAGCCCCTACTCCATCAGGCATTATATTTTGTAAGGTGCATCAGAAATGCATGGTGAAGTTTTTTCTAGTTTCCTCAGGTGTGATTACTTTTTTTATGTTCCTGTGATTCTTAATACATTCTTCAATTATAATATTTATCACTTTGTACGGTTACTGTCATTATTACTCATCTAACATAATCATCTACATGGTGGGAACTTTGCAGACCCACTTCCCAGTTCCATTCTGAGTTAGGTGCTCATCTTTTTTTTTTTAAGATTTATTTTATTTATTTGAAAGGCAGAGTTACGGAGAGAGGTAGAACTAGAGAGAGAGGGAAATCTTCCATCTGCTGGTTCATTCCCCAGATGGCCACAAAGGCCAGAGCAAAGCTGAGCCGATCCAAAGCCAGGAGCCAGGTGCCTGTTCCAGGTCTCCAATGTGGGTGCAGGGACCCAAACACTCAGGCCATCTTTTGCTGCTTTCCCAGGTGCATTAGCAGAGAGCTAGGTTGGAAGGGGAGCAGCCAGGACTATAGTACAGGACTCAACCCGCTATGCCACAGCGCCATCCCCTAGGTGCTCATCTTCTATGCTTCCATCCTATGCTATGAGGTGCCATTCTTACCACACATTTGTCCCATCCTAATAGCTGATTATTATTGCTCACCCACAACCTTGAGAGCTCCTGGAGATCATAGCTCCTAGAACACAAGAAACCCAGTTATCAACATTAAATTAATGAATGAACATTTTAGCATATGCCTAACACGCTATATAAAAATAACAACACCTACCACTACAGAGGATTTGCTCTATGCCAGACACTGTGTTAAATGCCTTAAACACAGAATGTAATTTAATCTCCACAGCAACACTGTGAAACCAGGATTATCACACCTACTTTATCGATGAGGACAGTAAATCTGAGAGATGTGAAGTAATTTGCTAAGGTCAGAGAATCAGCAGGTGGTGAGAAAAGTCCTGGATCCAGCCCTGCCTGTCTGCAGAGCCCCTAATGTGGTCACCATGCTTGTGAGAAGAGCGATTTCTCTGTGGGCAGGTCTAACAGTGGACATAAGACAAAGCTTTAATCCACAGTGACATGTACAAAGGCATTTTAGCTTAGTTGTTTTCCTAGAGCCTGTATAATTCTCCCCACCCTGCTTGCCAGTTCTGTGTCCCAGCATCTTCCAAGTTAGGTCATCTTTGGGTGGTTTCATCCCTGAGGTGAATATGCAGTCCTTTAGATACCCTGCCCTTTCCCCAGCTCCCGTGCAAAATGCTACCAAGAGGAATAGGCAGGTGGGATTTATAAACACCTAAGGGAGGGAGAGACTTGGGGCCTCTCACATTGTCTTTGGTATTGCAATGTTTGACTCCACTAAAGAGTCATTGGTGTGGGCCTATCCAAGGGCATTCTGTTAGTGTCCTATGCCTGACCCCTTCTGCTTGTAGTATCTCCCTACAGACTTGTCCTGACTCTGTATAACCTTCTCAGGCCTGGCTATTTCTCCTATTTAGGGCCTCTGCACCAACATTTCTACCCTGTAGACTCAGGTTAAATATCCCTTTGCTCTATTGTGATATATCTCTCATAGCACCACCACCACCACCGTCACCACCAACTCAGGTCTCTGACAGCACCATCCATTCAACCTCCTGCTTATTCTCCCCTACAAGGCTCACAGAAATTTCTAGATGCCTTCCATACTCCATGCTAACAAAGAGAAAGACTGAGAGTTGAAAGCAAGATTAGCTTCTCCCTAGCCACACCAAGCCCTAGATAGTTCAGTCTTTTCTATGACAGGACTGCACCTTCCTTGGAGAGGGAGATCTCTGGTGGGGCTGCACCTTTCTCAGGGATGGGATGTCAGGGAATTCTTAAGGCAGTTGGTTTCTAGAGTTTACATGGGAGACAAGCAAAAGTGAGCCCCTTGGGATGTGGCTTTGTCCTCAACCGATCTAACATTTTCCTTCTGGGATTTGAACTTGGAGATCTGCAGGTGGGAGACCCTGCTTTTTTCCTACCTTCATTCCCTTCTTACACTCAGTTGGGGCTGGAAAGGGTGGGCTCTCCCCATCCTCCTCCCGCCTTTTCTGCACCTCCCTATATCATATCATCCTCCTTTCCACAGTGGAATTTGCCCTTCCCTTTTCCCTGGGGCTGAACTAGAGAATGGCTGCCAGGTAATCTGATTTATGGGGGAGAGGAATGAAAACACATCTGTTTAATATTTTCAGATTATTACCCCTGTTACCCCTGCATCTTGGAGGGTAATCACTGGTCTCTGGAGCTCTCTGGGTCCCTTTATAGTAGTGTGGCTCAGAGCAGTCGTCGAGGAAGATTTATAAGGGCTCTTAGATACCTCCTTCACCTGGCTCACCACCCCATGCCTTTGGACCCATCAACCCAAATTCTTGGCTATCATCCCCTCTTTCATGAGCTGCCTAGAAACAAAGTGGGAGTATGTGCTCTACAGAATTAGTTGTTATAATGAATGAACCATACATTCAAATTCTGACAAATTTAGTCCTCATGATAACACCAATTATTTCTAACATATTGCTTCATTTGGGAGCATGGGAAAATAGCTAAAGAACCCACACTGAAAGGGCATGCTCTGAAAACACGGAGTATTTCGTTTGTAGACTCTGCCTTCCAACGTCAGAGTGTTTGGTCCTAAAGAAAGGGGAAGCTTTGTCAGTAAGGAAACTGACAACAGTGGGTCAGTAACAGAAATAGTAAGAGGAAGCATGGGTCTTTGTAGCCCTGACCACACTGTCATGTACAGTCAGCTCACTGTGGAACATGAGGGCTCGGTGTGTGTACATCCGGTCCTTAGATATTTGTGTACCTTGCAAGTCTAGAATTAGAATCTAACTATAGGAGAAAAAAAAATTCGTACATAAACTGAGACGTGGATAAAAGAATTAACTTATGCGCTATGGACCAAATGGAGAAGGAGAAAATCAAATTATTTAAATAATAGTCCAAATGGAGAGGATAAAATGGGGGGAGGGGCTTGTTTGAGATTAGCATTACCATCTGGGTTGTGAAATATTTGACTCTAATTCCAGAAGCTTGATACCAAAAATAACTTATTATCAGGAAATCAGGAACTTACACTGGATAATTGTCAGGGACAACAAGGTTTTTACTTCGTTTTAACATCTGTATCACAGAATGAGAAAACTGATAAATCATACAATAATGTAAAGTGAGCTATAGCCAGGTACTTCTGCCATATGCATTGATGCTGTTGTTTATACTCCAATTCCTCTCCCTTTCCAACCCATAAAAGGTGAGAGAACACTTTTTTTTTTTTTTTTGACTGGCAGAGTTAGACAGTGAGAGAGAGAGAGAGAGAGACTGTGAGAAAGGTCTTCCTTCCATTGGTTCACCCCCCAAATGGCCACTATGGCCGGCGCGCCCTGCCAATCCAAAGCCAGGAGCCAGGTGCTTCTCTTGGTCTCCCATGCGGGTGCAGGGCCCAAGGACTTGGGCCATCCTCCACTGCCTTCCCGGGCCACAGCAGAGAGCTGGATTGGAAGAGGAGCAACCAGGACAGAATCTGGCTCCCCAGCCAAGACTATAACCCGGATTACCGGCACTGCAGGTGGAGGATTAGCCTAGTGAGCCGCAGCGCTGGCCTGAGATCACTTTTTTTAATTTTATTTATTTTTATTTTATTTGAGAGGTAGAGTTACAGAGAGAGGGAGAGACTGAGAGAAAGGTCTTCCATCCTTTGGTTCACTCCCCAAATGGCTGCAATGGCTGGAGCTGGGCCGTTCCGAAGCCAGGAACCAGGAGCTTCTTTTGGGTCTCCCACAAAGTTGCAGAGGCCCAAGTCCTTGGGCCATCTTCTGCTGTTTTCCCAGGCCATTAGCAGAGAGCTGGATCAGAAGAGAAGCAGGCAGGACTCGAACCAGCACCCATATGGGATGCCAGCACCACAGGCAGAGGCTTAGCCTGCTATGCCACAGCGCCTGCCCCCAGAGACCACTTTTGATAAGTACAGAGCCCTTCAAATTCTCTTCTCCCTAGAGGAGAGCACTGGGTACACTTGGGGTCTGTTCAGAATTTACAATCTAATTCATAGATTTTTCACAGTGGTAGCAGTTCTATTCACAGCTGTCCTTTCACAGTGGTCATGTTGGGAGTGTACCCAAAGTGCTCGATTTCTACCTTGATCTGTAATATTTGAGCTCTCGTTTAAATACAGACGATTGACTGTCCAGTCACATTAATAAAAACATGTCACATGTGGCTTTGAATTTCCAGTTCATTGCTTCCTACCTGTGTAACCTTAAGCAATTTACTTTAATGCACTAATTTACTCGTCTTTAAAATGGGGATAAAAAACGGCACAAACCTGTCTCACGGCCAGTGTATTTTAAAAATGCATTGCAATGCTATAAAACAGCTTGCCTACTGAATGCCTCCAAATATTAAATGAGGTGATCACTTGTTTAATGGAAATGAAAATGGAGTAAATCGTAAAGCATCACCAAACTGTAGCAGGAGGTGGCATGAAGGATTAACATTGGGGTTTTGGGCTTAACCACGGTGTTTCTAAAATGGTGGTTATCTTTTTTTTTTTTTTTTAACCCTCTTTGGGGATTCCTTTGTACAGAAAAACCTCTTGATTTGCAATCTTTATTAAAGTAAAGGCCACCGATGAAAAGGAAAGGCCATTGATTAAAAGGAAGTCCAGCTTCTCCTTAGATTTTCTTTCTTTTTTTGGCTTCTTTTGGGGAGGAGGTTGTTGCTCTTCTGAGAGTGGGGGAGGAAGCTTGGGATTTTAACCCTTTCCTCTGATACCTTTTCTTCAAGCTGGTCACGACAGCGTTTTAGATTTTTCTGAAACCTGACCAAGTTTGATTTTCCTGGCACAAGCACTCGGTGTTGAAGGAGTTAAAGGGTCCCCCACACCCCTGTGCATGAATCCCTCTTTTGTGTACACAGCTGCAGCGGGAGCACGGGTCCGAAAGGAAACGGTTAGAGGAAGAGCGGGTTTTCAGACGAGGCGAGCCTGCGAGGGGGGCTGCGCGGTGGCCTGGGGTTTTACATGCCAGATGTAGGCCCCGGTGCCTGCCTGGAGCTGCTGGCCTGGTCACGCCGCCGCCCAGTGCGAATACAGGCGAGGTGATGAGTTAGCGGGTTGCCATGGTGCCGGGAGGGCCACGTGACCAGGGTGCTGCTGCCGGCGCTCTGACGTCAGCGTCGGGAGGGCGGGGCCGTGAGCGGGCGGGGCGGGGCGAGAGCCGGGAGCAGGCGGCGAGCAGGCAGGCGGCAGGCAGGGTCCGTGCGCCGAGCGGGCGAGAGCGCCAGCGAGCGGGAAGACGCAGCCACCTTCCTCTGCAGCCAGCCCACAGCGGTTTGTTCCCTTTCTCGGGAGAGCGCCAATGCCCGGGCCGACCCAAACCCTGTCCCCCAATGGCGAGAACAACAACGACATCATCCAGGATAACGGGACCATCATTCCTTTCCGGAAGCACACAGTGCGCGGGGAGCGTTCCTACAGGTAATGGGGCTGGCACGGGCGCCGCGGCGGCCGGGGAGCGGCGCGGGGGCGCGCGGAAGTCCGGCCCGTTATATAATGGAGCCGGGCTGCAGACGTGCGTTTGGGAGGGCTGCTGCGATTCTGAGGGGGTCTGCCTCCGTGTGTCATGTCGGGTGTGCGTCGAGGCGTCCCCGACTGCAGAGGGGAGTAGGTTTGCCGCCTGCACGGAGCCTGCCTCCGTCTCTCTGCCTCCACATCGATGGAAATGCACGCTGCTTTCGCCTCCACCCCACACCCTTCGAAGAGCCGATGGGCTGTGGCACTTCCTCTCCTCCTTCCCTTTTAGATTTTAAAGGAGCCATGAGGTAGCCGTGGCTCAAGGCAGAGGTCGGGGAGGGTGGCGAGAAACACGTTCGCGCTGAACCTGGGGAGTGTGCAGGAAAGATGGAATCCTCCAGATTAAGCTGCAGTCTGTGATGGGAAACCGCCAGATTGATGGAGCTTTGTAAGGATTCTGCTCGCTGATTGGTGCAGGGATTGACAGCAGAGGTCACGGTGTCAGACATTCACCAAAATTCTCCCTAGAACCCCGGGTTTATTAGAAAGAGGTCGGACTGCGACAGACTTGGAGAAAAGCTGGGCGCCGTGTGGCGTTTTCGGAGGACTTGATGGCCTCCCGCTTGGGTGGGGGAGCCTTCCTCCCTGTTTACCGGAGGAAGGTAATTTCTGGTCTCTTGCTGGGGTCTGATTTGAGGAGGGGTCTGATCTCTGGCCGCTGTATTGTGAACCTCTTGATTAATGAGTTAGCCTGTGCGGTTGGCATCGTTTTTGCATTAACATATCTGGCAATATGTTCCTGTAGATAAGCTCATTAAAATTGTTTGCATTGTTTGATAAGGATAACAATGTAATGGAGAATGCAGCTACGGTCTGAAGGGAGACTGATCGCTCCGGCCCTGCTTCCTCTGAAGTTCTTTTGTACAGAGGGAGTTATTTTTAAATGTTACCTTGATAACCGCTAACAATGCTTTTGCTTTCAGGCAGAGAGCACACACCTCCAAAGCGCATCCTCTCAGCTTGTGATCAACAGGAAATCAGCGTCTCTCTCTCTCCTCTTTTTTTTTTTTTTTTTTTGAGCTTTCTTCTAAACATTCAGATGGTATTGTGGGTAGAATATTCTGTGTATAAATGTCACCTATCATAAAGTAAGAGCAAAAGCCCCTCAGTTCCTTCCTATTAAAACAAACAAAAAACACCCACCACTGGCTGTTGACGCCAAATGGATGTGAGCAACCTTTGCCCTGTCATCTCTCTGCAGTTATGTAATACTTGGAGTTAATTTTGGCTGTGCTCACGAGGTCACCAAAACCTCATGTCTTAGGGTTCCAGCGAGTGTGTTGACATGGCATCCTTAGATCTGAGTGGAAACCGAAATCAGCCCACTGCTCCGGAGACACTCCTTTGGGAGACCCTGTGATTCGAAAGTTGAATCCCTGCTTTTCTCGCTCCCCCATCTTTCTCCTCTGTGAACACCCCAAAGCCCAAAAACAGAATTTGGAAACAAGAAACTTGAGTTGTTCTACTAGGTAATAAATGGGAAGCTCCCATTTGCTAAATGTGAATCCCTGCAATGAAGGTAGCAGTTGCTTTTATGACAGAGTTAGAATTTTACCACACGGGCTAAAGGAAGTGGCCTAGTTGGGTTTTATTACTCATAAGAACTAACATGAAATAGCAATGGAAAGATAACTTGGCAAGTTAAATATTACCTTTTAGTGATGTTATTCCTTTACAATGAAATCTTGTTTTTCTTTCTAATTAAATCCAAATTATTTCCATTTCCTGAATTACCCATTTGCAGTTTGCTATCTGAGACCCTAGAATGGTCCCTGAAATTAAGTTAAAAAAAAAAAACACAACAGAATTTTACTAATCATCTAATGAAATTTTTGTGTAACTAGAACATCATTGTATTTGTATTTTATATAATAGGATTACTGGACACTATAGAGATGACATAGGTTAAAGTGAAGAAAGGAGCCTCTGAAATTATATTTGTAATGTGTTGGACAGAGTGGATTCACAAAGACACACTGAATTTCCTTGGTCACCTTTTCTTTCAAAATGGATGACCAGTGTAATTGTAGCTACTCCTTATTTTTTTGGAGGGATGTAAGGATAGGAAAAATGTGATACATTTTTCTGTGCAGGAAGCATTCCATCATTATTTTGGCTTCCCCAGACTGGAATAATATAGCCATTTCATTGCTGGGGAAAGTTGGAAGGCAATTTGAAAAAGTAGAGATTTAACCAAACGTCTTACTTTGGCTGTAGGTTTAGTAAAGCCCTCAACCACGAGATGTGCTTAGAAATTCTCCGTGGAGTCCCTTGGAGGGGCCTGGGTAAGCCCAATACCCTGGCTAGATCAAAAGCAATTCTTGTCCTGCTTCTTTGGCTGAATCCTGGGTAGGCTCCCAGCAGGCCCTTTATCTTGGGCCTGCTTTTGCTCTGCAGTATGAGGAATGTCTAATCCCATTCTTACAGAGATGTTGTAAGGTTAACCTCTAGCATTTAGGCCCAATTGCATAGCAGAAGAGAGCTTTGTAAATAGAAGAATGCTGGGACAGAGCCCTGGGGCAGGCACACTCCTCAGCTCGCTGGCAGCACAGGGGACAGGAGAGGACACCCAGAGATGGGATAGTGCTCTGGGGCACCCATAATGGGCAGGCAGCCACTCTTCTGTTGCGATAGCATGTGTACCAGATTGCTCATAAATAAAAGTCAGATGTGGTTCCTGACCCAGATTTCTTAACCCAGGTATTTCTTGGTGTAGATCGAGACCCACTTTCACAGCCTGGAGTAGAGGAGGTAACAAATATATATATATATATATATATATATTTTTTTTTTTTTTTTTTTTGACAGGCAGAGTGGATAGTGAGAGAGAGAGAGAGAGACAGAGAAAGGTCTTCCTTTTTGCCGTTGGTTCACCCTCCAATGGCCGCCATGGCCGGCGCACCGTGCTGATCCGATGGCAGGAGCCAGGTGCTTCTCCTGGTCTCCCATGGGGTGCAGGGCCCAAGCACTTGGGCCATCCTCCACTGCACTCCCTGGCCACAGCAGAGAGCTGGCCTGGAAGAGGGGCAACCAGGAAAGAATCCGGCGCCCCGATCAGGACTAGAACCTGGTGTGCCGGCGCCGCTAGGTGGAGGATTAGCCTATTGAGCCACGGCGCCGGCCAACAAATAATTTTTGAAACTAGCGTACTCTTTAGTTTGAGATGCGAGTTTCCTTGAGAAAATGAAGTAATTCTGATTAAATGGCCCGAGAGAGCCGTGTGGCTGGCGTGCTTCCACAGCCCATGTCCACTGCCGCCTGCTCAGCCCTAGCGTCCTCACTGCATTCATGAGCACTGGAAATCCATATATTTTAAGGGCTGCTTAAAAAATAAATGTGGTATGGGCCATCCGAGGTGACACTGTTTAATTCGCAGAGCGATTGAATTGTGCTCTGCATCTCCCCCGAGAGAGTACTCCCCATGGCTCAGTTTCATGCAGATGCTAGTCGGAAATGAGATTTATTAACTGGCCTTCTGCCCACTACATCTTTGTGTGCATACTCCAGTCTTTTAAGAACGAATGGATAAGGCTAGGGGCCTGTTTCCACATGGGTGTTTGGACGTGCAACTGCAGTAGCATATGTTTCTGAATACTTAAAAAAAAATTACTTGGCCCCAGGAAATGGACTGTAAAGAAAGGCAGAAGTAAAACTTAAGCCTGAAACATTGACCTAAAACATCCAGCTTTGCCAATTGAAAATGGTGAGCTGTTATGAAAAACAAAGGAATATTGTGTGTATATGTATATATACACGCACATACACAATAGGTATTTCTGTACAACGCAGTATATATGATAGTGTGGTGAAAGTGTGTTCCATTCCAGAAGCTATTCCATTCAATAACAGGGCTCACTTTTATTAGAATGTTGATTTCAGATCACATTCTCCCAAACAGCAGCTACAGACAACAGAAATCTGGCTTTATATTCTGTGTTATGTACGTATTAGTATCATCTGGGTTTAATACTGCCAAGGGAGGTTTTTGAAAATTGTGATTTTTATTCCTAATCCTTGATGCCTCGTTATTGGGTTCTACTTTGGAACTTCTCAGAGCTTCTGTTAAGAGAATGGTCTTGGCGGTGCCGCGGCTCACTAGGCTAATCCTCCACCTGCGGCGTTGGCACCCCAGGTTCTAGCCCCGGTTGGGACGCCAGATTCTGTCCCGGTTGCCCCTCTTCCAGTCCAGCTGTCTGCTGTGGCCCTGGAAGGCAGTGGAGGATGGCCCAAGTCCTTGGGCCCTGCACCTGCATGGAGACCAGGAGGAAGCGCCTGTCTCTTGGCGCTTCAGATTGGCCCAGCGTGACGGCCTTAGCTGCCATTTGGGGGTGAACCAACGGAAGGAAGAAGACCTTTCTCTCTGTCTCTCTAACTCTGCCAGTCAAAAAAAAAAAAAAAAAAAAAGTCTTCCCCATGCTCTTGCCTTTGGGGAGCAGAGCTCACCCTGCTTTGCAGCTGGCTGTCAGATTTGTTTACAGTGCATTATCTTGTCCTCTGGAATTTAGGAAGCTGTTTCCTTATACAGCATCCTTCTTGGATTCATAGGGAACTCTTGAAGCTGCAATGATTAGTCCCTTAGATTAATGGAGAGAGAAAGGTCAGGACTAACCTAACTATCCTGCTTGGTTTGGAGAATTAAGTCAACAAATACTTGGGAGTCCGCTTTGACCAGTGTCTGTGCTAGATGCCCCTTCAAGGACTTGAGTTCTAGCTAAGTGTTATAAACAGCTCATTTTCTAATAGATTTATATTGCAGTCAATATTTTGCTTCGTCTGATAGCAAAAGTGGTTTGCATTTCCTGCACAGTGATTCAGAATGAAAAAATATACCCCGAAGGCTAGTGTGCGGCAGGAAGCGGAAAGATACTTTGGGAAACCAAACATTTTGGTGAAGAGAGCGTAGGTTCTAAAATCAGACTTTCCATTGGCCTGGCCAGGTGCATGTTGGGACAGTAGTAGACAGTAAGGCAAGAGCATGGAAAGGCAGGCAAGATAGTTAGAGCTTGAAAATAGGAAATCACAGAGGGCTTATTAGCTGATAAGCAATATAATGAAAACAGAGGTGCGTGCTAAGGTGGAGCTCGTGTTCTGAATTGAGAGTTGAAAGGAGCGCTATGGCATAGCAGGTAAAGCTGCCGCTTGCAGCGCTGGCATCCCGTAGGAGCACCGATTCAAGTTCCGGCTGCTCCACTTCTGATCCAGCTCTCTGCTATGGCCCGGGAAAGCAGCAGAAGATGGCTGAAGTGCTTGGGCCCCTGCACCTGCGTGGGAGACCCAGAAGAAGCTCCTGCCATTGTGGCCAATTGCGGAGTTAACCAGCGAATAGAAGACCTCTGTCTCCCTCTCTGCCTCTGCCTCTCTGTAACTCTGTCTTTCAAATAAATAAATCTTTAAACAACAAAAGAGAGAGAGTTGAAAGGAAAATGTGGTCCACCTGTGCCCCACGCTGCTGCGTCCATAGTACCTAGAGAACACTTAGTTCACCATGAAAGAGCTCCAGAACCACTGTGTGAGAACCAGGGCGGCTTTCCTTTGGTGGAAGCAGTGCATGCAGCTCTGCCCAGGAATGCGACTGGTTCTTAGTTGAGACACTGCTTTTCCATTTGCAGATGGTCACACTGTCACTAGCAGCGTGCAGTAAGGCGTGTCTAGTAGGGAGTGATGACACTGTTCAGAGCCTCCCAGACTCAGAAGTAGAGTGTCGGGTCTTCACTGTGAAGGAGTCGCCTTGTCATCTGAAGCCTTAAGAGACACACACATGGCTGATGAAACCGCTCAGAAGGCTAGAGACTTGATGGCAGGGCCAATTCCCCTCGCGGTTACAAGATGGCCACCTTGATGGTGGTACCTGGAGGGGACTGAGGACTGATCCTGCGTCCTGGGTTAGTTAACTTCTAAATTTTGCCAATTTCACTTTCAAGAACAAATTGATCTTTATGTGTGATCTTCCACCCACACACACCATGAAGTCAGTCAGAACAGTGTCATTTCTTCTGATTGCAGGCTGGCTTTCAGCTGGCCGCCGATAGACTACTGAATTGGATGTGCTGTACTCAGGCAAGATCTTGAGCACTGTTCCAGCAGCCCTTTTTCTTGTAATGCTGCCTTTAACATCCCATTGGTATCCTTTTCTAATTGTTTGCCCCAAAGTTGCTGGCCCTTGGCATTTATTTTTTTCACTGAGAGAATTCTTTGAAAATGGAAACCTCATTCACTTTTCCCTATAGCATGAATCAAATTATTTTCTCCATAATATATTTTTTAGATGCATCTCCAAAGATGATTATTTATTTTAATGCAAAGAAATCATTAGTGAGAAAAAGACTGAGCAGAGTTTAAATGCCACCAGGAAATAGTTTCTTAGTAAGTTACTAAAAAAAGCAAAAACAACCAAACAGTTGTACATTTTCAGTGGCAAATCTCCCCGGGATAATTAGGATTTTTCTTGAACTAGGACAAATTTTTCTTTAAGCATTGCTTTGCTTTTATAAAGGGACAGAAATTGGTAATAGATACATAAGTTGATGTAGTTAATGGCAGCTTTTAGTGATGGTATCCTTTGATGCTTGTTTGGTTAAGGATATAGGTCAAGAAAACCAGTCTTTCTGTTATTTCAAGATCTTGCTTGTTTCCAGCAAGTAAAATGACTGTGCCTGCTGGCGCCGCGGCTCACTAGGCTAATCCTCCGCCTAGCGGCGCCGGCACACCGGGTTCTAGTCCCGGTCGGGGCGCCGGATTCTGTCCCGGTTGCCCCTCTTCCAGGCCAGCCCTCTGCTGTGGCCAGGGAGTGCAGTGGAGGATGGCCCAGGTGCTTGGGCCCTGCACCCCATGGGAGACCAGGAAAAGCACCTGGCTCCTGGCTCCTGCCATCGGATCAGCGCGGTGCGCCGGCCGCGGCGGCCATTGGAGGGTGAACCAACGGCAAAGGAAGATCTTTCTCTCTGTCTCTCTCTCTCACTGTCCACTCTGCCTGTCAAAAAAAAAAAAAAAAAAAAAAAGACTGTGCCTGTCGCTCCCCGTCTTCGTGGAGGAACGACACAGGACCCTGCGTTGTTCTTTCGTCTGCTCGGCCCTCCCCGGGTTTGTTGCTGGTTCTTCCCGGGTTGGCTGCCGTCCCTTCCACCTCCGTGGAAGGGCAGTTCCCCCTGGCCACTTTCCCCACTTCCGCGGGGGAGCAGCACACCGCCGGCGGGCTCTCTCGGGGGCTGCACAGGTGTTCCTTCAGATAGATGTTCCCCTTAGATGTTCCTGGTGCATGTTGTCTCTCTCCTTTATAGTCCTCTTCCACCAATCCCAACTCTGCTACCCACACGCCGAGTACGCTGCTCTCCTCCAATCAGGAGCAGGTCCTGCTGCTTATTGGTTGAACTGGAGGCAGCTGTGTAGAAGCTGTTACTCCCTTCTCAGCGCCATATTGTGGGAGAGCAGATGCATAGAATAAGTCTTAATTCCAGTAACTTAGTCTAGTCCGAGTTGCTCCCAGTTGCTCCCCACATGTGCCAAAGAATCTGATTTTGGCTTTGACTTTGGACTTGAGAAGGAGGAGAATGTGTGCATTGGTGGAAGTCTTATGAACTTGTGATCTTTTCCCAAGATACAGTTTTCTTGTTTTTTTGTTTTTTTTTTTTTTTTTTTTTTAAGACAGGGTGAAATCATGCTTTTTTTTTTTTTTTTAAGATTTATTTATTTATTTGAAAGGCAGAGTTACAGAGAAGTCTTCCATCCACTGGTTCACTCCCCAAATGGCCACAACGGCTGGAGCTGGGCTGATGTGAAGCCAGGAGCCAGAGCTTCCTCCAGGTCTCCCATGTGGGGGCAGGGCCTCAAGAACTTAGACCATCTTCCACTGCTTTCCCAGGCCATAACAGAGAGCTGGATAAGAAGTGGAGCAGCCGGGACTGGAACTTGCTCCCACATAGGATGCCAGCACTGCAGGTGGCAGCTTTACCTGCCACGCCATAGTGCCGGCCGGCCCCCCCATCCTGTAGTTTTAATGTCAGCACTGTACTTCCTAAAGGCATTTTGGCTATCCATAAAATTCCATACAGCAGTACAGCCGAGATACAGATTTTAATTGTGCACAATCGATCCTGGAGTTTATAGCCAGTGCTTGTTGTCACATAAGCCTAAAATGACAATGCTCTTCATGTGAGATACTCTTCAGGTTTCTGTGATTCTGGTTCATTTTTCCTAGAGGTAGTGTTTGGTTTTGTTCTTGTTTTGCTTGAAATACATTCATTCTTTGTCCTTTATTTAGTGTCAGCTTACCCTGGCAAAGCCCTGGGAGGTAATTTGTCAAAAATGCCGGAGGCATTGACATCTCTGGGAGGCTTTCTTATGTTCGCAGTTATAGTCTGATTGTGAACAGTGGTATCCTCCATTTAGGAGCCCTCCCTGATTCCCTGCAAGATTTTCCGGTGACGCTCGGCAAATCAGGAGAAAGTGGAGCTCCTGAAATGGGCCCTCCCCTCCCCTCCCCTCCCCTCGCTCGCTGTCTACTCCCTGGTCGTCATTTTGGAATGCCAAAACACATGTTTGTGTTGCTAAGAAGCTACTTTTAAAAATCTCCACTCCTGCATTTGTTGCAGTTATTGCTGTGTTTAAAATTTAAGCCCAAATCCTTTGTTCAGCAAACTTTGAGTTGCTTCTGTATGCCACCATCCGTGCTGGACCCTTGGAATATAAGGACAGATAAAGCACAGCCCCTCCTTGGAAGAGCCTACGGGGCCCCTGGCAGCAGTGGGGGGAACGTGCCTGGGGGGAGGGCTCTGAGGTGCTCCCAGGGAATACTCCGCGTCTGTCTTGCTTTCTGTGGAAGGTGGCAGTTGTTGGTTCAGATGTCTTCCCAGCGTTGTATTCGTGAAAGTAGCTACGTGATTGTTGTACCGATATGTGGTAAGGGCAGCATGAGCACTCCTGTAATTTTCAAAAGCCTTCAGAAATCGAGCATGTCAGGAAAAATTGTGTTTGAATGGCCTCTGTATATGTTTCATTAACGTGACCTTGAGGCACAACTTTAAGCATTGTCGAGTGTCTTGTGGTGGGGAAGGCTTATAGAAAGTCACTTGAGGAAAAGTAAAAGGCTTATCCGTGACGCCTTCAATATTTATGATGTTTGTGTTGGCCACCAGTAGTAGGTTGACAACCGTGCAGTATACTAACCTGTGTGCAAACGGTGAGGAAAATGACACTGTTTATTCATATCTACTTGATATGCATGGAGAAACTAAAAGGATATAAATTAATAATGATGGCAACTGGACAGATTAGTCACTGGGTACCTTTTTATGTTTTTTCTAAAAAATGGAAACCATGTAAATGCCTTACCCAATCAATCAGTGGTGTTTCTGTCAGCGCTTTAGTAGCCTGGATTATAAAAATTGAGTTTGGATTTTAGCAGGCTGAGTTTTTCATGTCAGAATACGTAAATGTTGCTGAACTTATTGGAGTCACGTGGCTGATGTTAAGGATTTGCTGAATGCGCGTCTCACGATCACAGACCAAATGTGCTCGTCCAGCATCTGCCTCCTTTTGCCCTTGGAGGTTTTGCACACAGCAGTCCATAGTCCAGATTCTGTTTCGTTTTCTCCAGAGTGCATCGGCGCTGCCTGTGCTGTTTTTTGTGATGTGTCCAGCCTGCTTAGTATGCTCCGTGAATCTCGCACCAACTGCAAAATAATTCACCGTGAGGATTAGTTTTCTATATCCTCTTTGCGTTTTTGTTTTCCTCCTATTTGTTGAGCACCTGCTGTTTGTCAGGTACTGCGCGGGGCCCTCACACCATGAGATTACGGGTCCCTGACATTTTCTAACCACTCTGGCTGCAGTCCTGTGTGTGTCCCAGCGTAGCCTAAGCTGTCACCTCCAGGAAGTTAGGGAGCACGTTCTGGCCTTCGTGGAACTCTCCTGTGATCCTAGGATGCAGCCGTCTGCATCCATCCTGCCTCTCTGCTCCAGCGCACACACACCACCAGTCTGAGTGCATGTGAGCGAGCCCCTGGGGACTAACCAATTAAGGAACAAAGACAGGGAGCCCTTTGAATACATTATCCTCCTTACCGTAGGGCCCTGCTCACTGGCAGCAACCTTGAAATAAAGAAGCTTGTGGAGCTTGTGAGCTTGTGTCTCTGCCAGGAAGAGAAGCAGGAGACAGGCAGGGGTCCCGGGGGGGGGGGGGGGGGGACGTGCAGCATGGAGAAGGGTCATGGTTTTTTAGGTGAAACTCTCCTTCTCCGTCCTCCAGCCCTGTTCTCCAAGGGAGGGAAGGGAAGGGGGATGATGAGTGTCCCATCGGCCCAGGGGAAGGGGCCAGTGGGGCTCTCCCAGATCTCTTAGCAGGCAGGGCCTGGAGTGCGCAATAAATTAAGAAGCAAGTCTGGTGTTTGGGAAGCTGATTGTGCTCTCCCTGGAATTTCTGCCAGACAGATAGCATTGTCTCAGGACTGACTTGGAGATGTCAGTGTGAATTACAGAGAACCTGTGTCCAGCCTGTGGACCTACTCCCTCAACTCCATTTCCAGACTTGATCCGGATGGAAAAGATGGCCTGGACCATCCCATGCGTGCCTTCCCACCCCATGTTCAGTTCAGTTGAAGACCTCAGATTGCCTGGGCTTGGAAGAGCAGTGAGGTAGAGTGGGCAAAGTGTGGCCAAGGTGTGACTCATTTTCTGTGCCAGCTCCACCCGTGTCCTGATTCTATGATTTGGGGCAATCTTCCAGCCTCTCTCAGCCCACTTTTCCTCCTGCATATTTGGAAATAATAACAGTGTCAACTTCACAGGATTCTTTGTTAAAAAATATTTTATTTATTTCTTTAAAGATTTATTTATTTGAAAGACAGAGTGACAGAAAGAGAGGGAGAAACAGAGATCTTCTATTCACTGGTTCCTCTCTCCAAATGACTGCAACAGCCTGGGGTAGGCCAGGCTGAAGCCAGGAGCCAGCAAATCCTTCCAGGTTTCCCACATGGCTGGCAGGGGCCCAAGTACTAGGACTTTCCTCTGCTGCTTTCCCAGGTGCATTAGCAGAGAGCTGGATTGGAAGCAGAGCAGCCAGAACTCAAACTGGTGCCCTGGTATAGGATGCTGGCTTCACAAGTGTTGGCTTAACCAGAGCTGTACCACAATGCCAGCCCCTTCACAGGGTTCTTAGTGGAACAGAAAGTATACTTGGTGGTGCCTGGTGCAAAATAAATGCCTTCAAGAATAGTGGCTGGGGCCAGCTCTCTGGCATAGTAATTAAGCCTCTGCCTGCAGCACTAGCATCCCATATGGATGCTGGTTCAATTCCCAGCTGTTCCACTCCTGATCCAGCTCTCTGCTAATGGCCTAGGAAAGCAGCAAAAGATGGCTCAAGTGCTTGGGCCCTTGCACCCAAGTGGGAGACCCAGAAGAAGCTCCTGGCTTCAGATGGGCCCAGCTCTGGGTCTTGTGGCCATTTGGGGAGTAAACCAGCATATGGTCAATCTCACTTTCTCTCTCTGTCTCTCCTTCTCTGTAACTTTGCCTCTCAAAAAAATAAATAATTCTTAAAAAAAAAAAAGAATAGTGGCTGATGTAGTTGCTTGTCGTTTCAACCTTCTCTTTACCCTTTTATAATATCCTGTGGTCTTTGTGTCCTAAGTATTTGGTACAATACCTGGCACATAGTAGATGTTAATTAAACATCCAAATTGAACCTGGAAAAAAATCACACAATTACAATATAGCTTTTCCTCCCTTATAAGTTGTATTAATTTATGTACTGCATCTATTAAAATTATGTTGTAAATGAGTTTTAGTTGCATCTACCCCTCTGCCATCATGACAGTCAAGACACAGAACATTCCCATTACCCCGGAAGATTCCTTGTACCCTGGGTAGACTGTATCTCCTCTGCCTACAGCACCACGAACCGTGCACCTGCTTTCTGTCACCACAGTTGAGATTGCATTTTACACCACCGGAGTCCTACAGAAGGCAGTGTACAGAATGCAGTGTCTGACTGCTTTCACTCTGTGATGAGTTCGAGACTTGTTCGTGTTAGGTCTGTCAGCAGTTCCATTACTCTGTCACTGAGAAGTACTCCCTCATATGGCTGTTCCAGGTTTTGTTTAGCTGTTCACCATTTGATGAACATTTGGGTTGTTTGTAGTTTTTTTTGCAATTATGAATAAAGCTTCTATGAATATTCACGGACAAATTTTGGTGGGGACATTTGTTTTCATTTATCTCGGTATAAAAACCTAGTAGTCAAGTGATTGGGTCATATAACGGTGTTTTTACTTTTTAAGGAACTACAAACAATTGTCCACAGTGATTGTGCTAGTTTGCATTCCTGTAGAGAATGAGAGTTCGAGTTATTTCACATTCTTGGTAGTGCTTGGTATGGTCAGTCTTTTGAATTTAGACCATCTTTAAGAGTCTTAATAAATATTTTTTTCACTTAAAAATTATTGTCATTTATTTGAAAGGCAGAGAGTAAAAGAGAAAAAAAATAGAAATCTTCCATCCACAGGTTCACTCCCCAGATGCACACAACAACTGAGGCTGGGCCAGGTCAAAAGTAGTAGCCTGAAATAGAAGACAATTCTCCCACCTGAGTGGCAGGGGCCCAAGTCCTTGAGCCCTCACCTGCTGCCTCCAGGATGCACATTAACAGGAAGCCAGACTCAGCAGTAGCCCAGGAACTTGACCCCAGCACATATTTTCCTGATGACCAGTGATGTTGGGAATCTTCTGATGCTTATCGACCATTTGTGTGTCTTCTTCTTTTTTTTTTTTTTTTTTTTTTTGACAGGCAGAGTTAGACAGTGAGAGGGAGAGAGACAGAGAGAAAGGTCTTCCTTCCATTGGTTCACCCCCCCCAAATGGTCACCATGGCCAGCGCACTGCGCCTATCCGAAGCCAGGAGCCAGGTGCTTCCTCCTGGTCTCCCATGCAGGTGCAGGGCCCAAGCACTTGGGCCATCTTCCACTGCTTTCCCGGGCCACAGCAGAGAGCCAGACTGGAAGAGGGGCAACCGGGACTAGAACCAGTGCCCATATGGGATGCCAGCGTCACAGGCGGAGGATTAACCAAGTGAGCCACGGTGCCGGCCTGTGTGTCTTCTTTCATGAAGTGTTCACATCTTTTGCCCATTTAAAAAAGGGGATCTTTTAAAAGTTAGATTGTAAGAGGCTACTATAACATAGAATTAAATTAGACTTTCATGTGTCTGGGTGTTATGTTCTTAACCTAAATATAAAGCCCCTCAGGATAAAGAATCGTTTCTTTTTGTCTTTGCCTTCAATGCCTTTTATGATGATCCATCCCTGAGTTAGTACATATTAAATAATTCTATTAAAATAGACTGCAAAATTGTAATAGAGTAACTATTTTATCTTGGGGGGAGGGGGAAAAGCCATTAAGTCCATTTTGAAAGTTTCCTAGGAAAGTGTGAAGTTTAGGAACTTGATTTCTGCTTGGGGCCTTCCCAGATAGCAAGTGTTCTCTTAATGGTGTGGTGAGGAGCCCTGTGTCACGTGGAGACTGTTCTTTGCCTCGTGTGTCTCCTTATCGCTGCAGCAAAAACACTGCTATGAAGTTCAAGATGAAAATGTACGTGGGGATGATTTTTTTTTCTTTGAATACAACAAGGAGCCATTTGCCTGCTTTCAGAATTTTGTCCAGCAGAATTAAAGCATCAGATGCTCGCCTTCTTTTCAAATTGTGGGGGGTGCACCCCAACTGTCCCTCACGCCATTCCCACTCTCTCTAACTTGGCTATTTTGTTGCCACCACCAGTTTAGCTTCTGACTTCTCCAAGCCCCTAAGGACGCATCGCTCCTATGGAATTTAGAGGCTGGGAAGCAGAAGGCTCATAAGGGCAGAGGTTTACCTGCAGGATCTGCTGGGGGCCTTGTACTTTGGAAGGACAGAGATCTCAGAAATCTGTCCATGTTGAACCCGATTTCTTAGCCACGTGTGTTTGCAGACCCGAAGGAATAAAAGACAGGTGCACTTGTGAGTTCACAAATGCCTTAGGCCTACTCAGTAGGGTTTGGGGGAATGTGACTTACTTCATTTGCCACGTACCTGGTTGATTACCAGACCAGGCCACATTTCAGGTGAGTCCCTGCTTCCCTGAGAGCAGCGATCTCTTGCTGTCAGGGATGTAGAAAGATGGCTTTTGTTTGTGTTCTGGTTGGGACTGAACCAGCCACAGTCACAGCCACACCCGCTCGAGTATTAGCTGAGCTGAAGCTGTTCTTTCACTTTAATTGAGGTTGTTCCGTGAAAGGAAGCCAAATACTATTAGACAGGACATCCTGTGATTCCCAAGGCTTACGATGGCCAAGGACATAGCCTTAAAAAAAAAAAATAATAATAATAATGATCACTTGCTTCCTTTCCTGTAACTCGGAAGCCCAGACCAGTGGTGTCCCTCTGACTTTTAGGACTCTAACTGGCAAACAACCTCTTTTCTCCTGAAAAATGTCCTAAAGAATTACAATTTGGAAAAATGATGCCTTTTTGTTAGCTGATGATGATTTGGTCATTGTTAGCCTTTAAGTGACTACAAGTTCTTGAAATGATAATTGGCTTAAAAAAGAGCGCGGCCGGCACTGTGATATAGCAGGTAAAGCTGCTGCCTGAGTGCTGGCATCCCATATGGGCGCTGATTCAAGTCCCAGCTGTTCCACTTCTGATCTGGCTCTCTGCTTTGGCCTGGGAAAGCAGTAAGTTTTTGGGCCCCTGCACCCGCATGGGAGACCTGGTATATGCTCCTGGCTTCAGTTCAGCACAGCTCTGGCCATTGGGGCCATCTGAGGACTGACCCAGAGGATGGATGAATAAACTCTCTCTGCCTCTGCCTCTGCCTCTGCCTCTCTATAACACTGCCTTTCAAATAAAATAAATAAATCTTTAAAAATAGAGTGAGAAAGTGACCAAAAGGTCTTGGAATTAAACATGTTAAAATTCTGGTGGTGGGCATTGTGGCACAGTGGGTTAAACCACTGCTTAGGATACCCGTGTCACTGTCAGAGTGTGTAGGATTGAGTCCCACCTCTGTTTCTGATCCAGCCTCCTCCTAAGCTCTTAGGAGGCAACAGATGATAGTATAAGCAACTGGGTTCCTTCCACCCACAAGAGAGTTCTTAGCTCCTGGCTTCAACCTGGTCCAGCTCCAGCTGTTGTGGGCATTTAAGGAGTGAATTAGCAGATGGAAGATCTCTCTCTGCTGCCCTCTTCCCAAAGTATGCATTTCAAATAGCTAAATAAATAATAAAATTCTAGAATTGGGCATACTGCAGTATATCTACACAGTTAAATTTAATACAGATATTACCTGTGACAAAGATGGGAAAAGTAGCCAGTGCCGCGGCTCACTAGGCTAATCCTCCGCCTAGTGGCGCCGGCACACCGGGTTCTAGTCCCAGTTGGGGTGCCGGATTCTGTCCCTGTTGCCCCTCTTCCAGGCCAGCTCTCTGCTATGGCCCGGGAGTGCAGTGGAGGATGGCCCAAGTGCTTGGGCCCTGCACCCCATGGGAGACCAGGAGAAGCACCTGGCTCCTGCCATCGGATCAGTGGGGTGCGCCGGTGGCAGCGCGCCAGCCGTGGCAGCCATTGGAGGGTGAACCAACAGCAAAGGAAGACCTTTCTCTCTGTCTTTCTCTCTCACTGTCCACTCTGCCTGTAAAAAAAAAAAAAATAATAAATAAATAAATAAATAAATAGTAGCGTGATTTCTGTTTAAAAAAAAAACAAAGATGGGAAAAGTGAACACCCTACTTATGCAAAAGCATATGTGCATTGTCTTAGTTTCCTGGGATTTCCATAACAAATCATCACAAGCTGAGTAGCTTAAAACTGTCCTCTCACAGTTGAGATGGTTCAAAGTCCAAAATCAAGGTGTAGCCAGCGCTGTGCTCCCTCTGAAGGCTCTAGAGAAAAATCATCCTTCCCCCTCTCTTCCTGCTCTCTTCATTCCCTGGCCTGCAGCTTCATCTCTAAACTCTGCCTTTTGCTATCAAGCACCTTCATTTGCACATACAGCATTCCCTTAAGGACTCCGGTCATTGGATTTAGGGCCCACCCGAATCCAGAAAGACTATATCTGAATTCATTGCATTTCCAAAGACCGTATTTTCAAGTAATAGCACATTCTGAGGTTCCAAGCTGCCATGAATTTTGGGGGAATTCTATTCAACTCTGTGCCCATGTTTTTCAAGGGCATGTATAAAAAATATACATCAATATATACTCCTTCCCACCCCTGCACACACAAAAAGAGGTTTAAAAAGAAGTAAATATGAGCTTGTTAATTGGGTGATAGAATAATGGTTATTTTATTTTTTGTCTGTGCTTTCTACTTTTTCTATAGTGAAAATGTATAGATTTTTTAGTATAAAGTTCTGGTTTTTAAAATGAAAACACTTTAGCATCTTTTCAAAAATGATAGTTTTCTTTTACTAGTATCCTACCTTGAGTTTGTTATTTCTTTGCCCCATCAAGTTTTTGAGGTATTTTTAGCCTTCATTTTAAATAAGATTAATATTTTGAGTACATATAATGAGTCAATATTTCTACAGTACATAGAGTTTTAATGTTAAATTTTGTAACTAGAATAGTAGCTCCAATTGAAACATAAGGTAAAGTAAAGTAGGTCATTGAGACATTGAGTCCATGTGACCTCAGGTCCTTGGTTTCAGTTTGGGAGGCTGGAAAAGCAGAAAGCTGTATTTTATATTCAATTGCTGAATTCAAACCTGTTTTATTTTTACATATTTTAAAGTCTCTAAGTCAAAGTAACCTTAGGAACCTAGAAACTAGTAATAGTGGTGAGATTGTGGTGGGGCAGTTTGCCAAATGTGTGAATTTTCTCTGTTTAAACTGGCTCAAATATTAGGGATCTTCCGAGATCAGACAAGATTGAGCACATTCAAGATGGTATGGCCATAGACATATTAGGTGTCTTTAACAGATTCACTCTAGAACTAGCTTTATGCACTTCCCTTCTTGTTCTTTAGACATTTTTATCTGCAATAGCATCTCTAGCTATGTAGTCAAATAGTTTATAGGGTCATCTTATGAGTAATTTCCTTTCTTTTAATTATCTTTGAATGTTTATTAATCAGTTGTTTCTGTTCTTGTCTTTAAGTATCCCAAGTTTTAAAAAAAAAAGTCTAGATTTAGTGGAGCTAATCCTCTACTCCAATACCTATATTCGTTTTTTTTTTCCTTTGTTCTTGTTAGCTTTGTACCATAGAGTTGTAGACTCTAAAGGAAGCTTCTTCTCTCTCACTGCCTTCCCCAAACCCAAGGGTCCCACGTACCTGCCCCTCTTATTTCTGTACCTGATTCAATCAGAACATGGAATAATTCTTACCCAATTTTTATTCAGATATTCAGTTCCTTCAGCCTCCCATAGAGAATTGTTGTGTTTTTACACTGATGCTAGAAGTGTTTCAACTTTTGACATGGACAAGGCAATGGAGAGAGCAGAGAAGTCCTGCAAATTAAGTCGTGTGTGTATATGTGTGTGTGTGCATGTGTGTGAATGTACTGATTTTCAGGTACTGCTGGGTACTTCTGATGCAGAAGTCTACCTGTCCCTTCTTCAAGTAAGTGGTTAATAAGTTTAGTGATTTACAAGAAAAACCCCCAAACTCCTCTTCCATCCCAGTGTACAAGATGGTATCTGGTTGCTCAAACCAGTGCCGGGAAAATAGGGAAGGGGAAAGCTGGATGAACTCTGATCCAGGCATGGAATTGTAGGAAGAGATGGGGAAATCCATTTGCTGGCTGAGATGAATCATTTAATCTGGGAAAGGAAGTTTTGGGGATGATGCTCTGGGGACCTGGTAATAAAACAAAGCTCCTACTTTTGATGATGTTGCCCTACAGCTCTACCTACTTGGCCAAACATCATTCTTCTTAGCCCAGTGATGGCAATGATCAAAATTTCCGTTTGTTCTTCCATATGGTGTGCCAGAAAGATCCCATCTTGTATGTAATTTGGGGTTGGAGAGTAGGTTTGATGTAGTAGTTGATCAGTACCTTGCCAACTAGAGGCAAGAATTAAGAAACTTAATGTGATGGTCTTTCCCAGTTTGAAATTTTCCATTTTGGGTTCCATGTCAGAGTGGGCTGTGGAAAGAATCAAGAAAGTTGATGGACCGAATAGGCTGGGGGCTTATGGATGGGTACTGTTACCCATTTGGAGTCACATTCACTGATACATTTTTTATGTTGGCCTGTACTTCCCTCATCCTATTAATAGGCTTAATTTTATTGGTATTTTGTTTTCATTTCCATTTCAGAATATTCTCATGAGCTTAAAATGAACACTAGAATAGTTTAAATACCTACCTTTGGATAGGCACAAACCTCTAAGAATGAGATACCAAGAGATTTGTTTATTTTTTCAAGATACTTTTTTTCTGAATACATAGTCAAGATAGTAACTGAAAAATAGTAGTTTTAAAAAAATTATAAGTAGTAATGTACATGATCTCTGTCCATTCTGAGTAATCTCCTACAAAAAGCAAATTGAGGCATTTGAGTGCAAAATATATAGTAACTAGAAATGTAAAATGTGGTGATTCCTAAAATGTTAATATGACTTATATATTATAGCCAGCAGATTTTCCAGCCAAAAATCATTCCCAGACTGATTAGTAGACTGATTAGTCACCTAAAACTCTACACTTCACGTTCTTCTTCAGGGAAATTTATGTTTAAAAATCATCTTGGCTGAAGTAAAAATGTAGAGTGGGAGGTTGATAGAATTCAATGAGAAAAATGGTTTGATTAAAGACTGCAGCCATGTGCCCATTTAGAGTCCCTCCCCCATCCCTTTGCACTTACCTTGTGACAAAATAAAGACTGAGACCAGCAGTGGTGGGGCAGGGGGTGGGGGTTAGATTTGGTACAGCAAGAGTCCTAGAGTCAGTCCTGGGTCCAGATCCCGACAGTGCCACTTGTGACAGGGAAAGTGTGAACCTGTGTCTTTCCCTACAAAATGTCATAGTCATAGAAGTTATCTTATGGCATTGTCGAAAAGACCAGATGAGAAAATACATATTAACTGCTTACTTTTACACAGGGCGAGTGGGAAATTTCCAGTAAATGCTGGTTATTACATCATCTAACCTAGTTCCTCTGCTTTACCGGTAAAGAAAAAGGGACCCTAGGAATTAAGGCGCATGTGTCTAAGTTTACCCAACCAGTTGATTTAGCTGTGCTGTGGGACCAGATGCTGGTGCCCCTGACCCAAGATCAGAGCTCCATAGACCAGCCGTCCAACTAAGTGAGATTTTGTTGTCGTTTCAGACATGAAGAATTTTGCCTACTCACTTTTTCTTAAGATGTAGAAGACAAAACCCTATAATCCATTCAACCCTGATTGATCCCCCCTTTGCCGTCTTATGTAGCACTAGGGGCAGGTACTGGCAGTTGCCTACTTGGTGTGATTGTGAGCACCTTGTGTGTTCCCCTTCCACCAAACCATTCATTCAGCCTTGACTTCCAGTGCCACTCACTGTCCCAGACCCTGGAAATACACTTGTAAAAAAATCTGTCCGTAACGTGCTTGCCTTCACAGAGCTTGCCTTGATGGGCAGAAAATAAACAAGCAGGATAATTACGGATGGTGCTAGTGTCAGGAAGAGAGGAAGAGTGTGGTGTGCAAGCACTGGGAGGAGGCCCCTCCAGAGAGTGGACAGGGAAGGCTTGCTGAGGAGTTAGCCTCAGAGCCGAACGTGAAGCAGGAGATGTAGCCCACAGTGCTATGGGCCAGCAACTGGCATCTCTCCACCTGCAGAAGGCCTTGAACCTTGCTTATCCCTAGGTTTAACCTTGAAGCTGCCACCTATCGTTTGTTTCTTCTTATGGGATGGTTTAGAGCAGGCATCCCTGGAGATACTGAGCATTGGGGAGGAATCTGCACCACCAAGATTGTGTGTGTGTGTGTGTGTGTGTGTGTGTGTGAGAGAGAGAGAGAGAGAGAGAGAGAGAGAGAGAGAGAGAGAGAACGTGCTCAGAACCAGGAGGTGGGGCACTCCCAACACAGTGAGTCCACACAGGACAGTGCCTAGTGGCAGCTTGTTCGTCGGATGGCCACATACTCTTCTGCTCTGTCTTATACACCTGATTTTATGCAGAGTGGATTAACAGCTGAACATAGCCACCCACCTTGGTATCAGCAGCACCTGTGTCCTGAAAGGTTGCCCGGGGACCATCCTAGGGGTGGCCACGGACCTGACTGGAAATGACTTGGGATCATGGGAGAGGCTGAAGGTCAGAGTGAGAGGGAATGAAGCCAAGGAGGGCTGGGAAAGTAAACAGGAGGCATATGGTCAGGAGGGAGTGAATGGACGAGGATCCAGGAGAAGGAGGGCTACTGCTGAGTGCATGTTGGTGCCCTGAGGAGACCTGCCAAGTCTTGTGGCATGGGAATGAGCTCTGGGTCATTGACATTATTTTCAGAGCAGTGGACAAAGCCACCCACTGCTCAAAGCATATGGACATTTAGGCAAATAGGATCTGCCTTATCAGCTGTATTGTCTGACCATATGAAGAAACGTATGCCCATTGTATGTGTGTGTGTGGGGGGGGGGTGTTTTGTGGTTGTGTGTGTGTGTATGTAACTCAAATTTTATGCACTTTGATTCATATCCATGGACATTATAAATGCCACAAAGAGCTTTACAGCTTAAAAATTTCTTTGTTTCTAGGATGAGAGCCAAGTTTCCAATTCGATTTGGGGTTGTAGCTAGTGATGTTAATTCCGAGTTTAAAAACAAAAGCACAAACAAAATCTCACCCATGTATGCTGTTTTGAAAGTTTCATTCTTTCTTTCAGTTATGATAAGGTGGGCAGCCAAACAAAGGGCTAGATGCGTAGTAACACCTAGGGAACAGTCCTGATGAGGTGGATGCTGACAATACTGAGGCTGTTACAGTGGGGATGGATTTTCAAAGCAGATTTTGGAAAAATATTCTGTTTTTTAAAAGATGGTACATAGAATGGTACATAGTTCTTGGTGATGTGACAAAAAATGAATCCATCTGGTTTAAAAAGTAGTTGTTGGGGGTTTGTATTTGGAATAATGATTAAGACGTTGCTTGTGATATCTGCATCCCATATTGGGGTGCCTGGGTTCAAATCCTAGCTCTGCTTCGGATTCCAGCTTCCTGCTAATGCAGATCCTGGGAGGCTGTAGTGAGGCTCTGATAGTTAGGTCCCTGCCACTCACTTGGAAGACCCAGACTGCGTTCCCCATCCCAGCTTCCACCACCGCTCTAGACGGTTTTGGCCATCTGGGGAGTGAGCCAGCAGATGGGGAGCTTTCTCTCTCTCCTCCTCCCCTCCCTCCTCCTCCTCTCCCACCAAATAAAGTAGAAAAATAAAAATTTTAAAAAGTCATAGTTAATGGCAAAAGGAGTTGGCATCCTGAAAGAGAGTATGATTTTTCTTTGATTCTGAGAGGTAGTGGTTTCGAGCAGTAGCTGGAGTTTATCCTGATCATCAGACCACGTGGAACTTTGTGCCGACATAAAAAGCATTCTTACTAAGCAATGAATGATAGTGAAACGCAGTTTAATATTGCAGGGGTAAGCAGCCTAGAAATGCGTAGAATAAATAGCAGACCGCTTAGCCTCCGACATAACCCATGTTCAGCTGCTGTTTCTTGAAGCAGCCTTGTGTGAAAGTTGCTTACATTGGTTTTCTTTCCTAGTTGTAATTATAAATGCCTGATTTTGCAGGAAAAAAAGTATATTTCAATGTTTGTTTATTTTTTAGATTTTACTTATTTATTTGAGAGGTAGAGTTACAGACAGAGACAGAGAGAAAGGTCCTCCTGCTGCTAGTTCACTCTCCAGATGGCCGCAATGGCTGAAGCTGCGCCGATCCGAAGCCAGGAGCCAGGTGCTTCTTCCCAGTCTCCCATGCGGGTGCATGGGCCCAAACACTTGAGCCATCTTCTACTGCTTTCTCAGGCCATAGCAGAGAGCTGGATTGGAAGAGGGGCAGCCAGGACTAGAACCGGTGTCCATATGGGATGCCGGCACTGCAGGCAGACGATTAACATACTGTGCCACGGCACTGGCCCCAATGTTTATGTTTTAAGAGAACATCCAACCTTAAATAAAAGGTTTCTTGGTAAAAGATCAGTAAATAAATAAAGAAAATATCCAAGGAATCTCCAAAAAGTTCATGGAAAATGAATATTATGAAAAAAGCACCAAAATAAACATCTAATTCTGTTTCCCCCAAACTTTCTGAGGTCTCTTCTTATGTATTTTATCCTTGTGGGCAGTGTCCTGATATGTCTCTGTTATCCTCACATGAAGTCAGTACTGCGCTGAGACCCCTGCTGATCCAGGGGCCATCCCAGGGACATCTGCATTGTCTCTCTAACCCCAGCACAGTCATTGAGCCTTTAAAAATTAAACAGGTGCAAGTCTGTCTACAGCGGCTTACCTGTGTTATCGCCTGAAGACAAAATATGACCTCTCAAATCCTGTCCTAGCCCTAGAATCTCTGTGTACGTCAGAAAATATGACCTCTCAAATCCCTTCCCCGCCCTAGAATCTCTGCATACGTCAGTGGGCCCCCAAGTGAAACAGTAGCTTAATAGCTGATTTTAAATGAAACACACAAGTTTCTGAGATCCGGCTCCAGGGCCGTTTCACTTCAGAGGGGTTTACCTTTCACAGATGCTCTGTGGAGCCCCCTCTGTGCATCATCCTGATCCCCCCTCCCTGCCCATGCACGTCGGGTCACAGCTAAAGAGAAAGTGATGACTGGAGACCGAGCTGGCGAGAGTCTGTGCCCCGTGAAATGTTTAAACCCTGCCCCTCATGCTCATGACTCTAAAGAATGAATTATGCACAGCTGAAAAGCAGGGACACTTCTGGTTCAGAGGACACATTTACACCGCCACTCACTCCCGCCGGATGCCCAGTTCAGGATGAGGGGCAGCCGTGGAGTTTTCCCGGCAGCCTTTGTTAGGCGGGAGCCAGGAAGGAGGCTCTCAGGCAGAGCCCTCTGTTGTTATACGGCTTTCCAGAGGCAGACTCCACATTGGAGAGCGGGGGTGTGGTGGGATTCAGTCTCTTCATTCCCAAGTGGATCTCTTTCCCTAATGCAGAAGCAGTCCCGGGAACAGCTCTGGGGTTTCCCCCTGTGGCTCAGTAGTTAATCTGTGGCCATAAATGCACATTTATAACCTTCAAACTTTTTATCGGTTATTGTAGAGAGATGTCTCCTTTAAGAGAGGGAACTATTTCATCAATGATTGGTAAATCTCTTTTAAACTCTTAAAATATCCGTGGATACTTAGAAGTGTATGTCGAATGGTTTTTTCTGTTGCAATGGCACACCAAACAAGTTCTGAGTAATGTTTAGGAGTGCATTTAAATTAACCTGCTTCCCTTTACCTGGTTTGTGGGAACAGGTCAACTTTGACAATCCTAAAAACTTCAGCCAAAGAACATTCTGTGAAATGGGAATTAACAGTGTGGCCTTGACTTGAACCAAGTGTAAGTCCAGTGTTTGGTAAACAAAAACAACAACAAAAAGGAGTTCCTAGTTCCTACTGATTACGGGGGTGATTCTCACTCTTGGGCAAATATGGAGATGTGGGTCTTCCAGCTACTGCTCAGACACGTGGAAAGGAGTGGCTTTTAGCTGGACGTGGCTTCCTTTGAAACAGGACTGGGAAGCCAGTAGGGTTACAGATTTTTATCAGGGCTTCAGAAATCACTGGATGCCCAAGTTCAAAGAAATAAGTTTCTCAAGTAAAAGAAAATACCGTTTTCCTTTGTACCTCTTTTCTAGTCTGCTCTTTGTTTCATTTATGTGAAATTGAGTGAGGAATGCATTGCATCTGTTTATCTTAGATCCTTGTGGGTGGAGTACTTCTCCTGGTGATGGAGAGCATATTGAAAGTAGAGATTGTTAGGAGAGAGAAGAAAGACAGCCCCAAGTATGGGTGTAGTTGCTGTGCAAAATATGTGAACCGGGCATAATGGCATGGAGTGGGTTGAGTTTTCAGAGCATTTTGTGTTGAACAGGAAGTCTTCGGTTGAATGTGGACTGCTGTAGGGGTGACATAGAAGGTGATTTACATCCGAAAGGCCCTTTATAGGCTCAGCCTGGAAGTGGGTTTGGGGTCCGTCTGAGGCAGGGCGCCTCCTCCTCCAGTGCAGCAGACAGTAGTCAACGACTTGCAGAGAGCTGTTCTTCTGCAGATGGCCGTGTCTAAACTTGGGAAGCTTGGCAAAGTCAGACTTCAGTTGTTAAAAAAAAATCTAAATCAAAATAAGTTCCACATGCCTCATTCCTAAAATTAATTTCTCAGCCCTTCTCCTTGTATCCAGACACGCAGAACCAGGATCCTGGGACACCTGACCCATCATGAGCCCTGCTGGGGGATAGGAGAGAGCATCCACTGTGTTTTTCTTCAAGAGGGATGATCAGTGGCAGAGTAAAGGGAGAAAATGAAGGAAAATAGTCCTCTCGCTCAAAATGTGGCTGTGATGGTCTATTTGTGTGGGGTAGGGTAGGGCAGATACACAAAATAACTTACGTAAGAAATAATTTCAGTTAATACACATAATACTAGCAGTGACATTTTACACATCTGTCTAATCTTACAGAGACACACCTCCTCTGAGTAATTCACAAACTTTGCCAGATTTGTTCTTGGACAAAATTGTGAAATATTTCATAATGGGGTTCTGGGCCCTTAACTGGTAAGGTAGTAGAATTCATATTTTGGTTTCGATGATTTGGGACTTGCCCAAGCCTTTATGGAGGCTTTGCGCAGTAGGCTAACTCAAGTCTCATTGACTCACAAAAAATTCCATTTGTTTTAGTAAGCAGAAATTCAGTGTCTAATTTGTATGGCTCAGTAACTGCCACAGAGCATAAGCTTGCTATGTCTCTCCACCCAGTGCCACTGCCAAATGCTGAATCCAGGATGAAACTGAGCAAAGTCAACACGTTGGCTCCCAGCCTGAGGCTGTCCTTTTCCCAAAGTCAGGTGTAACAGTGATCACTATTAGACAAGCCAGGATGGTGACTTGGCTTTTGAAAGGATTTTTGTTTCTCTATGTATTTCTTTCTTTCCCGTGAGTTTTAGTTTACTTTCCAGTAGTAACAATGAATGCAAGTTCATTTTAAAGTAAAATGTGAATAATATATAGGGGCAGGCATCTGGTGCAGTGATTAAGATGCTGCTTGGTACACCTTCGTCCCATATCAGGGCGCCCAGCTTCCTGCTCATGTGCACCCTGGGAGGCAACAGATGAAGGTTCAAGTACCTGGCACCCATCTGGGGTACTCAGACTGAGTACTGGGCTCCTGGCATCAGTCTGGACCAGCCCTGGCTGATGGTGGGTGTCTGGAGAGTGAACCAGCAGATAGGAGAGAGATCTATATATCATCCATCTCTCTGTTTCTCTCTCTCTCTCTCTTCCTCCCTCTCTTTCTGCTTTTGAAATGAATAAAATAAGTTAATAAAAATTAGAAGACAAGTAAATCCAGTGGCCCAGGGCTGTGAGGCCAGGAAACTGTCCCTCATTTATCTTCTTTCTGTGCTCTCCGACTTACCAGGTGTTAAACCAGTGATCTGGTTAAGATTCTGTTGAAAGCCACAAAATGGGGCCAGTGCCTTGACTTTCTTCTCTGCAAGGATGGTGCAGGGAGAAGTACTGTGCCACAGGGCCACCTGGCAGGCCCTCTAAGTATAAGCTGCATGTGAGGGTCATGTCAAAGATCCATACAGGAGGATCAGCCCTGCACAGTGCTTTGGCTCTTTGTTCAGTAGCATTTGGTATAACCTTACCTTTTATAGCCATTTATTCTTCTTTATTGAGTCTCTGGAAATTACTCAGTACATTTTAAAAATTTATATTTTGAATTGCTACAAAATTCTACCTCCAGTGGAATGCTCATGAGTTTGGCACTCTTCTCAAGGATTAGGAGTCCTGGATTGTGTGTGTGACTTCCTGCTAATGTGACCTGTTGAGTGACAGCTTGAACGTCCCCTTTTGTAAGGAAAGAATATAATTGTTGATTTTGTCAAGGATCACAATGGGAGTGTTGGGTTCTTCAAGGATCAGAATGGGAGCATGGAATCACTGTGACTCTGGGATGAGGTACAAACTCCTGTGTTATCCACATAGCATTTCTGTAGACAAGGCAGGGTCAGGTGCCTCTGCCTTTGTATGGCCTTGTACATTGAGACCCAAGAAATTAGAAGGAAATCTTCTGATTTTAGAGCAGGTCTATGGGAGGGCTTTCCCACTAATACCCTCTCCCCTGAGAATGATATATGGAAAAATGTAAATTTCTCCCGTAAAGCTTTTGGTGTCTTTGATAATTTAGGTTTGGGTATATTGAAATTGTCCCTGTACTAAAAGTGGGAGTTGAAGGAATTAGGGAAAAGGCTGGGGGACACAGGAGAAACGGAATTCCTTTTCTGTGTTCACCGTCACCTTGCTTGCTGGGAGTTCAGAGGGTGCTTTCTCTTCCAGGGTCAGGGAGTCAGACCAGAGCTGTCAAGCCTCCGGGTGCATTTGCCACAGTTGACAAGTATCTTACTGAAAAGTGGAGAGGAAAATAGGTATAAGAACATTTTAGTTACCATAGATGATTAGTAGAGAATAACTGTATTGATTCTGTAGCTATTAATTTTTTTAAGGATTTAGGTATTTATTTGAAAGGCAGAGTTACAGAAAGAAAGGAAGAAGCAGAAAGATCTTTCATCCACTGGTTCTCTCCCCCCAAATGGCTGTAACAGCCAGGGCTGGGCCAGGACGTTCTTCTGGGTCCCATGTGGGTAGCAGATATCCAAGCACTTGGGCCATCTTCCGCTGCATTCTCCCAGGTGCATTAGCAAGAAGCTGGAGTGGAAGTGAAGCAGCCAGGACTCCAGGTACCCATATGGGATTCCAGCATCACAAGTGGTGGCTTTACCCGTTACACCACAGTGTGGGCCCCTGTGGCTCTTACTTTGAAGTCTGTATTGAATTTCTGTTCATTTACTGTGTTATCGCTGTTTCAATTTAGGACATGTTAAAAAAAATTAACACTAACCTTCATTGATTCGCTCTTTCTTTTGCTCTAACCTAGTTTTCCCCACAGATGCCTTAACCCACGGTTGCTCTTCCTGGTTTCTGGGGAGTGCAGCTGTGTTGGTTAGAGAAGGGTGCTCGGGAGGTTAGAGGGGTGAGTCTAGTAACTCATTAACTAGAGGATTTCTGAGGCACAAATCCACTGCTATTTTCATTGTTGACCTGATCCTGTGAATGAGCTGATGGCGCCTTCACTTGCCTTTGTGTACCCAGTGTCTGCTGAGAGTGTGAAGATGCTTGTGTCCTTGAGCAGTGCTCTCAGCAGAGACGTGGAGGAAAGGGATTCATTGACAAACAGCAGCAAATGACTTGCTTCCTTGTTCTCATGGCATTTTTTTAAGGTTTATTTTTTATTTATTTGAAAGCCAGAGTTAGAAGAGACAGAGACAGAGACAGAGAGATCAGTCTCCCATCTGCTGGTTCACTCCCCAAATGGCCACAACAGCTGGGGCTGGGCCAGGCCAAAGCCAGGATGCCGGAGCTGTTTCCAAGTCTCCCACATGGGTGCAGGAGCCCAAGGACTTGGGCCATCTTCTACTGCTTTCACTGGCCATTAGCAGAGAGCTAAATCAGAAGTGGAGCAGCTGGGTCTTGAACCAGCACCCATATAGGATGTTGGTACTGCAGGCAGTGGTTTAACCCTGCTTACTGCCACAATGCTGGCTCCTCTCATGGATTTTTTTTAAAAGCTGTGCTAACACATCCACCTGGACTTTTATTGTGGACTACTTTCTGTTCCATAACCACAGACCATTTTAGGCCATTTTTATACACTTGTATATAGATTATCTTTGTAAAGCACAGATCTGTGTGTCTTTCTTCTTTGCATTTAGTTTTGTTTTTAAATCATCTGGAGCAAGACTTTCTCAGTTTGGTTTGGAGCCATTTTGCATAATTCTGTGCCTGACACATCACTCACCATCAATATGTTGCCCATAATGCAAAAGATTTGCATTCCTGCCTGAGGAAGAAACCATTAAAAAAGCACAACTGCCCAAAATTATCTAGTGTATGAAAAATTACATCAAAAATCACACAATATTATAAATTTTGAACTATTCTTACAAAGGTTTGTAAAATTTATATAAAAATTGATTTTAAAATCAAACAGTTTTGTTTAATAAATGATAAAGGAAACAAGTTATTAAACAGAATATGTTAAAAACCTTTAGTAGTGGTATAGAAAAGCAGTAATCATGGTCACATGCTGAGAGAGTCCAATGCTGACATCTTCCAGCTCTGCAGTAGCAAATTTAGAGATGAGGTGCTTCTGTGTATAGACCAATGGTGGGCTATTTATTTATTTTTATACTTATATAAAAATAAAATAGTATTTTGAAATACAAAGCAAATTTTGTTTTAATGAGATTAAATATGTAGATTTTTGTGTAAAACTTCCAGACTATAGATTTTGCTATCATATCTGGTCATGTTTAAGCATATTACTTCTATATCTCAAAGTACTATTTGCCACTAAAACAAATTAGGAGCCCATCAAGAAATGGCTGGTTTTAGATGTGAGGCAGGAATGATACAAGCTGAACCTGAATCATGTTGTCACACCAGAAAGGGAGTTTTCAAAGACTGCTAGGACCTTGTGAAAAGAACTCTTGAAGAAGCTCTTGGAAGCATACATTCATAAAGATGGAAGCTGCAGCGAGTTCATAAAAACCTCTCCTTGGTCAGGTCTGGAGAACGTTAGGGAGCCACCACGATGTTTGAAAACCAGGAAACAAAGAGAAAGAATCAGGCCTCTATCTTGCCTTTCTTAAATCATCCTCACCTCAGTGGGCAGTTCCTTTATGTAAAATTACTCCAGATATCAGATCTGTCTAATAGACTTATCACCTTGAAGTTTCTAGTGAGTAGTTGGCCTAGGCAGGTATCATCAGTGGCCAATGCTAGGATGAAAGGAGTCAGTCAGGCACCATGTGCTTCCTGAAGATGTTGCAACCCTGCATGAAGCAGTCTTGGACTCCTCCCCACGTTAGAACTTGAATCAAATGAAACCTCTAGGTGGAATTACCAGTCTGTAGGAACACAGGGCAGAGGGACATGCTAAACCACACCAGTGGGATGCAGTGTGCAAAATTCACACTATAGAAACTCTACCAAATAACCCCATTTCTTCAACAAGAACAGCAGTTTCAAGGAAAGACTAGAAATGGAAAACTATAGACAGTAGAAGCTTAAAGAACATATCAAAGAATTACATTGTGTGAACTTTATTTGAATTTAGATTCAGAAAACTGAAACAAAATTGTAAGACACTGTAATGCAAATTTGATGATGTTCAGTAATTACATTCATTTTTAGATTGATAATAATAGGGGGTAGTGTCCTTTAAGAGACATGTACTAAAGTGTCTGGAGGTGAAATGATGTGATGCCTCGCATTTACTGAAAAATAATCTGGCTTTCAGGGAGCCAGGCCTGGGATTGGCAGAAGGGAAGTTGATGGGCGTGCAAGTGAAAAGATGGGTCGAGTAGTGGTAATTGTTTAAACCAAGAAGTAAGAATAACTGGTTTGTTATTATTTCTCTTTTTGCATGTATTTGAAAACTTTCAAAATAAAAGTTAATGTGCAGTTATAATGCATTTGTACATACACATATTTCACAAAATTAGTAAAATTACAAAGTTTCATCCAGGTTTAAGTGTTAAAAACAGTCATGACCAGTACACATTTATTAGAATGACCAACTTCCAAAGCATTGATGTTTGCAAGTACTTACAATGAAACTACTGTGAAATAATTACATAAAACTGAAAGATTCCTTGTATGTGCACTGTCCTAGGCCTGATAACTTTTTAACACCACATACAGATTTAAGGTCAAAGGTAAAACTCGATTGTGTTATGAATTAGGAATCTCACAACCTGAGGAACATTTGGATCTACTTGGGGAAGAAACAGCGTGCATGATAGTGCCTGAAAAATATATGAAATTTAGTCATATTATGGCAGATTTGTAGAAGAGAGAAAAATTCAAGGTTTAGCCAAAGCAGGATTTTTGTATCCCCTAAAACTTGGCCAGTTATCCTGACCTTGAATAGTGTCGGTTATTGATCTGAGTTCATTTTTATGTTATTGGTAAATAAATGTGTTTGTTTTTTTCTAGCTGGGGAATGGCAGTCAATGTGTATTCTACCTCGATAACCCAAGAGACTATGAGCAGACATGACATCATTGCATGGGTTAATGACATAGTATCTTTAAACTACACAAAAGTGGAACAGCTTTGTTCAGGTAAGAGATCATATTTTAAATATTTGCCTTAAATGTGATTTTTGTGAAATTTTTATGAAATTACATAAAATGTGATTTTATGAAATAATATCACATATTTTGAGTGGGAAAAATATCACTATTGACTTATGTCATGAAAGACGAAAACACGGTGTAACTACAGTACTTACAGGGGGAAATGTGATGAGCATGTAAGAGCACAGAGATACACAATTCCTGATGAGCAATCTCTGCTTGAGCTTTCTAGGGCCTTCTGATCAGCTGCCTCTTCCTCATCACCCCATCAGCCGCTACACTTCTTTTTTATTTTTTTAAAGATTTATTTATTTTTTGAAAGTCACAGTTAAAGAGAAGCAGGGGAGTGGGGAGGACGGGCAGGCAGGAAAGAGAGAGAGGTTTTCCATCTGCTGGTTTGCTCCCCAGATGGCTGCAATGGCCGGGGATGTGCTGATTGAGGCCAGGAGCCAGGAGCTTCTTCCAGGTCTCCCATGTGTGTGCAGGGGCCTGAGGACTTGGGCCATCTTCTACTGCTATCCCAAGCCATTGCAGAGAGCTGGATCGGAAGTGGAGCAGCTGGGACTCAATCCAGCACCCGTATGGAATGCTGGCACTGCAAGTGGCAGCTTTACCCACTATGCCACAGCACTGACCCCCACAGTTGCTTCTTAAAACACAAGTTAGGGGGCCGGCACTGTGGCATAGCAGGTGGGGCCACTGTCTGCAGTGCTGGCATCCCATATGGGTGCCTATTTGCATCCCGGCTGCTCTACTTCTGATCAGCTCTCTGCTATGGCCTGGGAAAGCAGTGGAAGATGGTCTAACTCCTTGGGCCCCTGCACCCGCGTGGGAGACCCTGAGGAAGCTCCTGGCTCCTGGCTTCGAATCGGCACAGCTATGTCTGTTGCAGCCAGTTGGGGAGTGAACCAACAGATGGAAGACCTCTCTCTTTGCCTCTCTTTCTTGCTCTCTCTAACTCTGATTTTCAAATAAATAAATAAATCTTTAAAAAGCAAACACACATGAGTTAGATCTTGCAATACTCATCCTTAAAAACTTTTGGGCCTCCCCTGTATCCTTACAGGATACAATTCAAAGTTTCTCTGTGTGGCTCTGAAAGTCCATTTTGTTCTGGCTGCCACCTGCCTATCTTCTCTATATCAACCTCCACATCTCTCCTCTGGACCTCTGCCTCACAAAGCGCTCTTTGTAGCTGGCGCCGCAGCTCACTAGGCTAATCCTCCGCCTTGCGGCGCCGGCACACCGGGTTCTAGTCCCGGTTGCCCCTCTTCCAGGCCAGCTCTCTGCTGTGGCCAGGGAGTGCAGTGGAGGATGGCCCAAGTCCTTGGGCCCTGCACCCCATGGGAGACCAAGAGAAGCACCTAGCTCCTGCCATCGGATCAGTGCGGTGCGCCGGCCGCAGTGCGCCGGCCGCGGCGGCCATTGGAGGGTGAACCAATGGCAAAAGAAGACCTTTCTCTCTGTCTCTCTCTCTCACTGTCCACTCTGCCTGTTCAAAAATTAAAAAAAAAAAAACACACACACACACACAACACAAAGCACTCTTTGTTCCTTAATGACTCCGTCCCTTTTGCTTCCATTATTTTCTTTTTAATTCTTCTTTGCTAAAGAGATCTTTCCCCTTCTTTCTGTTTGTGGTATAATCTGTTCATGGTTTAAAGTCCAGCTCACCTGCCACCTCCTCCGAGAAGCATTTTCCATGCTCTGGTGTTTCCAAAACACTGAGCTTGGCACCATAGAATACACTTGGCGCACTGTGTTACAGTGGGTGACTGCTGCTCCCTGCAGGGTAAGGAGAGTTCTTGATGACTGGACTGTATTTTGTGTTCATGGTTGAATGTCTGCAGGGGTCTATCTGGTACAGAGTAGACCAGCAAGAATTACATATCAAGTTCAACTTGTTTAAAAGAAAAAATCAACTTTGGTGTTAAAGTATCGCTCGTTATAAAAATGTGCCATTCTTAAGTTCTAGTATCCATCAAAGAAATAGTCTTCCTTTGGAAAACAGTATTTTTTTTTCCTACAAATTAATGGGTAAGAGATTTCCCTTTCTGCCTCTAGCTCTAATGTGAAAACAGTACAGAATAATAGAAAATATGACTGCAGTGTATTCTCTTTCTCTCCTCCTGGTCTCGGTTTGACCAGAATATACTAGAAGACCCACCTTCAGTACTGTCAACACCTTCCCCCACCCCCACCGCCACAGCCTTGATCGCTTTTACCGTGAGGAGGACAGTGAGGTGCACTAGAACCTAGATATTTCCTCCCCCAGCTCTGTGCTTGGCCTCAGATGTGAAGCCCTGTGGTTTATGAGGTTGGAAATGAGTGCTTACTCACCGTTTCTTTGCCCTGCAGTATAAACTACAGGAAAACAGACTTAGACTATGAAGATGGACCAGGTACAGGAGAGCCCCTCAAAAACTTCATGGAAAATGGAATTAAAAGATATTCTTATTTTTGGTACAAAAGAAAATTGAAACCCATGTATGCTTTTTTTTCATAATGTACATTTTCACAAACTCTTTGAAGACTCCTCATAGATATTGTTGGCCCACTGAAATGGCCATAAAAGTTACTTTCAGAAACAACTCTCACTGTACCTGACTCAACCTCAGATTGCCGCTCACATATCGCATAGTTCTTGCTGTACATAATGGGGCCTCTGATATTTATTTTCCTTTATTTAAACTTTATTTTAATTTTTAACAGATTCAATGATATTTGTAGATAAAATTCTAAGAACATAGTGCTATGAAAACTAGAACCCCTTTGTTAACAGCATGTGCCAGATTGCTGTGTCATTCTTTGTAGGTTTACTTTTGCACAGTTCCTGACATGCAATGTTCCCTCAAGAGATGCTCGTTTGGGGGATAAATGAAAAGCAGTTGGCAACAGCTGGAGGCAAAGACAAAATGTGTTATCTGACCCACAAAGCGGGTGGATGTGCATGCGGATAAGGCGAATGGGTTTGGTTATCAAGGAAAAGAGGAGAAAGAAAGGCATAAGGGAAAGAGTCATAGAGGACATTCTCGGTCGTGGGTCTTGAATGGTAGAGGAACCATGGCGAGCTTCCTGTGTTACGTACTTGGCGACTTTGGGGTAACAAATGAAGAGAGAGCCAACTAGAATTTGTAACAGTGATGGTAGTGATCAATATGTAATTTCCTTGCAGATCTTTACGTCTCTCATGAGGCAAGTCAACAAAATTTTAAGCAGCATTTATGGAGGATTCTTGTACAGTTACCTTAAAGCATTGCTATTCACTTTACAACCATTTGTAGCTAGGTGACTGTCGAGTATGGCTTGGCAAAAATCTGTAGAAGCGATTTGGATCACTGTTATCATTTCCACCAGGATTACTCACTGGCTACTGAAAATTACAAGGTTGATGGTTCAAAAGAATAAATATATTTAAAGATTGCTTTCTGCTCTAAAACAAGTTTCTTGCTGGGAAAAATGTTCATCTCCATAGCAGAGAGACAGCTCTTTTACTTGAGTCAGTGGTTTTCTCAAAGTGTAGTTTGTAGGCCATATGCATTTATAATCTGGGGAGCTACTGCAAAAGCAAATGCATGGGGTCCTTGGCCTTCTGAGTCAGTACCCCTGGTGTATGAGGCCTGGAAATCTGCATTTAACAAGCATCTTAAGTACTCACATGCTGCACCCTGGAGCCTGCAGTACATTTTCGAGAAACCTCAAACCACTAAAAGTGAAGTGAAATGATCCAAAACCTATTCTGGCACAGTTTCCTTATTCATAATTTAATTTGTGACTTTTTTATCTTTAGCAATGACATTTAGCGAGACAAAGCTATTTTTCTATTTATTTATTAATGAGTTTATTTATTTATACCCTTCATTGTTCTAGAAGACATTTAAGGTAGACTAGTACAGTGATATTAGGATAAGGAGAAAACTAAATATTGTTGACCTAAGTGATTTATCTTCATCATACTTATGAATCATCAGTTTTCTTGGGTGATTTTTTTTTCTTCAATGTTTATTTTAATTCCTTTTAGTCTGCTGCATGGGATTTTATTTTAGTAGTATGTTCTGGAAAAACAGACACAAAATACTTTCACATATTAAACCTGATTTTTTTTGGTTCAACAACATCATATTTTATTCTTTCCTAAAGACATAAATGCTAATCCTGGCAGTTCCCCGTTTGAATATTGTTCCCTATTGCATTATCTCCTATATCTTTCTTCTTTTTTAATTTCCAACTAAGAGATTTCCCTTCGGCTCAGTATTGAAACTCACTTCAACTTTTCCTTAGCTCATAAAGAGCTAAAATACTACCCACATTGGTGTTGCATTTTCTTCAGTTTTGTACCTTTCTGCATGTTTCCATGTAAGAAGTTTTTAAAACTTTTTTAAGGAAAGATGGTGTGAGAAGGTAAACACTTGCAAATATGTTGCAGTAAATTCTAAATGAAAATGACATGGTCTTATGTCCTGTTGTGTTATCCAAGGTGGTAATCTCATGGAAGTTTTTCTTTGAACATTAAATCTGGGTAACTGTGTGTTTGATTTGCATTTATTTGTTGTGAAAAGGTAACCTTTAAGTTTCAAGCAAAGCAGTAGATTGCATATGTGAGAGTGGGCTATCTGTGGATATAAACACTCCCTGACAAGGTACTGTTCACCTGCATCTGTTTTGAAAATGAGTAACTGGATTTCCCATGATGAAACGCGGAATTGAGCTGCATGTGATATCAGATCTATATAACATAAATATTTTATGTTTTCATTTGTTTTATAAAATTTATATGGCTTTTGGGGAAGGAGACAGGATTTTTGCTTGAATACCAGTTTAAACCAGTTTACTAGGTGTTTTATTTGAAAATAAAGAGGACAAATAATATGGTGCTTAAAAAAAAGAAGAAAACTCCTAAAAATAGGGGTGGGCATGTGGCCTAGTTGTTAGGCCACCGATTGGCTTGTCCACATCCTACATTGAAGTGCCTGGGTTCGAGTTTTGACTCCACTCTTGAATCCAGCTTCTTGCTAGTACAGAACCTGAGAGGTAGCAGGTGATGGCTCAAGTAGTTGGGTCCCTGCCACACACATGGGAGACCTAGACTGAACTCCCAGATTTTGGCCTGACCCAGCCCCGGCTATTGCGGGCATCTGAGGAATGAACCTGCAGGTGGGAGATTTTCTCCCTTTCTCCCTCCCTCCCTCTCAAAAAAAATAAATAAATAAATAAAAATAAATGAAATAAAAATCTCTGAGAACAGCTTCGGCAACTTCCTCTGATCCCTTATTGAAGATGACAGCAGAGACAGTGGACTTGATAGGGAGGAGGAGCAGAGGAAGTGCAGAGGGCAGCAAGAAGGCAGTCGGAGGCAATGTCCTTTTCTCTCTTCCTCCTCTTCCTCATCCACAGCCCTCACCCCAGCCATAATGCACCAGGCCTCCAATGGGGCTTCTTTCTGTTGCCCTCTTCTGTGTTCAGACTGTCTTCCCTAGACCAGGTCACCATCAGCTCCTAGCCAACTAAGTGGCTGCGCCTGCTCCACCCTCACAAGGCTAGCACAGCCTGCCCTTCTATCCATGCGTCTTCCCCTTCCTTTCCAGTGAGCACACAGGACAGGCCAACATCTGCCCAAATCCACATCTAGGGTAGTCACTGCCTGAGCTGTCACTCTATCCTGTACTGTCACCCACTGGTTGAAAGATCAGTTATGGTCTTGAACCTTTTAGTATTTTAATAAAATATCATTTGAATTAAACCATTTTAGATGTGAAATTTAGATGTTTTCTTGACAGGCTATGAAAAAGTGATCAGGATTTGATTCTGTTTCAGTATGTGTTTCAAGCTTTGTCTTGGATCAAGTTTCTGGTAATTTTTCTTCCAGGGAAGCTTCTGGATTTGGCTGGTGATGTTGTGGTCACACTTACCTTCTGGGTACGTGATGGCTCTGGAAGGGTCTGGGATTCACATAGGTGTGGCCATCAGACGTGCTGGGACCTATGGGATGGGTGCTCTCAGCTTTGTCTTGATGGCAGTTGATCCTGAGCCCAGCACTGTTCTTTGTGACCATTTTTGGCTGCAGATCTGCCCCTGTTAACAGGTTGATCCTAGCCTGTGTGTTGTCCCATCTGCAGAGACCTCTGTCGGGAGGACAGGTTGCTGATGAAATCAGCTCAGAGTCTAAATTTAGTAGGGCTTCTCTTATTGGCTCACTTGTATTGAAACCAAGTAAGGATATTCCATCAGTGTCTGTAAGCTCAAGAGTTTACTTTGCTTTATAAAATTGTAGGCTGTCATCTCAGATTGTGTTACTATTATTAGAGAAGTAATTGTACCATAGTGGAATATTATTCTTTCGTGTGATATATTATATAAGGTTTTTGTTTGTTTGGTTTGTTCTGCTGATAGACTTTTTTTCTCTAATTTTATTTGACTTAAGTTGATTTTAAAATCTGTCGACTTGGGATCAGCATAACAACTAATTGGAAAAGAAGGGGACAGAAAGTGAGTTGGGTATGGAAGGGATGGGTCCAGCCTCAGGTTGGTTGCTGCAGGGGTCACGCACTCAAACATCCCTACAGTCGTAGATACTGCACTACTTGAAAGGGAGCTTATTTTTCGAGTGGAATATGGAGTACAGTACACTTTTTCCCTTCTAAATTTGTTTTTTAACATATATCTATACATTTTGCTGCTGAAGGTAATCATAGACCATTGCTGTTTTTGTTGGAGATTTTTGTTTGTTTGCACAGCCTTTTGTAATTGTGAATACCATAGTGAGGAAAAGTGTATATGCTTTTACCTTCATGTACTGCCTCATAAAGTGTGAATTTTCCTTATATTGATGATACATTTTTGAAAGCAATCAGGCCTCATTACTGTACTCAGTTCTGATAATCAGTTTAATTTCATTTGATAAGCATGTTTTGAGCCCTTCTTTGGGCTATACCCTGAGGACTGAGGGATAAAAAAGACATGGACAGTCCTCAAGTCCCTCTACGAACTCAGTACAGTGCTAGCCTTCAGAAGACTGGAGAACACTGGGAAGTGCTGTTTTGGAAGAGCTTTGAGCATGCAAAGGAAGAAGAACGTGAAGGGAGGCGGAGAGAGTGAGTCAGTGGAAAAGACATTCACTCAGATTCTTTGGGAGTGTCTGGTGCTCCTGGATGACCTAGCATGGCCATAGTTTGGGAAACACCTCAGAAGTGCTCTCCTCCCTCTTCAAGCTGGATGGGGTAACTAGTATGTAGAACATGTGGGCTACTTAATTACCTCTCCTCTGACCCACTCCTCAAGCTAGGGTAGCTTTTGTCTTGTGACATGGGGACTCAGTAGAAGGCATGTGCTTTATTAAGTACAACCTTAAATATATGATGCATGGTGTTTTCTATGAGAAATACAAAGAATTTTCCTGATGATCTCATCTTAGGGGTATGTGAGAATTAGTTTTTCTGTACTTGTTTGAAGCAACTATGTATACATGTGGGATATTCTCAGGAAACCATAGAACTTCTTTGGGAGGAATGCAACAGATATTTTTTAATTCCATAAAGCCAAACCTCAGTGATGACTGCTGGATGAGTGTTATGTGACTTCGTTAACATTTTTCACAGGAACGGCATTAATCTTGTTCTTATCCATTTCTACTGGAGTCCCTCCTGGGTAGTGACAAACACCGTAAATGAGGGAAATTTTAAAAACCGAAAAAAGGCTAGGGAAAATAGATGGCCTAGAAAGTAATTATTTTATTGAAGCCTGACAGTATGTGTATATACTTAATGTGAAGTCAAGGAACATGTAATCACTAGGAACTTAATATAGTACCTGAAGAGGAACAAAGCAAATCGGTGACATATTATTAGAAACTTAAGCTAATAATGATTGCCTTTGTGAATTTTTAAGATCTCTCACACACAAATAACTTTAGGAATCTGCACAAAGCAATACCCTTAGTTAAATCCCACACTTTGATCTCTTACTGTTGTCTGGGAAAATTCCCAGCTGACTCAGATGACTGCGGTCTCCAGAGTTCCTACTGAGTAATTCACAGACCCTCCTACATTGCTCCATCTTCTGTAGTAAGAACCCATTGAGTTTTGCCTTCTGTACACCAGTGAAGGGGTATGTAGTTGTTAGCCTAGAGAGGAAACTGCATGGGATACTCTCAGAAAACCATAGAATTGCTGACTTCTTTGGGAGGAACGCAACAGTTGTGCCACCCATGGGATGGGTGCTCAGAAGGAGAGTGGAGTGAGTTCAGGTGAGGCCAGTGAATACCGCTGAGTCTCAGTGAGCCTCGGAAACCCCGGCCCTGACCTCACTGACTTCAAGAACCGGGGCCACAGAACCACAGCCCAGGGATCTCAGTATAGGGCTTGGGAAACTTAGAAATCAAGCTTGTGATAGGTCTTAAGATTTATTTGTAATTCATTATTCTGATTACAAAAACCTTTAGAGTCCCTTCCGTGGTTTTGTTTCCTTTGTGATAAGATGCTTACAAGTAAAACACATGATAGTGTGTTTATTTTGAAGTCATTCACCAAGATATATAAAAAGCAGTATCTTAACAAGAAAGACTTATATTGAAAGTTATTTTTGCTTTTACTCAAGATGTCAGTTACTTTATATGATGGATATGTTCTGTGTAAGACATCATTTTGTATTCATGATGCTATTTTTCTTTCCCTTTTTTCCCTTTTGGTGTAAAACATCTAAGGACTTCAACAGGATGAGTGTAAATTTGGGGGAAAATAGTCATTTCCTTTTATAAATGAATTTATGATTACTTAAGCACCTCAAATGTCTATCTGGGAAAAGTCTTCAGAACTGGAGAACTTCTCGAATGTTTTTCAGCAGATAAGCTGCAGCATCTTAGGAATGTGCTCATACCCTTTCTTTGCTGGTGGGAATCCAAGGATCTCATTTTGTTCCTTGTCCTTTGAATCTAAAGCATGCGTTTGGAGATTGAATGTTTCATATCTGAAACAGTCCAATACAGGCCCATTCATTTTTATAGTTCTGATTATTTTAGCCATGCACATTCTAGATTGTTTTATATTTTAGGAGTATAATGGTGGCTTTACATCTCAACTTTTATATTTCTTACCATTTTCAATGTGCTTTTTATGTGGATTATTCTAATTATCATAACAAGTCTATAAGGAAGAAAGGAATTTTTTTCCCTGTTTTATATATCGGAGTAAAAGCTCAGTGTTGATGGCTACCACTGGAGTGTGAGTCTCCTTGGATCAGAGCGTGTTCTTATGGGAGGTAGGGCAGCTGTGTATGTGGTGGAGGGTTTACTGAGTGTGCGCACTCATGTGGGTGCATCTCTGATTCTTTCCAAATCCATTTGCCAGGAGTCCATTAAACATCCACTGTAGGAGCAAGGGGAATAGAAAAGGACTCCCTTTACCCACTCATTACATTCTTACTGGAGAAGTGGCGCATATCTGGTAATTCTTCTAATGACAAGAGTGTTCCCAATGTCATCATTATCAAGAACTCGGTTACCAAAGATGGATACTAGTGGAAACACACAGGCATTTGCTCCCAGTCTCATAAAATTCTGACTTGCTGTACCTGCTGAGGTGGACTTGAGGGAACCTCTCTCTCTTTCTACATGTTCTTCTTGTTCCTTCTCTTGCTCCACCCTGTCTTCCTCCACCCCATACAAATGGAGGTGAGTCTGAGATCTTACCACTTGCCTTGGAAGAGCTTCTCAACTCTCTCTCGAGTAGTCCCTGACCAGAGAAACAACAGCCAGGACAGTGCTTCCTTGGGGATTCACAGGTGCACATCTAGGCAGATCCACCAGCCAAACCCCAAGAGTGTGACCCTTTGCTCATGTTGACCCCGGGCTAGCCCCAACAAGCTTGTTCCTGAGAGGACTCCTTTCTGTGCTGTTGAGGAAAACAGAACTCACCTGGAATAATTGCCACAGGCTTGGCCTCCAAAGGATTGATTCATCAATGTGTCACTGTTTCCCATATACTTAATTCAGGTCAATAAACCTATATTGCCAAGAGGCTCCCTCAGTATTTCTCCAACCTCTATAATATATGAAGGTGATGTTTTCCTGCTTTTATGTAAGGAGACCTGCTAATGCAACATTTAAGAACATCACCCATTTTCTACCTAGTTCTATTCCTGTATCTATTTCCTAACTCTTTCTGAGCTACAGTTCCTAAACCTTTTCCATACAAAAATTCTAGATCTGCCAGTGGTTATGGAAGCAGACACTGTATGAGCACAGTAGAAAGATGAGTTGGACAGCATCCCCAGTCTGAAAGAGCTACTCGCCAATCTGCCAGGAGAGAGAGCTAATTGAAATACAAGTCAAACCATAGTGGACTCCCATAGACAGTGCAGTGAGACAACTCATCAAGGACGTGGTGCTTGGAAGAACAAAGAGTTTCTGTACATACATGCGTAAGACATCTGCATCATATATTAGGATTCAGGGCAGCAAAAGAGGGATAGTTATGCTTCAAGTAATAAGTACGGTGTGATTCAGTGGAAGGAAAGATTATTTTCATCTAGAAAAACTTTTTGTCTTATTCATGTTTGGGGCTTTGGCCAAGCAGCTATGCAAATTTAGTGGATGTCAATAAATATTTATAAAGTTGAACTGAACTGAAATGTTATTCAAACTAGATTTTTTAATATGGATAGGATTCAGGCCAAAAAGAAGAAGATGGTGATTTTGAGTAAATGTATCATTTTGATGTTCTGTATGTTGCTTTATTTATTCTTGGCCCTCAGCAGGTATTTATTGAGTACCCACAGTGTGTCACATGGTGGGGTAGGATCTGAGGATCCAGCAATATACCAAAAAAAAAAAAAAAAAGTTAGGACCTATCTCTTAACTATCAAAGTTCTTGATGTATTGCTATCCACAGCACTCAGGTCGTACCTGTTTCTCAGCTTACCCAAGTATAAACCAAAGGTAGAACATGATCCCTGAGCAAAAACAGACATCTAGCATCCAGCCTGTCTCGTTGTTAGATCATTGACAACACAAACAAGAAGTGTGTACTTGGGACTATCTGAAATATTACAAGGCCATCCAGTTCCTACACATGAAGATCAAACCAGGCATCCCCAAGTCTGCTGCTTGGCAAATGACATTATTTTTCTAAGTTTTTTTCTTGAATTTCTTTAAACATAGAGTTTATCAAACATGTAGACAATATAAAAACACTGCCAGGTGCTTGGGCATGTTGGAAAGACGCACCTGCAAACAGAATAATTGAATTTCTTGGCATCTCTTAAAATAACCGTCACTCTGCAGAGGGGATTTTCTGCCCTGAAACCATGACATCATTCTGACAGACAGCGAGTCACCTCTCTTTATTTGTCCCTCCCCTGCCGGGGCGTGCTTTCAGCAAGTAACACTGAAGCTTTTATGGCCGTGGATTTGACAATAAGAAGCATAGAACTGTGACGTTCTTGCCAGCACAGTTTCCTGCCGTTTCTGTTAACATTCCCCAGAAGGAGGATCTTCCTCCACTTTCATTTCTTCTAGATGACATTTGTATGGCAGTTCATGAAAGAACTTTAAAACACCATAAAGAGCCAGATTTTAAGGAAAATGTGTGTGTGTCAACTTTAAAGTCAGACAATTGTGTTAAAATCTAAAAAAATGCACAAAAGTTCTTGCTTCTTTCCTTACTTCTCTTTCTGTAATTATTCTGGTCTTCCTTTATTGCTACTAAGGCCAAATGATGGAATCCTTGAATTCCTTATAACACTAGAGTGCTTGGAAATCATAGTGTCCTGGCATTAACCTGAAAAATATAAAGCAGGTATTCCAGAATGATATTCTGTCATGTTTCACAGTGTGCATGAATGTTACATGATAGCGACTTGTGGGTTCCTGTTTCACGGAGCAGAGGTCGAGGGGGGGGCTTGCTTCGGTGCCACCCCCAGCTTTCTGAGCTTTCTCTGGCCAGTAAGCCTCTTCTCAGGGAGCTGTCGGGGAAGGAGTCCCGTCTTAAGGAAAATGGCAATGAGGGTACTGTTGGTGTGAGAGAGCTGATGGAGTGGGTTGAGACTGGTAAAGAGCTCCCACGTGCAAGCCTTGGAGAGAATGAAATTGGCTTTTATCTGGGGAAGGACCTTGGAGTTCCCAGTCCCAGGGACAGTGACCTCTGCATCAAAAACAGGAACCTGAGAGAGAGGGTGTGTTTGTAGAAATGGACTGCAGGTTTTCCTGGCCCTGCGTCTTACACCAAGAGCCTCTCTGGTGGGTACCATGCCAGGAATTCACATAGTCTGTACCTGGCCTGTGTAACTGTTGGTAAAATGAGGTGGGCAGTGATTTAGTAGAAACTTAATTTAATTTGTACTCTTAATTGAATTTGCCCTAAATATAGATATGTTCTGAAAATGGGATCTTAAAAATGGCAGCTTGGACCCTCTTCTGAAACGCGTGTGCCCTGGAATGAGCACCGGTTTCCCCACAGCTCCCAGGTTGAGCTGAGCTGCTTCCTCTCCTGGCTGTAAGGACTCGAGCAGTCTGTCTGCAGCTCACCCTTGAAGCCTCTGCCCTCAGAGGTCCCCCGCCTGGAGCCCGCGTTCACCCAGCACACCTGCCACTCTATGCAAGATGTCATGGCGTTGCTGTCTTCTGCAGTGAGATGTGAGCTCTCCCTTTGCAAGTTTCAGGGGCTGAGGAAGTCCTAGAGTCGTTGACCACTTGCTTTAAAGTCTTCAGTACTAGGAGTTAAGCTCCTTGAGGACTGAGAAGCCTCATGTGAGTTTGACTTGACTTTCTCCATTTGGTAAAATTATTCTTTCTTGGGCTTTTGTTGAGCAAACCAGACTAACTCCTTCTTAGTTTTATGTGCCATATGGTTTAGAATTTACAGTTGGTTTGTATATTTGCTGGCTTTCCCATGTGTCTTTCTCTGGGCTCCCCAAAGTAAATTATGTGGTTTTATAAGATAAAGCTCTTCCCTAGAGGAATAAATGTTAGGGATCTATTGTGCTGTATAGTGACCACAGTTAATAAAATATTGTATATTTCAAAATTGCCCAAAGAATATATTATAAATATGCGTGCCCACAGAAAGTTGGTGAGTTGATAATTAGCTTGATTGAATCTTTCAACAACATACATAGATTAAAACATTACATTGTACCCTACAAATATATGTATAACTATTATTTGTCAACTAAAAGTCAATCACGAGGCAAATAATTTGGCCTAGCAGTCAAGATGCCCGAGTTCCACAGCAGAGTACCTGGGTTTCATTCCTGACTCCACATCCCTGCTACTACAAACCCTGGAGGCAGTGAGAATGGCTCAAGGACTTAGGTTCCTGCCACTTGCCTGGAAGACATGAATTAGCTTCCTGGCTTTGGCCTCTGGCTGTTTGCAGGCATTTGAGAAGTGAACCAGCAGACAGATTTCTGTCTCTGTGTCAGTCTCTCTCTCTTTCTGCCTTTAATTGTTAAAAAATCCATTTTCAAACATCAGAGCCTATTCCTAAGTGTGTGTGTTTGTCTTTTGGATTTTCATTAATAAACGAAGTGGAATCCGTCAGTGCCACCTGAATGTGGGCATTCCTTCAGAGGTGTCGGTCCCCACAAAAATTAGAAAATGTCATGTCTCTCAACCTCGTGCCTCCTCCTTAAGGTTTTCTCAGTTTAAATCTTGCTGTTTTGCAAAGTCATTCTTATATTTCTGTGCTTAATTTTAAAAGCCTTTTTGCCTGTTAAAATAGATGATACGATACAAACATGTGAAAACATACACATGGGGCAGACAAGGTGGTACAGAGGGTTACAGCCCCAGCCGGAAGCACCACCACCCCCACCACCCCCGGCTGCTCCACTTCCAAACCAGCTCCTTGCTAATGCACCTGGGAGAGCAGCGGAGGATGGCCCTAGTCCTTGGGCCTCTACACCCACTTAGGAGACCTAGAGGAGGCTTCTAGCTCCTGGCCTCAGATTGGCTCAGCTCCAGCCATTGCGGCCATTTAGGGAGTGAACCAGGAATGGAAAAACCTCTCTTTCTCTGTCTCTACCTCTCTCTGTAACTCTTTCAAGTAAATAAAATCTTTGAAAAAAAAAAAAAGAAAGGAAAAACACACACGCGCTCAAGAAGCTGTGTCCCCTGATGTTACGGCTTTACAGAACCTTCTGTTTCCATGAGCTTAATAAGAAAACTGATTCCTTCGGAATGGCTTTCGTATGTACCTTTCTAACTTGTTATTCATTTGTTACAAAGGCTTTTTCTGACTCCTTCCCTCCTCTATCTGGAATGCGAAATTCTACCTTGAGCTCTATTCTCGGACTCCAGCCTCTGGGACATTGCGTTGCCAGTGTCAGTGTCAGGCCCCTGAAGCCAGTGACATTTTGTCCTGCACACCGTTCCTGCCTTGTGCTCCAAGTGCCTCTCCCATTTCCTTCCTTCTCGTGTCCCTAGTGGAAGCTGAAACTTGCTGCATGAACCAGAATACGTCAGACAGCTTGTTTAGGTCGGCTTTGATGAGCACATGACCCCAAAGGAGAGCCCTGATATTAGAAACTAAAAGTGAAACCACGTACCTCGTGCTGGACTGATAATTAGCAGATGAAAGAGCTCTTTCTGAACCAACAGATAATTCTTCACCTGCCATTTCTTTGTTCTTACAATTGTCTGAATCTCTGATCAAGCAGGTTTGGAGTTGTGCTGTTTTTTTTCAGTCCTGACGAGGTACAGGGTAATTATGCTTCGGTGAATAAAACAACTGTAAATAGTCCAGCTATCCTGCTGTCCCGCAGTTCTTGACACTGTTAGAGTTTTCAGTATGGAGTTATTGTTAATTTCTATGAAAAATTTTTTTGCAAATGGGTCATAAAATAACAGCTGCTTTATGTGTATTTTATATTTCTACCTACTTTATCAGTTTCTCTAAAATTTAGAGTAAAAAACTTGATTCCTAAATCTTTTTTTTTTTTTTTTAAGATTTATTTGTTTATTTGAGAGGTAGAGCTACAGAGAGAGGGAGAGAAAGAGAAAAAGGTCTTCCGTCTGCTGGCTCACTCCCCTGATGGAACTGGGCCAATCTGAAGCTGGGAGCCAGGAGCTTCTTCCTGGTCTCCCACGTGGGTGCAGGGGCCCAAGAACTTGGGCCATCCTCCACTGCTTCCCCAGGCCATAGCAGAGAGCTGGCTCAGAAGAGGAAAAGCCAGGACTTGAACCGGCACCCATATGGGATGCCAGCACCACAGGCAGAGGCTTAGCCTACTAGGACACAACGCCAGCCCCCAATGCCTAAATCTTAAGGGCTTTTGGGTATGAAGATTTTACTAAATTGTAAGTTCCATTTGGAATGTAAAGGAGAATATTCGTTATTCTTCCATGGTATTTCTATGAAGAAACACTTTAAAACCAACTCAGGGGGCCGGCGCTGTGGCATAGTGGGTTAAAGCCCTGGCCTGCAGTACCAGCATCCCATATGGATACCGGTTCTAGTCCCAGCTGCTCCTCTTCCAATCCAGCTCTCTGCTATGGCCTGGGAAAGCAGTAGAAGATGGCCCAAGTCCTTGGGCCCCTGCACCCATGTGGGAGACCTGGAAGAAGCTCCTGGCTCCTGGCTTCAGATCGGCACAGCTCCAGCCATTGTGGCCATCCTGGGGAATGAACCAGCGGATGGAAGACCTCTCCCTCTGTCTCTAGCTGTCTGTAACTCTTTCAAATAAATAAAATAAAATCTTAAAGAAAAAAGAAAACCAACTCACTACATTGATATTAATATCTGATTAATTTTCTCTACAATAGGTCTAACTTTTAACATTATTTTGCAAGTGTCTTCATAAAATTCTGATTTCAAAGTAGCAGTACTTTGCAAGAAGTTGTTTTAGTTCTTGAAGGCAGCTGGTGAACAGAGTGCTGGTCCCTTTCACTGAAATTCACTGCTGCTTAGAGTGTTCTCAAGGTTCTGTGTCCTATGAATTATAAAAACCGAGGGCGTTTATCAGGTGAAACACCAACTGCATGGTTTGACAAGGCCTTTTAATTTGTCTGCTGATACTCTTAAAACCCCATCTGCCCGAATGATGGTTGCTAGAAGAGATGAGACTAACCTTGGACAACTGACTCCGTGTGTGCTGGGGGAAGGACGGGCCTTCTCAGCACTGCCCACAGTCCACATAAACCTTCTCTGTGTCTGTCTGCGGGAGTCGCAATCTTCCCGCCGGCTATCACTTCTCCTCTACATCCATTTGAAAGCCACTGGTTTGGGAGACTTAACTTGCAGTAGGATTAAAAAAGGATTCGGACAGAACTCCAAGCACTGGGAAGAAACGGGAGGCTCAGTCGAAGGCCATGGGAATTCAAAGGAGCAAACTCAGTTGAACCCAGATTTCTGAACTCTTGGTTGTTATTTTTGCATTTGTGACTTGGGGCAGGTAAGGAAAACAGTGTCCTAAGTTCAGTTCAATGATACTGTGCTAACTGAAGCTATCGAGGGGCTCTTCGTGCCAAAGAATGTGAAAGATGCCTATAAAAACAACATAGAGCTGCTACCTCTTTAGTCCTATTTTTGTTGGATTTGAATGATGCAGTTAACTTGAGGACTTTAAATGCCTTTAAAACGTTCATCTTTCAGAACATTGTTTCCCCATTCCATTAAACTCCTCAAACAAATTTGTGCAGGTAAAGAGATATGTGCTGACGTGCTAGAAATATGAACCCTCACTTACCTCTTTAATAAGCCCTGATTCCCCAGAGGGGAATAGTGCCTTCATCAGGAGTTTTGGGCTTGGGTAACAGATGCAGTTGTGTAGGAAGATCAGTGCACAGAATGATAGGGCTGAATGTAAAGCTAAAGCTGGAATGATTTGATGATTATTGTTTGCATGCAATATTCTAATACGAAAATACCTTCATTGCTAATATGTAGCTATTGAAGATGACAGAAAGTGTGGTTGTGTTACAGATATGTAAATGTCAGGAGCTCAAGGAGGAGCACACATAAGATAGGGTTTCCAGGACTGTCATCTGGGAAGGCAGTGTGTGCCCTGCAGAATATCTCCCCAGTTGCAGCAGTGTGCTAGTGCCCACTCGTATATTAACTAAACAAAAAATGGCTATTACTAGAAGCAAGAGTGTGGGCAGATGCCGTAGTCCTAAGAGAAAGGAGCCTGTTTTCTACTAATTAGCAGGAATATTGAGTGTCCCTTGGGGGGGGGGGGGGGTTGGGTTTGGTGCCAGACTGGGATTTAGAGAATCATCTAATTTTAGAGTTTAGAAGTCTGTCCAAACCTGACGTTTGCAGATGAGAATACTGTTGGCTTTGAAGGGTGTGATGACAAGTCACAGTCCATTCAAGATGCGGAAGGCTTAGAGCCAAGGGCCAACACTCCAGTTCTCTATCCTTCCACATCCTCGTTGACATTAGCTTAAGAGAATAAGCTTCTGCACAGTTGTTTATCTGTGATGGTTTCTATAATGAAGGGTGTGGTTGCATAGATGGATCCAGTAAATTAAGGTTGTCATTCTTTTTGTCTAACCCTTCATCAATACCGAATAAGATTACAGTAAGTGGAAAGTTGTAACTGAATCCCTCAATGATATGGGCAACTCTATAATAGGTCTTGGCCTATGAGAAAATCAGATGGGCAATTTGAGTAACTGCTCACGTCAGAACTCAATATGGCTTGATGTCTTCTCCACAGATTGTGTTGCATTTTTGAAAAGTGCTGTGAGATGTTTTTTGACAGAAGATATATATAAATATGTATACATACATACATACCAGGACTCGCCAAAAAATTCATGAAAATGTGTATCATGGATAAACTATGCATGGACCTCAAAATTTTTTGTACCAAAGTAAACTTAACCTTTTAATTCCATTTTTCCACCAGCATTTTTGAGCTCTCTTATTCACAGAGATGACATGCTTGCTTTATTTGTATAGACACATGGCATATATGTAAAAAGAAATTCTTATGAGTATATACACTAAAATATGAAATACCAACATTAAAACAGATTAACAGTCTGCCTGTCCTAAAGCAGGAACAGATCGGAAGCAGTCTAGGAGCAGCAAGGAAGCCAGTTTGAAAGGGGCTTCCTAATGGGAAGCTGGGCAAGGGAAAGTTAGACCTGTCTTATCACATGGCTTTGCAGGCCGAGAAAGAGTTTGGGCTTGATGGTGGTTTCATAGAAAACTTCTGTGACATTCTTAGCATGAGAGGCTCATAGTTTGAGTAATGGTAACCATGACACAATTTGATGAAGCACACGAAATGTAGGTCACATTATTGCAAGGGTAATGAAATGACCCAAAAAAAAATTCTGATTTGTGGCTGGCCAAGACTTCCAGGACACTCACAGTGATTCTTGAGTTTCCAAATTAGTTGGTGCCTATTTTGTCTGATTAAGGGAGAAATAGAGAATTTTTTTTACATGAGGGGGCAGGACAGGTATTGTAGCACAGCAGGTTAAGCCACTGTTTGGGAGGACCACATCCCATATCAGAGTGCCTGGGATGGAGTCCCATCTCCACTTCCAATACAGGTTCCTGCTAATGCATCTTGAAGACATCAGGTAGGAGGTATCAGTAGTTGGGTCCTTGCCATCCAAGAGGGAGGCTTGATTTGAGTTCCCAGCTCCTAGCCTCAACTCCAGCTGTTGCAGGAATTTGGGGAATGAACCAGTTGATGGGAACTAGGGCTGGTACACTGGTGCTCACTCACTGTCTGCCTCCCAAATAAAGTATTTTTTTAAAAATTTATATATTTATTTAGCCAGCGCCGCGGCTCACTAGGCTAATCCTCCGCCTTGCGGCGCCGGCACACCGGGTTCTAGTCCCAGTCGGGGCACTGGATTCTGTCCCGGTTGCCCCTCTTCCAGTCCAGCTCTCTGCTGTGGCCCGGGAGTGCAGTGGAGGATGGCCCAAGTGCTTGGGCCCTGCACCCCATGGGAGACCAGGAGAAGCACCTGGCTCTTGGCTCCGGATCAGCGCGGTGTGCCGGCCGCAGCGCGCAGGCCGCGGCAGCCATTGGAGGGTGAACCAACGGCAAAGGAAGACCTTTCTCTCTGTCTCTCTCTCTCACTGTCCACTCTGCCTGTCAAAAAAAAAAAAAAAAAAGAAGAAAAAAGAAAAAAAAATTATTTATTTATTTGAGAGGCAGAGTTACAGAGAGAGGGAGAGACAGAGAGAAATGTCTTCCATATGCTGGTTCACTTCCCAAATGGCCATAACAGCCAGCCTGAGCCGATCCAGAGCCGGGAGCCAGGAGCTTCTGGGTCTCCCACGTGGGTGCAGGAGCCCAAGCACTCAGGCCATCCTCCACTGCTTTCCCAGGCCATAGCAGAGAGCTGGATTGGAAAAGGAGCAGCAGGGACACAAACCGGTGCCCCTATGGGATGCAGAGCCACAGGCAGAGGCTTAGCCTACTATGCCCTAGTACCAGCCCAATAAAGTTATTTTTTAAAAAAGAAGTTATTCAGTTTACTTGGTACTCACCTGGTTCTGAAATGCATAGGAAAGGTATGAAAAGCCCAAGCAAGGCATACAAGGAGTAAATTGTTCACTTGGGATTCTTGCCAGACTTTTTTCTTTTTTAATTTTATTGCTCAAGTTTTTAGACCCTCAAAAATTATGGATAGTCTCATAATTTATTTTTTAAATCTTAAAGAATCATGAGGCCAACGCCGTGGCGTAGCGAGTAAAGCCACGCCTGCAGTGCCAGCACCCCATACGGGCGTCAGTTCAAGTCCCAGCTGCTCCACTTCCAGTCCAGCTCTCTGCTATGGCCTGCAAAAGCAGAAGATGGCCCAAGTCCTTGGGCTCCTGCACCCATGTGTGAGACCCAGAGGAAGCTCCTGGCTTCAGATCAGTATAGCTCCAGCCATTGCAGCCAACTGGGGAATGAACTAGCAGATGGAAGACCTCCCTCTCCCTCTCCCCTTCCCCTCCCCTCCCCTCCCCCTCTCCGTGACTGTTACCTTCAAATAAATAAATCTTTTAAAAATAAATAAAGAATCATGATAGCTAAATAGAACAAAAGTACACAGATTTATGCATATAGATGCAAAAAATCCTAACTATGGTGAAAAGTTAGCAAATATTACCAAACAGGACTTATTCCAGGAAGGCAAAGATGATTCAATATTAGGAGATAAATAAATATGATAAATTAAAGGAAAAAAATGTTGTTATCTCATCATTACTGGAAGGCTGGCTGATAAAATTCAGTATCTATGCATGGTAAAACTTAAGTAGAAGCACATTTCACTAGTATCAGAATTAGTGGTCACTAACATAGATAATATCCTCACTAAAATATCCTCATTAAAGAAAGACGAAAGTGTGTGTGTATGTAAAAATATATACATGTATATAATATGATTGTGTCATTTTATGAGTTATGACTTCTCCCCAGGAAAACATAGTAAAGCACCTGAAGATTCATTAGAACTCAACTTATGAAATAAATATTTAAAAACCAATGTTTGATAACCTAGATAAATTGGACCTGGCAAAACAAACTACTGAAACTGACTCAACTTCAAAAACAAACATAGAAAAGGCCTATTTATCAAGAGATTGAATTACTAACTAAAAAACAACTTTCTACAAAGAGAAACTCGGGCCCAGATGACTGAAGTGGTGAGTCCTGCCAAGTGTTAAAAGAAAAATTAACACTAGTCTTTCACAAACTCTTCCAAAAAAAGAGAAGAGGAGGAAACTTTAGTGTTTGAACCTGGTATTACCCAATACCCAAACCAACAATATCACAAGAAAACTACAAAACAGTATTACTTATGAAGACACAAAAATTCTGAATAGAAGACTAACAGAATGATTCCAGTAACATATAGAAAAGATTGTACACCCTGCCCAAATAGATTTCATACATGCTTGGTTTAATGTGAATATCAACTATTATTTTATATTAATATTATAAATGCCAGAGCCACGTGATAATCTCAGTGGAGTCAGAAAAAAGCATTTGATAAAATTCAACACCCTTCCATGATAAAAAGCATTAAACAAACTGGCAATAGAAAAGAATTTTCTCTCTGATAAAGCTATCTACAAAAATCTCACAGCTAACATCATACTTAGTGATGAAAAACTGGATGCATTTCCTCTAAGATCAGGAACAAGATAAGGATGTCCACTCTCACCACTCCAGTTTAACATTGAACCAGAGGTTCTAGCCAGGGAAATGAGACAACAAAAAGAAACAAACATTAGGGCTAATAAATGAGTTAAGTAAGGTTACATGATACATGGTGAATACTCAAAAACCATTTGTATTTTTATATAACAAGGAACAATCTGAAAACAAAATTATGAATACAAATACATTTATAATATTAAAGAGAATAAAATACTAAAAAAAAATTTAACAAAGATTTGTACACTGAAAACTGTAATATGCTGTTGAAAGCAATTAAATAAATCCCATGTTCATGGCTGTAAAATTTGACATTGTTGACAGTACTCCCAAATTAATCTCTCTAGATTCATTGCAATCCCTAACAAAATCTCAGCTTCCCTTTTTACAGAAATTAGCAAACTGATCCTGAAAAGGAAAGTTGGAGAAATTACTTTTTATTTCAAAACTTTCTGCAAAGCTACAGTAGTCAAGGCAGTGTTTTGCTGATGTAGGTTAGATATTTAAATGGAATAGAATGTAAAGTCCAGAAATAAACCCATACTTTAGTGGCAGGTGCTATGGTGTAGTAGGCTGGTATCCCATATGGGCACCGCCTGGGGATATGATAGTGGCATGGTGGGTAAAGCTGCCACCTGCAGTGCCAGCATCCCATATGGTTTGAGTCCTGGCTGCACCACTTCCAGTCCAGCTCTCTGCTATGGCCTGGGAAAGCAGTAGAAGATGGCCCAAGTCCTTGGGCCCCTGCACCCATGTGGGAGACCCTGGGGGGACTCCTGGCTCCTGGCTTGGGGTCAGTGCAGCTCTGGCCATTGCAGTCATCTTGGGAGTGGACCATCAGACGGAAGACCTCTCTCTCTCTCTACCTCTCCTCTCGCTGTGTAATTCTGACTTTAAAATAAATAAATCTTTAAAAAGTAACCAATGATAATAGATATAGGAAAGATGTGGAAAAATTAGAATTCTCATACATTACTAGTGAGAAAGTAAAATGGCACACCTGCTTTATCAAGCAGTTTGGTCTTTTTTTTTTTTTTTTTTCAAAAAAAATTATTATTTATTTGAAAGGCAGAGTTAGAGACAGAAAGAGAGGGGGTAGGAGGATCTTCCATCACTGGTTCACTCCCAGATGGCTGCAAAAGCTGGAGCTGTGCCAGTCTGAAGACAGGAGCTTCTTCCTGGTCTCCCAGATAGGTGCAGGGGCCCAAGGCCTTGGGCCATCTTCTACTGCTTTCCCAGGCCATAGCAGAGAGCTGGACCAGGAGAGAAGCAGAGCAGCAGGGTCTCAAGCCAGCGCCCATAGGAGATGCCGGCACTGCAGGCGGCGGCCTTTCCACTACGCCACAATGCGGGTCCCAGTTTGGCCATTCTTTAAAATGCTTCACATGAGTTCCATATGACCCAGGAATTCCTTCCAGGTAGATGATACCCAAGATAACTGAAAATGTGTGAGCACACAGAGACTTGTACACAAATGTTCATTACAATATTACTCAAAATAGCCTGAGAGTGAAAGCAGCCCAGATGTCTTAGGAGTGGATCAACGAAATACAGTATATGCATACAGTGGAATGGTATTCACCTATAAAAAGAAAGGAAGACTTGATATGTGCCACAACATTGATGAACCTTGGAAAGATTTTGCTCAGGAAAAGAAACCAGACACAAAGGCCACATATTATGTGATTCCATTTCCATAAAATGCCCAGAATAGGCAAATCCATAAAGACAGGAAATTAGATTAATGGTTGCCAGGGTTGGAGAGAGGAGAGAAGATACAAGTGGTTGCTAATGAGTGTGAAGTTTGTTTCCTGTGGTAATGAAAATCTTCTGGAATTAGTAGCAATGGATTTTAAGTTCTATAAATATATTAAAAACACTGAAATGTACATTTTGAAATGGTGAATTTTATGGTATATGAATTATCTCAAAGGTGTTATTAGTAAATAAACGACTCAATGTTTTTCTGAAGCTATTTTCTATATGCTGTGAATAACAAATACAATATGGAATGGAAAGAAAAAATGCATGGTAAAAATTAAGAAAATTTGTGAGAAAGGGGGAAGGAGGAATTATTCCACAGATAGTAATACATATTACAGAATTTAAATAAGAATATGGAACTATCACAAGATGGCCAAATTAAAAAAAAAATCTAGAAAGAGACCTAAATCCATGCAATAGGAAAATTAATGTATAGTAAAGGTAATCCTACTCATCAGTAAGGAAAGTATAGTTTTTCTGTTCTGTAGTACCAGCTCAGCACCCAGCTAACTTTTTCAGTTGGCAATCTGGGATGAAAATAACAAATTAATCCTGGAAGGTTTAAGCAGAAGAGAAATGTCCAGGGAAGCTGTTGAGCAGCTCAGAGTTAGCTGATAGGAAGACAAACTCAGGAGATGATAGGAACCAAAGGAGGCTAGGGGGCTGAACGCAGGCTGTCTTGTGCCACAGGGATGGGATGGCCAGGATGACACCTTGCTGTTGTCATGTAACTCTGGACTCAAGACCTACCATTGCCTCCACAACTGTGCTCAGCTGGGCCTGTGCATTTGTCCCTCCCTCTTCTCAAAAGCCCAGACAGGAGTATCCAAAGCCAGAGCTCAGAGCACGGCCTGTGTCCTTGTTGCTGGGTGCAGCAAAGGGCTGTCTGCCTACCTTCAGCTCCCAGGGTGGGAGGCAGGGCCCTGTAGCATCCCCAGGTAGGAAGGTGTCCAAATGCAGGGGAGCCAGAAATGACAGATTTCCACTAACATTTGGAATGACTAAAATTGGAACCACACTTGGTATCACAGTCCAAAATAAATTCCACATGGATTTAGAATTTAAATGTAAAACTCGAGACCGTAAAAGTACTTGAAGAAGGAAATATGCATGAATATTTATGTAATGTTGGTTTGGGAAAGTTGCTAAGCATGATATAAAATCAGAAAGCTATTAAAAATATTAGTCGATGATTAAGAGAATGAAAGAGAATCGTGGTCTATTATGTTAAGAAAAGATTTACATAAAAATAGATATAATATGATTACATTTTTAAAATAGGTTCTCATTTCTAAGAAAAAACACCCCACCCGTACAAAAAAGACTAGAGTGACATATATACCAGTAATCATTTCTAAATGTTGATATTTAGAGATAATTTTTTCCTTCCTTTTTTTTTTTGTTTTGTTTTGTTTTCAAAAGTTGTTGCTTCTTTTTAAATTTCAGTGGTGAGTGATTTGGTTGCCTGGTTTGTAAGAATGTGTAGTAGCATCTGGGTCTCCATTGGTTAATTTTATGCTCCAAAGGTGGAATTAGTGAAACTAACTTGAAAGAGCAGGTAATGAGGCAGCTGTGTTTCCATGCTCCCCTCTGTAGAGTAATGTTAGGTGACTGTTGGGATTTGCTCCATCTGGTGGTTCTTTAAAGGAAGGGCTGAATACATGGATGGTGGTTGAGTGCACCAGATGTTTCTCTGACCACCGCCCTCGTGTTGTGTTTTGGTTTGTTGTACCTATTTGGTGTGTTTTTTAGAAACAGTCCGTCTGCTTGACCAGGAGCCCACTACACTATTAGTGTTCAGGGTACGGCATCTAAGAGGAAGCCTAAGGCAGACTCTGGGGAGTTTAGTACGGCCTGTGTTGCACCGCTTTGTGTTCCTACTGCAAGTGAATTGCCCCCAGCGTTTTCAGTTCTAGCAGCCGTCAGATTCCTAGTGCTGTGTTCCTTCTCATCTGGGATTCCTGTCTCAGTAAGGATGCTGGGGATCTATTTGACGTAAGAGACAGAATGGTTCTTCCCACTTGAAGCAGAGTGGCCTGCATCTCACGTGCCAGAGATCATCAAAACATTGTAGAAACAGACCAGGAGATCTGGAGACAGCAAGGAAAGAATGTCGACACGGCTGCCTGTTCCATTCTTGCCACTCGGTTGCTGTTCTTAATGTAAAAGGAAAAGAATCATTCCAGCTTGGGATCCAGCTTTGGATGCCATTAGCTTTTACTATTAAGAAGTTGTGAATCAGTAAACATGATCTTATTGTAATCTTTTCATTGAAACGGTTATATTGTAAGAGTTTTTGTATGTATTTTTTAAAAATCCCTTTCCCTTAGGGGACTTATTGGGCATTTCAGTGATATTTATTTCACAGCATGACTAAAATTCTGTGCGTTTCATGGTGTCTGTGTCTTCATCTCCGTGTTCATATGGCAGCCTCATTGCCCTGGACTGGAATTAAATTGGCAAGCAGCTAATTTTGGTGTTTTAGGTCTTAGTTACACAGTTTCCACCTAAGTCACTTTGCAAGGTAGATATAAAATAGCTTGGGCATATGTATATTTTTTAAACTACAAATTTATTTTTATTTTTTATTCATTTAAAAATAGAGACACAGAGAACTCTCATCTGCTGGTTCACTCCCCAGATGCCCACAGTAGCCAGGGCTGGGCCAGGCCAAATGTCAGTCCAGGCTGGATGACAGAAACCTAATCAGTTGACCCATCAGCAGATCTACACGAGCAGGAAGCTGGAACTGGAAACCAAACCCAGTCACTGCATTATGGGATGTGGGCATCCTAACGGGCAGCTTAACCACTAGGCCAGATGCCACCCTGAGCCACATATTCCATGAGAGCTTTCTTTCATGTTTACCTTTTAACTTTTCATCTTAAATTTATTTACTTATGGTGACCTGAAGTAGGTAGCAGCTAAGATGGAAGAAAAAGTCTGTTCCTTTTATCTGATAAGAAACTAGAAAAAGTTATTCTTACCCTGGTTTCCTTGCCATTACCATAGGTCATGGGGCCTGGTGACGCTCTGGCGCCTGCAGCATAGCACACAGTGCTCAGGAATGGGGAAGTGGCAGGTGCTGTGTCCTGGAGGCACGGACTTTTCCTTTCAGCAAAGGACATTTGGTGGACAAAGAGGCCTGAGTACAGTGATGATTGGGACACTTGAGTGATGTGAATCCCTCTACGCGCAATCCCTTTCCTTCCCTGCAGTCCTCAGTCACATCCAGGTAAACCAGACTCATGCCAATGCTTTGCTTGTCTCTTTCTAGGAGCCGCCTATTGCCAGTTCATGGATATGCTCTTTCCAGGCTGCATTAGTTTGAAGAAAGTAAAATTTCAAGCAAAGTTGGAGCATGAATATATTCACAATTTTAAACTTCTGCAAGCATCGTTTAAGCGAATGAATGTTGATAAGGTAGGAGATTTATTTGTACCTCCATAAAATGCACTTTCTTAAAAAATTTTTTGAACAAAAATGGAAAACTCCAAGAATGTGTCAAGCAGATATGTCTTCATATTTCAGCAACACTGCGGTCTGTGCATAGCAACAAGTATCAGCCGTAACTTCCTATATTTGTATGGGTATTTTTAAGATTTATTTATTTATTTGAAGGGCACAGTGACAGAGAGAGAAGAGACCGAGAAAGAGATCTTCCATCCACTGGTTCACTCCCCAGATAGCCACAGCAGCCAGGGCTGGGCCAGGCCAAAACCAGGAGAGAGAAATTTCATCCAGGTCTCCTGCTGCTTTCCCAGGCACATTAGCAGGACGCTGGCTCCAAAGTGCAGCAGCTGCGACTTTAGCTCACGTTCCAGTATATGATGCCAGCATCGCAAGCAGAGGCTTAACCTGCTGCACCACAGTGTCAGCCCCAGTGTGGGGTTTTTATTTCAGGAAATTTTCTAAATTTGTAGCCATTCTTAATAAGAATTACACCTATGAAACTTGTTAATAAATGCAAATAAAACTACAATGACGTTTTACCTCACCCCAGTTAGAAAAGCTGTCATCTAAAAATCAAAAAAATAACAAATGCTAGCAAGGATGTGGGGGAAAAGGTACCCTAATACACTGGGAATGTTCGGAAGGTAAAATCATACAACCATTGTGGAAGCCAGTATGGAGATTCCTCAGAAATCTAAGAATAGGTCTACCATATGACTCAGCCGTCCCCCTCCTGCAGTTTAACCAAAGAAAATGAAATCAGCATATAAATGTACCCCCACATTTATAGCAGATCAATTCTCAATAGCTAAGATATAGAATCAACCCAGATGTTCATCAGCTGATGACTGGATACAGAAATTATGGTATATATAAGATCCTGGAATACTACTCAGCCATAAAAAAGAATGAAATCTTGTCTTTTGCAACAAAATGGATGCAACTGGAGACAATTATGCTTAGTGAAGTAAGCTATTCCCAGAAAGACAAATATCATGTGTTTTCACTGATTTGTGGTACCTAATACGCAAAGTACAAAAAAAACTGTATATGAGCAAAATTGAAATTTTGAGATTTGATTATTTTTATAGCCCTTGTCTCTACCCTTCAGTAGTTTTTCTACTTACTACTTGTTCTAATTATTTAGTAGAGCATTAAGCTTGTGATTATATAGAAAATTGAAAAGTATGTCAATGTAAAAATTAAAAGAAAAATAAGAAAAGAAAGGAGGGTGGAAATAAGGGAGAGAGGGAGGGTAGGGTAGGAAATATCATCATGCTCTTAAAACTGTACATATGAAATATATGAAATTTATTCCCTTTTATAAATTTTAAAAAACAATTATACCAGTGAAACTTCTCAGAGAATAAAAAAGGTAAAAGAAAATATTATTATTATTATTTAGGTTTGAACATGAGAAAATCTTATGTTTGCTGGGTGCCACTGTGGTTTCCTGTGTATTTTCTTCCTTTGGAAGAACAGCATGCTGTGATGGGAACAGCGTGGGTTTGAATCTTAGCTTCATGACTTGAGCAAGTTAAGTTCTTTATGTGCCCATCAGTACAGTGACACCAAGACCCTTCACCTTGGTTACAGATTTGAAATGAGAATGTAATTAAATGTCCAGCATATTCTGTGCCTTCAGAGTCTCAACCAGTGTCCATCAGTTGTCCTTTTCCCTCTTTGAATTGCTAGGATTTTGTCCTGTAATGATGCAGGTACAAATGGATTAGGCACTGGGATCTTCCCCACGCCCCCTTCCCAATACGGGACTATCGCTAAAGCCTACCCAGTCTCTTTCTACATATTTACTACTGTTCAAATACATATTTAATACAGGTTCCTTATTAAGGATACATCTCTTAGAGTAAATAGTCTTGAAAAGGAAAAATTCTGTATAATGGAGAAATGAAATACTTTACTTTGCATAAATAGTAGTAATAAATAGACTATGGGAAAAATATGGAGTTATAAGAGAAAGGTTGAAGGAAAGAAAAGTTTGGTAAACTACATATTTTTTATTTAGTTTAGTTGTTATCTTCACAAATAAAAGCACTCTAACCAAGTATTAAGAAAAATTTTGGAGGCCAGAGTTGTGATGTAGTGGGTTAAACTGCCACCTGCAATGCTGACATCCCATGTAAGTACTGGTTCAAGTCCCTGTTGCTCCACTTCCTATCCAGCTCCCTGCTAATGTGCCTGGGAAAGCAGCAGCTTGGCCCACACCTGGCCATTGCAGCCATTTGGGGGATGAAACAGTGGTGGAAGATTTCTCTGTCTGTTTCTCTCTCTTACTGTGCCTTTCAGATAAATTAGTTAAATTTTAAAACAGAAAACTTTGGCTTCTGGCTTTCTCGGAATTTTAATTTCAAAACATAGGGTCTCTTTAACATCTCAATGTTCTAGATTCTTTTCAACTTTCTTACGTCCTTTATTGTGGCTGATTTCCAGTGAGCTACTTGCACATTTATTCAAAATTAGAGTTATGTGGGTTTTCCTCTTGTAAATTAGTGTGCCATGCAGCTCCGGCCGTTGCAGCCATTTGGGGAGTGAATCAACAGAAGGAAGATCTTTCTCTCTGTCTCTTCCTCTCATTGTCTGTAACTCTACCTTTCAAATAAATAAATCTTTTTAAAAAAATAGATTAGCTTGCCTCTTGTGCTTTTTCATTCGTTTCTCTATACCTGCAGAGAAAAGAAACACTGATTTGTGGGTTTATTGGTGTAACTTGCTATAAAGCAAATTAGTGGGCTCCATATCTTTCTAGAATTGTGTGCACAGAGGATGGATAAGCAGTTTTTGACAATGTTGAAGAGTGGGGCCGGCATTGTAGTACAGCAGGTTAAGCCACCACACACAAGGCCAGCAATCCATATGAGTACCAGTTCGAACTTCAGCTGCTCCACTTCCCATCCAGTTCCCTGCTAATGTGCCTGGGAAGGCAATGGAAGGTGGCCCAAAGTACTTGGGCCCCTGCCACCCACATAGTCCCAGATGAAATTCAAGGCTTCTGGCCATTTGGGGAGGGAACCAACAGATGGAAGATCTCCCTGTGTGTCTCACTGCCTTTCACATACATAAATAAATCTTTAAAAAAAAAAAAAAGTGTTGAAGGGAAATTCTTGCCATGGCAGGAGACTGGCTTTGATGGCCTTTATTAGCCTTCTAGCTTCAGTGTGCTCTGATCACTTCCAGAAGTCCCAGAGAGTCAGTGCTGCATACCTCTCTTCACGTCTGCCATAGCCCAGTGATGTGTCAGAAGGCTCTGTGCACATTGTGCAAGCCACTTCGGATTCTTCACTTCTGCCCTGGAAACTTTCATTTTGATGAGGAATGCAGAATTAAATCAGCAGAAATAAGTGCTTTCTTTTAACAGAGAATGTGCCACTGTCATCTAAAACTATCTCAGTGTTCACATGTCTGGCAATAAACAGAGTAGTGTGTTCATTTAAAGAGTCTTCCCCTCTAAGAAGCCAAAAGGAAGTAAAAATTTAAAACTCAGAGACCTTAAAAGTAGTTAAATAGCACACTGAGAAGCCAAGTCAGTCTGTGTGTGGTAGGAATTCTTCCTGTGAGCACACTTTGCTGAAGTCTGGGGAAACAGGAGGAGAGAACGGTCAGCACTGAAGTCTACTACCAGAAGCACCTTCATGGCAAACGGGGTTTCCTCCCAAAGCTTACTTCTCCTTCCTTTGTTCTATACTTGGCTTAGTTTCTATTTTAGCAGCCTAGGAAATGTTATTATCACTAATACTGTAATTGAATGGATAGCCTAAAATGCATCGGTTACTTCTTTCTTGCAAATTGTCACTACTATTGAAGGTCTTTCTACGTTGCTTAAAGAGATCCAATTTTAGGAGAGCAATGGCTTATAGCTCCTGCAGTGGCAAAAGCCTTGCTAAAAGTTTAATTTGCACAGCTTCCATTCATGTTGTCACATGGAGAAGCCATGCTCTTCTCCCTGGCTTACGTGCTCACACACCCACACACAATCTGACAGACACCCTAGCCCGTCACTCTCTCAGGGTTCACGTTGAACTAGAATTCCCACCAAGGATGTAGGAAGAAAAAAGTGGGGAGGGTCCAATTCCAGTAGTGAGGGACCTTTCATTTTACTTTCAATGTAGTGGCCCCTGGATCAGAGCAATCAGGCCACCTGTTGACCTTATCCTGATCTTGAAGGTTTCTACAAGACCTGTATCGGGCATACTGGATGCCTCTTTAGGTTGCAGTCGAAAAGAATGACTGTGAGAAGCCAAGCTTCCCCGGTGGGAAGTCGGTGTGAATGCTGTGCACCTGCTCTTCCGAGGGGCTTCTGGGACCTCTCAGCCTCCATTTCTCCTGACCACAACCAGCAAGCCAGCTGTGCTCCCGCATGGGCCAGGAGATAAGGAGACCTGCACTGTGGTGAATTTCACTTATGCTCTACATTGTAAATAGGCTGTGGAAAACTCATTTTGTTTCATACAAACCCTTAGATTGGTATACATTTTCATTGATAGGGATCTTACTCCTTTGCACTGTCTAGTAGCTACAATCGTTGGAAGAATTTATTGCAACACATCTGGACCCAGCATTACCAAGAAATGAAGAGAACTCATCATTCTGGAAAGAGCACAACATTCCAGGCCGATGTTTTCGAGGGGAGATGTTTTGACAGTAAATAAAGTAGGGGCTGAGGATACTCCTCCTTTTCTCTGGTTTGTTCAAAAGCATTAAATATTCCGGGAGAACCAACTATGATGTTTCAGTATGATTAAATATGGTGAAAAACTGTATTAGTTCTAGAATGTAGCTGGCTAAAAAAAGAGCAAGACTGATTGTCATGAATTGCACGTAGGAATCATCTTTTCTGTTTTACTGAGGGAGCACTTCCGTCGTATTAAAGCAAACAAGCCTGAGGTCCTTGATTCACGTGGTGATTTTATATTATAGGTAATTCCAGTGGAGAAGCTAGTGAAAGGCCGTTTCCAAGACAACCTGGATTTTATTCAGTGGTTTAAGAAATTCTATGATGCTAACTACGACGGGAAGGAGTATGATCCCGTAGAGGCTCGGCAAGGGCAAGATGCGATTCCTCCCCCTGACCCTGGTGAACAGATCTTCAACCTGCCAAAAAAGTCGCACCACGCTAACTCGCCCACCGCAGGTACTGTGAAGTGAGGTCATCTCAGACCCTCCCGTGCGCCACAGGCTGGCTGTGACTGATTCTTCCCAGCGGTCAGTCTCTTAATGCCTTTGGATGGTTTCTGTTATGGTCTGCTTGACATTTTTCTTCCTGTGACCCATTTGTCCTGAGTCCAGTGATCCCAATTTAAATTCTTAAGAATTTAAGAAGGCAGAGTTATTCTTGTTCTATCACTGAAGTAGGACGTTCAGCTAACAACAGATTTCCTTTTCCTTCTAATTTTTCTGAGAAATCTCAAGTCATCTGTTTAGGTTTTTGACCGAAATATTTTTACTGCTTACTTGCTGGCAGTACAGACCAGAACATAAACTGATTTATGCTGCTGAGTATGAGTCATCATCTGTAATACTTCAGAGGAAATTCAGGAACTATCTATTCCGTCTCCTGTAAGGGCAGTGCCAGTTCTTATATGAAATATTCAGCAACACTTCATTTACCCAGCTTTGTCCAAAAATGAAGTCATGCAGGTTGAATATGTGGAACTTTAAATTTTTCTTAACTTTTGTGGATACAAACCTTTATAAAATGTGTTATAAGCATCCCCGACATAAAAAGCAGCCTTTACCAGGTGGAATGGGCTCCTGTAAAACTGGATCATTATATAAACTTCTTATCGTAAGTACTGGGCACACAAACAGTGAAAACCTCTGAAACCATTTGTTTCCATCCTAAATGCAGAGCCCAGTTAAACTGTTAAACCAGAAACCTTAATTTTGTCATGAATACAAGTTCTTTCTTTATGCGAGACCTCCAATCAGAATGGGTTAGAAATGGTTAACAATACTACATAGGTAGTAATAGCTTCATATAATCAATTTGCCTCACTGTTAAGAAACCTTTCTTTTGGCCGGCGCCACGGCTCAATAGGCTAATCCTCCTCCTGCGGCTCCGGCACACCGGGTTCTAGTCCCGGTCAGGGCACCGGATTCTGTCCCGGTTGCCCCTCTTCCAGGCCAGCTCTCTGCTGTGGCCCGGAAGTGCAGTGGAGGATGGCCCAGGTCCTTGGGCCCTGTACCCACATGGGAGACCAGGAGAAGCACCTGGCTCCTGGCTTTGGATCGGCATGGTGCACCGGCTGCAGATATTGATATGAGTACTGAATGGACATATGAGGGTAAAAGAGCTAGCTCAGGCATGATTTTTTGGTTTGCCTCACACAACTGGATGGATGGGCGTACTGTTCAATCTCAGAGTCACTTTCATCTTAGAGCGTGGCTCAGACCCTCCTGTTACCTGCAGTGCTGTAGGAGAACCAGATCTGGGAAGGGATCCTAAGTTTGTTTTGAACATGCTGAGTCTGACATTCCTTTGTGGCATCTGAGAGATCTGAGTCGTGAAATGCCCATGTACGATATGTGTGGTTATGTGCACGTGTACACACGTGTGTCTGGAACTCAAGTGTAGGCTGGAGATAAACATTTGTAAGTCTTCCCGATGTTCATGCAGCTGAAGCTGGATGTGAATACAGAGTGGACTAGGGGAGTCTAATGTTGAAAGGTTGAGTTGAGAGATGTGGCCTGGGCTTGCCTCAAACAGAAAAGATGTCAGAAAAGTTGAAGAAACTAGGGAGTACTGTCTCAGGGAAGCACAGGAAGGGAGATAAATGGTCAGCAGTCAGTCTGCTGAGAAGTCAAGCAAAAGGAAGGCCTAACCCTGCACCCATGTGGGAGACCAGGAGGAAGCACCTGGCTCCTGGCTTCGGATCAGCGCAGCGCCAGCCGTGGCAGCCATTTGGGGGGTGAACCAACAGAAGGAAGACCTTTCTCTCTGTCTCTCTCTCACTGTCTATAACTCTACCTGTCAAATAAAAAAAAAAAAAGAGAGAAAAAAGAAAGAAAAGGAGGCCTGGAAGAGTCCATTGCATTGCCCAACTTGGAGATCATTCAGTGGAACGACAGGACCAGGGATCGGCTGAGGAGTGAGTTGGAGGAAGGGAATTGAGAAAGCATAAAAATCCAACTTAAGGGCCATCGAATGGATGAGCCTATACAGAGTAAAGATAATGTAATGTAGATCTTTGGAAAATACATTCTTGCAAAGGGGAAGGAAGAGGAGGACACTGAGAAAAAGGTGAACGTGAGGAAGAAAACCGGGAGGTCTGTGCATCAGAGAGCAGGCAGGAGATTTCTAGAAGGGGGGGGGGGGTCAGCAATAGTGCCAAATATTAATTGTGAAGACATTAAGGAGGATGAATCTTGCAAATAGGCCAAGGAAATCTGACTCCTAGGAGGTGATTAATAGTCCTTTAGGGAACTGGTCCATTAAAATGCTGAGGGTGTGCGCCTGGATTGCAGCAATTTAAGAAGGGCATGTGGAGTGTGGCAGTGGAGACAGTAGATTGGACCTGCAGCTGATTTGTCAGGAAAATAAAAACACTTGGCTAGTGGAGGAAAACGAGCTGAAAGTAAGACTGGAAGAAGAATGGTATTTTTTAGTGGTTTTTCTTTTTTTGAGACACAGAGAGAAAGACAGTTCCCATGCACTGGTTCCTTCCCCAAATGCCTGCAACAGTCAGGAGCTGGGAGTTCACTCTTCAGTCTGCCGTGGGGTGGCAGGGACACACATGCTTGAGTCAGCACCCACTGCATCCCAGGATGCGCATTAGCAGGAAGCTGACTGGGGAGTGGAGCTGCCGCGTCAGCTCAGATGTGAGTCAGGCACTCAGATAGGATTGCAGGGATCCCAGACGGCATAGTAACTGCTATGCCAAACTCCCAGCCCAGTATTTTTTTTTCCTGTTTTTGTTTGCTTTTAGGATAAGGCAGAGTGAATGGATTTGTAAGATAGTGGAAGGTCCATGGAAAATGAATAATTGAAAATAGGAAAAAGAGGGGAAATTAGTGGTGTACGACCCTGAAGCTGGAGTAGGGGGAATGTGGTTAGGGCACAGAAAAGGATTCTAAAGGAGTAGTGGGAATATTTATTTTCTGGAGCATATGTGATGGGAGAAGTTGGGTGAAAACTAAGCACAGGAGTTGAGGAAGCAAAAATTTATGGCAGGTAAAACTGGCTTTCTCCCTTTGTCAGCAGCTTCCATCAGTCTGGGAGCTGCAGGAGAGAAAGGGGCCAGTGGTCTCCCAGAGTCTGGGAATGAGGAGACAGATGGAGTGGGAGGAGATGGAGGTGAGAAAATCAGGGGTGGCTGGTATTTCTCATCTTAAAGTCATTTTTCAACTGCCATTTTTTCCAAGTTTTTAGTAGTGAAATTGGATAGACCTCAGAATATTTTTCTTCTCCAATCATAATGTATCTTTAAATTTTTTTTTTTTTGCATTGGCACCAACACTCCTCCCCCAAACAGAACTGTCATTATGCTGCCTTGGCCTCATTCTCTAGGAATTCCCCCATCTTTCACAGAAACCACAGAGAAACTTGTGCCATTTTGATAGAATGTCCTTGAACCTGAAAGAGAAATATATATTTCCCAGAGCTTAACCTCTCAGGTGTCAAAGCTCGTGAAACACATTAAAGTCAACAGATAATAAATTTGGGTTTTAATATCCCAGAAGTAGTAATTCCTGAATCTCTGTTCCTGATACCTTGGAAGATGGCCCAACTCCCTGGGCCCCTGCACCCACATGGGAGACCCGAAGGAAGCTCCTGGCTCCAGATCGGCGTTGCCACCATCTGGGGAGTGAACCAGTGAATGGAAGACCTCTCTCTGCCTCTGCTTCTCTGTAACTCTGGCTTTCAGATAAAATAAAAAATCTTTTTAAAAAAGGAAGAGGAAGAAAAAAATAGGAAGAGGCAAGTATTTTTTTTTAAGATTTATTTATTTACTTGAAAGAGTTAAACAGAGAAGGAGGGGCAGAAAGAGAAGAGAGGTCTTCCATCGCTGGTTCACTCTCTAATTGGCCGCAGCAGCCGGAGCTGCGCTGATCCAAAGCCAGGAGCAAGGAGCTTCTTCTGGGTCTCCCATGCAGGTGCAGGAGCCCAAGGACTTGGGCCATCTTGTTACTGCTTCCCCAGCCCACAGCAGAGAGCTGGATCAGTAATGGAGCAGCCAGGACTCGAACCAGCATCCATATGGGATGCTGGCACTGCAGGTGGCAGCTTTACCCGCTACACCACAACGCTGGCCCTGGAAGAGGCAACTTTAAGTGCATTATGCCCTCATTTTTCTAGAGGTCATGTATCCAGTTATTGGGAATACAGCAAAGAAAATGTAAGCCAAAATGTATTCTGAAAGTCAGAATAGGTGCCGTAAAATCTATGCCATAAAACTCATGTACTTCACGCATGAGACAGTTTCTAAGGCACTTATCCAGAGTCTGTATTGCTCATTCTTAATGTGAACACACAGTCATGCATCACTGAATGATAGGGACATGTACGGAAGAACGTGTCATTAGGCACTTTTGTCATTGTGCAAGCATACAGTGTACTTTATACAGACTGAATTGGCTATGACATCACTAGGCAACATAATCTGAGGGGGCCACACCATATTTGTGGTCTGTCATTGACCAAAATATAGCTGATTGTTACACAGCACATGACTGCAATTACGATAAGCAAAATGAACCAATGATGGGAACTCTTTGTATCTCTCTGCGTCTCAAGCAATAGTTAAAAATATTTTTAAATATGGATACCATTTACTTGGGGATACAAAACATTCTTTTTAGAGTGAGGATTTAATAGGCACAGAATGAATGACTGTATTTGTGATGCCTACAGGAGCTCTAAAAGAGCTCAAGTATAAGAACTGGTCTCCAGGGCCGGCATTGTAGCCTAGTGGGTAAAGCTGCTGCCTGTGACACCAGCAACCCATATGGGTGCCAGTTCAAGTCCTGGATGGTCCACTTCTGATCCAGCTTACTGCTAATGTGCCTGGGAAGGCAGCAGAACAAGTGCCTGGGCCCCTATACCCACATAGGAGACCTTGAAGAAGAGCCTGGCTTTGGTCTGGCCCGGCCCTGGTCATTGTAGCCATTTGGGGGATGAATCAGTGTATGGAAGATTGACCTCTCTAACTCTGCCTTTCAAATAAATCTTTTAAAAAAAGCAATAAACATGGAAATTTGGTTTCTCAGCTCATAACTTTATTAGGACAAGAAGTACACAGGTATCAACGAGACAAACCATAAAAAAAAAAGCCAACAAAACCTTAATAAAGAGTTTGTTATCCTGGGATCTCTATTAGAAAATCAGTGAGCTCCAGGACTCCAGTAGCTCCTGAAGTGTGTGACACCAGCATGCAGTCATCCATACTCTGGTAGATCACTCCTGATTCTTAGGATTCTGCTGTACTTCTCTGTTTAATACTGGCCTGGAGTCATTTCCCCCATGAATTATTTCTGCAGTTCTATACTGGTCTCCTTCCATCTGGTCTGAAACTACTCAAAGCCATTCTCTTCACATACAAGTCTAATTTTGTCCATTCAAAAATTTAGGGCAAGTTAAAGTGCTTGATGAGATGAGGATCAGCCATCTGGGACGTTCACATATCTGTATCCCATTTGTCTCGCAGCACTGCCAGGTTAGTCAGTGAGCGGTAATTTCTGTTCCCGCCTCCAAGCCTTGGTCATTTCTTAATTATATACATTAGCAAAACAAACCATGGCTGGTATAATTGTAAACAGAAGAAGGTCCTCAATTATTTTTCCCTGTTAGACTTTGGAATACTTGATTCATTTTGCAGTGGATTTATCTTTCCCCACATGTTTCCTTAGGCTAATATTAAAGTTAACTTGCATGTCCTACCTGTAGTATTACGCATTGAGAGCAGTAAGTGGTAGTCCTAAGGCGTCCTGTATGACAAAGAGGCCAGATTAGAGTGGAAGAAGTGTTCACAGAGTGGATTATCCACGTGGTAATTGAGAGATCTGTTTATATTAGCAAGGAAAAAAATGTGCTTTTACATCATACTGACTACTGTTGCCGTGCATCAGAGGTTGCGTAGTTGTGAAATACGAAATGAAATACACACTGCACCTACTTGATGCATTCTGTTTTTGTGAGAACATGTGAGATGTTCCTGCCTCTTCAGTACAGATAAAAGCTTTTCTTCTGTGGAGTCACAGAAGACATTGAGTAGTTTGGTATCTATGTGTAGTTGGGCAACTTACCTGTCCCATGACAAGTTTTGGCATAACCAGAGGTTGTCACATAAGCGTAACTGGTTGCTAGGCAAGTTTTATTCTGTCTCCATTCTGAGGGGTTGCATCTTGAATCAGTTTTAACCTGCCAACCATGACCATATTTTAAAATACACGTTTTCATAATGGTAGATATCTATTAAGTGCATGTCACTGTGAATCATGATGTTCATAAATTTATTGCTAGGTGCCACACTTAAAACTCGAGGTAGCTGTCTCGGGGATCCATTTTTACGTGTGCGTACTTGCTGGACTTAAAAGGAGATTCCAAGTTACGGTTTCTATAGCAACCATAGCTTAGCTACTTTGCAAATTCACATGCATTGACTTATTTAAATCAAACTCATATATACAAATATAGTCTGATGGATTTAGAGTTGCTGTGGGACTTCAGTCTGAGCTTTCTCTCTGCTTTAGGGCCTTTAGTGTTTCAGTCTGAAAATCAGATTAATAGAAATGCTAGAGCAGTTGGTTTTAAAAAGGAAACAACGTAAGAAGCATAGAATAATGTATTTGAACAATCATAATTAAGTATAAATTTAAGTAAATCCCAATAATCCTTTTCAAAAACTATTGAATATTCAAATACTCTTCATTCTCAGTCACCTTTAATTTTGGGCTCTCTGAGGCTCTTCATAGGAGTACAGCCTTAAAAGGTGTTCATTTATTTGTTTAGCAATGTACGAGCCTTCATTGAGCACCTGTAATCCAAGTCAGCAGCACTTCACACCTTTTTTTTGCTTTTACTTTGTTTTGTTTTGTGTTGTTTTTTAAGAGGCAGTGAATCATGGCAGTTAGAGTGGTTCTTATTCTTGTTCTCATCTCAGCTTTGTGGCCCGGAATATGGCCTGTTAGTGAAGGCACCATATGCACTTGAAACAAATGTATGTTCTGCAGTTGCTCATTGTGTATTGTTTTAGAAATCTCATTAGATCAAGATGGTTAATAGTGTTACTCAGATCCTCACAGAAGTTTTCTGTTTTTGTTTTTGTTTTACCCCAGTGTGTGGTCTAGTTCTAACAATTGCTGCATAGAGGGTGTTAAATTTTCCTTCACTGATTGTGGAATTATTTCTCCCTTTAATTCTCTCAAATTTTATTTTCTATATTTTGGCTTTTATTAGGTGCATGCAGGTTTTGATTGGTAAATGATCATGTTGATTTGTCCATTTTTGGGGGGAGAGGACTGTTCCTCTTTAACAATGCTCTTTGTTTTGAATCTATTTTACCTTAAATTAATACAGCCATACTGGCTTTCTTAACACTCTCTGTTAGCCTGGTATATATATTTCCCCATGATAGATTAGATTTCCACCCATCTTTGTCTTTATGTTTAAAATGTTTCTCTTGTAGGTGGCACATAATTGGGTCTAGTTTTTCTGTTCATTCTGATCACCTCTGCCTTTTAATTGGAGTGTCTAGACTGTTTATATTTAATGTGATTACTGATCTGGTTGGATTTAGTTCTGCCATATTATCATTTGTCTTATTTTTTGCCCCCTCTGTTTTTTGGTTTCACCATTTCTCTTTTTCTTGTCTTCTTCTAGATTTTAAAAATACGTTTCAGAATTTTATTTTAATTTATCCATTGCCTTTTTAACTACATATCTTTATATTAAGTCTTTGGTGTTTAAAGATTAAAATACTTATTTTTTTATAGTGTACTTAAATTAATATTGTATAACTTCATATAAGATATGAAACTTTTCAACCCCCTCAATATTTATCATAGTTATCATAGCTACATACAGTAAAATATAAGTGATATAACTTTTACACTAAACCCACATTTTGCTATACACAGTGACTTTGGAGCATTGGAAATATGTTTATTAAGATGAACTACAGCTGGTGCTGCGGCTCACTAGGCTAATCCTCCACCTGCGGCGCCAGCACCCCGGATTCTAGTCCTGGTTGGGGTGCCGGATTCTGTCCCAGTTGCTCCTCTTCCAGTCCAGCTCTCTGCTGTGGCCCGGGAGGGAAGTGGAGGATGGCCCAAGTGCTTGGGCTCTGCACCTGCATGGGAGACCAGGAGGAAGCTCCTGGCTTCAGATCAGCACAGCGGCCAGCCATAGTGGCCATTTGGGGGGTGAATCAATGGAAGGAAAACCTTTCTCTCTGTCTCTCTCTCACTGTCTAACTCTACCTGTCAAAAAAAAAAAAAATGAACTGTATGTTTAAAATGTATACTGGACTTAGAAGACTTATGAAAAATGTAAAATATCTAATTTTTACATTGATTACATGCATAAATGTGTATATGTTTTGCATATGTTGAAAATAGTCTCTTACTTTTTTTGATGTGGCTACTAGAAAATTTTAAATTACTTATGTCACTCATATAATTCCTAGTAAGTAGTGCTGCTTTATATTCATATGGGATGGATGGCAGCACAGTTAAAGATGCTTCGTGGGACTCCCGCATTCTATATTGGAGGGCTTGGGTGTGAGTCTCAGCTGTGATTCCAATTCCAGCTTCCTGCTATGTACATTCTGGAAGGCAGCAGGTGATGGCTCAGATACTGGAGTCCCTGCCACCTTTGTGGGAGACCCAAACAGTTCTGGGCTCCTGATTTCAACCTGACCCAGTCCCACTGTTGTAGACATTTAGGGAGCGAACCAGAGGATGGCAGATTTCTCTCTCTGTATCTGTCCCTCTGCCCTTCAAATAAATAAATATATGTTTTCTTTCTAGCTATCACTCTCTCAAATGAATTTTAAAGAAAAATAGTAACTTTTTATATTTTTACCATTTCCCTTGTTCTTCATTCCTGAACATCTTGAGTTTCCCTCTGGTTTTTTGTGTTATAGTAAAGATTCAATGGCAATGCCTATTTTAGTGTTCCTTTTTCTATAAATGTCTTTGTCTTACCTTAATTCTTAATATTTTCACTAGACACTGGATTGAAACCTTTTTTCCCTGTTCAAGCACTTTAAAGATGTTATCATTGTCTAATTTTCGAGATAAGAATTGCACAGTCATCAAATCATCTTCCCCTATTTGGTGTATATCATTTTCTTTGGGCGCAGTAAAGACTTTCCCTTTTGTCTGATTTTTCAGTAATGTGATTGTTGATGTGTATAATCATGGGACTGTGGAATTCATCTTGTTTTAGTATTAATTAAGCTTGCTGAATTTATAACTTTATGTCTTTGGTAAATTTTCAGCATTATTTTTTTTCAAATAGTTTTTTACCTCCATTCTTCCTATCCTTTCTTGCTAGGACTCTACTTATAAATATCTTAGAGCTTTTTAAATTATACTGCAGGTCTCTGAACTTTTCCCAATCTTTACTTCCTGTCGTCTTTTATAGGTTTCTGTTGATAATCTTCACATTCACCCCTGTCTGTCCTGTCATCTCTGTTCTGTTGAGCACATTTTAAAAATTCAGCTATTGTGTTTTTGAGGGTTTATTTTTATTTTTGTTTTTTCCTTCTCTGCTGAGTCACCCACCTTTGCATTCATTGTGACCATATTTTCCTTTAGGTCACTAAGCATGGTTGGCAGCTACTTTAATTCTCTGCTAATTCTACCATCCTGGCTATCTCACAGTTGGCATCTGTTAACTCCCCATTCCTTTGAGAATATTTCACATTTTTCTGGCTCTTTGTGCGTCAAATGCTTTTGGATTACATCCTAGTTACTACGAATGTAAATGTTGTAGAGACTAGGTTTTGTTACATCACTGCAAAGAGTGTTGATGTTTTTGACACAACTCAGAGTCTAAGGGGAAAGTACTCGAGAAATTAACTCCCATGTAAGAGGTCCCTACCTTAGCTTCAGGCCTAAGCCCTCACGTAGGACTTCTTTTTCTTTGTTGTCTTCAAGATGTACATCGCCATTTGCCTTTTGAGAAAAATCCATTGTTTAGCCTCAAATATTGGTCTTTTCCCAAAGCCACCATTTACTCTAGGAAATGTATTGTCTCATATCTGCTCTATAAACTAACACAATCCATGATGGCATTGGACTTCCTGGAGCCCTCTGGTCCCTTCATCAAGATGAGTCATGGTTATGTACTTCAGGCTACGATTTTGCAGTCCCCTGTCACCTAACTATATACCCTCCTACCCACTGTCTACCTTTTCATGAATTAAATGCTAATTTTCAGAGCTCAGACAGTACAAACTCAATACAAGGAAGAGATGGATTTTTCTTACCATCCCTGTAATTAGCAAGGCTTGTTTTCAAACAGAAGTTAGCACTTCCCATTATTATATGGAATAACATTTGTATCTTTCATATAACCCGTGTACCATATCAGCATTGCATTCCATTGGCCTATTCCTATTCAGAAATGCTCTGATTGCTAAGCTGCATAGCAGGTAATGGCTGCTGTCCTAGCTATAATAAGACCTGAAGAACATGGAAAGAAACACTTTAATGGCCCAGCTAACTGAATTCTTGGAAAGGATCCCCTACTCCCTGGAAAAATAGGAGTAGTGGTGGTTGTATTCTTTCAGTTCCATACTATTGTAGCTAAACTAGTTACATAAGACACATTGCCATGCTTTGGGATACTTTCTCCTCAAAGAGTAATTAAAACTACATGTCACCACTGGCTTAGTCCCTGTAGGTGCTATAAGAAACTAGCATAGGCCGGCGCCGCAGCTCACTAGGCTAATCCTCCGCCTTGCGGCGCTGGCACACCGGGTTCTAGTCCCGGTCGGGGCGCCGGATTCTGTCCCGGTTGCCCCTCTTCCAGGCCAGCTCTCTGCTGTGGCCAGGGAGTGCAGTGGAGGATGGCCCAGGTGCTTGGGCCCTGCACCCCATGGGAGACCAGGAAAAGCACCTGGCTCCTGCCATCGGATCAGCGCAGTGCTCCGGCCACAGCGCACCGTCCGTGGTGGCCATTGGAGGGTGAACCAATGGCAAAGAAAGACCTTTCTCTCTGTCTCTCTCTCTCACTGTCCACTCTGCCTGTCAAAAAAGAAAAATAAAAAGAAACTAGCATAAACTGGATAGCTTATGAACAGCAGACATTGCTTTCTCACAGTTCCGGGGTTAGGGAAGGCAGGATCAGGGTGCTGGCAGACTCAGTGGCTGGTGTGGGCCCATTCTTCATAAATGGCACCTTCTCGCTATGTCTTCAGATGGCAGAAGAGGCAGGCAAACTCCTTTGGGCTTCTTTTGTGAAGGGCACTAGTCTCATTATTGAGACTGCCCTCATACCTAAGGCCTCACTTCACTCACAATGTCATGGTTTTCTATCACATTGAGGACGGTGGTGAGGGGATGGGTGGCAGATGGAACGCAGGCGTTCAGACTGCAGAACTTGCCTGTAGTGATGATAAAACCGCAGCAGAAGAGACAAGGCCAGGACACTGCATGTCTGCGAGTTTTTAATTTTGGACTCAGAGAAGAGCCAAGAAGCATGAGGAATTGAGGATATCCCCGGCAGTGTTTCTGGAAGTCATGCATTTTTTCATTTCCACCCCGATGTGTATGCTTACTGAGACGGCATGTTTGGCAGATGATTTACTAAATCAATTTATAATATTTACTTTAGATTTCTGGAATCAAAATATGTACACAGTTTTCTCTAAAACTAGAGCTTGGTAAAGCACCGAGACCAAAGCCTATAAAACGTCGTGGCCCTGTTACTGTAGAGGTATAACGCTTAAATCAAACTGTAACCTGAACAGAAGGTTTTTCATGACAGGGGAAGTGCACACCTTTAAAATGTAAAGGGAATAATATTTGCAAATACATATTGAGCACATACTAAGTGCTACCTAGTTCTGATCACTTAATGGATTAGCTCATTAGCTTCACAGCAAACCTAAAAGGTATGTATTATTATTACCTCCATATAAGAAAACTGAGCAACAGAGAGGCTCAGTACTGTGCCAGGTTCACACTCTAGAAGCCCAGCACTCACGATTTGAATCCTGACACTGGGATTCCATACTGTGAGCCCATACTCTGTAGCCATTATATTATATTGCTTCTTTCAAATATCACAGCTAGAGTCTTGTTTTATATTCTTATCTCCTCCCCACACTATACTGAACCACAGTAAATTTTCACAAAACAACTCAGATTGCATAGTGTAGGGAGGAAATAAAAGTTTTTGCAAACTGACTAATGTTTGAAACAACATTGTGAGCACACACTGTTCTGTGGGGATGACATGATTTTTTAATAAGAATGACTTCTTTAAAAGTTTGAAAATATTCCCATTCATTCTCACAGTAGGGTCTTCAGTGAGAGTGACTGTATTTTATCTGTATTTCTAAATACAAGACATGGGAGGTCACTTATTCCAGTCCAAAAGCAGAGATGTGAATAAAGCCCAGAATTCTAAGCCCTGGATTAGTAAGACTGCCAGTCCCTGAATTCTCACCCCTCAGTTCACAGAACTTCATGCAGACATGGCCTGAGAGGTTTCAACGTGAACAGGAAGTCCTTGTGCTAACATCCGCATGTATTTCAGCAAGCCAGACGCTGTCCCTTCACATGGCTCTGCACAAGAATGTGCTGGAAAGCACGCCACCCTAGCCCCTTTGCACACAGTAGCAGTCATTCTTACAGAGCCTACCCTTACACACTTCACAGTACTTGTCCGTTCTGCCCCTCCTCCCCGGGTTGCTCCATGTACAGGTGTCATAACTTAAGAGTTTGCTTCTCAGCCTGAGCAAACCTCGTCAGATCTCAGAAGATGGTGACTTAGCATTCCTTCTGCTTCTGTAAGCAGAATATCACAGACAGAAAGCTGGATAGGAAGAGGAGCAGCCGGGACTAGAACCGGCGCCCATATGGGATGCCGGCACCTCAGGCCAAGGCTTTAAACTGCTACACCATAGCACCGGCCCCTATTTACTTTTACTGGAAGGGCAAAATGACAGAGAGGGAGAATCACAGATCTCCCATCTACTGGTTTAATCCCCAAATGCCTGCAACAGCTGAAGCTGGGCCAGGCCAAAGCCAGGAGCCAGAACTCCATCCAGTTCTCCCCTGCCCTCATCTACTGTCTCCCAGGATGCATTAGCAGGGAGCTAGTTTAGAAGTGGAGGAGCCGGGAATCAAACCAGCACTCCAGTATGGGAAGTGGGCAGCCCACGTGGCAGCTTACCATTTTGACTTGAAGAATTTCACAAAATCTCTTTGAATCAAGTTTTCTAAACTGTAAACCCATTCTTTTTCAGTCGTTGTTCCCCAGTGTCTGACACATAGGGGATCCTTCTTTAATATTGGTCGAGTTGAATGAATGTAAATTGAATTCCTTCAGTGTTCACTGGGATCAAGGAAAATGCAATACGGAAGCCAACACATGGCTGTCTCTGAAGTGCTCTCCAGCCATCTCCGTTGTCAGAAGTCCTTTGCTCTGTAACTTGGAAAGTGCATGGTGTAGGGTAGCATTTAGTATAAAAGCTAAGCCCCTACATGGGACACCTGCATCCCATATCAGAGTGCCCGGGTTCAAGTGCCAGCCCTGCTCCCAGCTCCAGCTTTTGCTGATGCAGACCTTGGGAAGGTAACAGATGGTGGCCCAATTTCTTGGGTCCCTGCCATCCATGTGAGAGATCCTGGCCCCTGGCTTCAGCCTGGCCCACCCTCTGCCATTGTAGGCATTGGTGGGGGGTGAACCTGCAGAAGGAGGAGCACTGTCTTGCTCTTTATTTCCCTCTCTACATCTCCTAAATAAAAATGTTAAAAGAAAGTACTATTGTGCACCAGACAGTAGCTCTGAAAATTTAGACAACAAATTATTTCTATTTTTTGGATTCCTTGTCTTTTTTGTGAAAGCTATAACTAAAGCCTCATTTTCTCATTTTGTCTCTGAACAAGTGTTTGTTGTGGCATCGTATAGAGATTCTAGAAGTCTACAATGATTCCGACAAGAACCCTGTTTCCTAGTAGCAAAACTTGATGACACATAACCAGTAATGACAAGGTGAGGTCAGGGCTCTTGGGGAATATAGGAAGACTACCTACCTGAGCTGCTCCAGCATGTTCTGTAAAGGTTTCCTGGGGGAAAAAAAAAAAAAAAGTGAAGTCCAGCTTCGACTTGATGAAGGCATAGAAGGCCAGGTGCAGGGTGGGGATGAGCGTTCCAGACAGAAGGAACAGGACGTGGAAGTCGAGAGCATGCATGTGCAGTGGTCACTGGAGCCCATGGTGTTCGGTATGGATCTTGACTCGTAAGGGTTCCCTTGCAGCACGGCCATTGCTGTTGGTACCAGCGGGGGAAAATCACCAACTTAGCCACCCAAAACAACAGACACGAATAAAAGTTTGTGAGAAAGTAGAATTAAAGGATAAATTTGTTTTGATACTAAAACAATCTAAAAACCATGCATAGTTTTTGCATACTTTGTGTTTCCCATGAGCCTTTGGAAGACCTGTCTTGTCTTACAGATTCTAAAGTCCAGGCACAGCTTAGCTGGGCTGTCTGCTGCATAGGCTTGCCAGCCTGCAGTGAGGGGATCCACAGGGGCTGTGATGTCAGCAGTCTCAACTGGAGGACACACTTCCAAGCCCCGTTGGATTCTTGCCAGTTCCCTTGCAACTACAGAACCTAGGCTTTAGTCCTGCTGGAGGCCACTCTCAGGTCCTAGAGGCCATGTGCATCTCCTTGCCACCTGGGCTTTTCCAACAGAAGTGCTCGCTTTATGGCAGCTACTCCCTGGAGGCCAACAAGGAGGACTCTGGCCAGCATGTTTACCAGTCAGTCAGTGTCTTCTCTGGAGTGACATGATGGCGGGCATGACCCCCCATCACCTTTGCCGCAATCTGTTGGTTGGTGTCCCACCTGCACTCAGGGAGCCCAGTGTTTTACAGAGGGAGGCATAAGCACCAGGAAGCAGAGATGGTCGGGCTGGGAGACATCTTAAGGGCTGTTGGTCCCACATGGTTTACCCTTCATTAGACAGACTGTTGGGAGCCACTGCAAGGTTAAAGCAAAACTTGGCTCTGCAGTGTGTAGAGAACCCATGTTGGAAGGTGCACATGTGCAGTCCGGAAGACTGGCTAACCTGTGGGTCAAGAGGCTAACCTCAGGAAGGTGGTAGCACTGTGGGTTAGAGACTTTGAGATACACTCACAGATGGGGTGACTACTGGGATGTGAGAAGTAAAGGCAGGGAAGAAACCAAGGGTAAATGGCACACATGGTTCTGGCTGGGTCGTTGGTTGATAAAGCAGAGGATTGTAAGCAGTACCCATCTGGGGGAAGTAGAGGAGAGTGATGTTTCAAGCAGGCTCTGCTCACGGCTCTCTGTTCCCCTGCCTCCACCCTGCTCTGTGGCCACGGAGCATCTCTCTCACCTGGCAGGGGTGTGTGGGTGAGGTTGTGTTGATGGAGCACAGCAAGCTTGCCACCATCAGAAAAACAACCAACAGCCCTGGGCTTGTTAGCTGGAAGTCATCTGGACTCTGAATTAAAGGACAGTTTATCCCAAAGGAAAGAAGTACTTGTGTTCCCAAAAAATGGCTGCCTTAGTTTATAAGCTCTTTCCTTAAATGACTGCTGGGTGCCAGAAGGACAGTGGCACCGGGCTGTCGTTGTCATGGTAACGTCTTTATTCTTGGCGGCTGGCTCGCCAGCCACTGCCTTCCCCAACGGCTGCAGCAAGCAGGCGAGGGGATATGCCTCTGAGTTACTGTTGGGATGTGATGTGTGGGAGTTTTATTGCAATGATGGATTTTCACCATTTCCACTGCTCTGAGAATGACTGGAAAATGGTATTTTAGACTAAGATGGTGGTGGAATCTGGTACTTAAGGTGTCTGGAACCTCGCTTCATTTTCTGCCAAGGTGCAAGAGGTATGAAAAGTCAGTAGTTTATCAAAAGAAATGCATACCACATTGAGATAAGTATTTAAAAGCTAAAATGTTTAATAGCAGAGCTGTTTCAAGATCCAGAGTACTTTCCTGCATGTTGTTTTGCCCTATGAAAAATTCTCTGAAACCAGAGTGACTCAAGCAGAGCCTGGAAAATACTGGAGAATCACATGACGGCTAAAAATAAGCACATCGTCTGCAGCAGGGACAGTAAGCAGAGCAGAAGTAACTCGGAGCGTGAGTGCTGCCACTCACGCACACGCACCCTGGAGCCAGCCTCTGCCCGCTTCTGGGGCAGCTTTGCCATTGCTGGGCAGCAGAGAGGGGTCCTGAGGAACCCTTGGGTGCTGTTCACTCAGTGCAGCAGCACCCACCTCCGCAGGGGCTCCTGACCTGCAACATGCCTCACCAATGTGCTCTCTGAGGGTAGAGCCACGCATCAGGTCGTGGAATGACCCCGGAGCCGGGGACTCACAGCTCTTGCCTCCCTGTGTCTCTTTGGAATCAATAGCAGGTGCCGTTGATCACAGAAGGTCCTTTTGTTGCTGTTAACGTCACAAGACAGAGTTTATATAACACAGCTGTGTATGTAGTCACTGTTCTATAGGGTGTAGAATAGCATTTTGTAAACTACAGTGCTGCAAATACTCAACCAAAAACAAAACAGGGGGCCGGTGCCGTGGCTCACTTGGTTAATCCTCCGCCTTTGGTGCCGGCATCCCATATGGGCACCGGGTTCTAGTCCCGGTTGTTCTTCCGGTCCAGCCCTCTGCTGTGGCCCGGGAAAGCAGTGGAGGATGGCCCAAGTGCTTGGGCCTCTGCACCCGCATGGGTGACCAGGAGGAAGCACCTGGCTCCTGGCTTCGGATCAGCGTAGCTCTGGCCATAGCAGCCATTTGGGGGGTGAACCAATGAAAGGAAGACCTTTCTCTCTGTCTGTCTGTCTCTCTCTCTCTCACTAACTCTATCTGCCAAATAAATAAATAAATAAAACAAAGTTCATCTTTCTCATGCGTAGAGGCATTACTTGGTGGCCTGCTGACTAGCACTCCTGTGTCTGCTCTCACTGCCACCTCTCCCTCCCTGGTGTGTTCTCAACACAGCAGGCAGCTCACACCACCGTGCCCAGGAGCCTCCTGACAGCCGCCAGTGAGGTCCTGGGTGCCCGGCCCCTCCAAACTCCTCTCTGACCACCTCTTCTCCTGCAGTGCCTCACCTGCTGCAGCCACCCGGCCAGGGGAAGCAGGGCCTTTGCCCGACCTTTGCACCTTTGCTGCCTGCACTGCTGTGCACCGGGCCGTCCAGATGGCTGCCCTCTCCACCTCCCTGAGGTCTTGGCTCAAACCTCACTTGCTCAGCCGGACCTTGAAGTCACTAATGGTTACTCCTGCACCTGGCCCATCCCTTGCTAGGATCCCAGACGTTGTGACTGTGGAGTTGTTAGGAGAGGAATGAACCTTCTGAGCTACAGTGACTCCCACACCTGCCGGCTGTAGCTCTCCCCTCCTGGCGTCTGTGGCGGCCTGCCTCCTGACTCCTGCAGAGAGCAGCTGCCAGTGGCACTCTCTGGTGTTCAGTGTGCTAGAGCTCTGTCTTTCGCGTGCACCTAGCCTGAGTATGGCCCATGGGAGTCCCTTAGGCCTGAGTGAGGAGCTGAGACTAGAGAGAACGATGGAGGGTGCTCAGGGTGTCCCCACAGTCCCCGGGTAAATGGACCCTTTGCCAGCCCCACCCTGCCCTGCTTCCCTCTTTCCATAGTACTTTCTAGTTTACTCCATCATTTACGTAGTAGGTGGCTGATTATCCATTTTCCCCATTGCGGTGTAAATCCTGGGGCCAGCATTGTGGCATAGTGGGGAAACCTCTACCTGTGTCACCGGCATCCCATATAATCCAAGTTCAAGTCCTGGCTGCTCCACTTCCAATCCAGCTCCTTGCTAATGCGCCTGGGAAGGCAGCAGAAAACAGCCCAGGTACTTGGACCCCTGCACCCATGTGGGAGCCATGGATGGAGTTCCAGACCCTTGATTTTTGGCCTGGCCCATTTGGAGAGTGAACCAGCATATGGAAGTATGGAAGATACATCTCTATCTACTCCCTCCCTCTGTACTCCCTAAGGGGTGTGTGTGTGTGTGTGTGTCCCCGTCCCAATCTCTCTCTTTCAAATTAATCAAGGAATCTTGGAAAAAAAAAAAAAAAAAAGACTGTAAATTCCACAAGGGCAGGCATCTTCTTTGGTTCATTCATTATTTTATCCCAAAAGCCTAAAAGCTTGCCAGATACATAACAGGGGTTCAGTAAATATTTGTTGTGTGAGTGAATGAATCGGAATGATTTAAGAAGAAGCACAGGGACTTGGGCCATGAACTGGTTTTCAAGATACAGACTGCATGGGGTGGGGAGATCTGACGCCTTGGAGCCCCCTGGTGAGCTATAGGTTAGTCAGTTTTGGTTTTTGGTTTTTGGTTTTTGTTTTCATTTCATTCGAAAGGCCCTGGAGTAGGGGCGTTTCTCCATCCACTGGTTCACTCCGCAAATGCCCACGATAGCCAGTGTCATGCCAGGCTGAAGCCAAAATCTAGGAACTCCATCTGGGTTTCCCACGTGGGTGGCAAGGACCCAAGTACTTGAACCACCATCTGCTGTCTTCCAAGATGTGCATTAGCAGGGAGCTTGATAGGAGCAGGGGTCCAGACCATGAAGCAGGCCTTACAACATGGGATGGGGGCATCCCAAGTGGTGTCTTAGCCCCTGCACTGTAATGCCTATCCCCACCCACTGTTAATCAACTTTCATAAAGGTTGTCTTTAAAGATGAGTCTAATTTTCTTATCATTTAAGCGGCTTGGTTTTTAATTTGCTAGTGTCTAGCAATGAGGTTAAGTGAACTTTGTTGTCATTAGTTAAATAAGGTCTCATTAGCTGAGTGAGAATTGTAAGGCCAGCTACCATTTATTGAATGCTTAGGATATGCCAGACTCTTGAGTATGAGTTTTCCATGTATTAACTCATACTCCTCCCAACTCTGAAAGACATAGGCACTGCTATTCCTCTCTCAAGTGGCAATGCCAAGATTCTTGGGAAGGACGTCCGCCCACGGAGCCCCCACTTTGGCACTGCCTCTCTGCATGCAAGGTGAAGGAATCCCAGTTCTGTCCCAGGTCTTCATTCCCACAGATCAGTGTGGTTCATGGTCATGGTATGGCACCACCCCCCAAGAGGCTCAAGGAACAGCTGCTCAATTTTATTTAAGATTTATTTATTTATTTGAAAGTCAGGGTTATACAGAGAGAAGGAGAGGGAGAGGGAGAGAGAGAGAGAGATCTTCCATCTGCTGGTTCACTCCCCAGATGGCTGCAACGGCCAGAGCTGGACCAGTTTGAAGCTAAGAGCCAGGAGCTTCTTCGGGTCTCCCATATGGGTGCAGGGATCCAACTGCTTGGACCATCTTCCACTGCTTTCCCAGGCTGTTGGCAGGGAGCTGGATAGGAAGTGGAGCAGCTGGGACTCAAATCAGTGCCTCTGTGGGATGCCTCTGTGCCACAACACTGGGCCCAAGCTACTCACTTTTACAAGCTAGCATTTAAGTAGTAAAAAGTAAGAACAGATACACATGGCCACTGGCTGCACTGACAGAGACAAAAGCCATAGGGGCTGGGAACTGCATCCTAATGATCTCATGAACCAAGGCACCCAGGACCTCTGTTAAAGTCCCAGGTGTTGGGCTGGCACTGTGGCATAGCCGGTAAAGCCACCTCCTGTGATGCTGGCATCCCATGTGGTTGCCAGGATGCATCCCAGCGGCCCCTCTTCCTATCCAGCTCCCTGCTGTGGCCTGGGAAAGCAGTAGAAGATGGCCCAAGTCCTTGGGCCCCTGCACCCACATGGGAGACCTAGAAGAAGCTCCTGGCTTCTGGCTTTTGATCAGCCCTGCTCCAGCTGTTGTGGCCATTTGGGGATTGAACTAGTGGATTAAGGACCTCTTTCTCTCTGTCTCTGCCTTTGCCTTTCAAATAAATAAAAATATGTTTATTTAAAAAAAAAAAAAGTTCCATCTGGACTCCCTGCTGGCCACTAAGGTGCTGTTTGTGTGACGTGGGGGTCTGAGCCGTTTAGGAGGAGAGGATCAGGTCCCCTTCCGGAGTGCGCAGTGGTCAGACCTGTGCAGGAGCTGGCAGTGACCCTGCGCAGGATGGTGGCTGTGGTGTCAGCTGGGTCACTGGGGGCGTCTCCTGCCTTGGGAACTCTTCCTTATCAGTCTGCCCCATACTCTTTCCCCCACCTCCCCCAGCAGTGGCCTTATTGTTTCTTTTTTAAAAAACCAAACTCATGATCTTGGTTAAAATATAAAATCTATTTACTAAGTGAAGGCGATAAGCAAATAACGTCAGGTCATCTGCAGATGATTTATCGGTGCAGATGTGCTGTGCCTCGGCCATGTTCCAGTTGTTCTGTGCAGGAGGGAGGGGGGTGGATAGTCTCTCAAAGTAGGGAAGAATTGGGAGTGACCAGAAGAGCGGTGGCTTCCTGAGAAGAGAGGGAGAGAATGGTGTACACGCTCATGTTTTCAGTGTCTCCTGTGGTTCTTGTCAACAGTATTAATGCCATATTTTTAGCTCCTCTGTTTATGATTTTGGCAGAAGGAGTACAGAAGATTATGTGAGAAGAATTTCTAAATTCCAGCAGAGCCCTGGCTCCGAAGAATAAAGCCAAGTACAGTGCTTTGAGTTGCTTCATCCTTCTAAATCCATGGGGCCTCATATGCCCCAAATGCTGTAGCATTTTCCATAAACATTAAGCAAGCTACTAATTATTGACATCAGACACGGCCATGTACTGGGCCTCAGTAAGGCAGTGAACCAGGCTGCTCTGTTTTTTTTTTTTTACAACCATGGTTAAAATGTCTTAGAATCGTATTTATACCCCAAATCCTAAAGGCATCAATTAAGACACAAATGCTCAAGACTAGCATCGTAAATCATGTCCCTATCCAGTGGGTAAACTCCGAGAATGACAGGGACTTGCACAGAATTTATGTTTATTTTCCTCTACTTCTGATACTCCTTTGTATTTAGAAAGGGAAAATCAAGGAGAAAAAAGCTGGAGGGCAAAACAACTGCTTGTCAAAACAGGGCTACCACTCACCGGGCTTCCAGAACACCACCAAATGCAACTTGGGGGAGACAAACCGTTGAAATGTTTGATAGCTGCAAGAGAAAGTATGTTGATTATCGCCAAAGTCACTATACCCTCTTTAAAAGCCATGATGTCAGTGTTCCTCACATGGGCGTCACTGGAGCAGGGAGCCCACTGGTGGAGCGGGCCAGTCTGGGGAGCAGGAAGTCGGCTCGTCAGCTCCTCCGTATCTACAGCCTGGATTGGATGCTCTGTGGGATGTTGCTGGCTCTCCTCGCAAGCTTGGAGTGCGGAGCAGCCTGCGTGAAAGTGCTGTGTCAGCGTGGGCTTACTGACCTGGTGCAGTTTCCTAAGGACTTTCTTACCTTAAGTGGCCCCGGTAAGGGGGAGGATACCCAAGCCCAGGAACTAGGTACACACTCCAGAATGGGGTTATTTGGAAGATGGCAGGACCCAGAAATCAAGTTAAAGAAACAGAGACCGGAGCTGTCTACAGAGTTATATACTACTTGAGCGTCCTATGCACTGTTCTAAAAAGTAAAGCGTGAGATGTAAGGACAGGTTTCATTTTTGTAATTTAGCATTTCTTAAGGTGCTTTGGTCATGGGGCAGCTGTGAGAGGTAAATTACTTCTGTATCAGATGGTAGCTTGTGATGACGCAGGGTCACTTTTGGCACTCTTGAACATGAACTTTGCATTTCACCCTTTTCTTTACCAAAAAAATGAAGTAAGCTTCTGAAGAATCTAAGCTCTTTCCCATGTCTGTCTTATTGCTTGATTTCTTCATACAGATCCATTGGAAGGCAAGTGTCTGCCTCTCATTCATCACATCACGTTTCCCTCTATGATCGGTTTCTTTCCAAGCAGCGTAATCAGATTTTCAAAAGCTCTCTGATTTAAGTGTCACATATGGATTGTTTGATGGTCTCTCATTACATCTTCATGCGTGTTTTCTGTTCCGTGCCCTCCTTTGTTCAGCCTGCACTGGGTCCCAGGTCAGTGATTGTGAGCGGTGGGATGGACGCTGTTTGCCCACCCCTTGAGCGGTGCAGGGGAAGAGGGGCCCAGGCCCAGCGCCTTGCAGCAGAGGACAGCAGGCCTGCTTTTCCTTGCCCTCCTCCTCCTCACCGGAGTAGCTCTGCAGGTGCACATGTGTGTGCCCGTGAGAGACCGGGACTGCCTCCACCGTGACACTCAGGTGCCATGGTGAGGAACCACAGCTTGGAGAGTCGGGCTCTGTCCATGGCAGGGATCTGTCTCCTCTAGAAAACGAGAGTGGTGCCCTGGGAGGCTACACGTGGCGGGAGGGAACTGGAACAGCCTCAACGCAGCAGCCCTGGTCTCTTCGCCGTGTAGCGTGTGCAGCAGTCACCCCCACCCTCTGTTTCTCTCCCTGTGCCTCCTCTCCCTCCCCACCAGCTTCCTCTGCTGCTCTCTAGTTGCTCTTCACTGAACCTAGGCCCTTGCCCTTCTCCTTCTACGCAAACAGTTGCTTCTTTTTTTTTTTTCAAGCAGAATTTGATGAGGTCTTGAAGACATAATTAGTGGCCACCATCAGCTTCTGTGCCTTCCCTGTTTCTTTGGAAATTGACATCAGACTGCACAAGGCAGCGTGTAAGAACATGAGCTTGTCTACAAGCCAAGCTTCGTGTTTGCAACCAGCTGTGTCACCTTTGCTGACCTGCTTGGGGAGGTCTGCCTGGAGGGAGAAGGGGGCTGCGTGCTGTGTAAGGGAAGCCCCTTCTGCAGGGCTTGTCTCACACAGGAGAGGCTGCAGACAGCCCGACACGAGCCCCTTTGCTGCTTCCCACTCAGGGCAGCTGCCTGGGTTTACACGCTGAACCCATTTTCTCGATTCCACGTAGAAGGTGCCTAAGCAAGAGTGGAAGGAATCTTGAAAGGAAGCCGAGGAGGAGCTCGCTCTCCGGGAGACTTTGTTCCATTTCTCTCCTACGTTGGCTCTTCCTGTCAGTGACTTTGACATTGGCTCAGCTCCTCCAGCTTTCCCTGCATTCGGGAGAAATGCCTCTGCCAGGAGTTGTTTCATGAACTATGAAAGCCACAATTGAGTGTCTGTGTGTCAGGCGCTGTGATTGGCCACGGGGGTGTAGGTGGTAAACAAAACAGGTGCGACTCCTGCACCGTCCAGTGGGAGATGTAGCCGATATGGAAGGCGCTGTACCGTCACGGCTGGCACGAGCCCTGACCAAGCCGTGTGGGGTGCCATCTGCATGGAGACTGGCAGGATGGTAAACCTAGCCACTCAAAGGGCGTGGTGGGGACAGGCATGAGAGTGGTTCAGGCAGGGGGAGCGTAGCCCCAGCCAGCTGGGTGGCTGCGTTCTCGTAGAACACTAGCCAGGAATGTTGCAGGCACTGGGACTTCGCAGGCGACTGTGTCACCCTCGTGAGGCTGCGCTGCTGGAGAAGAGACTGCAGCTTCATCGTTTGGGGCCCTTCAGCATGTGGCCTGTGGCAGGACTGAATAACATGCAAGTCAAGAGCGTTGACCATAGATGGCTTGTGCTCCACTCTCTGTTAAACGGTCTTTGTATTAAGACGTGAGGTCTTGCTTGTTAAAAGCATCGGGAGGAACATGGTTTTCAAGTGCTGGGTTGGCGGCTGCCCTCTGAGAAGGCCTCTTGCCCGGCTGGGGTGCCCTCTCCAGCCTCCCTGCCTGCTCCTCCACATTGCTGGCTTGACCTGCTTAATGTGACCGTGGGTTCAAGAACCCGCGCCACGGCATTAAGAAGCAGTGTTGCAGGAGGGTGCTGGATGGGCTTCTGAGATGGAGGATCCCTGCAGCTCCATCCCAGTCACAGGTGAAGGCCAGCAGGCGCTCTCTAGAGCCCTCAGGAAACTCTTCCGCCATGGTGCTGTTCTCTCGGCCCTGCAGAATTACCCCGTGCACACTCAGACTGCTGAAGTCATTCCCAGTTTAATTCCCTGTAAAGACTATGAGGCATTTCTTTTCCCAGTTGATTTTAAAAGGTAGCTAGAGAGAGGTGGAGAGAGGGAGACTGGCAGAGGTCCCATTTGCTGATTCATTCCCAAATGCCTGCAACAGCTGAGGCTGGCCAGGCAGAAGCCAGGAGCCTGAAACTCAACCCAGGTCTCCCGTGGGGGTTGAAGGTACCCAAATATTTGAGCCATCACCACTGCTTCCTAGGGTGTGCATTAGCAGGCCTTTGGAATCAGGAGCGGAGCCAGCACTCTGACAGGAGATGCAGGCATCCCAAGTGGCATTGTAACTGTGCGGCACCTTGTATTTTCTGAAGAAGATTCCTTTGGTTTCTTTTCTTCTTGAAAACAGAGAGGTGCGCTTCCGAAAGGCTGCAGCGCTGTCCGTGCTCTTGGGGTGTGTGCATGACTCGCCTCTGTAATGACTGCAGGCACCGGAAGTCATACAGCATACATTTTATAGTCTTCCTGTTTGCTACTTTGTAATTAGGGTATTGGTTGAAACTTGTATCTGTTGTCCCATAGCTGCCTGGGAACCCCCTGCTTTCTGTGCTCTGTTGGCATCGCTGCATTGTAAAGTTGGAAATAAATTGTAAAGTTGGAAACCACATAAACAGGTCTGATTGCTTGTTCAGGTATTTGTTCAAACATCTGTTCTTTCACCAAAAGTATGTTCAGCTGAACGCTGTGCTGCGCCAGCAGAGTTACGGAGAGAAACAGGGCATGCGCCTTGCCCTCCGAAAGCCTGCTGGAAGGGTAGACAGTCCACGGTTGTGGCAGGGAACTGGACCAGGGGGGCCACACAGGAGGAACTCCTGCCCCAGCGCTGCGTCAGAGCTCACACTGTATTCAGAGGACAAAGGAGTCAGTGGGCACCCAGGAATGGGCCCCGGTTTCTTAATCCATGAAGTCCATAAACTTCATTGTGTATGCTTTCAGTTTGGGCTGCAGTGGCCATTCCTGTTTCTAGATACTCACGGTATTGTGAGCTGAGCTCAAATCAGTGAGGTCTTACCTTAAGTCCATGTTCCCTTTTTTTTTAAAAAAAAAAAAAGTCTGTCGTTATCACTGGTGGTAAGTAGACCATTTAATTAAGGTGCTGGCCCTAGACCGCCCCATTTAAAGGTGCATTCCCCTCTTTAATTTATAGTGTAATACCTTGATGCTGTGGCTCCCTCCCCAACCTTTCATCTCATGTTTCGGTGTCCTTGAGCCTTGAGCCTTCTGGGAATTGGCTATTAGTTACTGGTTTTTAAATTTTCATTTATTTTACTTTCATTTGAAGGATAGAGAGTTATATAGAGACAGAGACATAGGGTGCGGAGAGACAGAGAGAGAGAGATGGATCATCCACCCATTGTTTCGCTCCCCCGTTGCCCACAATGGCCAGCCCGGACTGGGCCAGGCGGAAGCCAGGAGCATGGATGGATGTTACAGCCTTTCTCTAATTCTGGTGTTTCTTCTGCATTCACAGCCTGTTGGTGTCCTGGAAAGAAGATCTTTATGTTTGTTCCCCGCCCCCATCCATTTCGTGCATGTAGGCCCTCACTGTCATACACTCACTCTCTCATTGCAAGAGATGGCTTTCTGTGTATCTGATACATTACCTTACAGCCATTATTCTCCCTGATAAGCATGGTCCCAAGTGTGGCTTGGTTGGGAGCCCCTTCAGGCTGACCTCTATGTCCTTGTGACATTAATCCTGGAGCACATTCTTGCTTTTTAACACAAGTTGTCATTCCTGCCCCACCCCTAGAATCAGCCATTTCTGAAGAAGCCCTTGATAATAACAGAATAACCTTTAGAAACCAAGATTTGGGCAGCAGGAGTGCTCACTGCTGTGGAAATGACATTGCCCCCGGGCTGTGTCAATGGCTATGGCAAAAAAATATATTAAAAGAGGAAAAAATGTACTTATGTGGATATTTCTTCTAAAGTATTATTCAGTCTTTTCTCTTAGTTTTAAACTCTATCACCCTAATTGAGTTTCTATCTAAAAACCTTTCTTCTTAAAAAAAAAAAAAACTTAAAGTCCCTTGGAATCTGCTAGTCTTATCTCTCTGGAGGGAGCAGGGGCAATCACATTAACCTCATGGTACTTGAGGGAAGAACAGTGCTCACAAAGGCTGAGCTGGCCAGGACGCCGCGGTGGCTGGCTTGTGCACCTGTCCTAAGCACACTGGTGCTCCTTCTAGATTGGGAAAAGCGTGACAGCAGCTCTCTCTCAGACTTTACAGTAAAGCCCCTTTATATCATATTCTCACTGTATGTCTAAAAGCAGTTTTAGCATTGCCAATATTTATCTTTTTTTTTTTTTTTTGGTTGCTTCCAGGTGCAGCTAAGTCAAGTCCAGCATCTAAACCAGGATCCACACCTTCTCGTCCCTCATCTGCCAAAAGGGCTTCATCCAGCGGCTCAGCATCCAAATCTGATAAAGATTTAGAAACACAGGTCATACAGCTTAATGAACAGGTAACTCCTCGTCCACGGCCGCGCCTCTGGCAGCAGTGGTCTGTGTAAGGGGTGAGGGGCCAACCCCTGTGAGCCTGGGATGAGGGAGGGAAGGTGAGGTGGAATCAGTGGTTTCAAGCCCGTAGGAGCTAAAGGAATGGCTCGGCCAGAGAAAGTCCGTAGCCCACAATAAATAAAAGCCATTACCCCCGAGTCTCAAAGCCACACCTCAGAAGACAGCAGGCGACTTGGCCTTGCTGCAGGTCGCATGCCAGCCTCCTCCTCCTCTTCCTCTTCTGAGCAGCCGACTTGAGCTCCAGGCTAGACCACTGAGCCCACCTCTGGCCAGGCTGCATGGAGTCAGAGGCTGTTTAGGGTTAGGTTCTCTGTCTCTCTCTTCCTCCCACCCTCCCTCTTCCCTTCGGGCAGCTGTGGCTGAGCTACTGTACTTCCTGTGAGTAATAGAATGGTGGCAAGGTAGACCCCTTCCCATCCCTCATAGGACAGACAGACATCAGTTACTACTCAGGCAAAGCAAAACACCCAGCACTGCGCACAGTGGCAGAAGTTGGATGCCACAGAAGCCCTGAACTCAACACTGTGGCAAGAGCAGGAGGGGTGAGGGTATCTAAAAGGCTAGAAATGTGTTTTAAGTAAAACCTTCCTTTTTGGCTAAATATTCCTTACAATTACAGTAAACCTAGCTTTACTGTCTTTGAAATTTATCATTTAAAATCCTAGGTTGCTTGCTTTTAAAAAAAAAAAATATTTATTCATTTGAAAGAGTTAGAGGAAGAGACACAGAGACAGACAGATCTTCCACTCACTGGTTCACTCCCCCAGATGGCTGTAACAGCCAGGGCTGGACAGGCCAAATCCAGGAGTTTCATCCCGGTCTCCCACAGGGGTGACAGGGGCCCAAGCATTTGCGCCGTCTTCCACTGAGTTGGATCAGAAGTGGATCAGCCAAGACCCGAACCAGCTCCCATATGGAATGCACAGCTTTACCAGCTATGCCACAATGCCAGCCCCACCCTACCCCCAGGTTACTCACTAACTAACAGTAACCAATTTTGCCTAAGACAGTCCCTCATTTGAAAGTAATAAAACAATGGAGAGTCAAGGACCCTCAGTGGAAGCCACCCCACTTCCACCAATGCAAGTTTCTCATCCTGGCCCCTCCACCATCCGTGAACTGAACGGAGCCTGTGCCGCAGGCCCTCGGGCCATTCTCAGCCAGGCACGGAGCGGGGCCTGGTGATTAATCTCATTCTTCAGGAGCCGGGGAGAGTCTGGGAACAGTTTCTGAGATAATTGTATATTTGCAAGCACAAATCGAGTTTAAAAGCAGGCAGTTGCTTAATGAGGGTGTTTCTTTACCATTCTGGCCACTTTAATGAAAAAGGTACAACTCTAAGTCATGTGGTGGGTAGGACTTTGATTCGGAAACCATGGAATGTTCTAATGACCGGCTGGTTCTCAGTCGGAGCCCACAGAATTCCAGGTAATGACTTCTCAGATGCAAGGCAGTAACGACAGCGCCAGTGAGCGCTGGGCCACGTGCCTAAGGCTCCAAGCAAGTCGGAGTAGACAGAGAAGCAGGCAGCGGTGGGTCTGGACTATTTTGGATTTATAACTCTTTTCTCCTAGGGAACTCAGATTCTTTTAAAATCCTTATTATCTCCTCTCCTCCCTCCACCACACCCAGGTTCTCCCCCTCCAGCCCAAAACAGGACCACATGGAAACCTGGAGGTCCTCCCCGCGCCTCCGTCCCTGGCAGCCGTCAGCAGCCAGCCAAGCTTCCTCTCGCTGGGGCTGGCTCCAGGCTCTAGGCTCCCATTAGCCCTCCAGATCACACAGAGAGCTCCCCATCCCCCAGCCTCCAAAATGCCTCAGCTGAGCTGCCCCTACCATCCAAAACGCCACAGTAGAGAGGACACTCCTCCCACTGGGCATCCTTTTCGTTAGTGTGCCTGCCCCGCCTCAGTGCTCAGAAAGGAGGTTGCACAAACCCTAGGTTGTTAAGTCAGAATGATGTTTACCGAGCGCTTACTGCAGAGCCCTTCCCCTGCCTATCTGATCTTGCTCCCCCTATTTTCTCTTCTTGAACCTATGGAAGGCCACCCAGGCAGCACAGTGTTGGAACCGAGAGCGCTGGGACAAGGGGGGCCGTGTGGAAACGCCTGGGCTGAAGCGTGAATTACAGTAGTAATAGAGAAAGTGACAAGTGCCATAAACTTTAAGAATTTTCATTTACTTGGCCTCGTGCCTTTATTCAGGCGATCTCGCATGATATACTATAAAAGTCCCACTGTGCTGGTCAATTGCGATGCTAGAAATGAATCAAAAGGTGTGGGGGAGAAAAGGACATCGATAAAATAATGGGGCACTGTTTCAGGACGTGGCTTAGTGGACAGGAAGTGGGTGGGAGTCACTGCTGTGCGCAGGGACTGCTGGTGAGGAGTGGGTCCTCCAGGGGCTTGGTTAGCACTGGCGGAGGCTGTGGCTGCGGTTCAGATGGCCAGGCCTGGGAGAACAGCGAGATGAGAACCTCACCCTTGCCCCTGACTTTTCTCAAAGCTCTGCCTGCAGCATCACCTCCATCGCTGCAGCGAGTGAGATAGGAAAACAGACCTGCATCTGCCACTTGATCTGTCCCCATCTGAGTTTGCTGCCGCTGGTTTACAGCTGAGCACGTGGTACCCGATACACCTGGAATAGCCCTGCTCGGGCTTGGGGTTTTCACAGACGCCTCGGCCATTTGCTAGTCGTGCAGGCCGCAGCACTTTCAGGAGGCAGACAAGCCTGGCTTTCCTGGGTTATGTGTGTCCTGGCCTGGGACAGAGAAGCTGGCACCTCTGAATGGCCACAGGAACCCTGGCTGGCACCCTGCAGGGTCCAGGTGTGCTCTGTGGCCACGCCCAGGGAGGGAGAGCAGGAAAAAAAATTTTTAAAACAGGGAATTCTCACTTTTGGAATTCTGGCTGGTTGGCTTCATTCTTCACAAATGCCCAAGCTATAATATTAACAGAATTAAAAGTTTAAAGTTAGCAACTGACCCTCATTTGTGAGGCTTTGTGAGCAACTGCATGTTGGGAACATCGGCCAAAGGACCATATTCCCGGGTCTTCCAAGATGGATACATGTTTGCCAGGTTCACAAGAAGGGAGTGGGCACTGGCATGTTGGTAGAAGCTTGAGTGAATCAATAATTTCAGGCTGATGAACAGCATGTACAAAGGCCCAGAATTATTTTTTAAAAGAAAATTTTGCATTCCAAATGTAACTTTTGGACATTCTGTTATGGGTGATTTTTAGTATACTGAAAGATTTTTACCTAAGGAGGAACATGACAGACAGGTTTTATCTCCTAAAGAATATATTCTGTGTGATGGCATTGGTGGCACATTGAGTTAAGTTTGTAATGCCCATATCAGAGCACCAGTTCCAGTCCCAGCTGCTCCACTTCTGATCCAGCTCCCTAATACTCCCAGGAAGAGAGCAGATGTTGTTAGCTCAAGTCCCTGTCACCCATGTAGAAGACCAGAATGGAGCTTCAGGCTCCTGGCTTCCTTCTGGCCCAGCCCGGGCTTGCCGTGGCCACTTGGAGAATAAACCAGCGTATTGACAGTCTCCCTCTCCCTGCCACTCTGCCTTTCAAATAAATGGTTAAAAATTGAAGAGTACTCAGCAGCCAAGAACGGGGTGATGGTTGGGGCCTGCGTGAGCTGCTGTGGGTGTAGAAGTGCCGCAGCCTGAGGTTGGAAACCAGATCCGCCACACCCCTCGCAGGGTTTCTTCAGCCCCAAGTGCACCGTGTCGCTGGGCCCTGCCTCAGCCATTTCCTCCCTCCCTTGCACTGTCCCTGTAACCGCTGTGACCAGATGCACAGCCTCGGGAGGTCTTTGCACTGGTGTCAAGGGCAGAGAAGGGGATGAGGGCTCATTTGCTAAGTTTCCATACCTTCCCGTGATTCACGCAGACAGAGCCGGAGAAATGAAACCGATCCACGCAGCCGGGACTTCGGTCACGCCCAGTCTCCTTGTGCACCAAGACCCGATTTCTCAGTGGAGAACGCTTATCTTGTTTGGCTCAGGGTCATTCGTGAAAGGGGCCAAAACTAAGAGCGGCTCTTAATGCAAGTGACCTGAAGGAAGGAGGCTCCTCCCAGTCCTCTCCAGGGCCACGCTTAGAACTCCCTCAGGCTCCCCGCCTTCCTCCCAATGCTGTCTCCCTTCTCTGCAGATTCTAGTGCTCTGGTCTGTGTGAGCCAATACAGCTTGTAAACAATGGGCAGTTATTTCTCCCAGTTCTAGAGACCGGGAGGTCCCAAGATCAAGGTGCGGGCCCCCTGCCTCGTGGATGGTGCCTTCCCGCTGTGTGCACACACTCCCAGGGGCCTCGCTCATCTCACTTGTGAGCTGGTTACCTCCCAAAGGTTCGCCTTCTCATGCCACCACACCGGGGCTTGGGATTTCACCACGTGGATTTGGGGAGGCCATAGCGGCAGGTCAGGAGAAAGATGTGCCGCAACCACGTCGGCGGGGAGTGGAGCTTACTCCCAGCGTGGGTGGACTCGGGCAAGCAGGGGGACTCGCTCTGACCCTCACGGATCGACGGTTGATATAAGGGAGCACCCAGGGTGCCGTTGAGATTGCACGTTTCGGCCCAAGGTCAAGCTCCAGACCACATCCCTGTCATGTCTGCTTCCGACTCAGTGACTTGCCAGGTCTCTTGTTTTGGATCGTTCTACACATGCGTAGTTGTTTCCTTATTTCTCAATGCTACACTTTGTGGTGTTTCTTCCCCACCCTCATGCAGGTACATTCATTAAAACTTGCCCTTGAAGGTGTGGAAAAGGAAAGGGATTTCTACTTCGGGAAGTTGAGAGAGATTGAGCTGCTCTGCCAGGAACACGGGCAGGAAAATGACGACCTCGTGCAGCGACTAATGGAAGTGCTCTATGCTTCCGAAGAACATGTGAGTGTGAGGGGCCCTCCTCGGTCCAAGCGCAGGGGACTCGTGTGCCGTAGAAGTCCGCATTGATACCTCAATGAGAACTGCAGCTCAGTTAGCACATTTGGTATTCGCAAAGGAATACATGTCATTATCATCATGATCCATTGACCTGTGTCTGTGGGCCGTGCGTTCATGAATTAATCTGGGAGGAAGTGCCTGGAGAGGGGCGGGGGCGGGGGGACTTGAGAGAAATGCACAGCCACATCCCAGGTGGCTTTTAACTCTCGAGCAAATGAGCAAGAATTCATGTAAGGATTCTTGTTTCTTCATGAGAGGTCACAGTGTGGTTAAAGGAGAAAATAATCGAGATGCTTTTCCCACCCCTGTAAGCCCCCCAGCTGTCTTTGTTTCGTAGCGGGTTGCCATGACTTCTCAGGGCCAGGCCAGAATTGTGGGCCAGCCCTCTGCTAGATGCCCTCCTACGGGGTAGCCCCTGCCCCCAGGGCTGCTGCTCACGTGTGAATGTGCTGCGGGAGCCCCTGCAGGTGGTTGTGTTGGCTGACGGAAGGCGGACGTGAGGAACAGGAGGGGCTGGGGTGGCTGAATGGCAGAAACAGGCTGCCCTACACCTGCCTGTGACCGGAGGGAGCCGGAGTCCACCAGAGGAAGGCGAGAGAGCAGGGCTCGGGCTTCCGAGCCCTCTCGGGCCAGGTTGAAGCTGGTGCTGGTGTCTGGGCAGGATCTTTGATCTGGAGGCCGATGGACGGATGCTTTCAGGGTGCTGTGGTGGGGTCACGTGCATGTGTCTGTGTTTCCATGGGGTGGCAGAGGCCACCAGCAACTTCTGCCTCCCTCCAGCTGAAGGCCAGGCCAACGTTTACGCCACTTGCGACTTAGGGGATGTCCCGGAGACATTTTCCTGAACTGTGAGGCACCGTGTCTGCGGGTGGGGAGGTCATGCCTTAACTTTTTCATTTCCATTGATTTCTTTCATTTCTTTCTTGATGATCCATAACTCAGAATGTAGATCTTGAAGCCCCAGGAATCTTGTGTGGTTAGGTCATGGATGTCATGATGCTTCACAGGTGCAGTTCTGCACATTCAGATGAGACAAAAGCAGCCGATTTGCAGTGTGACTGTGACCCCAGGAGCAGGGTGTGCTCCAAGTTGTGCTGGTAGAGTGTGCTGGGTCATGACTGGATGAATTAGTTATCCCTTCCAGAGCTTGGTTGCAATAAGTTGGCGCCATGGTGTACTCAGTGCCTTGAGGCAGAGTGGATGGTGCTTGCTATGATCATACCAACTAGTGTGAGACAGCCCAAGGTGCAGGATCAACCCCTCTTCCCAGCCCTGAACTTCCAGTGGGAAGTAAAACCTTAGGGTCACATCTTGTCCCAGGAGAGCCCTGTAGGTCACTGAATTCCTGGCTAAGCACAGGCAGGGCTTAGGCGAGAGCTCTTGCCTCCTGGGTGTGATCTCAAGGGGGTCTACGTAGGTGACCACCCTCAGCTTCGGTACTGCTGTGCCCATCACCGCCCTACCCCAGGGCCAGCCTGCTCCTCTGCATCCAGAAAACTGGTCCTGCAGGGTCTGTGCATTAAAATGCGCACACCGCCGGGAGAAGTCAAAGTGGGTAATGCATCGAACAGGTCCTTTCCTTAAGCACCTACAATGGCATATAAGAGGGAAAGGGCTAGAACTCTGTATATGAGTTTATAACTCCTTTAATATCTCGAGAATACTCTTAGGTAAATAATGTTATCCTGTTTTACAGATGAGGGAGACTAAGGCAGTAGAAGTTGAAATACCTTTTCTAATATTGTCTGAAACACGAGTTTGTGATGCATCTTCTCCAAGTCTGAGCCCTCTTTAAACAGGATCATGATAATAGTAATAGCTGTATTGCTTAGTACGAGCCAGACACTGTATTCACATTCTACGTACGTTTCTCCCCCAACCACATCCCTGTGTAGCGTGTACTGTTACTTGCCCAGTGATTCACACTTAAATTTGAACTAGGTGTGTTACCACCCTCTCAGCCTGTCAGGTGCCATCAGCAGGGAGGAAATCAGCATTGCGCCACCTGGGGAAGCCTCAAGCCAGGACTAGCTCTGCTGCAGCCCAACAGGCTGTGTGTGTAGAGCAGGAAGTAGTCACACCCCTTCCTGGACTTCCTCCAAGTAACTCCCTGTCTCATTTTGTTGGTTTACACCTTCAAGTCCTCCTGCCCTCTTTTTCTGGGCCTCCATCATGTAAATCAGCATCACTGGAGAACTTATTTTCCTGGCTAACTTTCTTAAACGTACCTTTGTTGTCATCTCAGGCACTGTGCTATTCTCATCCAAAAGAGAGAAGCAGGGTAGGGAGCAGAGACTGAGACATTGGCATCACCATGTGAGTACATGGTAGGGAGTTAGGACATATCCAGAATCCAAGAAGAGAAAAATGGACTTAAACTCCATGTGTGTGTTAGCGGAGCGAAGTCTTCCAGTGCAGTTGCTGTCTTACTTTTCCAGTTGTAAGATATGTCTGGAAGACTCCAAAAGATACGCATCAGGCTACACTGAGTTTTCCATGGACACTAAGGCAGCCGACCTGGAATATGCCAGGTGTCCTTGTTGGAATGTGCTAGACCCACTTTGTTAACCTTTGGTTTCGATACAGAAAGAAAGGAAAGATTGCTCTGTGCCTGGACACGGGGCTGGGTGCTTCTGTGCACCACACACACGACTGCGTGGAGAGGCTGAGCAGTGGCTCGTCTGCTCCCCTCTCTGCTTCCTCTGCAGAGGCTCACGGGAACACCCTGAAGCCTTCGATCATGTGCCCTTCTGCCTGAGGATAATGAACCCTGTGCCTGTGGCAGCCTGGGGGGAGGGAGGCAGGCAGTCTCATGCAAGCTTCTGCACCGCCCACTGCCCCTGTGTCTCATGGTCTGGAAGGTATCACGTTGGGAAAATGTGCTCTGTGGTTGTGATGTCACCACATCCTCCCTGTTGCCCCGCTGTGCTCGGCCCTCCTACTGTGTCTTGTTTTCAGGCCATTCCCACACATGGAAGGTGGGCAGCCACCTGTAGGCTAGGATGTGCATGAGCCCCGGGAAGAAACTGCAGCACTGACCCTGGTTCATGTGTGCAGAGCTGCGATGGTGGAGGTGTCTGGTTGACTGCTGCTCCCTGGAGCTGGGAGAGGAGCTCCAGAAGCAGGGGCTGGCTTCTAGTGGGTGCTCTGCTCGTAAGCGTAGATCAGCCGGGGTTGGGATTGCAGGGTGGGGACTGCCCCTACTGAGTGTCATGGTCAAGCAACCCTAGCATATCATGTCTGGAGGACGTAAAAACCCAGCTGGAGTTTGAAATAGAGCAGTCAACAGGGATGACAATTCCCAGTTGTAGAAACCTAATGGAAGTTTCCAGAGCAGATTGCCAGCCAGCTGTCCCGCACCTCTCTTTATCACTCTTGTTATCTTTTCCTTTAGTACTTAACTCAGGGCCACAGATGTCCGGGCTTAGGCATTGGCTGCCTGCTCCCATGTGGATTCTCTCAGCTGATGCACAAGTGCTTGGTTGCCAAGTACTGACTGTCATGGAAGCCACTGTTAAAAGGAGGTAAAGATGTTCTTGCTCCTTCAATGCATTTTGCAGATAGGCTGGGTTTGTTACTGGACTAAGCACTGAGTAACTTAAAGAGAAAGGCACAGCCCCTGCCTCAGAAGAGCTCAGAGTCCCCCGCTGAGGGAGACAGACAGGGATACAAGTGACGGAGTGCGCGGCAGATGATAAATGTGAACAGAGACATAAATAAACCTGTGTGGGAAGTGCCTAACAGCCTGGAGGGCCAAGCAAAGAGGGTGTCCGTGTCGGATGGAGAAGGAGGGCTGGGAACATAAGTGGTTATAGAAGGAAGAGGGGGATAGTATTTTTAATGCAGAGGAAACAGCACGAACAAATCAGAGGAGGTGACAGCCCTGAAACCTCCGTGTCCAGCCACCAGGAAGCCTCCCTTCTTTGCCCTGTTGTCCTCCCACAATGGCCAGGAGCCTTCTAACTTCTCTAATAATTCTATTACAAACATATAACTCGCAGAAAAACATTTAGAAATATGTGCTGGATTGATGTGCACATATTACATGAGATCAAGTAGACAACTCTCCAATGTAGCAGTCTCATGTTTGCCCTAAGTTTTGCCTGGTCGCCCACTTCCAGGTGGGTTTAAGGTCTTTATCTGTCTTCCCTGCAGTGGGCCTACAATCGCATTAGGTGGGCTGGGCATTCGCGGTTGTGATATGTAACGCCACCTTGCAATCACAGGTGTGTTCACCGCCCTCACTTGCACCCGAGCATTCACAGTCCATCACAGCCTGGGAGGTCTGTTCTGCACTAGGGTTGCCCAGTAAGAGGGCCCAGGATCTGCAGCTCCTGCAGAGGCAATGTCCTGGGACTTCAGCCCGGTGCGCATGGGGAGCTGCCCTTGGCCAGCTGGAGACCACAAAGCCCTGGCCAAGGGAACAAACCCACCTCCTCGTTCAGTGTGTTTGGCAAGGAGGCCCAGGGTGGGGCCCCAGCTGATGGGTTCCTGGTTCTGCAGCTTGTGACAGGCTCAGCGATGGTTTGAGTCCAGGTCTTCCAGCTCTCAGCTCTGGGTTAACTCAATCATCCTCCATTCAACTCCCGACTGTGATGTAAGCAAACAAGACTTTCTGTAAAATGTACAACAGATCCTGAGCTCTCCGGCAGCCTCACATGCACAGAAACAATTACGTGAGAAAGGCCTAAATGCTGAAGTGAGGGTGAACGCTGGCGAAGACACCACACTAGCCCACTGGGGCTCGGGGCCCCGCTGGAGGACAGGCAGATGTGGCGCCACCCACAAGGAATACACACAGGGCTACAGTGTGCCCACTAACAAAGCAAGAACTGGGGGTGAAGACAGTGATAGGTGCTCCCGGGAGGACCAGCATTTGCTTTTTTTAACTGCATTATTTGAAAGGCAAAGAGAGCTTCCATCTGCTGGTTTACTCCCCAAATGCCATGAGAGCCAGACCTAAGCCAGGAGCCCAGAACTCCATCCAGGTCTCCCACATGCATGGCAGGGACCCAAATACTAGAGCCATCACCTGCTGCCTCCTCAGGGTGTGCATCAGCAGGAAGCTGGAGTCGGGAGGAGCCGTAGATTAAATCTAGGCACTCCTACGGGACGCGGGCACTCCAAGTCCTATGTAAACTGCTCTGCCAAATGCCTGCCCCCGTTCTCGTAATATAGAGGAGCATGTGGCAGAACAGATGGCCAGAGCTGCCAGCCGACCGTCCCTGTGAAACTCCCACGAGCTTCGGGCCCCACGCTCTCGCTTCCCTGAGATAGATGACGTGCCTGCTTTCCTCTCTTGCACCGCGCCGACAAGCAGTACCCTCCTCCTGCCCAGGAAAGTGCAGGGGCAGTGGAGGCCCTAACTTTCTGAGCCCAGAGGACCGCCCGCTGAGAGCCACACGGTGTGCAAAGCAGGGTGCTGCAATGCCCAGGGAGTCGACAGACTGGGAGCCCAGAGGGTGCCGAGGTCTCCCCGAAGTCAGCAGCTGCAGTCAAGGACGGAGTGACAGAAGGATGCTGCACTGGGCGGAACAGTTCTAGGTGGTTGTAACAGTGTGGCCACGAGTATGGAGAGAAAGCTGACGTCTCCTAAGTCGTGTGCCCGTGGCTACAGAGCCACATTTGATTCCGGCTCTTCAATGTCCCCTCCCATTATTGGTTGTCACAGAAAGGATATTTTTTAAAAAATTATTTACAGTTCTGGAACCGATTCCAAAGAGTTCTGCCACTGCAGAGGTAATAATCGCAGCTCTCTCGTGCATTCCTTACGTGCCGAGTCTTCCAGGCACTTTACCCATTTCATCACATCCTTTGTTGGGTTTAATGAAAAGTGAAGTGCATTGAAAATTGTTACCTGGACATTCTTATTCCCCGTTTTACAGGTGAGAAAACTGAGGTGTAGAGCAGTTTTGTGCCCACAGCTAACACAGTCGGTAAACAGCAGAGCTGGGATGTGAACCCAGAGCCCATGCGTATAACTTTGATATTATACTGTATGCTGGTCTGCGTCTCAGTCATCAGCTCTTGAATCCTCGGACTTCTTTCTTTCAATACCACATGGACTCATTTTTACAGTGAGAGTGAATGAGCCCAAGAAGTCCTAGAAAAACAGGATCCTAAGTCAGAGTTTTCTAGCACGGGAGGAAAAATTTCTGGAGAAGGGAGAGAAATCATCCTGACTCGGGGACCTAGGAGATGATCACCCCCTAGTTGAAGGGATCTTGAACTTGGGTTTGTCCTACACTGCAGGGAGTAGCAGCTGGACAGGAAGGGAGGGGCAGGGCGAGTCAGTGGTCCAGGTGTGAGCAGACTCAAGCATTCCTACAGGTGCCAGGTAGCACAGCAGCCGCCTGCCCCGACACAGGTGTGCTCAGCTGCGTGGATTAGTACCTGAGCAGAGAAGTGCAGCTAAAGAGCTAATTCTTCTCAATGAAAGAAGTCGCAGGCATGGCTGTCTGAGGCCGACGTCTGTGCTGTGCTTCTCTGGGTCGCACATCTGGAGGAACACCGCACCTGTCTGTCAAAGCAGGAACGGATGCGAACAAGAACCAGAAGGCTGGGACCAGGATGGCATGTGTTTAATAAAGCGAGAAGTTTGGTGATCGAAGCCTAACAACTGTGCTTTCTAGAATGACCGGGGTGGGAAGCAAAGACATTATTCCTCGCTGGTACCCCCTGGGAACTGGGAGACATTGGCACGGCGAGTTGTACCTGGTACCACCCAGTTTTGAATTGCCACACTGTGCAGTGAGGTGGGGGGCTGGGACCCCGGAGGAAACCCAGTAAATAATCTCCACTAAAACCTCTCCCCCGTCCCACACGCAGGAGGGCCACACAGACGAGCCGGAAGCTGAGGAGCAAGCCCACGACCAGCAGCCCCAGCAGCAGGAAGAGTACTGAGCCTCCCAGAGCTCCGGCCCCTTCCGCTGCGCACGGAACTTTTCCTCTGCAGATCTGGAACATGTGTGGCCTCAAGCTGAGCAGCAACCAGTTGTCCTAATCTGCCGTTCCCATCGACGCACTGTCGCCCATGCCAGCCACCGCGCTCAGTTCCCATTTTCTTTGCCAAGACGCATTAGCAGCAGGCGCTGGTCTGGCCACCCACCTGACATCATAGGGTCACATACCTTCAACTTCGCCACTTGGCTGCTTGAGATTGGTTCTGCTCTTTTCTTCATTTCTTTCCAGAACAACTCTTTCCCACCCCCAACACCGACACCACCACCACCCCTTTTTATCCTGGTGTGAAACAATGGTCATTTGATATATGGTATTTATATTGGCATTTCTCAGCCCAGTGTCACTAGATGTCACATGCATTTGTGGTGCTTTGATGTTTGCGAATCTAACCTCTAAACATAAAGTTGGTGAAACAATTGGAGCAAAGGGAAACAGATACTCGATATGAAAGCCATAATGACAGTGACGCGTATCGTGGGGAAGAACACAGGGTCAGTTTCTCCCTCTACTGACAACACAAAAGGGAAAAAGAGGCTTCAAAACTAGGCCCTGGCAGGGTCCACACAGCAGCCTGTTAGTTTTGAAAGACATCCACCCAAGGAAAACACTTCTCACCATGTGCCCAGCCCTCCCAGCCCCCTCCCCTGGTTCTCATGCTCTTTTCTTTCTCAGGGTCCTCTTTGGTGGGCAGCCACACCCCCACGGTGTTGTCATCCATTACCTGCAGTCCGAAGGGGTCTGGTGCCTCATCCCTCTTGCTCCTTGATGTGGGTTTCAGCCCAAATGCTGTCCCTCACTGGGATTCAGTCAAGGTACCCCCAGGGTGTGCAGGCCATAGCTCCTAGGCGCTGCGGAGGCTGCACACTGGCTGGAAGACTTTATTCACAGCATAATTCCAAGGAAGATCATGGTCCATGATCCAGCTATCTTCTGGGATGAGGAATTGCCCCTCTATAACACAAGGGCCCTCCTTGTCATTGACCTTTGCTAAACCATGGCGACTCACAGAGGAAACATGAATTTAAAGCATTCCTTATTTTTTAAACTAATATTTGCACATTTTCTTAGTCTCTCTCAACATCTTTGCCTTTATTTTTTCCCCCTTGGACAGATGGTATCCCTTCCTGGATCAGTCATTTCACTTCAGATTTACTTTCACTTGTTATTTGACTTAGCAGGTGCAACAAAAACAAAAAACAAATATGCCCACCCTACTTTCCACTTTTAATTGAAAAAGCTTAAAATAAATTTCTGAATTACATCCCCTCAAGCTTTGAAATTTCTCCATGAATGAGTGAAATACTAACTTCCAAATTCTAGCATTAAAGCTTTTCACCAAAAGAAGTTCTTTCCAAAATAAATCAATCTTCTGCAGCAAAGTGGTATTTACTGAGTTATATGTGGAAAAAGATGGCTTGTATTTTTGAGATTGTTACGACACACTGTGCAGACCCGGACAGATGTTCCATGGCGTTTGGTTTCCCTTCTCTCTCCTGCTCACTCTGCACGACAGCGGCAGCTCGCTTCTCCAAGGCTGCGAAGCCTGGCTCTCGGCGGTGACATCCTCCCACGCCTGGGTACAGGTAGTGGCTGTGCTATACGCGGCGTCGCGCTTCCTGGGGTGTTGTACTCATCGACTGCCCTTTCTTAAAAAACAGCTCCTGCAAAGAGGCACAATAAATAATTCCCTGCAGTTGCTACGTCAGTGGTTTCTAGACCATCCTTTGCTGTTCTGGCCCTCTTGGCTGTCCCCAGGCGGGCGGATGCTCGTGAGTAGGCAGCAGGAGTCAGGATCCTGCCTTCTTCAGAAACCACTTAGCCCTGGGGGACATGCACACGCCTCTCCAGGGGCTCTTGCTGGAACCACTCCACTCCTTTCCAGCTCCCCAGCCTTCTCTGCTCTGAACGCAGTGGTCGGATAGTTTAGGCGGCAATGAGCGTCCATACTCCATTCTCCCTGCTGAAGGCTTGGGCGAGACCCTTTATTTAGAGAAGAGCTATAAATCCCTCTTTCCCATCTTAAACCTCTTCCCTGTGCTGCATCCCAGGTGATGTCCCGGATGTTTGCCAGAGCCTTTAACAGCCAAGGTTCTGAGACAGGTCCCGTGAGCCACACCCCTGGCCTCCACTCCCGCCACCAATCAGTCTCCCCTCGGTGTTCGGGGCACGGGCCCTCAGGCTGGGCTGAAACGCATCCCTGGGTGTGGGCACTGCTCTTCCCTCAGGAAGCTTGGTTTCATTCGTAGTGGCCCTCACACCACAGATGGCTGCTTATGGCACTTCCACTGCTGTGGCCAGACCGGAAGTGATCGAAGCAGGGGGCAAAGAGAAAGCCTCTGTTCATTGTAAGCAGAAAAGCAGGAAAAAAGACAAAGACAAACCCTGTTGACCCGAGAGAAGTCGGCTCCAGAAGGGAACCCAGAACTCGTCCCTTCCCTGGTGAGTAGTCCCGTTCTTCCGTTAAGGTTAATGTGCATTCAGATTACTTTAACTAAATAGTACCCCATAAAGCTCTTGTTATATATGAAATGTAAACTGAAAGGAATGTAAACATATGTACTGTTAATTATAAATAGAGATAAGTCATGAGCTAATAGAAGAAAAGTCCTACTCAGATGTATCACATTCATTTACCTTGCCCACCTATTGTCGCATGGTAGAAGAGTTTTTGTCTCTTGAATATGTGAATAACTTGACTTGCGTTGATCTTTTTACATATTTAATAAAAAAGTATGTTAAAACCTGCCTGTATCTATAGATTTTTTTAAATGTTCTTTTCATCTACTTGAAAAGCAAAGCAACAGAGATACAGAGCTCCTCGTATGTACTGGTTCACTTCCCAAATTCTGCCAACAGCGAGGGCCAGACCAGGTCCGAGCCAGGAGCCTGAGCCCCATCTGCACCTCCCACATGGGTGGCAGGGGCTCGAGTATCTGACCCATTATCTGCCGCCTCTCAGGACGCGTTCATTAGCAGGAAGCTGGGTCGGAAGCAGAGTAACCACGCCTCGGGCCGGCACTGCACGTGGGGTGCAGGCAGCTCAAGCAGCAGCTTCACCCACTGGGCTGCCGAGCCTGCCCCTGGATCTCTAGATTCTTAAGTTGCTATGCCAGAGTTTCCTTTTTGTGAGTGTGTGTGAAGGAGAGATGTGTACATTCCCACATCTCCCCACATCTTATTTATCAGGGAAAGGACGAGTGGCTTTGTTTTTATTGAAGGCGAATGTTTTAACAGGTCTTACAGATTAGTACTTCAGAGAAACTGTAGCGGTTCTAATACTCAAGAAAGCTTCACAAAAAAAGAAATTCCTTTAGGAAACCTTCCACTCAGGAGGAAACAAAGCCCTAGCTGCGGTCGGTGGGGTCGGGACGCCGCCGAGCGAGCGGCTGGGAGAGTGCTGGAGGAGAAGGCGGGCACCTCTGAGGAAGGGTCTCCGGCAGAGCCAAGTGGGTGGCGGAAGTTCCCTGAATCAGAGTAGTCTCCTTCCCCCTCACCCCTTGCTTGTTTGCTAAGTGAGGAGTGAGGACTTAGAGCTACAAGTGGAATAGAAGACTAAACAGGAACGGGTGCAAGAAAGAATGAATGAACTGGCCCAGTGAGCCACCTGGGAAGAACTTAGGCAGGGTGACCGTCCCCAAGCCTTGCAGAGGAGCATGGTTCAGGCCCTATCCTTTGTACCCTAACGGGCGCCTCCTTCCCAGTCCTGCTTGCCAGCCCCACCTAGAGGTCAGTTTTGTTGCTACGCCATCCCTTGGCAATTACTTTTCATTTTGGTGCCTTGAGGCGCTCTTCTAGTAGGCACAGAGGACAGGGAAAACAAGGGAAGACAGAAACGTGACCCCTTGCTCCCCGGGGTGCATCTGGGACGGAAGTCTCTAACCCACAGCCTGGGTCGTGAGCTCATGTTCAGTGCACACGTGTGTGTGTCATGTAATTCACCAACCCTGGAGCCAGTTCTTACATTTACATATCTGTGCAGAAACGACTTGAAAATACATGTGCTTTGTCGTAAAATATGGTACTCCAGTAACTTGTCACTGATTATTCAAATGTGGTGAAACAGTATGCTTGTCCCATTTTATGAAATCTGAGGTCATCTCTGAACACTTAATGTGTTGCCACTGGTATTATGGGTGGAGCTCACGAGACCAGAGACAAACAGAAACAAAACTTAATGGAAGTCCACTAAGTGAGTTACAGAATGCCACTTCTCTAACACACACACACATCTGTGATCATTAAGGCTCGTAAGCAGTTGCTGACCCAGTTTCCCAGCACTCAGGCAGTGTCGCCACATGGCACCAAGTGTCGGATGAGAGCATCTCCCTGGATTTCTAACTCCTGCTTTGCCAGACTGGGAGCTCAGAACGTGCTCTCCATTCGTGTGAGGAGCTCTGGCTTTATTTGCCTGAAGGAAAGCAAAGATGCAAGAGGAGAACCCACTGGTCCCTGAGGGGCTCTCACATGGCACCGGGACTTCCCATCCCAAGAGCAGACCCCGCAGCTCTGGCCCAGATGCCAAGACGTCCTGCAGAAGTGGGGCACTGTGAGGTGCACCTGCTGGGGCTGCAGCTCTGTGGAGTTCAGGGTCATCAGAATGGAAGGCCCAATTGCAGTTACTTTCTTGAGGGTCCTTTTCCTCTCATTCCACTCAAATTGTTAAGCCCTTGCAAAGTCTTGCCAAGTTTTAAATTCTTAAACAGGTCTCTTGTGGTATTCTTGTAACTCTTATCATGACTGGGTATAAATTGAGGGTTTTTAAAAGGATAATGAATCAGTAATATGCCTCTGAATTTGATTTTCAGTAGAAACCAGCCCAGGGCCTAAATATGTTCTTTTCCAGAGAATAAAAAAAGTGCACATTTCTTTGTGTAGTAAACAGCCCTCATATCTTTACTCCTGGAAGCTTATCTTAGTAAAATACCTTGAAAACTTTAAGTGTTTATCTTAATAAAATGCTTGGTCAACATAGACCTTTACAAGTTAGAAAATGATGAAAAATTCCAAAAATGTGTTCATAATTCCAATCCAAACTCACAACATTCTAGTGTGTTGCTCTCTTCTGATCTGACACTTAGTACATGGCTGAAATGTGACCACCTACTCATGGGACAGATTTTTACAAGTGTGAAGATTTTTCTAAAAAAAAAAAAAAAAAAAAAAAAAGCCATAGCAAAGCAGTTTTAAGGGTTCATCTTTTATAGGCTAAGCCACATCAAAAGAGGCACAGGGGCCATCCTGTCTTCTAGACACAGACATCATCCAGTCACCTGCACTTTATAAAAAATAAAAAGACACCAGCTCTCTGCTGTGGCCAGGGAGTGCAGTGGAGGATGGCCCAAGTACTTGGGCCCTGCACCCCATGGGAGACCAGGATAAGTACCTGGCTCCTGCCATCCGATCAGCGCGGTGCTCCGGCCGCCGCGGCCATTGGAGGGTGAACCAACGGCAAAAGGAAGACCTTTCTCTCTGTCTCTCTCACTGTCCACTCTGCCTGTCAAAAAATAAAAATAAAAAGGCAAGGCATGTGGAATTTTTCCCCAGAGCACTGTCAGTTTTCTTCTTAAGAGAATGGTCTTACAATATCATGAGATGCTTCCCAGTTGTCCCTAGCCATAACAACTACAACATGCAAAGTTTTGGTTTTACTTTCTTAAGAGCACAGATAGCAGAAGCCAGCATTTAGCCTCACAGATACCATGTCCCATCTTGGAGTGCCTGGGTTTCATTCCCTGTGGGGAAATTAGGCACAGGAGGCAATTCAAAGATGGTGGCTGAAGGGAAATTAGGCACACGTGACAATTCAAAGATGGCACCCAAAGGAAGTAAGGTGGGCGGTGTCCAAAGTCGTTTACCACTAAAGCTGATTGGCCGCGCAGCATCAGGGGAGGTGACAACTGATGAGTGTACAGACATATGGCTGGTCCTGTAAAAAGTCACCCCGTAAAATGACCTTTTAAGTAATTGGTTGGTCCTTAAGCCCTGCCCCAGTAATCGTGTGGTCTTGTGCTTTAAAAGGCGTTGCCGTGTGCCAGTAAATGGAGTTCTTGCTTGCTTGACTTGACTCCCCGCTGCGTCTGATTGTCTCCAGGATCGGGAGGCTGGGGAACAGGCGAGCGGCGCACTTACCTTTCTTCGGACCCAGTCCATCCTCGTTCGGGTGGACTAAGACCCAGCAATTCCCAGATCTGTCTCCCGACTCCAGGTTCCTGCTAATGCAGACACTAGGAGGCAGTGGTGCCGATGGCTCAAGTAGCTGGGTTCTCGCCCCCCACAGGAGAGACCTGGATTAAGTTCCTCACTTTCAGCCCAGCCCTGGCATTGCAGCATTTGGAAAATGAACCAATGACGGGAACTCTATCTCTCTGCCTCAAGCAATAATTAAAAATATTTTTAAATATGGATACCATTTACTTAGGGATGCAAAACATTCTTTTTAGAATGAAGATTTAATAGGCACAGAATGAATGACTGTATTTGTGATGCCTACAGGAGCTCTAAAAGGGCTCAAGTATAAGAACTGGTCTCCAGGGCCGGCGTTGTAGCCTAGTGGGTAAAGCTGCTGCCTGTGACACCAGCAGCCCATATGGGTGCCAGTTCAAGTCCCTGCTGGTCCACTTCTGATACAGCTCAATGCTAATGCACCTGAGAAAGAAGCAGAACATGGCCCAAGTGTTTGGGACCCCATACCCACATGGGAGATCTGGAAGAGGCTCCTGGCTTTGGCCTGGTGCATTTGGGGAGTGAAGCAGTGGATGGAAGATTTCTCTTTCCTTCTTTCTAACTCTACCTTTTAAATAAATAAAATCTTTAAAACAAAAAAAGTAGAAAAAAATTTGTCTCTTCTGAGAACATAATGGTGGAAACTGGCAGACATGTTATATCGCACTCTTACTAAGCAAAGACTCCACAGTGTAGGTAACTCCTAGTTGGAACACATGATTTTGTTACATGATGACCAGTTCACACACAACTCAAAAAAAGAGTACTTTGGACCACACAGCTATACACTCACAACATAAGACTGAAATAATCTCATTTAGGGCTGGCGCTGTGGCTTACTTGGTTAATCCTCCACCTGTGGCACCTGGCATCCCATATGGGCACTGGGTCCTAGTCCTGGTTGCTCCTCTTCCAGTTCAGCTCTCTGCTGTGCCCCAGGAAGGCAATGGAGGATGGCCCAAGTGCTTGGGCCCCTGCACCCACATGGGAGACCAGGAGGAAGCACCTGGCTCCTGGCTTCGGATCAACGCAGCATGCCGGCCGTAGTGGCCATTTGGGGGGTGAACCAACGGAAAAGGAAGACCTTTCTCTCTGTCTCTCTCTCTCAATGTCTTAACTCTGTCAAATTAAAAAAAAAAATCTCATTTAGCTGCTACTAGGGAGACATCAAAACCTAGCATGCTTCATTGAGATGCTCTGTTACCCAAACCGGCTTCCCAATCTCTCCTATTTTCTTGGGTCACACTCTGCATACCCCACCCCACCCCTGCCACCAAAAAAATGAATTTATGTATAAAAGTGTTCCTAAGCCACCCACTATGTGTGAGTTCAGGGCTAAACTTACTGGCTTTTGGAAACCTGTCTGAGGGCTCTGAGCAGTTCTATCAGAGCTGTGCCTAAGGAAGCTTTCAGCTCCCTGGGTAACTCCTGGCTGGTCCCCTTCAGTGACATGCACATTACAGAATTGTCCTTTGAAAGGAAAGAGGCCAGCGCCATGGCTCAATAGGCTAATCCTCCGCCTGCAGTGCTGGCACACTGGGTTCTAGTCCCGGTTGCTCCTCTTCCAGGCCAGCTCTCTGCTGTGGCCCGGGAGTGCAGTGGAGGATGGCCCAAGTGCTTGGGCCCTGCACCCCATGGGAGACCAGGAGAAGCACCTGGCTCCTGCCATCGGATCAGCGCGGTGCGCCGGCCGCAGCGGCCATTGGAGGGTGAACCAACGGTGAAGGAAGACCTTTCTCTGTCTCTCTCACTGTCCACTCTGCCTGTCCAAAAAAAAAAAAAGGAAAGAAAGGAGAGGAATGGAGCTGGCAACAATGGTCTGAGACAGCATCCTTCTTGATCTCTAACATATCCTAATTCTCCTGCAGCCTTCAACTCGTTTATTTGTGTTCTAAGAAATACACGGCGGTGGACTTGATCGTGTCATTAGCCAGATACAGCCCAACAAGAACTGTCCTTGTACAATGAGTTAGTTTGAGGCAGGGACTGGCTGCTCACAGAGAACAGACCAGGTGAGTGGCCATACTCCCGATGGGAAGTCACTTGGTCCATTAACATACTCCTCTGGAGAAACCGTGCCTTGGAAACCAGAGAAGGAACTGGCCCTTGCCAGACACACAGGAAGGTGTCATTCACGATTGCACTTCTTTATTGAAGAAGATAGATGTCAAGTGTGCACCCAGCCGCCTCCCCAGGAAGAAATAGGAGAGGGAATCACCAAACACAAGTCTTTTTTAAAAGTTAAAATCATACTCATGGCCGGCGCCGCGGCTCAATAGGCTAATCCTCCACCTTGCGGCACCGGCACACCGGGTTCTAGTCCCAGTCGGGGCACCGGATTCTGTCCTGGTTGCCCCTCTTCCAGGCCAGCTCGTGCAGTGAAGGATGGCCCAAGTCCTTGGGCCCTGCATCCCATGGGAGACCAGGATAAGTACCTGGCTCCTGCCATCGGATCAGCGCGGTGCGCCGGCCGTGGCGGCCATTGGAGGGTGAACGAATGGTAAAGGAAGACCTTTCTCTGTCTCTCTCACTGTCCACTCTGCCTGTCAAAAAAAAAAATCATACTCATACATACAAGAACACTGCTAATACCAGCTAAGAAAAACCCGAGACAAATTTTTAAGCTAAAAATAAACAGAATTTGTAAAACAGCATTTTTGTTTTTATCCTCTGATCTAATTGTTCTAAGAAGCTGGGCACTGGTGCCAGTCCTGTAGCACCGTAGGTTACACCACTGCCTGCAATACCAGTACCCCATATGCTTGGTCCCTGCACCCATGTGGGAGACCGGGAAGAAGCTGCTGGCTTCAGCCTGGCCCATGGCCAGCCTTTGTGGCCATTTGGGGAGTGAACCAGCAGAAGGAAGGTCTTGGTCTCTCCCTCCCTCCATATCTCTGTCTCTGTCTCTGACTCTGAATTTCAAATAAATCCTAAAAAAAAAAAAAAAAAGGCAGCAGCAGCTGAGCACCAACTATGGGGGAAACACAGCTGTCAAAAGTAATGTTTTCCTCCTGAAATAACACCATCCTTAAGTTATTCTAATAGAGCTGAATAGAAACAGGCATTCTGAATCCATTAAGCTATGCTACCTGCCCTAGCGCAGAAAAAGTATACTGAAGTTGTTTGCCAATTTTTTTAAAGATAGATAGATAGATTTATTTATTTATTTATTTATTTATTCAAAAGTCAGAGTTACACAGAGAGAGGAGAGGCCTGGGGTGGGGAGGGCGGAGAGGTCCTCCATCCGATGGTTCACTCCCCAACTGGCTGCAATGGCCAGAGCTGGGCCAATCTGAAGCCAGGAGCCAGGAGCTTCTTCTGGGTCTCCCACATGGGTGCAGGGGCCCAAGGACTTGGGCCATCTTCCAATGCCTTCCCAGGCCATAGCAGAGAGCTGGATCGGAAGTGGAGCAGCCGGGACTAGAACCGGCGCCCATATGGGATGCCAGCACTTCAGACTAGGGCTTTAACCCGCTGTGCCACAGCTCCAGCCCCTGCTTGCCTATTTTTAACAGCAGCATGTTACAAATGTAAAGGGGGACATCAGAGAATTCAGCATGGGCAGGAGAGAAAGGGTAAGTGGCCAGCAGTAAAGGAGGTAGCTCTGCACGGATCTACAGTCTTCTGGCCTTTACTAGGACTAAAGGGAAAATGATTACCTCTGAGCTCCCTAGTAGCCAACAGAGAGAGGCAAGTAATCTTCGCTGGTTTTCAAGTGTCCACAAGATGAAAACCAACCAGTAACTTAGGAGCACAGACACTTAAGACTGAGAAATTTCTCAGTGGCTCCTCCTAGGAGGAACTTAAAACAGTGTAAGCAGCCCAACCTAGGCAAATTGTCACAGCACACACAGCATCAGTCTCGGGCCTGCTTCCAACCAGCCAGAGAGTGGCTCCCCAGCTGTCTGCGCGTGCAGATAGCTCTAAGGCACAGGGGGGCAGGGGAAGGGAAGGGTGGGCTTCATGCAGGAGAGGCGGCAGCTTTGGTGCGAGGCCCCATGCCCTTTTTGCTGCACAAGTTCAGATACCGAATGACAGAGTGTGACCTTATACCCCTGGCAGGTCCTAGAGGGCGGATGCCGAATGCTGCTGATCAAGGCGGCTCTGTCCCCAGAAGTCAGCAAACCCAGGGGCGGGGCTCGCCTCACGGAAGCCTGGGAGCCCCACCTGGAGACGCCAGCTCACCCCTCACGCAGCCGGAACCAGGGCTGCAGGAAGGGCACAACCTTCCCCAGTAGCACCAGACGGTTGAATCCTGTGAGTTTGCGGGTGTTTGTTAGGCTTACCTTTGGCAATGTGCTGATGGAGAATTTTTCAGACTGCAATATATGAAGCTATTGGCTATTACTCTTCTAACCCTCAGAATTGTCCTGAGGAAAGCCCACCAATGGCTGGTTTCTTGCCCAAGTCAAAACACAAGTCTTTCAGGGGGGGTCATATTACCATAAAAATGTCATATCTGGGGACTGCCGCTGTGGCGTAGCTGGTAAAGCCACTGCCTGCTGCACCAGCATTCCATATGGGCACCGATTCAAATCCCGGCTGCCCCACTTCCAATCCAGCTCTCTTTTGTGGCCTGGGAAAACAAAAGATGACCCAAGCGTTTGGGCGTGTGTGTGCACCTGCGTGACAGATCCAGAAGAAGCTCCTGGCTCCAGATCAGCCCACCTCCAGCAGTTGTGACTATTTGGGGAGTGAACCAGCGGATGGAAGACCTTTCTGTCTCTCCCTCTCTGTATTCTGTAGCTCTACCTCTGAAATAAATAGAATTTAATTTTTTTTAAATGTCATATCTGTAAAGCCTCTCACAAGTTGCAAAAAAGATTGCACAAATCCTGTCGAGGAGGACGATTATCCGAGCTGGATTCAAATCCTGCTCTACTTGGGTGTAATCATTGCTTAGCCTTTATATCCTCATCTGTGTATGTAGATTTCACCTACCTTGCAAAATCATTTTGAAAAATAAGTGAAGATAATGTTGATAAAGTATCTTGAACATGATGTTTAATAGTAGCTATTATTAATTTTGGTTTGGATGGCAGTACTATGAGGGAGATAACATAGGAATTACAATAATATTATCATTACCCTGGTGCTAAACATTTCTGTCCTGCTCCCGGCTCCCAGCTCCCCCGTGGCGGCAGCAGCCGGAGGTGGCCATGTGTTAGACTTGCCTGCTCCAGGATAGACACCTGACCCAGCAGCCATCAGTACTGAGGGTTGACAGTGACCCCTTGGTCTCTTTGGCTGGGCAGTTGAATACGGCAGTGCCCTCCCCCTCCTCTCTCTGTACCAGACGTTAAGGACCTGTGCAGTGGGTGCTAGAGATTTCAAGGAAGGCAGGGGAGGGAACCCTCATGCCAAACAACTGGCTGCTACGACACAGGAAAAGATGATGGTGTCCAAAAGAAGAGCGAGGGGACACTCAGGAAAGAGCCTGGGACACAGTGGCTAAGACTGTCTGAAATCTGACCAGTTTTGCAGAGATCCCATATAATTTCAGGGTTAATATTTGAGTCTTCCTTGCAATCTAAGACATTCTCAGGAGGTGAGGCTCTTGGATGGAAGTAGCTTGCCCAGCTGTATAGAATAGAAGGAACCTTCCAGACAACTCAATGTCAAGCCCAGCTGAGCTCCCAGCTAACAGGCCAGCATCACCTGCCGACCAGGTGCATGAAGAAGCCATGCCGGGCATGCAGCCCCAGGAGTCTGCAGGTGACTCCCAGTATCCAGCTCTTCAACAGCAACCGTGCAACCTGCCCAGCCGCCCCAGGGAACCACCAGAGATAATAATGAATTGGTTTAAGTCCCTAAGTTTAGGTGTCTTGTTACACAGAAGTAGAGGACTAGAACAACGTACCATAAAGGACAGATATTACTTCGTAGGGTTACCATGCACAGAGTGTGAGTTGAGTCCCATTTGTGCTGTAACAGCTGGGAGATAACTGGGCACATCACTTCACTGTGGAGAACTTCATAAGATGTAGATGTAGGGAAATGAGAGCACTGGGCAAGGTGACGCTGGAGAGCCCTTCTGAGATCCTGATTGCTAACACACTACACAACCAAAACACCCTGCTCCTGAGGGACAGTTCCCTGACCTAGGCAGAGTTTGCCTACTTCTAGAAGCTACAGGAGGGAAGGTGGGAAGGAAATGAGACTGGGCTGCTTCTCCACGCACTGCACCGTCCCTTTCCAGGGTCCGTTGATTCAATTTCTCTCAGTCTTTTCATCTGAGGTCGCTTCCTGTGCAAATGAGGAGGAGGAAAAATAAATGCAGACCAGTCCAAAGTAACTTTGTAACATGAATTTTCGAATGGCTGCCCTTGTGTTCCCTCCGTGTCCTCTACACGCTGGGACCAGCATTGCCAGGGTTTCCCAGCCAGTGCGCGCATCTGAGCAGCCTGCTGCGTCTTAGGTTAGCTCAGGGCAGCCAGGCGGGTGGAAACCACACAGAAGTCACCCAGGACAGCACTCATGTTTCACACGAGCCCCTCTGCGCCATCAGACGCAGCCGCGCCTGCTTCCACCTCAGCCCTGACGCTTCTGTCCACCTCCCAGAAGCAGTAACAGATCGTGTGCCCGGCACCCTCTGTCACAGCCAGGACCCAGTTTTCCAAGCAGACAAGAGGCGGTTCCTCAGCCTTTCTAGAGGCCTCGTAACACCAGCGAGGACCACAGCCCGGGGGAACAGAGCCAAGAAAGGGCTCTGATGCTGCTCATTGAGCCAGTGTCACTCCGCACCATGGAACAACAACGAGGCACGCATCGAGGTGACCAGAGAGCAGTGCCAGCCACAAGAATCCATCCACAGCCACCGTTACCTATGAGGAGTCCCCCTACTCCTGCCCTGCTCTCTCCCCCAAACTCCCTTCTCCTGAAAATGCCTTCTCTGTACGCAGGACTAGAAAACCTGGGCTCTTTCCAAAGGAAAGGTTATGGAAAAACGCTTCCTTTGGACAGATTTCTTTATTGGTTGCAATTTAAAAAACAGCTCGGGGATAATTTAAAACACATATTTTACTGGACATGCTGTTCACTTTCAACACAGAGCCACACTCTATACCTTTCTCTGTATTCCTAACTTGTACTGTATCTCAGGAGGAATCCTTGCCATTGCCTCACTCATCAGGATGAGGGCCCCCGATCGCTGTGGGGGGCTCCACAGGACGCTCTGCTCAGCCGCCTCTCGTGACGACCAGCAGAGGCAAAGATGCTGCTCCAGCAGTCTTCTCTCCGACACTTTCCACACACGCTCAGCGAATCCTCCACCAGCACGGTGGGCAGGGACCCGTGTCTGAGTCTGGCAAGTTACTGGACTGCGTGCTGAAATAGCTTCCTTACGTGCAACACAGAGAAAGTACCATGAGCCCGCTTGTACGCTCACAGCCTGGTACATAACCATTGCTCCATAGGTAGTTACATACATAAGCATTCAGTATCGTGTAGAACTATCCAAGTCTGTTTATAGTGGACTACTTAGCTAATTTCTAATCCTTTTAACGGCTCCAGGAACCACAGACACATAGACACTGTTTGACTCACTATCCTTACATAGAACACTGAACCAAAGAAAGTACACAATACTCAGTTATTAATGAATGATGGGGCAAACATTGGGCACAGCCTGCACCCCATATCCGAGCGCCTGAGTTTAAGTCCCAGCTCCCCCTATTCCAGTTTCCTATTTATGCACACCCTTGGGAGGAAGCAGCAGTAGCTCAAGTTGGGCCTTTCCACCCATGTGGGAGACTCAGATTAAACTCTGGGCTCCTGGCTTTGGCCTGGCCCAGCACTGGCTGTTTAGAGCACTTGGGAAGTGAACCAGTAGATGAAAGATTTATCTATCTGTACCTTCCCACTTCCCTGACCATCACCCCACCACCACTGTCTGCCTTCCAAATAAAATGAAAATTTTAAATACTGTCAACTTCAAAAGAGAATTTTTAGTAGCATAGCAAGGCTAAAACATGTAAAACATGCATGAAAAAATACAAAAAAAGCAAAATGAAGACAAAAAGGAATAGAAAGAAAAGAAAATCCAACAAAGATTTTTGGTGTTTGAGCCAGGACCCACGGCTTACAGACAGGAAGGAAATCCTCAAGGGGTTCAGAGCCATAAAGGTGTTAGGGAAAAGATGGTGGGTGCCAAGACTTGGGCTGGGCTGCAAACCATCCTGCTTTTAAGACCATTTCCCCAGCCCTTCAAAATTGGATCCTGATGAACCCTGTAATTCAGAGATGAGAAAATATTAGGGTGATGAGGTAAAGGTTAAAAGATCTGGTCAGATATCATTTAAAAGGAAATATTTAGACTTAAATGGGTCTTTTCTAACTGTGAGGTAAAATTAAAAATCTCAAGTGTCAGAATTTTATGTAGAGAAAAAGGAATTGCTATGACAACCACAACTCAGCCTCCACAGAAAAATATAAATAGGAATCAGAATAAAAAATTATAGAGCAATGTGACTTTCTGATTTGGAAACAATTCCAACTTCTATTCTGTAATGTTTTGCTCATTTGGCTCTGATTTGAGAACATGAAAATACCCCTCCACTTCAATAGCTCCTTTGTATTACCAGTTAGAATGAGCAGACCATTATTTACTGAAATGAAACTGGAAAGCAAGACCATCCAGTGAGTCCGCATAGAAACCCCTGTCCCCTCGCTGTTCGCTTGTAACATTCATGGAACCACACCGAAATCGAAGAGTGGACTGCACCGATTGCCTTAACACTACAGGCCAAAACGTAAAAGCAGACAACAGGAAATATGGAACTGATGCGTCTGTAGCTGGCAGACTACAGAGCTTCCAACCAGTCATGAAGGACCAAAGTCTCCCCCTCTTCTCTAGTATTTCCCTTTAACCATGACAAGTCCTGACTCCTGCTGTGAGGCTTGCTGTTAATGTGGATGAAGGGGGAAGGTAGAGAAAGGCAGGGTCTGGCATCCCCAGTTTCTCTTGGAATGATCTAAGCACTTCCTGGAGCCCTCTCTCCTCAAGCCAGAGCCATGAGGCTCTGCAAGCCCAGTCAACAGGACATCCACAGATACGATCTTTTACACAATGTATTTGCCTTAAGCCATTTTCAGCGCAAAGTAAGCTGGTTGCATGTAGCTCTCCAATTAGCTGAGCTGTCCAACATACCCAGGAACCTTCAGAGTCTGCCTCCCACCTACCCTTTCAGGGGTATACTCAGTTGCTCAGTCCAGTGTCTTCAGCTACCTTGCTGTAGTCCCGTGCCCAGGTTTTCTCTCTACTCTGATTTGTTCCTCTTCTGTTCTTCCACCCCACTCAAGCCCTGGACTGGATTGTGTCATTTAATCTCCCATGGCTGCATGCACTGTAGCCCAAGGGCTACCCTAACCTTTCCCCAAAACCCAGCTCCAGTCCAGTAATCCCATCTGTTGAAATTCTAAACCACACCCTTGTTTGGTGGAGTGATTAGAACATGAACCAATCCTACCTATAGGTGTTTCCCAAGAGTACCAAGCTTCCTCCTACATCTAAGTTCAACACCTCCCCCAGTGGAAGGAAAGTAATTCAGTGATTCAACATGCCCGACAAGAACAATCACATCCAGGAGAGTTCTTTTGATGCTGCTTCTGAACCATAAGGTGTATCTGCCTGTATTAACCAAACTCATTAAAATCTGTCAGTCATATCACTGTAAGTTAATTACAAGTTAGAACATTACTGGCACCATAGTTACAGTATATTTTGTGGGATCTTCCATAAGTAAACTTATTTGACAACTTGTAATCACAGGGCTGGCACTGTGGTGCAGCGGGTAAAACTGCCACTTGCAATGCCAACATCCCATATGGGTGTCGGTTTGAGTCTCAGCTGCTCCACTTCTGATCCAGCTCTCTGCTATGACAATGGGAAAGCAATGGAAAATGGCTCAAGTTCTTTGTTGCAGTGGATTTGTTCTGAGAGGAGGAGCGTGGTGGGGGCAAGAGGAGCGGAGTCACCACACAGACCCCGGGAGTCGGGTGAAAGCAGGCCAGAGGTGAGCAGCCTGAAGACTCGTTTATTTCAGTTGCTACAGCAGCTTATATAGCCAAGGCAGCCAATCTGGTCAAGGGACGGTCTATGCCCTAACCAATCACACCCTGTTGCCAGGCAGTTTCCGAAGCCATCCAATCACAGCCTGTTGCCAGTCAGGCTCCATTGCCAGGCAGTTTCCAAAGCCATCTAATCACAACCTGTTGCCAGGCAGTTTCTGTGGCCAGCAGCCATCTTGGCATGGCCTTCTCACTCCACCACAGTCCTTGGGCCCCTGTACCCACATGGGAGACCCAGAAGAAGCTCCTGCCTTCAGATCTGTACAGCTCTGGCCTTTGCAACCAACTGAGGAGTAAACCAGTGGATGGAAGATCTCTCTCTCTCTCTGCCTTTCCTTCTCTCTCTGTGTAACTCTGACTTCAAAATAATTAATATTTAAAAAAAAAAAACTTGTAATCAGTAGCAGGTACAAATTTGGAAACACCTAAAGTCACCTGAATTAAATTCAACTTCTATGAATCCAAGATTTTCAGTTCTGAGAATATTCTATATACCACCCCATAGAAACTCCCTGTTTTTAAATAGGATCCTCAAAGCTCAGAACACCTTGAGACAACATTAATCATTCCCCAAACCTGAAGGCCTAAAGCTGTCCTTCCAAAAGATCAAGCACCATTTAATATGCAGTGTATATATTTCCTGGATTCATCAGTGCAAGCTTGATTCACACCACCACTGTGGAAGAGCTTCTGCCAGGGCAATAATGTCATGAAGACCCTGAGATCCTGGGGTCTGTGCTGTGGTGTAGCGAGTAAAGCTGCCTCCTGCAGTGCCAGCATCCCATATGGATTCTGGTTCAAGTACCAGCTGCCCCACTTACAATCCAGCTCTCCACTATGGCCTGGGAAACCAGTGGGAGATGGCCCAGCTCCTGGGGCCCCTGCACTGGCATGGGAGACCCAGAAGAAGCTCCTGGCTCCGGATCGGTGCAGCTCCAGCTGTTGCAGCCAATTAGGGAGTGAACCTGTGGATGAAAGACCTCTCTACCTCTCCTCTCTGTAACTCTTTCCAATGAATAAATAAATTTTTTTTTTTAAAAAAGACCCTGAGATCCTTAACTCATTCTGGAGACAGCAACATCAGATATAAATACAGCCTGGATTGCCTGGCAACATGTCACATGGGCTAAGGCACCCAGAGAGGACAGAGAGAAAAACAAGAGACACCAAGGAAACAAAACCTGATAAAACCTATCTTTCTCCAGGGGTTTCTTCAGATGTGCCCCAGAAGAAAAACAAAAGTGTGTGTGTGTTAGAAGGCCTTCTGGAGGTAGTACTAACTCTCAGAAGCCTAATTATGCTTTCTGCTTTGCCAAATGGCAGTAGCTGAACTAAGTACCGTCTTTCAAGAACATCAAGGTCCTCATTGCTGAGCAAATCCTGGTCTCTCCCCACTCACTACTCAGCCTCTGCTGTCTCGGATCTCCTGCCAACTGCTGAACATGGTCCAAGCCAAGATCACAGGTGAAGAAAGAGGATGTGAGAGGTTCTGACGTTGCTTTTAACCTGCTTCACTGAATGCTCCAGGCCCACCTGGGCAGAGTGATCCGTCCTACGAAAGATGGCTCTCTGGGCACAGGTCGAGCAAGCAGAATCTCACATAGCTCTGTGTCGTTTTTCCCAAAAATCTGAGAAGTTGGAAACAGCCATACAACAGCTGAGTTTCACAGCTGAACTTTATATTCAAGTCAATCTGAACCAACAACCTCTTACTCTTTCCTCTAGAAACTAATATTTCACCATTTTAGGTTTAAAATTACATGTAGATGCTATGCAAAATCTGAGTCAAGGTAAGAAATCCATAGCAATTCGGAGTTTAAAAAAAAGGTATTTTTGGCTGGCGCTGCGGCTCACTAGGCTAATCCTCCGCCTTGCGGCGCCGGCACACCGGGTTCTTTCTAGTCCCGGTCGGGGCACCGGATTCTGTCCCAGTTGCTCCTCTTCCAGGCCAGCTCTCTGCTGTGGCCCGGGAAGGCAGTGGAGGATGGCCCAAGTGCTTGCACCCCATGGGAGACCAGGAGAAGCACCTGGCTCCTGCCTTCGGATCAGCGCAGTGCGCCGGCCGCAGCGCGCTGGCCGCGGCGGCCATTGGAGGGTGAACCAACGGCAAAGGAAGACCTTTCTCTCTGTCTCTCTCTCTCACTGTCCACTCTGCCTGTCAAAAATAAATAAAATAAAAATATAGATAAACTCATGGAAAAATACATATTATGAAAAAACATGAATGGATTTCAAAAATGTTGTGCCAAAATAAAGTTACCTTTTATTTATGTTTATTTTCATGTATTTGAAAGGCAGAAGAGAGAAAGAGGTTTCCCATTTACTGATTCACTTCCCAAAAGTCCAGCCAGGGCCGGGCCAGGCCAGGCCAAAGCCAGGAGGCAGGAACTCAATCTGGGTGGCACATGGGTGGCAGGGACTCATGTACTTGGGCCATCGCTGCTGTCTCCCCTGGTGTGAATTAGCAGGGTCAGAAGCAGAGGTGGGACTCAATCCCAGTCACTCTGATATGGGAGGGGACGCAGACCAAGCAGCAGTTTAACTGCTACACAACACCACCTGCCTAAACTTGCCTTTTAATTCCACTTTCCAGGAACTTTTTGAAGTATGCTAGTTAGGGGGAGGAGCTGCTGTAGGGAGGAAGAGATAGGAACTTTGTATTTTGTTTTGACCACTGTTTCCAGCCAATATAGGTTGTTTGGGTTTCTTAAAACCAGATGCCCAGCTCATTCCCAATGAATGCATGATAGAAATCTTTAATTTCAAAGGAAACTTCAATGCCAAAACAATAAATGATTATAAATGTTCCTCCCCGCCCCAGAAGGCTGATTCTGTGTATCATGGCCAAGTGTATACATGTAATCATTAGCAGGTTCACCGGCACACAATGGACCAGATGTGAACAGGACTTCAAATCACTCATTGCATAATCAAGCTTTCCAGACACTGCCAGCCCTGACGGGACTCAGTCAAATGCCCTAACAGAGCATCCGGCAGGGAGGGGGAGCCGCGGATGTTGAGACCGACCGCCCACTCAGTGCATGTGTGTCTTTGTGAGATCCCTGCCACATGGTCACGTGAGCACATGCCACAGTGATGCCAGTGACTCAGCTGCTCGTACTGAGGGCTCCCTGTGCCCCATGTGAGGCAGCCATTCCATCTGACCACAGTTCTGTTTCATGATTAGCTATCTCTATTGGAGTAAACAAATCAGTGATTGGTTTAAGGACATAGATTTCTGTTTATTTTCCTCAATAACACAATAAACAACAATGTCTGCAATCAAGTACATCTAAAAAGTGTCAAAATATAGTTGGGACATATACGCTTGGACTGTTTGCAGCAAATCGTGTCACTGGGCTGATAAACAAAAAATACCTAAAAACATATGAATAATCTCACACCCTCATCTTAGTGTGAATCCAATACTGACAGGCAAATGCAGCATTGTGGCCAAAGCAGCTGGATTTCATGGTTGCTGTTAGAGTCGCTGGCCACTTACCTGACCAGCTGACCCAAAGAGGATGTGTGCAGCATTGAGATGAAATTAAGCACTCTCAGGGATACTGAGCCATCCAGATGGTCTGTGCAATTCTCTGAAACAGTGCAATTTAAAGTAAAATAAGCTTTTTAGCAGAAAACATAGGCATTATGCAGTCAGAATGCAGCAGTTAAGAGTGATGTCTCACTCATATTACATACGCCCAGGTAATGCACTGACACTCCTACTAGCCAAAAGAAGGGCAGTTAGAAGGGCTACTTTTTCAGTTCTTAAACACTTTTTTCATTTTTGGTACTGTTTTGTTTATTTTTCAATGTCTTTTTATGGAAGGGAAAGTTTCTCCCTCCAATAGTGGAACAGTTTAAGGGTTTGTAATCTAAGTAAATAATCTAAATATATCTTCTCTCCACGTACATGCTCAAGATTGCAACTTGTATTCTGAGTTTAATGAACACTGGAGCTAGCTGTTTCCCATTAAAAAAAAAAAATGAAGGGGAGTAAGGCAGAAATTCAATAAATGTTCCAGTAAAATATAGCCATCCTAACATCTGTGTTAAATTAGAGGAGACACAAGACAAAACATTGACTCTTGAGGTTAAATCTGAATTTCCTGCTGCAGTTCTGACAGAGCTGGAGAACCTAGATCACAATGGCAACAGAGAAAATGGGACCAGGAAAGTCAAAGCAGGTTTTGAAAGTTAGTAAACGCCAACACTTAGTGACTTCTCTGAAGCCCCAGTTCAGTCAGCAGTTATCAAATAGCCACAAAAAGAGGCAGTCAAATTCTGCACCATGCTGGAATCCAGGTTAAGGGAGACACACATGAAGTCTGCGTGGTAGAAGAAGTGTCAGAAACCTCCTCCTAGCTCTCTTGCAGGATGCTGTTGTTGAACTTCCACATCTTCTCTAGAATGTTTTTTTTCCCCAAGATTTATTTATTTGAAAGACAGAGTCAGAGAGAGAGGTAGAGAGGGAGAGAGAGGGGTCTTCCATCCACTGGTTCACTCCTCAGATCGCCATGATGGTTGTAGCTGAGCTGATCTCAAGTCAGGATCTAGGAGCTTCCTCCAGGTCTCTCACATGGGTGCAGGGGCCCAAGGACCTGGGCCATCTTCTACTGCTTTCCTAGGCCATAGCAGAGAACTGGATTGGAAGTGGAGTAGCTGGGACTCAAACTGGTGCCCATATAGGATGCCAGCACTGCATGTGGTGGTTTTACCCACTATGCCACAGTACTAGCCCCTAGAAGTCTCTTCAATACACTTGAATTTAAAAATATATTATTTCAGGGGCCGGTGCTGTGGTACAGTGGCTTAAGCTGCAGCCTGTGGCACCAGCATCCCATATGGACAACCATTTGAGTCCTGGTTGCTCCTCTTCCAATCCAGCTCCACAGTGATGCTCCTGGGAAAGTGGTGGAAGACGGCTCAGGTGCTTGGGCACCTGCACCCATGTGGCAGACTCTGGGCTCCTGGCCATTGCAGCCATCTGGTCAGTGAACCAATCAATGGAGGAACTCTGCCCTCTATCCTTCCTTCTCTCTAACTCTGCCTTTCAAATACATAAATAAATCTTTAAATAATTATATAATATACATTATTTCAGCATCGTTTTGGAATTAGTGGTCTTTAATTTCATAATACATATCGCAAGAAGAAAACCCAAGCTCCCAATGAGTTAAAGGCCAACAATCAAGACAGTTGATCACACCAAAAAAACTAAAGAGCATGAGGCCAGAATTGGAAGTCAGGAAGATCTGTCCTGAAGTCTGGCTTGTGAAGCCACACCTCTTCCTTGTGAAGCTTGAGAGTGAAGCTAAGTTGTAAGGAATGGCATGTAACTATGTGGGAGGTTCTGAAATGCTACACAGAAGTGCATGCCTGCTCTAATGGATGAAGACCTTGCTATTCTAAACTATTCAGAATGAAACACCACATTTTATCAAATTCCATGGTAGAATGTGATGCATACTTCTGAATCTTGCACATTTGAAAAATTTTCTCAGTTGTAAAGAATCTGATTAAGAGTTCCAAGACGGTAGAGTAGGGAGGAGCTTACTGCTCTAGCCCAGGAGAAGACAGTTTTTAAAAAGGGGGAAAGAGTGTAGTCTCAGGGAAGAGTTAGGGAGAAAATGTCAGAGGAAGCTCTAGAGAAATTAGAGGGACACAGTGGACCTGCATGGAGGGCACGGATGCCCACAACTCAGGACTCCAGCAGCTGAGAGCTTCAGCACCATCGTTGGAAAGTGAAGTGAGACCAGACCACAGCAGCCCAACTCACTGGTGCTGAAACTATAAGAGCCTAGAGGGAATCCAGCTTGGAGCTCCATGGGGGATAGCACACCAGCCAAACTAGAAAACGGAAAAGAAAAGGAGGGACACATTTCTCTCTCCCCAATGACTTTACAACAGCATCCTATGACGAGCCGATAGAGTGGGCACCATTTTGGACATGCATAACAGTTGTGCCAGCTTGTGTCAGAGCCCAGCAAGTAGCCAAGTGGAGACTCCCGAGTCTGGTGAGGAGAACCAACAGGAGGCTGGGAGCTCATGACTGAGAGGCTTCTGTGCTGGGACTGTGAAAAAACTGAGGCTGTATGGGAGGACTCACGGTGTGGCTGGGACATTGGATGTCACTGTGGGAGGCTCCACATGCTCAGGACTTCTGATTACATGGTGAGGGACATCACTGCGGAATCTGAACTTACACTGAGGCTTGCACAGATCCTTTGTGTGATCCATGGGGTACAGCAGGTGAATATTATACCCACTGGGGCTAGCACTCAGGCACTAGTCTCCTTTGCTGAGAGGAGCTCAGCTGAGCAGAATAAACTTCCCTTCTGATTAAAAAAAAAAGGAGGAGGAGAGATTTACCCCACGGAACCTGGGTGTGTCACCTTAGACACACCCTTTACCCTGGAGAACTTAACAGAGCTCCTTGGCCACATCCACAATAAGCCTTTAGATATTCACTCCACTTATCTACGTGAGAATAGTACAAAGAAAAAAGCCACCACAGCAAAAAAGAGAGAGAGAGAGAGAGAGAATATCTCCACAAATGCTCAACAATAGATGCACCAATTCAAGAAACAAGAATAAGGAAAACATTACATCCCCAAAAGAACACAACACTTCAATACTACATTGTGAAGATGAGATGGAAGGATTGCAAGAAATGGAATTCAAAAAAATTGATCATGAGATTACATAGAAGTAATCATAAACAAATGCATGAGCTACTGAAATCCATACAGGACATGAAAGAAAATTTATCCCAAAAAATTGAGACATTAAAGAGAAATCAAAATGAAATGAAAAATTCAATAGAACAAAAAATGCAATGAAAAGTCGTAACTACCAAATTGGAGAAGCAAAAAAAAAAAAAAATCAGATTTAGAAGACAAAGAACAAGAAATTATACAGTCAAACCAAAAAAAAAAAAAAAAAGAGGAAATTAGAAACTAAAACACACTATTGGGAATCTACAGAATACTATCAAATAACCCAACATACAGGTTCTAGGAGTTCCTGAAGGCATAGGAAAAGAGGAAGGATTAGAAAGCCTTTTTAGTGAAATAATAACAGAAAACTTCTCCAATTTGGAGAAAGAAAGGGACATCCAAGTACAGGAAGCACAGAGAACTCCTAATAGACATGATTAGAAAAGATCTTCACCATGACACATTGTAATCACACTCTGCACAGTAAAACATAAAGAAAAGATTCTAAAATGTGCACAAGAAAATGCAAGATTACTTTCAGAGGATCTCCAATAGAACTCACAATAGCCTCCTCATTAGAAACCCTACAGGCTAGAAGATAATGGTGAGATATATTCCAAATCTTAAGAGAAAAAAACTGTCAACCCAGAATACTCTACTTTGCAAAGTTCTCATTTGTGAATGAAAGTGAAATAAGACCTTCCACAACAAACAGAAATTGAATTTGTCACAGCACTTCTAGACCTACCAAAGATGCTTAAGGATATGCTGCACAACAGAAACACAAAAACATGGTCATTACTACAAAAGAAGGAAAAGGAAGAAAACCACTCAGAGTTCAAAAGGAAACAAAGTAAAAAATAGGAATATTTTTGGGAAAATGGCAGGGCAAAGCTATTACATATCAATAGTCAACTTGAATGTGAAGGTCCTCAACTCTCCAGTAAAAAGATACAGACTGGCTGAATGGATTAAAAAACATAAGCCATCTATTTGCTGCTGCCTACAAGAAACACATCTCAACCAACAAAGATGCACACAGACTGAAAAGTCAAAGAATGGAAAAAGATAGTCCATGCTAACTGACACAATGGAATGAAGCTAGAAATCAGCAACTCAGGAATCTCTAGAACATTTGCAGATACATGGAGACTGAGCAACATGCTCCTGAATGAACAGTGGGCCATAGGAAAAATCAAGAGAAATCAAATTTCTGGAAACAAATGGAGATGACAGTATAACAAATCAAAACCTATGGGAGATTCCTGGAGTTCCAAGATGGCAGAGCAGGGAGAGAGCTTACTGCTCTAGCCCAGTAGAAGATAGTTTTTTTTTTTTAAGTGGAGATAGTGTAGTCTCAGGGAAGAGTTTAGGAAAAAAATGGCAGAGGAAACTCTACCAAAATTAGAGGGACACAGTGGACCTACATGGAGGGCATGGGTGCCCACACCTCGGAACTCCAACAGCTGAGAGCCTACACACCAGCAGTGGAAAATGCAGTGAAACCAACCACAGCAGGCTAAGCCACTGGTGAAAAAGTAGCAGGAAGAGCCTAGAGGGAACCAGGCTTGGAGCCCCATGGGGGAAAGTGTACCAGCCAAACTAGAGGGAACAAAAAGGTGGTGGTGGGGGTACATTACAGACATGTTTCTCTCTCTGATCACCTTACAAAGGTGTACTGTAACAAGACAATAAAGCAGGCACTATTTTGGATATACATAACAGCTGCACCAGCTCATGTCTGTGCCTGGAAACCAGCCAAGTGGAAACTCCTGACTCTGGTGGGGAGAAATAACAAGGACTAGGAGCTTGTGACTGTGTGAAGCTTCTGAACCCAGACTGTGGGGAAAAAAATTGAAGGTGTATGGGAGGACTCACAATGTGGCTGGGACTTTGAGCAGTCTCAGTGGGAAATGCCACAAGCTCAGGGGTTCCTGGTTACCTGGTGAGAGACATTGCTGGGGAATCTGAACTTACACTGAGGACTGCATAGATCATTGTGTGGTCCTTGGGACAGAGCAGACAAATATTATACCCACTGGGGCTAGAGCTCAGGCTCTGGTCTCCATTGATGAGAGCTCAGCTGAGCAGAATATATCTCCCTTTTGATAGAGAGAAAGAGAGAGAATTACCATACCAAACCATTAACCCCAGAGACCTGAACAGAGCTCTCTAGCCATATACACTACAAGCCTCTAGAGATTCACTGAATGCAAACATTCCACTTATCTACAGAGTCATAGTATAATGATAAAAGCTGCCACAGCAAAAAAAAAAAAGGGGGAGGAAGGGGGGAGGAGGAGGAGAAAGAGGAGGAGGGGGGAGGAGGAGGATGGAGAGGAGGAGGGGGGAGAGGAGGAGGGGGGAGAGGAGGAGGGGGGAGAGGAGGAGGGGGGAGAGGAGGAGGGGGGAGAGGAGGAAGGGGGAGAGGAGGAGGAGGGAGAGGAGGAGGAGGGAGAGGAGGAGGGGGGAGAGGAGGAGGGGGGAGAGGAGGAGGAGGGAGAGGAGGAGGAGGGAGAGGAGGAGGAGGGAGAGGATAACTAAAAGTTATCTCAACAAATGCCAAACAACAAACACACCAAGCTAAGAAACAAGAATAAGGAAAACATGATGCTCCATGACACTTTGATAATAGATTGTGAAGACAAGGAGATAGAAGAAATACAAGAAATGGAACTCAAAAAATTGATCAAAAGATTACATAGAAGTAATCAAAAGCAAATGCATAAGCTACTAAAATCCATGCAGGCCATGAAAGAAAATTTCTCCCATGAAATTGACATCTTAAAGAGTCAAAATGAAATGAAGAATTCAATAGAACAAATAAAAATGTAGTGGAGATCTGCAGAAACAGAAATTAGTGATACAGAAGAGAGAATATCAGACTTAGAAAACAAAGCACAGGAAAGTATACAGTCAAACCAAACACAAAAGAGAAAGTTAGAAAACTAAAAAACACTGCTGGGATTCTACAGGATACTATTTATAATATATATATAATATAAAAAAATATATAGTATATACTATATATATTAAAAAAAAACATGGGTTCTAGGAGTTCCTGAAGGCATGGAAAAAGACAGGATTAGAAGGACTTTTTAGTGAAATAATAGCAGAAAACTTCTCAGGTTTGGAGAAAGAAAGGGACATCCAGTAGAGGAAGCACACAGAACTCCCAATAGACATAACCAGAAAAGATCCTCACCATGACACATTGTGAAATATATGTGAAAGGCAGTGAAACAAAGATTCTAAAATGTGCACAAGAGAAATGCAAGATTACTTTCAGAGGATCTCCAATTAGACTGACAGCAGACTTCTCATCAGAAACCCTGCAGGCTAGGAGAGAGCAGTGAGAGAGATAGTCCAGGTCTTAAGAGAAAAAAACTGCCATCCCAGAATATTATATCCTGCAAAGCTCTCATTTGTGAATGAAGGTGAAATAAAAACCTCCCATAACAAACAGAAATTGAAAGAATTTGTCAGTCTAGCCCTGCAAAAGATATTTAAGGATATGTTGCACATAGACACACAGAAACATGATCATCAATATGAAAGAAGATAAACAAAGAAAATCTCTCAGTAAAGATCAAAGGAAATTCCAAATATAATTTAGGAATATCTTTGGGAAAATGGCAGAGCAAAGTAGTTATTTATCAATAATCCCTTAAATGTAAATGGATCAAATCCCTAGTTAAAAGACACAGAATGGCTGAATGGAGAAAACACAAAACCCACCTATATGCTGACTACAAGAAACACATCTTTTTTTTTTTAACCAGCAGAGTGGACAGTGAGAGAGAAAGGTCTTCCTTACCGTTGGTTCACCCTCCAATAGCCGCTGCAGCCAGTGCGCTGCAGCCGGCGCACCACGCTGATCCAAAGCCAGGAACCAGGTGCTTCTCCTGGTCTCCCATGCGGGTGCAGGGCCCAAGCACTTGGGCCATCCTCCACTGCACTCCCTGGCCACAGCAGAGAGCTGGCCTGGAAGAGGGGCAACCGGGACAGAATCCGGCACCCTGACCAGGACTAGAACCCGGTGTGCTGGCGCCGCAAGGTAGAGGATTAGCCTAGTGAGCCACGGCACTGGCCTAAGAAACACATCTTACCAACAAAGATGCATGCAGATGGAAAATATATTCAATGACAACAGAAACCAAAAAAAAAAAAAAAAAGCGGGTGTAGCCATACTAACATCAGACAAAATAAACAAACACAAAACTAGTAAAAGAGATAAAGGGCACTATTTAATGATTAAGGGGTCATTTCAACAGGAAGATGTAACTATTATAAACATATATGCACCTAATAACAGGGCACCTGGCTATTTAAAAGAAACGTTAAGGGATTTAAAGGGAGACTTAGACTCCAATACAAAAGTATCAGGGGACTTCAATACTCCACTTTCAGCAATGGACAGATCAACCAGACAGAAAATCAACAGGAAACTGCAGATTTAATTGACACTGTAGACCAAATGTACCTAACAGATATCTACAGAACTTTTCATGCTACAGTTGCAGAATACACATTCATCTCAGCAGTGTAAGGAACATTCTCTAGGATTGACCACATACTAAGCCATAAAGCAAGTCTCAGTGAATAAAAAAAAAAAAAAATTTGAAATCATAGCATGCATCTTCTCAGACCTAAATGAGATGAAGCTGGAATTCAGCAACTCAGGAATCTCTTGAACATATGCAAATACATGGAGACACAACAACATGCCCCTGAATGAACACTGAGTCATAGAAGAAATCAAAAGAGAAATCAAAAAAATTCTGGATACAAATGAAGAAGACAACACATCAAAACATACGGGATACACCAAAAGCAGGATTAAGAAGAAAGTTTATAACAATAGGTTCCTACAAAATAAATTGGAAAGGCACCAAATAAATGAGCTATCAATGCATCTCATGGATCTAGAAAAACAGAAAACCAAACCAAAAACTAGGAGGAGAAAAGAAATAATTAGAGAAGAAATCAACAAAATAGAATAAAAACAAAAGATCAGCAAAACGAGCTGGTTTTTTTGAAAAAATAAACAAAACTGACACACCATTAGCCCAAATAACCAAAAAAAAAAAAAAAAGGAGAGAGAAGACCCAAATCAATAAAATTAGAGATGAAAAAAGAAATTTAACAACAGACACCCCAGAAATGAAAGAATCATCAGCAATTACTTCAAAGATCTGTATGCCAACAAACTGGGAAAACTAGAAGAAATAGACAGGTTCCTGAACACATACAACCTATCTAAATTGAGCCATGAAGACATAGAAAACCTAAACAGACCCATAACCAAGACTAAAACTTAATGAGTAATAAAGGTGCTCCCAACAAAGGAAAGCCCAGGACCAGATGGATTCACTGCTGAATTCTACCAACATTTAAAGAACTAACTCCAGTTCTTCAAGTTATTCAAAATAATTGAAAGAGATGGAATCCTCCCAAATTCTTTCTATGAAGCCAGCATCACATTAATTCCTAAACCTGAAAAAGATACAAAGACAGACAATTACAGACCAATTTCCCCGAAGAACATAGATACAAAAATCCTCAACAGAATTCCAGCCAATGGAATCCAACAACACATCAGAAAGATCGTCCACCCAAGTGGCATTTATTCCTGGTATGCAGGGATGGTTCAACATTCACAAATCATTAATGTGATACATCACATTAACAAACTGCTGAACAAAAACCATATGATATTCTCAAAGGTGCATAGAAAGCATTTAATAAAATACAACACCTTTTCATGAAGAAAACTCTGAGCAAATTGGGTATAGAAGGAACATTCATCAATACAATCAAGGCAATGTATGACAAACCCTTGGCCAGCATCATATTGAATGGGAAAAGTTGGAGCATTCCCACTGAGACCAGTACCAGACAAGAAAGCCCACTCCACCATTTCTATTCAATATAGTCCTGGAAGTTTTAGCCAGAACCTTTAGGCAAGAAAAAGAAATTAAAGAGATACAAATTGGGAAAGAAGAAGTCAAACTATCCCTATTTGCAGATGACATGATTCTTTATATAGGGGATCCAAAGAACTCCACTAAGAGACTATTGGAACTCATAGAAAAATTTGGCAAAGTAGGATATAAAATCAATACACAAAATCAAAAGCCTTTGAATACACAGACAATGCCATGGCTGAGAAAGAACTTCTAAGATCAACCCCACTCACAGTAGCTACCAAAAAAAAAAATCAAATAACTTGGAATAAATGTAACCAAGGACGTCAAAGATCTCTATGATGAGAATTACAAAACTCTAAAGAAACAAACATAAGATACAAAAAATGGAAAAATTTTCCATGTTCACTGATTGGAAGAATCAATACCATCAAAACGTCCATTCATCCAGAAGCAATTCACAGATTCAATGTGATACCAATCAAAACACCAAAGACATTCTTCTCAGATCTGGAAAAAAAGGATGCTGAAATTCATCTGGAGGCACAGGAGACCTCAAATAGCTAAAGCAATTTTCTACAACAAAAATAAAGCCAGAGGCATCACAATACCAAATTTCAAGACATGCTACAGGACAGTTATAATCAAAGTTGCCTGGTACTGGAACAAAAACAGATGGATAGAGCAAAGGAACCGAATAGAAACACCAAAAATCAATCCAAGCATCTACAACCAGTTTATATTTTACCAAGGAGTTAAAACCAATCCCTGGAGCATGAACAGTCTCTTCAACAAATGGTGCTGAGAAAACTAAATTTTCACATGCAAAAGTATGAAGCAAGACCCCTACCTTACACTTTACACAAAAATCCACTCAACATAGATTAAAGATCTACATCTACAACCTGACACCATCAAATTATCAGAAAACATTGGGGAAACCCTGCAAGACACTGGCACAAAGACTTCTTGGAAAAGACCCCAAAAGCACAGGCAATCAAAACCAAAATTAACAAATGGAATTACATCAAACTGAGAAGCTTCTATACTGTAAAAGAAACAGGAAAGTGAAGAGGCAACTGGCAGAATTTGAGAAGTTATTTGCAAATTATGCAACTAATAAAGGATTAATAACCAGAATCTACAAAGAGATGAAGAAATTCTGCAACAACAAAACAAACAACCCACTTAAGAGATGGGTCAAGGACTTAAATAGACATTTTTCTAAAGAGGAAATCCAAATGGCCAACAGACACATGAAAAAAATGTTCAGGATCACTAGCCATCAGGGAAATGCAAATCAAAACCACAAAGAGGTTTCACCTAGCCCCAGTTAGAATGGCTTTCATACAGATATCAACAAATAATAAAAGCTGGCTAGGATGTGGGGTAAAGGGTACCCTAAACCACTGTTTGGTGGGAATGTAACTGGTAAAGCCACTCTGGAAAACAGTGTGAGATACTTCAGAAAATTGAATATAGATCTGCCATATGGACCCAGCCATCCCACTTCTGAAAATTTACCCAAGGGAAATGAAATCAGCAAATCAAAGAGTTATTTGCACCCCCCTGTTTATTGCAGCTCAATTCACAATAGCTAAGACATGGAATCAACCTAAATGCCAGTCAACCAAAGACTAGATAAAGAAATTATGAGATATGTGCATTATGGAATACTACACAGCATTTTTAAAAAATGAAATCTGGTCACTTGCAAAAAAAAATGGATGAATCTGGAAAACATCATACTTAGTGAAATAAAACAGTCCCAAAGGTATAAATACCATGTGTTCTCCCTGATCTGTGAGAACAGAGCACCTAGATCTAAATCTGTAGAAGAGAAATTATCACTTCAAGAAGGAATGACTTGAGCTGTCCCTGTTTTGACTGTCAAAGAACTGTTTCATTTTTGGGTTTTTTTTCTTCATACTATTTGTTGAACACTTTACTTAACATAGAATTAATCATGTGTATAAAGCCAATTGAACATGGATCTCAGTAAAAAATAAGAGTGGAAATAGGCCGGCGCCATGGCTCAATAGGCTAATCCTCCATCTTGCAGCACCGGCACACTGGGTTCTAGTCCTGGTCAGGGCGCTGGATTCTGCCCCAGTTGTCCCTCTTCCAGGCCAGCTCTCTGCTATGGTCCGGGAGGGCAGTGGAGGATGGCCCAAGTGCTTGGGCCCTGCACCCGCATGGGAGACCAGGAAAAGTACCCAGCTCCTGGCTTCGGATCAGCGCGATGCACTGGCCGCAGCGCACCGGCCGCGGCGGCCATTGGAGGATGAACCAATGACAAAAGGAAGACCTCCCTCTCTGTCTCTCTCTCTCACTGTCCACTCTGTCAAAAAATAAATAAATTTTAAAAAAGAGTGGAAATAAGAGATGGAGGAGGAAGTTTGTACCTGTAAAGCTGTATAGTTCTGCATACATTCCTACAGACTTACTTCTAAGGATACAGTTTAAAAATTTGTCATGGAATAGGTCTGATCTGATTTCATCATCATTAAAAAAAAAAATCATCTATTATTTTTCACTTTATGTTTCTGTGTGGGAGCAAACTGTTGAAATCCTTACTAAATGTATACTAAGCTGATCTTCTGTATATTAAGATAATCGAAAATGAATCTTGATGTGAATGGAAGGGGAGAGGGAGTGGGAAAGGGGAGGGTAGTGGGTGGGAGGGACGGTATGTGGGGGAAGCCATTGTAATCCATAAATCGTACTTTGGAAATTTATATTCATTAAATAAAAGTTTAAAAAAAATTTGTCATGGAACTCCAAATCCCATTAAGCTTGATGTAAAAATGCCATCTTAATTGTTGAAGTCACCATATTAAGTGTTAAAGTGAGCATATAGATAGGCTCAAGTGTTAAAGTGATCATACAAACATGATCAAGTGCCTGGTAATAATAATAAATAGAATTAAAAAGGAGAGAATGTTCCAACGTGGGAAGCAGTCCACACAGCAGACTCATAGAATATGACAATCACTTTAAGTAAAACTTTGACCTCAGAATCAGCCCTTAAGGCTTCCTGGTCTATCTGAGAAGTCCGTTGAGAGGATTTCAGGCATAGAAAGCCATGACACTGTGGCAGAAAGTGTTCTACATGAAGGATCTTTGAGTGGCCAAAGAAGGATACTCTTCTCTAAAGAATGGAATTTCCACTTTGTTTATGGCCTTGTCCAAATACTGACAGAGTTTGTGGACTCCAAAGCTTCCAAAGCCTAGGCAGCTCATTAACAACAGGAGTCACTATGCACTAACCCTCCACGCAGAACCTCTGCCCTCAATGAGTTGTATTATGAGAACTAACTGTAAAACCAGTTCTCAAACAGTTTTGAGTGTGTGTGTGTGCATGCATAAATTGTTGAAATACTTACATATATAGAGTTGGTCTTCTGTGTACAAAGTTAACTGAAAATGAATCTTATTGGAGAATGGGACTGGCAAGGGGAGAGGGAGGAGGAGGGGGGAGTAGGAGTGTGGGTGGGAGGGCAGCTATGGTGGGAAGAATAACTATATTCCCAAAGTTGTACTTATTTAATTTGTATTCCTTAAAAAACAAATTATAAAAAAAGAATCACTGTTCCTCAAGTTGTATTTATGAAATGCATGAAGTTTGTTTTCCTTAAGTAAAAGGTTTCTTTGGGGAAAAAAAAGAAACTGACTGAATCAAGGAACTGATACTACAGGAAATATTTACCATCAAGTCTTTTCAGACGACTGCTATCAGTTTATACCTCAGTCTCAACATCTACAACATCTAGATTCTCTGCTTCATGTTCAAGGCTTCATGTTCTCGTATCTCAGTTGATGATTAACCCTTCTCTACAGTTAAACACATCATATTGCTCTTCTACCCATCACTTTACTCCTTCGTCTCTTTGTTGCTTTTCCTCTGTGATGTTGGAAGGTCCCAGGGCTCAGTCTTTTGGTTCTTGTCATACGTCCATAACTTCCAAATTTATATTTTCAACTCAGACCTCATTCCTGTACCCCAGGCTGATACCAACTATCTATTCAGTATCTGCACTTGCATAGCCAAGCTTAGCATATTCCAAACTGAACTCCTGATTTCTCTCTATCCAACCCTGCCCTATAAGCTTCCTGTTATCAGCTAATAGCTCCATCCCTGTAGCTGTTCAAGACAAAAACCTTAGTGTCCTAGCTGACCCACTGACTACATATTTGATCTGTCAGAAAATCCTGGTGGCTATCAGAGCACCATCAGGAAAAAAGCCTGTCAAGAATGGAATCCATTTCCTTTCCACTTTCCCAGTGGCACCACTAGTTCTCACCTCAGTTACCCAAGGGTCCCTCTACATGGTTTCCCTGCCTCTATCTTTGCCTCCTGAAGAGCCAAGAGACCCTGTTTAAATCTGGTTTAAATCAGGGCTACTACTCCCCATTTCAATCAGATACCAACAAAAGACTTCATTTCTTACCTCTTCCTCCTGCTCAGTCTGCTTCAGTTATAATGGCCACGTGCCCATTCCTTACGGCCCTCCCGTAGGCCATCTGCATCAGTTCTTCTCCCCACCTATAGCGGCCTTCCCCCAGACAGCCATGTTTCCCTCACCTCCCTCTCTTCTATCAAATGATTTCTTCTCAGCAAGGCCTGCCCTGTATGCTCATTTAAACATGCAACCACTCTCCCTCCAATTCTCCTAGTCCTCTTTCCCTGCCAAGGTATGGGCAGGGCGTGGGGGATGGGGGTGAAGGTGTTTCAAAAAGCTCATGGAAAATGGATTAAAAATATAAGTTTATTTTCATGCAATATGAGGGCTCATCAAAAAGCTTATGGAAAATGTATGTTAGAAAAAAAAAACTATGCATGATTTCAAAAAATTTTGCACCAAAATAATCTTACCTTTTATCCCCATGAACTTTTTGAAGTCCCCTCATATTTATCACCTTCTAACTTATTATGTCATTTACTTATTGCTTTCTGTCTCCTCACCTCAGGACTGTAAGCTCCATGAGGGCAGTGATTTTTGTTTCATTCACTGATAAATTCAGGTGCCTGGAATGTGAACATACAGTCAGCACTCAGGAAACATTTATTTGCACAAGTCTATCACCCCTCAGATTCATCCCTTCTATTGTTTCAAGTTCTGTGCCAGGGTGGGCATTTGGTGTAGTGGTTAAAACGCTGCTTGGGATGCCTGAGTACCTGAGTTCAAGTCCCTGCTCTGCTCCCGATTCTAGCTTCCTGCTAACATAAACCCTGGAAGGCACCAGGTGTGCATGGGTGGAAAACCCAGATGAATTCATAGCTCTCAGCTTTGGCCTGGCCCAGCCCAAGCTATGGTGGGCATTGAGACATGAATCACTGAATGTAAGATCCCTCCCAAATAAAAATAGATATTTTCACTTGTGCTGTGGCTCACTAGGCTAATCCTCCACCTGTGGCGCCGGCACACTGGGTTCTAGTCCCGGTTGGGGCGCTGGTTCTGTCCCGGTTGCTCCTCTTCCAGTCCAGCTCTCTACTGTGGCCCAGGAAGGCAGTGGAGGATGGCCCAAGTGCTTGGGCCCTGCACCCGCATGGGAGACCAGGAGGAAGCACCTGGTTCCTGGCTTCGGATCAGCACAGCGCACCAGCCATAGCGGCCACTGGGGGGTGAAACCAACGAAATGAAGACCTTTGTCTCTAACTCTGCCTGTCCAAAAAATAAAAAATAAATAAAAATAAAAATAAAGATATTTTCTTTAAAACTTGATAAAGGGGCCGTGGCTTAACAGGTAAGGCCTCCGCCTGCAGTGCCAGCATCCCATATGGGCACTGGGACATGCCGGCATCCCATGTGGGCACTGCTTCAAGTCCCGGCTGCTCTACTTCTGATCCAGCTCTCTGCTATGGCCCGGGAAAACAGTAGAAGGTGGCCCGAGTCCTTGGGCCCCTGCACCCACACGGGAGACCCGAAAGAAACTCCTGGCTCCTGGCTCCAGCTCAGCCCAGCTGAGTAAACCAGCAGATGGAAGATCTATCTCTCTCTCTCTCTCTCTCTCCCTCCCTCCCTCCCTCCCTCCCCGTCTCTCCTTTTCTCTGTGTAACTGATTTAAAAAAATTTTTTTTTTAATTTTTTGAAAGGCAGAGTGCACAGTGAGAGACAGACAGAAAGGTCTTCCTTTTTCCGTTGGTTCACCACTCAATGGCTGCTGCGGCCAGTGCGCTGAGGCCAGCGCACCGCGCTGATCTGAAGCCAGGAACCAGGTGCTTCTCCTGGTCTCCCATGCGGGTGCAGGGCCCAAGCACTTGGGCCATCCTCCACTGCCTTCCCGGGCCACAGCAGAGAGCTGGACTGGAAGAGGAGCAACCGGGACAGAACCAGCGCCCTGACTGGGACTAGAACCTGGTGTGCCGGTGCCGCAGGTGGAAGATTAGCCTATTGAGCCATGGCACCGGCCCAAATAAATCCTTAAAAAAAAAAACTACCACATTTACCACATTTTAAAAAATGATAAAAATAGTACTTAAAAATAAAGTTTTGTATAGTTTTTCCCTTTTTAGACTGATTTTTCCTTGACCTCTCCAGCAATAAGTACCCCTCTTTCTTCCTTCAAACTTCAGCATAAAACAACTTTCCCTCCTTTGGAATCTCTTCTACATTAGCTCTGCTCTACTGACCATAGGCCTTAAATGCACTTAGTCAACAAAAAACTTGCATTAGCTCCTGTGTTTGCCAACTCTGTAAATGTTAAGTCATGCTTGAATACAGCTAAACTATCTCACAATACGTTTTGCTTTTTTAATGACTTGAAAATAATGCTATGTTTTTGAGGACATCAACAAAAGGCACAATATAGATGTTCAATTACTCCTCTCCACAGCTTATAAAACAAACAAAATAAGCACAAAGTATCAAGAACACTCAGACTCCGGAGAACTAAAGCCATTGGCATTTGCGAGTGCCTCTTGCCTTTGAGACACGCCTGTGAAGAAAGGAAGAGCATAGGGTAAACACGGAAAAGTGTCTGAGCCTTCTTGGTGAGGCACCCAGCTCATTGCTAGGGATTGAAATGTGTCCCCTGGGTCAGGCATGTTGATGTTTTAACCCCACCTACCCGAGAATGTCACTTGGTGTGCAAATAAGGTCTTGACAGAAGTGATCACGTGAAAATAAGCTCATTAGATGAGTCCTGATCCAGTGAGACTGGCCCTTAGGAAAAGGGAAATAGGGACGCACATGCGCGCATGTGCGCACACACAGGGAATAGGACATGAAGACCTACGGAGAGGAGACCACACAAAGTCAGATGGACTGGAGTAATGATTCCACAAGCCATAGAACAGATCCTTCCGTAAGGCCTGCACAGGGATTGTGGCCCTCCTGTGAGACCACCAAATGCCTGTTGGTTTAACCCACCCAGTTTGCACTTGGTTACAGCAACCCTAGGACACTAATACACTGTTACTTGGGTGTGAAGATTGACCTGATTAGACATCCACATTTTTAAATTACTCAGATTGTAACATGTTCCTGAGACTGAAGTTCTTTGATGCTCTTTGTTTTAAGATTTATTTACTGAGAGGGAGCAAGGGAGCGAGGGGTCTTCCATCTGCTGGTTCACTCCCCAAATGCCACAATGGCCAGAACTGGGCTACTCAAAATCCGGGAGCTTCTTCCAGATCTCCCACGTGTGTGCAGAGGCCCAAGCACTTGCGCCATCTTCTGCTGCTTTCCCAGGCCATAGCAGAGAGCTGGATCAGAAGAGGAGCCCACATGGGATGCTGGGACTGCAGGCAATGGCTTTACCTGATACGCCACAGCACCGGCCCCAGACTGATGATCTTGTTTTTAAAGTAACTGTAAGAATTAATTTTACTGATAAAGTACATCATTAGGAATAAGGAAATTGTCTTCCTACTCTATCAAAAAGACACGAGGTAAGATAAAATCATGCAATGCCCTGGTAATTTCTGCAGGCAAGCCAACCTACAGAGAGGAAAGTCAGACAACATTGTACACTATAAGTGGCAAGTGTATATGTGAACTGGACTTACTGGGGAGGAGAAAAATTTCCCAAATACAACTAAATTCAATCTCACTTGCTCACATTTTAGAAAAACGTAAGCTTTGAGTTACGTGGTGTAGCTGTCCTTGGGCCCTTACTTCCTGGTTCTATATGTAATTAACCTTTTGGCTTTGGTAGCCTGGCCCAAACCACATTTAAAAGGGAAAAACTATGAGAACTACTGTTTTTAAAAATTATAAACATTAGGTATAAACTCAGCTTGGTTCCCTTGCAGGCTGAAAACCCTGCTATGGCCTGGGAAAGTGTGATTATGAGAACTGAGTCACACATGCACACGGAGGACTCTGAATTGCTTTCCTACTGCTGTGCCTCCAGCTCAGATATTATCTGCCCAGCCTCATTTTTCCCTTAAGCCAAATGCCAAGAACTCATTTTTTTCACTACTGCAATTGTGCACAGGTGTAAAAAGAGAATAAATTTTAAATACGACTGTCAGTTATTGGCTATTGCCCAGCAAATGAAGAATCGCAATTAGCAAATCAGATACAAACGACTTACTAATACTGCAAGCTATTAAGCAGTTTGACTCAAGCACCAGATGTTTCTAGACATTCTCTCTAATCATCAGGAAAAACGACGCAAGGAAGATGGAATCCTCCATTTCGTTAAGGGGGAAAATAGAGTTCAGCAGGCTAAGTGGCGGGAAAAAACAGTTAAGTGGCAGAAGTGGGGCTGAAACCCAGACCCACCTGGCTGTGCACTGAGCCACTGAGCAACTGGCATTAGAGAGAGCAGCTCCCATTGGTTCCAGGGCTTCATCTGTGCTCTCTTTTGTTTCAGAACAATCCTTGTAGATCAGTAATTTTTGTGATCCTGTGACACTCAGGATAGGAGTTCAGGAGAAACAAGGGACTTAGCCAAGATCTCACAGCTGGTAGCTATGGACCTGGAGTCAAATTCCAAAGCCTATCCTCCCAAAAATAAACTTACTCCCCCCCAGGGCTGGTGTGGTGTAGTGGGTTAAGATGCCAGCTGCAACAATGTTGGTATCCCATATCAGAGCTCCAGTTCAAATCCCGACTGCTCTGTTTCCCATCCAGTTCCCTGCTAATGAGCCTAAGAAAGCAGTGGGAGATGGCCAAGAATTTGGGCTCCTGCCACCACGTGGGAGAGTAGGATGAATTTCCAGGCTCCTGGGCTTACGCCTGACCAAAGCCAGCCTGGCCACTGTGGCCATTTAGAGAGTGAATAGAGGTGGAGGACCTCTCTTTCTCTTCCTCGGTCACTCTGCCTTTCAAATAAATCTTCAACCAACCAACCAACCTCCCCTGTACTGAGCACTGGTCAAAGCTATTCAGAACCATTACCACCCAGCCTGAGGAGCAGTCTCCTCATTCTGTGTTAGTGGAAGGTGAGGTTCAGAATAATGACCTTGTGTGGACCAAAGCTTCTGGGCCGCAGAGCTGAGGTGCAAAGCCAGCTCTAAGGATGCGGCGCCCACACTCCTGCCACTGCACGAGGCTGCCTTGCCCAAGTCCTTTTAGTAATTCAGGCAGTGTTTCCTGAGCCAACAGGCTATTTTCAATGGCCCATTAGAGCAAAGGAAAGCACTTAAGGCAGAAAAAAGGATTACAGAGAAACAACCTGATGACACAGTAACAGCAAGAAAAAATATGATGTGGGGTAGCAAAAGCAAGTTCACATTAACAATGCACAGAGCAGCAAACATGTTCATTTTCCAAATAATTACATCCTTAATCTGATTTACACAAATTGAAATAAAATTTTTAAACAGAAACCTCAGCAGGAGGAGGGATATATTCATCACAAGACACAAGCTAGGTGTCAGTGAGAGAGAGCAATATGGAAATACCTATTTGTTCTGTTCTTCACACTTCATTCTCAGAGGCTCGGTCCCACCCTACTGCCCCCTGCTGCTTTCAGGGGCAGAATTCCCCTGTCTAACTGAAAGGTTGGTTTGGCAGGAAATGAGACGACCTTCATTCATTTTGAATGAAGACACTCAACTGTGATTAACTCTTCTCCTTTGGAAGAGAACCTGAGGGCCCTTTGCCAAAAAGGCACTGAAGAGAACATGTTTATGAGACAGCCCTATCATTTCTCTGGACTTAGTAGTGTTATGAAATGCTTCTATGTACAATGTCTTGTTTGATCTTCACACAACTCAGAGAAAGTAGACAAAGTCTACCTTGTAATCCTCATCACACTAACAAAAAACTAATCCAATTAAGTAACTTGTTCAAGACCACAGAGCCAGCAAAACCCAGGCTGGAATCCAGGTATTGTTACCAAATCTCAGGTTCCTTCCCCAACAGCATCACATTCCCATTTACTTGGGAAGTATCTGTCATCATTTTTATTATTTAGGAATCCGTATACGTGGAGTTCTCTCCACCACCACTCCGTACACAGCCCCTCCTTCTCATTGCTCACTGAGGGTGGGCCTCCCAGTGCCTTCACTTTCAGCTAAACCCTCCAGCAAAGCACAACCGGTGGTGCAGCCAGGCCCGAGTTGTCAAGGAACCTGAGGAACATTCCTGAGAACCCCTCAACTTCCACAGCACCACGGGGCTGCTACTGTTCTACTTCTGCAAAATCAAACTCGTCCTAATGCGAAATCAACAATCACTATAGTTTACTGAGATTCAATATGTCAAGTACTTTACATATTTAACCCTCTCCAAAGCTTTTTGATGAAAGCCTGCAGTTCTCACCTGCAATTGTAAAATACAAGTAGCTCTGAGACCCAAAGTATGTTTCACTAAGTACATTGTACACTCTTGGCAGCAAAAACCCTATCTGTGCCAACAGATTTTTTTCTAAATAATATATTTATCCACTTAGTGTGAACATTTATACATTTTGCTTCTATATAGGTTAATGTGTTTGATCAAGGGGTGCTGCCCCAGGCTTTATTGAGATGTAACATATACTTTGGTATACATGCACTGTTTTCTTTCAAAAATCAAAATTATCAGAATTCCCAAACAAATCCAGCCACAATGTTTCAGAGGGTCCCACATTGCAGATGAGGAAATTCAAATTCAGAAAAAAAAAATTATATATTCCTCAGGTAATCAGACTCCTTTAGCTAATTTAATGGCCGATCCTTATTATGGGCTGAACGGTGTCCCACCAAAACGTGCAAGGTAAAACCCTAACCCCCAACGTAACTGCATTTGCAGATAAGACCCATAGAGAGGCAATTAAGGTTAAATGAGGTCATAAGAGTTGGGCCCTAGCCCAATAAGATGGATGTCTTCATACGAAAATGCTCACACCTCTCTTTGCATGTGTGTGCACACACACACACACACAAAATGTGCACAGGGGAAAGGCTGTGTGAGGACCCAGTGAGAAGGTGGCTGTCTACAAGCAGGAAGAGGGCCCTCACCAGAAACCAACCCTGGAATCTTGATCGTGGACTTGTAGCCTCCAGAACTTCGAAAATAAATTCTGGGGTTGGTGCTGTGGCATAATAGGTCAAGCCTCCACCTGCAGCACAGGCAACCCATATAGAAAATGGTTCGAGTCCTGGCTGCTCCACTTCTGATCCAGCTCCTTTGTGATGGCTTAGGAAAGCAAAGGAAGATCGCCAAGCCCTTAGGCTCCCACACCTGCACAGGAGACCTAGAAGAGGCTCCTAGTTCCTGCCTTCCGATTGGCTCAGCTCCAGCTAATGAGGCCATTTGGGGAGTGGACCAGCAGGATGGAAGAGCTCTTCCTTCCTCTCTCTCCCCTTCTCTCCCCCGGCCATTGTAGCCTCTTAGGAGTGAACCAGAGGATGAGAGAATTCTCCCTCCCTCCCTCCCTCTCTCTCTCTCTGCCTCCTTCTCTCCTTCCCTCCTTCTCTGTAAATTTGCCTCTCAAATAAATTTAAAAAAAAAAAAAAACTATATTGTGTAGGGGCCAGTACTGTGGCACAGTGGGTTAATGCCCTGAAGCGCCGGCATCCCATATGGGTGCTGGTTCGAGACCTGGCTGCTCCACGTCTGATCCAGATCTCTGTTATAGCCTGGGAAAGCAGTACAAGATGGCCCAAGTGCTTGGGCCCCTGCACCAATGTGAAAGACCCAGAAGCAGCTCCTGGCTCCTGGCTTCGGATTGGTGCAGCTCCAGCCATTGCGGCCAATTGGAAAGTGAACCATTGGATGGAAGACCTCTCTAGCTCTGCCTCTCCTCTCTCTGTGTAACTCTGACTTTCAAATAAATAAATCTTTTTAAAAAATTATGTTGTGATCCGGCCGGGCTCCGAATGTCTGAAGCCTGCCCTGTCTGTGGGTGTTAGTGGTTCTGTCGCTGGAGGGCTGGCTCGCAGATTGGATTTCCTGCGGTCGCGAGCCGGCCTCACGCCACTCCCTGTCCTTCTGTCCCAGGAGCGATCCCGGCCTCCCCACTAGGCCGAGCCTGGTCAGCCCGGTGCGCTCGAGGAGGGAAAAATGCCAAAAAAAAAAAAAAAAAAAAAAAAAAAAAAAAAAAGACTGGTGCAAGGAAAAAGGCTGAAAACCGCCAGGAACGTGAAAAACAACTAAGAGCCTCCAGAAGCACTGTAGATTTAGCTAAACACCCGTGTAATGCTTCAATGGAATGTGACAAGTGTCAGAGATGGCAGAAAAATAGAGCATTTTGCTACTTTTGTAATTCTGTACAGAAGCTGCCAATTTGTGCACAGTGTGGGAAAACAAAATGCATGATGAAATCTTCTGATTGTGTGAGAAAGCATGCTGGTGTGTATGGTACTGGCCTGGCAATGGTGGGTGCAATGTTACCTCTGTGAAGCTTGGGTGTGCCATGGTAGGAAATGTCTCAGTACACATGCCCGTGCCTGCCCTCTTACTGACGCTGAGTGTGTTGAGTGTGAACGAGGTGTATTGGATCAAGGAGGCAGAATAGTCAGTTGCTCTTTTTGCCATAATTTTCTCTGCGAGGATGATCAATTTGAACATCAAGCCATTTGTGTTTCGTGCGATCGACTTGGTCAGCATTCATGTCTCCGTTGTAAGGCTTGTTTCTGTGATGATCATACAAGGAGCAAAGTGTTTAAGCAAGAAAAAGGAAAGCGACCTCCTTGCCCTAAATGTGGACATGAAACTCAGGAGACCAAGGATCTCAGCATGTCAACACGCTCCTTGAAAGTGGCAGGCAGGCTGGAGGTGAAGAGGGCGATGGAGCTTCTGGGTAGGAGGCTTATTGGAAGAACGTTTCATCTGACAAATATGGGGAGAGCAGCTACCGTGATGAGGAGGAGGATGAGTACGAAGCAGAGGATGAGGAGGAGGAATAGGAAGGTGGAAAGGATTCAGATGCTGAGTCAGATTTGTTTACAAATTTGAATTTAGGAAGGACTTATGCCAGCGGTTATGCTCATTATGAGGACCAAGAGAACTAGGAGAGCTGCTTGCCCTTGGTGACCTTGTGCGAGAGAAGCAGGAATGTGTGTGTGCTTGATAAATCGTGTGCAGATATTCAAAGTACTAGCATTTGGCCTTGGGCAAAAGACTAGTCACATTTACTGGGCCAACTTGTGGGGCATAGCATTTTTATAGGAATTAATAATCAGGCTTATAGCATAAAAAATAAGGTTCAAATGTAAGATGTTTATTGATTCAAGCAAATGAGGCATCATGAATTAGATTATTACTGGTCTCTAATCTAGTAGGCTTGCCAATTAGATCCCTATATATAGGATAAAGGAATAGGTAATATATTTATTTGAAATTAAATTACTGTTTTTATTAAAACACTGCTTATAAATTCATTGTATCTGATTTTATAAAATGTAGTCGTGGATAAAATGAATTACTGTATTCTTGCTTTTATGTCTGTCCACAAAATGAATGCTATAATATAAATTTTCATTAAATATTATGTTATCTTAAGTAGTCACAGTATTTGTTTTAGCAACTGACTCAGTCCATCTCTTCACAGTATATGTCCTGACCAGTACCTATTACTAATGCCTAAATGTATTGACAAAGGTGACTGCTCACCATTTTTAGAGACATAATATCAGAAATGCCATCATTACAAATGTGTCGCTTAGGAAATTTATTTTAATAAATTAGTGTTTCACTTATAAAAAAATAAAATAAAAAATAAAAAATTATGTTGTGTAAGGCACCAAGTTTGTGGTATTTTTGATGGCAGTCTGAGCAAACTAATAAAAGAAAAAAATTTTTTTCAATTGGGGAAACTGTAGGATTTGGTCTGCATAAAAGTTAATGGTTGTATTAAAGCGGACTATTTCAGTGCACGTCCCCAATCAAACTGCTTCAAATGCCACTAGTTCATGGCAGATCTGAGAGAGCTGAGCTTGCATGTAGCATCTCGTTACCCTGTTCAATCTTTAGTGAGAACTCAGTGACAGCATTAACAGCAATGATTTACTAGGTACCAGGCTGTGGGGAGCAGGGCCTGTCTCCCGCAACATGGCAAAATAAGTACTGAGACTACCGAGACTAGACTAGACCACTGAGACTATTAAGACTAACTATGCATCTGATCTCCCATCATATGGGGCTGAGAGAGAGTAAAATCTTACACAGCTGCTTCGTTAATTAGCTGATTCCTGACCCAACCACTGTTTGGAAGAAAGCGGCGTGCTCAGCACGTGGGCAGCAGAGCACGGATTGGTGGGAGAGGACTATAAAAGAGAGAGAGAGACAACATGCGCCGGCCCCCTGAGAGAGTCGGGCGGAGAGCTCACGGTGCCGCTCCTCAGCGAAAGCAGGGGAGCGGCGGGGGTGCCGCTCCTCGCGGAGGCGGGGGAGCAGCAGCAAATCCAGGAAAGACCGGGGAAAGAAAACAGCGTCCGGTCAGGTGCCGTTCCTCCACGAGTTGGGGAGTGACACCAGGCAATGCTCTAAGTGCTTCGCATATATTAACCAATCTTCACAACAATCCACTGAGATGGGCACTAGTATTTGCACTGTAAAAATTATGAACCTGAGGCAGTTATGGGAGCAGTGATTAAGACAACCACAGGGACATGCCTATTCAAGTCTCAGCTCCACTCTCAATTCCTTCTTCCTGCTAATGTACACCCTGGGAGGCAGGAGGCTTCATTAGTTGGTCACTGCCACCCACATGGAAGACCAGAATTAAAATTAAGTTCCTGACTCCTCACTTTGACCCAGCCCAGCCCTGCTGTTTTAAGCATTTGATGGGAGTGACCAGAGGATGGGCACACTCTTGTGTGTCTATTGTGCGTGTCAACCTGTCTTTGCCTTTTTTTTTCTTTTTTTTTTTCTTTTTTCTTTTTTTTTGGACAGGCAGAGTGGATAGTGAGAGAGAGAGACAGAGAGAAAGGTCTTCCTTTTGCCGTTGGCTCACCCTCCAATGGCCGCCGCGGCCGGCGCGCTGCGGCCGGCACACCGCGCTGATCCGATGGCAGGAGCCAGGAGCCAGGTGCTCTTCCTGGTCTCCCATGGGGTGCAGGGCCCAAGCACCTGGGCCATCCTCCACTGCACTCCCTGGACACAGCAGAGGGCTGGCCTGGAAGAGGGGCAACCGGGACAGAATCCGGCGCCCTGACTGGGACTAGAACCCGGTGTGCCGGCGCCGCTAGGCGGAGGATTAGCCTAGTGAGCCGCGGCGCCGGCCAGTCTTTGCCTTTCAAATAAATATTTTTTAACAAAATATTTACCTGAGACCCAAAAACATTTCATATATTGTCAAGCTAATAAAACTGGTAGAGCCAGCATGTGCATCTCAGCAAGAAAGCAAATAGGAGGAATTGGATTAAGATGGTGGAGCAGGAGAGAGCTTGCTGCTCAAGTCTAGAAGATAGTTTTAAAGAAGTGGAAAGAGTGCAGTCTCAGGGAAGAGTTAGGGAGAAAACAGCAGAGGAAACTAACAAATTGGTTAGTGGAACACAGCGGACCTACATGTAGGACAAAGACGCACACAACTTAAGACCCCAGCAGCAGAGAGGCCCCACACAAGTGTTGGAGTGAGAAGTGAGACCAGACCGCAGCAGTCCAAGCCACTGGCAAAAAAGCAGCAGGAAGAGCCTACAGGTTATCTGGTTTGGAGCTCTGTGGGGGATAGTGTACTTGCCAAACTAGACGAGAAAATAGAGGGGAAACAAATTTTCTCTCTTCCAATCATCCTGCAAAGGCATCCTGTAACAAGCTGACAGAGAACAGGCACCATTTTGGACACACATAACAGCTGCGCCAACTTGTCTCTGCACCCAGCAACCAGCCAGGTGGAAAATCACAAATCCAGGAAGGACAGACAGGGGGCTGGGTGCTCGTGACTGTGGGAGGCTTGTGTGCTGGGAATGCGATAACATTGAGGCTGTGTGGGAGGACTCAGGGTGTGGCTGGGACTTTGAGCAGTCACTGGGAGGCTCCACATGATCAGGGCTCCCTGGATCCCTGGCAAGGGATGTTGCTGGAGAATCTGAGCTTACACTGAGGACAGCACAGATCCTTTGTGTGGTCCCTGTGGCAGAGCAGATGGATAATATACCCACTGGGGCTGGCTCGCAGGCACTGGTCTCCTTTGAGGAGAGGAGCTCAGCTGAGTCTATGCCAACAGACAAGAACAAACCTCCTCTCTAATTTAAAAAAAAAAAAGAGAGAGAGATTTACCATACCAAACCTGGGTGTGTCACCTCAGACACAGCCTTCACCCTGGAATCCTGAACAGAGCTCCCTGGCCACACCCACCACATGCCTCTATGTATTCACTGAAAGCAGACACTCCACTAATCCACTCAGACATGGTCCAAAGATAAAAGCCACCACAAAGGAAAAAAAAAAAAAAAGAAACCAATGAGTATCTCCACAAATGCTGAACTCACTCACCAATTCAAGAAGAATAAGGAAGACAACATGACATTCCCAAAAGAACACAACACTTCAATATTACACTCTGAAGATTGTGGGGAGCAACTGGGAGCAACTCGGACTAGACTAAGTTACTCGAATTAAGACTTATTCTATGCATCTGCTCTCCCACAATATGGCGCTGAGAAGGGAGAAACAGCTTCTACACAGCTACCTCCAGTTCAACCAATAAGCTGCAGGACCTGCTCCTGATTGGAGGAGAGCAGCGTACTCGGCGTGTGGGTAGCAGAGTTGGGATTGGTGGAAGAGGACTATAAAGGAGGAGAGAGACAACATGCACCAGGAACATCTAAGGGGAACATCTATCTGAAGGAACACCTGAGCAGCCCCCGAGAGAGCCGGCCGGCGGTGTGCCGCTCCCCTGCGGAAGTGGGGAAAGTGGCTAGGGGGAACCGCCCTTCCACGGAGGTGGAAGGGACAGTAGCCAACCCGGGAAGAACCAGCAGCAAACCCGGGGAGGGCCGAGCAGACAAAAGAACAGCGCAGGGTCCTGTGTCGTTCCTCCATGAAGACGGGGAGCGACAAAGATGAGATTGAAGAAATGCCAGAAATGGAATTCAAAATATTGATCATAGGATTACTTAGAAGTAATCAAAAGCAATTGCAAAAGGGGTCCGGTGCCTTGGCTCACTTGGTAATCCTCTGCCTACGGCACTGGCATCCCACATGGGTGCTGGGTTCTAGTCTCTCTTCCAGTGCAGCTCTCTGCTGTGGCCCAGGAAGGCAGTGGAGGATGGCCCAAGTGCTTGAGCGCCTGCACCTGCGTGGGAGACCAGGAAAAGCACCTGGCTCCTGGCTTCAGATTGGCGCAGCATGCCAGCAGTAGCAGCCATTTGGGGGGTGAACCAACAGAAGGAAGACCTTTCTCTGTCTTTTTCTCTAACTCTGCCTAATAATAAAAAAAGCAAATGCACAAAAAAAATCCATACATGACATGAAATAAAATTTTTCCCAACAAATTGAGATCTTAAAGATAAATCAAAATCTTGGAAATGAAGAATTCAATAGATTTAAAAAATACAGTGGAAAGCCTTAACAACAGAATCGGTTAAGAGAAGAAAGAGTATCTAACTTTGAAGACAAAGCACAGGAAATTTGTACATTCAAACCAAACACAAGAATAAGAAATTAGAAAACTAAAAACACACTATTGGGAATCTACAGGATACTATCAAATGACCCAACGTACAGGTTCTAGGAGTTCCTAAAGGCATGGAAAAAGAGAAAGGATTAGAAGGCCTATTTAGGGAACTAACAGAAAATTTCCCCAATTTGGAGAAAGAAAGGTACATCCAAGTACAGAAAGCACATAGAACTCCTAATAGACATGACCAGAAAAGACCTTTACCATGAAACATTCTAATCAAACTCTCCACAGTAAAACAAAGAAGAGATTCTAAAATGTGCATGAGAAATGTCAGATTACTTTCAGAAGATCTCCAATAAGACTCACAGCAGATTCTCATCAGAAACCCTATAAGCTAGAAGAGAATGCCGAGATATACTCCAAGTCTTAAGAGAAAAGAAATGTCAACCAAGAATACTATACCCTAAGAAGCTCTCATTTATCGATGAGGGTGAAATAAAGACCTTCCACAACAAACAGAAGTTGAAAGAATTTGTCACCACCCATCTAGCCTTACAAAAGATGCTTAAGGATATACTGCACACAGAAACAAGGTCATCACTACAAAAGAAGGTAAAGGAAGGAAATCTCCCATTAAAAGAACAAAGGAAATCCAAAGTAAAATATAGGAGTATTTATGGAAAAGTGGCAGGGCAAAGTCATTACTTAGCCACCTTGAATGTAAATGAATCAACTTCAGTTAAAAGAAACAGACTGGCTGAATGGATTAAAGAACAAAACCCATCTATTTGCTGCCTACAAGAAACACATCTCAACAACAAAGATGCACTTAGAATGAAAATGAAAGGATGGAGAAAAGATATTCCATGCCAACAGAAACCAAAAAAGAGTTGGTGTAGCTATCCAAATATCAGACAAAATAGACTTTAACACAAAAATTGTTAAAAAGAGACAAAGAAAGGCACCATGTAATGATTAAGGGATCAATTCAACAGGAAGATGTAACTATTATAAATGTGTATATGCACCTAATTAGAGGGCACCTGGCTATTTAAAAGAAATGTTAAGGGATTTAAAGGGAGATATAGACTACAATACAATAGTAACAGGGGGCTTCGATAACCCACTTTCAGCAATGGACAGATCAACCAGACAGAAAATCAGCAAGGAAACAGCAGAGTTAATTAACACTATTGACCAAATGGACCTAACAGATATCTACGGAACTTTTCATCCTACAGTTGCAGATTAAACATTCTTCTCCCCTGTGCATGGAACCTTCTCTAGGACTGACCACATGCTAGCCCATAAAACAAATCTCAGCAAATTAAAAAATAAAAAACATAGCATGTATCTTCACAGACCACAATGGAGTGAAGCTGGAAATCAGCAACTCGGGAAACTCTATAACATATGCAAACACATGGAGACTGAACAACATACTCCTGCATGACCAGTAGGTCATAGAAGAAATCAAAAGAGAAATCAAAAAATTTTCTGGATACAGACAACAACACAACATATCAACACCTATGGGATACAGCAAAAAGCAGTGTTACGAGGAAAGTTGAAAGCAGTTGGTGCCTAAATCAAGAAATTGCAAAGGCACCAAATAAATGAGCTATCAATGCATCTCATGGATCTAGAAAAACAACAGCAAACCAAAAACTAGTAGAAGGAAAACAACAAAATTGATTAAAAAAATACAAAGGATCAGCAAAATGAAGAGCTTTTTTTTGAAAAAATAAACAAAATTGACACATAATTGGCCCAACTAACCAAAAAAGGAGAGAGAATACCCAAATCAATAAAATCAGAGATGAAAAAGGAAATGTAACAACAGACACCACAGAAATAAAAAGAAACATCAAAAATTACTTCAAAGAGCTGTATGCCAACAAACTAGGAAACCTAGAAGAAATGGATAGATTCCTGAACACATAAATTGAGCCATGAAAACACAGAAAACCTAAACAGACCTATTACCAAGACAGAAACTGAATCAGTAATAAAGACACTCCCAAAAAAGAAAAGCCCAGGACCAGATGGATTCACTGCTGAATTCTACCAGACATTTAAAGAAGAACTAACTCCAATTCTTCAAGTTATTCAAAATAATTGAAAGGAAAGGAATCCTCCCAAATTCTTTCTATGAAGCCAGCATCACATTAATTCATAAACCTGGAAAAGAAACAACAGATAAAGAGAACTACAGACTAATAGATGCAAAAATCTTCAACAAGATTCTGGCCAATGGAATCCAACAACACATCAAATATCATTCACCCGGACCAAGTGGGATTTATCCCTGGTATACAGGATGGTATCAATCAATGTGATACATCACATTAAAGCAAACTGAAGAACAAAAATCATATGATTATCTCAATAGATACAGAGAAAACATTTGATAAAACACAACACCCTGTCATGATGAAAACTATAAGCAAACCGAGTATAGAAGGAACATTCCTCAACACAAAGCAATTTATGATAAACCCACAGCGAATGTCCTAATGAATGGAGGAAAGTTAGAAGCATTCCCACTGAGTTCTGGTACCAAAGATTTCCACTCTTGCCACTGTTTTCAGTATAGTTCTCAAAGTTTTAGCCAGAACCATTAGGCAAGAAAAAGAAATCAAAGGGATACAAATTGGGAAGGAGGAATCAAAATATCCCTACTTGCAGATGACATGGCTCTATATATACAGTTTTCAAAAGTCTCCACCAAGAGACTTTTGGAACTCATGGAAGAGTTTGGTAAAATAGGATATAAAAATCAACACACAAAAATCAACAGCTTTTCTATACACAGACAATGCCACGGCTGAGAAAGAACTTCTAAGATCAATCCCATTCACAATAGCTACAAAAAAATCAAATACCTTGGAATAAATTTAACCAAGGATGTCAAAGATCTCTACAATGAGAATTACAAAACCTTGAAGAAATAGGAGGAGATACAAAAAATGAAAATCTTCCATGTTCATGAATTGGAAGAATCAATATCATCAAAATGCCCATTCATCTGAAAGCAATTACAGATTCAATGTTATACCAACCAAAATACCAAAGACATTCTTCTCAGATCTAGAAAAAATGAATCTGAAATTCACACAGAAACACAGGAGACCTCAAATAGTTAAAGCAATCTTATACAACAAAAACAAAGTCAGAGGCATCACAATACCAAATTTGAAGACGTACCACAAGGCAGTTATAGTCAAAATAGCCTGATACTGGTACAGAAACAGATGAGTAGACCAATGGAACAGAACAGAAATTCCAAAAATCAATCCAAGCATCTACAACCAACTTATATGTGACCAAGAAGCTAAAACCAATCCCTGGAGCAAGGTCACTCTCTTCAACAAATGGTTCTGGGAAAACTGAATTTCCACATGCAGAAGTATGAAGCAGGACCCCTACCTTACACCTTAAAAAATCCATTCAAAACAAATTAAAGACCTAAATCTACAACATGATACCATCAAATTATTAGAGAACATTAGGGAAACCCTGCAAGACATTGGCACAGGAAAATAATTCTTGGAAAAGACCCCACAAGCACAGGCAGCCAAAGCCAAAATTAACAAATGGGATTACTTCAAATTGAGAAGTTTCTGTAGTGCAAAAAAACACTCAAGAATGTGAAGAGGTAACCAACAGAATGGGAGAAATTATTTGCAAGCCATGCAACTGATAACAGATTAATAACCAGAATATATAAAGAGATCAAGAAACTCCACAACAACAAGACAACCCAGTAAAGAAATGGGCAAAGGACTTAGACATGTTTCAAAAGAGGAAATCCAAATGGCCAACAGACACATGAAAAAAATGTTCAGGATCACTAGCTGTCAGGGAAATGCAAATCAAAACCACAAAGAGGTTTCACCTCACCCCAGTTAGAATGGCTTTCATACAGAAATCAACAAATGGCTGGTAAGGATGTGGGGGAAAAGGTACTCTAATCCACTGCAGGTGGGAATGCTAACCGGTAAAGCCACTATGGAAATCAGTTTGGAGATACCTCAGAAATCTGAATATAGACCCACCATATCCCCCAGCCATCCCACTCTTGGGTATTTACCCAAAGGAAATGAAATCAGCAAATAAAAGTTATCTGTACCCCCATATTTATTGCTGCTCAATTCACAATAGCTAAGACATGGAATCAACCTAAATTCCATCAACCAAAGACTGGATAAAGAAATATGGGATAGGTAATCTATGGAATACTACACAGTAGTTAAAAAAAGAAATCTGGTTATTTGCAACAAAATGAGTGAATCTTGAAAACATCATACTTAGTGAAATAAGCCAGTCCCAAAGGGACAAATATCATATCGTCTCCCTGATCTGTGACAACTAACTGAGCACCTAAAAGGAAACCTGTAGAAGTGAAACTGACACTGTGAGAAACAATGACTTGATCAGCCCTTGTCCTGACTGTCGAGGAATAGCTTACTATTTTATTCTTTATTATTTTCTTTTTCTACTTATTACCATTGGTTGAACTATTTAATGAACACACAATTCTTTTTAGGTGTTTAAATTTAACTGAAAATTGATACCTGTTAAAAATAAGAGTAGGAATAGAGAGAGGAGATGTACATTTCGGCACATTCTCACTCGGACTTACCCCTAATGGTAGAACTAGAAACGTGCCATGGGATTCCAAATCCCATTAAGCTGGCATGTACCAATGCCATCTTACTAAAGTGATCAGTTTAAGTTAATAATTGATCATATAGATAGGATTAAGTGTCAAAAGGATCACATAAATAAGACCAGTGTCTACTAATAATAATTGATAGAATTAAAAAGGAGAGAATGACCCAACATGGGAAGTGGGATACACAGCAGACTCATAGAATGGCAAAAGCCCTAAACAGCACTCTGGCTTCAGAATTAGCCCTGAAGGCATTCGGATCTGGTTAAAAAGTCCCACGAGAGTTTCTCAGGCATGGAAAGTCAAGACACTGTGGCAAAAAATGGCCTAAATGAAATATCTCTGCAAGTGAGATCCCAGTGGAAAGATCGGGCCATCAAGGAAGGAGGTACCTTTCTCTGAAGGGAGGAGAGAACTTCAACTTTGATTATGGCCTTGTCTAAATAAGGTCAGAGTTTGTGAACTCAAGAGGCTTCCATAGCCTTGGGTGATTACTGACATCATTAATAAATGTGTCAGTTCTTAAATCAATAACAGGAGTCACTATACACTTACTCCCCATGTAGGATCTCTGTCCTTAATGTGTTGTACCATGCTAATTAACGGTAAAACTAGTATTCAAACAGTACTTTATACTTTGTGTGTCTATATGGGTGCCATCTGTTGAAATCTTTACTTAGTATAAACTAAGTTGATCTTCTGTATATAAAGATAATTGAAAATGAATCTTAATGAAGAATGGGGTGGGAGAGGGAGTAGGAGATGGGATGGTTTGTGGGAGGGAGGCTGGTTAGAGGGGGTAAAAACCGCTATCATCCAAAAGTTGTACTTTTGAAATTTATATTAAATAAGTTTTCTCAACAAAAAATAAACACTCAAAGTGGATCAAGGACCTAAATCTACCACCTGATACCATCGAATTACCAGAGGAAAATATTGTGGAATGCTGTAAGACATTGGCATAGGCAAAGACTTCTTAGGAAAGACCTCAGAAGCACAGGCGACCAAAGAAAATATGGACAAATGGGATTGCATTAAGCTAAGAAACTCCTGCACTGCAAAGGAAACACTTAAAGTAAAGAGACAACTGACAGAATGGGAGATAATATTTGCAAACTATGCAACTGATAAAGGATTAATATCCACAATCTATAAAGAGCTCAAGAACTCAACAAAACAAAAAAACCCAGTTAAGAAACAAAGAACTTGAATAGACATTCCTCGAAAGATGAAATGCAAATAGCCAGCAGGAACTTGAATAAATGCTCAGGAGCACTAGCCATAGGGAAATGCAAATCAAAACTACAATGAAGTTTCATTTCACCCCTATTAGAATGGCTCTCAAGAGGACCAGCACTGTGGCTTAGCAGGTAAAGCCACTGCCTGCAGTGCTGGCATCCCATATGAGCACCAGTTCAAGTCCTGGCTGCTCTACTTTCGATCTCTCTGCTATGACCTGGGGAAGCAGAAGATGGCCCAATTCTTTGGGTCCCTGCATGCACGTGGGAGACCTGGAAGAAGCTGCAGGCTCCTGGATTCGGATCAACCCAGCCCTGGCCATTGTAGCCATTTGGAAAATGAACAAGCAGATGGAAGGACCCCCCTCCTACCCACTCCCCAACTGTTCCCCTCTCTCCCCCTCTCTCTCCCAGCCTCTGTAACTCTGCCTTTCAAATAAATAATAAAACTTAAAGAAAAAGAATGGTTCTCATACAAAAAAATCAAAAAAACAATAAATGCCAGTGAAGATGTGGAGGAAAGGTACCCCAATTCATTGTCGGTGAGAATGTAAACTAGTACAGCCATTGTGGAAGACAGTATGGAGATTCCTCAGAAAGCTGAAAATAGATCTACCATATGACTCAGATATCCCACTCCTGGGAATTTACCCAGATGAACTGAAATTAGCATATGGAAGAATTATCTGTACCCCCATGTTTATTGCAGCTCAATTACAATAGCTAAGATATGGAATCAACCCAGATGCCCATCAACCTATGACTGGATAAAGAAAATGTGGTATATATATACACTATGGAATATCACTCCCCCATAAAGAATGAAATCCTGTCTTTCATAACAAAATGGACATAACTGGAAACAGTTATACTTAGTGAAATAAGCCAGTCTCAAAAAGACAAACACCATATGTGTTCTCTGATCTGTGATAACAGAGCACAAAAAAAATGTAGAATCTATTAGCTAAATGGACTGTTGAACAGTGTTTTTACTTTTTATTGAATTCTTTACTTAGTGGAGGGTTAATCTTATGATGACAAAATAAACTGAAAGTATGTCATTGTAAAAAATTTTTAAATGGGAGGAGGAGGGAGAGTGGCAGTGTGGGCAAGAGGTAGGGTAGAGTGGGAAGTTTCACTATGTTCCTAAATTTGTATATATGAAATACACGAAATTTATTCACCTTATATAAGTAAAAAAAATATTTAAAATTAAAAAGAAGTATAAACCTCTAAAAATGATGGAGTAACAGGAACCAGATTTAGCTTCCTACCTGCAAAAACAACATCTGCCGCCAGACAGATCAATGGTCCTCAAGGCACTGTCTATCAGGGGAGGAAGGGCAGTGATTTCTGAGAGGTGGGAAATCAAAGAGGCGAGCCCTGCCATCAGCCCAGCTTACAGACTGGATAGAACTTGCAGGCTAAGGTGCAAGGGGAGGGAATGAGTGTAGAACCCAATCACGAGACCTACTAGAGCAGAGCTTAGGGAGAACTATAAATCTCTAACCGCCTGTAAGAGAAAAGAAGAAAGGTCTCAAATGAGTGACCTCAGTGTCCACCTTAAATTAGAAGAACAAATTCAACTACAACCAGCTGAAATTAGATAATAAGATCAGAGTTGGAATAACAAAACGTGAAATGGAATAACAATAGAAAAAATGGATGAAACCAAAACATGGTCCTTTGAGAAGCTCAGTAAAATTTATCTAGACAGGCTGATTAGAAAAAAAAAAAAAAACGGGAGAATCAAATGATCAGTATCAGGAGTGAGAGAAGGAACATTACCACAGCGTCTACTCACATTTAAGAGATTATAAGGGAATATTATGAACCACTTTATGTCAAAAATTCAAATCTTAGATGAAATAAACTTACTCCTTAAGGATACAACTTATAAAGCTCATTCAACAAAAAATAGATATGGGCTAGAGTAGCACTGCAGGTTAAGCTGTGGCCTGAGATGCCAGCATCCCATAGCAGAGCACTAGTTCAAGTCCCAGGTGCTCTGCTTTCAGTACAGCACCCTGCTATTGCTTCTGGGAGAGCAGTGGAAGATGGCCCTAGTAGTTGGTTCCCTGCAACCAACATGGGAGACACGGATGGAGTTCCAGGCTTCAGGCTGCTGGCTTCTGCCCGACCCAGCCCCTGCAATTATAGCCATTTGGGATATGAATCAGCAGAAGATCTCACTCTTGTTCTCACCCTCTCATTCTTTCAGATAAATAAATCTTTTTAAAAATAGATAATCGAAGTAGCTGTCAACTACTAAAGAAAATGAATTTGAGTTCCTAATACCCTTTAAACCCACGTCCTCACCAATACATTCTACCAATGTGATGAGAAAAAAATCAGTTATAACTTCCATAAAATTGAAGAGAAAGAAATACTTTCTATCTCATTCTATGAGTCCACTGTTATCCTGATACAAAAACCAGAGTGGGACACTGGAAAAAAATATAGAATAATCATGAAATGACATACAAAAATTCTTTTAAGTAGTTAGTACATAAAATCCAATAATATATTAAAAGTATAATACATTATGATCAAGTGGAAATTATCCCAGAACACAAGGTTGGTTTAATATGCAAAAGCAATCACTATAATTCACCATAGTAATGAACCAAAAAATAAAAGCCATATGATCATCCCAATAGAGGTAGGAAAAAATTTTTACAAAATCTAACATTCATTCCTGGTCTTAAAAAAAGATTTCAGCATACTAGGAACAAAAGGGACCTTTCTCAACCTGCTAAAGGGCATATCCAAAAGCCCTACTGCTATAATAGCATACTTGATCATGAAACTGAAAAACTTCAGAAGGTTTCTTTCCACTCCATCATTTCTATTCAATATTGTACAGAAGATTCTGGCCAGTTCAAAAGTTAACAAAAGGAATGGAAGCTACCTACATTAGAAAGGAAATAGTGAAACGGTCTTTATTCACATGGCATGATTTTTCAAGGCAGAGCAATCTAAAAAAAATTTTTTTAAAGGGAGAGAATGAGTGGGTTTAACAAGGTTAGAGGATATAACCAGTATTCAAATTCTGTTCTATTTCTAAATACTAGTAGTGTATAACTGGAAATTGAAGTAAAAGTGTCATTAAAAATAGCATCATACAATAAATCTGACAAAAATGTGCACAATAAATACACTGACACTAGAAACATTGCTGAAAACATTAACACCAAAGTGGAAATATACACAGTTTTATGGATCAAAAAACTAATAGTGCTGGGACCAGTGCCATGGCATAGTAGGCTAAGCCTCTACCTGTGACACCAGCATCCCATATGGGCACTGGTTTATGTCCTGGCTGCCCCACTTCTGATCCAGCTCTCTACTATGGCCTGGGAAAGCAGTGGAAGATGGTCCAAGTGCTTGAGCCCCTGCATCCATGTGGGAGACCCAGAAGAAGCTCCTGGCTCCTGATTTCGGATTGGCCCAGCTCAAGCAACCATTTGGGGAGTGAACCAGCAAATGGAGGACCTTTCTCTCTTTCTCTACTACTCTGTGTAACTCTACCTTTCAAATAAATAAATAAAAATTTTAAAAAAATTAAAAACGAATAGTGCTAAGACAAACTTTGCCAAAAATGATCTAAGATTCATCAAAACTCCAACTTACCTTTTGTAGACATGGATAGATTGATTCTAAATTCCAAATGAACTACACATGACCTAAACTAACACCACCAACAGAACACACATAAAAGCTTTTTTACAAAGAACAAAGAAAGGATATCAGATTGCAAGGTTATAGTAATTAAGACAGTGTAGTCTTTTTGTAAAAATAGGCAAATGGATCAATGGAATAAGGCTTTAAATCCATGCTGAGGTTCTGAGTATAGCTGGCCATAAAGCTGATCTGCCTGAGTTCTTCAATAGGGTCTTTAAGTTCCCCCTCAGAAACTAATCTTAAAGGCTGTGGTATAAGACTATGGGAAGGGAACCAGTAAAAGAGACAGGAACCCATAGCTAGCCCATGTCAAAGCATCAGGCAGTCTGTGTGACCGCTCTGCCTCCTGCCTCTATGATCATCCTGCTCCCACATGGGGCAGCCCACGAGCACGACACACTGTGGATAGCTCACCCAGGAACCCCTCACCGCCCCCCAGGGCTTCTCCAGACCTGTGGACTCATCTGTCGATGGCCTTCAGAGTCCCACACGCATCAGCCCAGCTCACCCGCAAGCCCCAAACCACCACGGTGCTCTCACACCCCCTGCCTCCACATAGCAGAACCATGTCTGCCCAGCTGGACCAGCAGGACCCCGGCTCTGCCCACCCTACCTCAACTGTTCCCCGCTTCCAGGCACATCCTGCAGATTCCCATGCCTTATCACCACCCAGAAATCCTCCCCGGCCCCTCTCCCTGTGGTCCACGTCAATCACACCCACCCAGACATGCTGTCCCATGAGCCTAAGTAACTTCAGATCCTAGAGCATGTCCACCTCCTGATTCAACAAAGCCAATCAATGAATAACAGAATTAATGCACCACTGCAAGGCACCCAGCTCTTCCAAATGAACCCTTCCCACTTTCTCCCCTCCACGGTACCTACTGCTGTCTGTCTTTTAAAAAAAAATTATGTATTTACTTGTAAGTAAGGGTTACACAGAGAAAGGAGGAGAGGCAGAGAGAGAGGTCTTCCATCCCTTGGTTCACTCCTGAATTGGCCACAACAGCCAGAGCTGTGCCGATCTGAAGCCAGGAGCTTCTTCCAGGTGTCCCACGTGGGTGCAGGGGCCCAAGGACTTGGGCCATCTTCCACTGCTTTTCCAGGCCACAGCAGAGAACTGGATGGAAAGTGGAGCAGCTGGGACTCGAACTGGCACCCATATGGGATGGCAGCACTGCAAGTGGCGGCTTTACCCGCTATGCCACAGCACCGTCCCCACCTACTGCCTTCTAACATACTGGAACTCTTTCCATTTTTCCTTACTTCTTGTCCTCAACACCCTCAAATCTAAGCTCCACAAACCAAAGTGATTTTTGTCAGTTTACACATATACCCCAGACACACAGACTAGTGCCTGGCACCTAGTGGGCACTTACTATGATGCCTGACAAGACTACACTGATCATGCATATTCATGAGACACATGGCATGTTCTCAGCAGTGATTCTCCCAGAGTCTCTGGCAGTCCCCCCACCCCGGTGTGCCACTCTCTGCCCGCTGGCTACACACTTCTGTTGTCTGCCTGGCCAACAGCTTACTTTAGGGCAGCTGCTGCTACAGCACAGCAAGCTACCAAAGGAAATGCTTCCCCTCTCAACATCTGGCAAGCATACTTGCTGTTCCAACCCTCATGTGCCAGGAAAAGCACCTTTTGAATATTTTTACAATCAAATAGTAAAGTGACTAGAAAATGCTGTTTGCAAAATGCAATTTAATGAGGAATTGGAAAATTCAAATGTCTGTCAAAATTTAACCATTAAAACCCTCAGTTTCAGAAAAGATTAAAATTTGGCTTTTAAGTCTGTGGTAGGAAAAGCATCTTTAGTTTTTTTATAAAGAATCAGAAGTTACTTGTCACCAGAAAAATTGTAGGTTTTTAAAGATTTATTTTAGCTATTTCAAAGAGGTATAGAGAGAGGTAGAGACAGAGAGAGAGGTCTTCCGTCCATTGGTTCACTCCCCAGATGGCTGCAATGGATGGAGCTGCGCCGATCTGAAGCCAGGAGCCAGGAGCTTCTTCTGGATCTCCCACATGGGTGCAGGGCCCAAGGACTTGGGCCATCTTCTACTGCTTTCCCAGGCCATAGCAGAGAGCTGGATTGGAAGAGGAGCAGCCAGGACTCAAACTGGCGCCCATATGGGATTCTAGAATTTCAGGCCAGGGCTTTAACCTGCTGTGCCACAGCGCCAGCCCCAAATTGTGGGTTTTAATTCATATGGTGTCCAACAGGCCACGACAATGATTTACTTGAGATGTTCCACACGGGGAGAGAGGAACCAGGTCCCGGAAAGCACTTGCCATAGGGCAGAAGCTTTAGATGCTGCATTCTAATTCTCATGACCCGGGGACATAGATTTGATGGGACCCATTTCACAACTGAACAAACTTCAAACCACAACAGTCCAAGTCACTGCTATAATATTTTAATCATTAACAAAGAGATCTGATTTTTTTTTTTTTGACAGGCAGAGTGGACAGTGAGAGACAGAGAGAAAAGTCTTCCTTTTGCCGTTGGTTCACCCTCCAATGGCCGTGGCGGCCGGCGCACCGCGCTGATCTGATGGCAGGAGCCAGGTACTTATCCTGGTCTCCCATGGGGTGCAGGGCCCAAGGATTTGGGCCATCCTCCACTGCACTCCCTGGCCACAGCAGAGAGCTGGCCTGGAAGAGGGGCAACCGGGACAGAATCTGGCACCCCGACCAGGACTAGAACCCGGTGTGCTGGCAAGGTGGAGGATTAGCCTAGTGAGCCGTGGCGCCGGCAAGATCTGATATTAATATGGCCAAAGGATAAGGTTTGACTAAGCTAAATGGTGAATATAGAAATGTTCCACGATGTACTTCTGTGAGCTTGAAGCATTTAATGATCAATCAAAAATGATGGCAATAATTTGCCCATATTACAGGGCTAATTAGAGGCACAACTGCAATTCAAATTCACATGTTTGGTTCAAAAATCCCTGTTTTTCCCATAATATTGTGCTGCCTCCCCAAAATCGAACTCTTCCATGTGCTTCACTTAGCATATACCCAAGTTAAAAGTCCTGGTGAGGGGCCGGCACTGTGATGTAGCGGGTAAAGCCACTGCCTGCAGTGCTGGCATATGGCCACCGGTGTCCCTCCCCCTCTTCACGGAGGAACGACACTAGACCCTGCCTAGGTTTCCTATCCGAGTCACGGCACCATTATGTCGCTCCCCCTCTTCATGGAGGAACGACACAGGACCCTGCGCTGTTCTTTCGTCTGCTCGGCCCTCCCCGGGTTTGCTGCTGGTTCTTCCCCGGTTGGCCGCCGTCCTTCCACCTCCGTGGAAGGGCAGTTCCCCCTGCCACTTTCCCCACTTCCGCGGGGGAGTGGCACACCGCCGGCCGGCTCTCTCGGGGGCTGCTCGGATGTTCCTCTTAGATGTTCCTTCAGATAGATGTTCCTGGTGCATGTTGTCTCTCTCCTCCTTTATAGTCCTCTTCCACCAATCCCAACTCTGCTACCCACACGCCGAGTATGCTGCTCTCCTCCAATCAGGAGCATGATCAGCTCCTGCAGGTTACTGGTCGAACTGGAGGCAGCTGTGTAAAAGTTGTTTACTCCTCTCCCAGTGCCATATTGTGGGAGAGCAGATGCATAGAATAAGTCTTAATTCCAGTAACTTAGTCTAGTCCAAGTTGCTCCCCACACACCGGTTCTAGTCCTGGCTGCTTCATTTCCCATCCAGCTCTCTGCTATGGCCTGGGAAAGCAGTAGAAGATGGCACAAGTCCTTCGGGCCCCTGTACCCGTGTGGGAGACCAGAGAGAAGCTCCTGGCTCCTGATCAGTGCAGCTCCAGCCATTGCAGCCAACTGGGGAGTGAACCAGTGGGTGGAAGCTCCCGCTCGCTCCTGCTCGCTCGCTCTCTGCGTAACTGACTTTCAAATAAATCTTTAAAAGAAAAAAAAAAGTCCTGGTGAGGCAGGTCTAATTCATCCTTAACTAGAATTGATATTTACAGTACTTGCAGCGCAAATTTGACAAGTATTTTGGATTCATATACTCCCTCTTTTCCAAAGTCTTCACAATGCAATAGACCAAGAGACTTAGAATACTATCCCCTATCCCAAAACATCTTCTTAGGACGTAGCCTATAAGCTTGGAGCTCATTTCTCTTTCTTATAATCCCAGATAGACTTAAAACCGGGAACATTAAATTCAGGAACTATTACAAAGAAACAGCAAGTACACTGGAGACAGTAGCTGGGTAGGAGCTGAGTGTGAGCGAGTTCTCCATGAGATGGGGGAGAATTGGTAACTACTGGTAACTCAAAAAAATAACGAGACTGCAGATGATTGGGGGTGTGGAGAAGAGAGCATAAAATGGACGTTGACCCCATGGGAGACCAGGAAAAAGCACCTGGCTCCTGGCTCCTGCCATCGGATCAGCGCGGTGCGCCGGCCGCAGCGCGCCGGCCGCGACGGCCATTGGAAGGTGAACCAACGGCAAAGGAAGACCTTTCTCTCTGTCTCTCTCTCTCACTGTCCACTCTGCCTGTCAAAAAAAAAATTAAAAAAAAAGTAAATAAATAAAAAAATAAAAAATAAAAAAATGGACGTTGAGGTAAAACCTGGTCTGGAGATGGTGACAGACAAGGCTTAGAGGGGTGTAGAACACGACAAAAGAATCAGAGGAGACAGAGTGCGGTGAGATGAACAACAGAGAAGGCAGACGCGGCCTTCCAGTTATTCCATAAACCGGTTCCACGTCCTGCCCTGTGGGCTTTCCCTGCCGTTCCTGACACGAACGCCATCCGCAGCTCCGAGTGATCCATTCTGCACCAGCAGGACAATAAACCCAAAGCATCCGTGCGCAAACAGACGCCTCACCATGAAGATTAAGCTCCGAGGAACGCAAATTGAATCCCTACAGGACACAATGCTCGGACACGAGGCGCACGGCACCGAAACGTGAGGCTGTTCCAGAACCGTCTCCGGTGCTGCAGACCGCAGGCTGCTGTTGCAGGTGGCGCTGCTCCCGCCCTGGACCCGCCACGCTGTGGGCGGGAATCCACTCCATCCTCACCACTGAGCAAGCGGGGGAGCTCTCCCAGCGCACCCTAAACCCGCCCGCGCCCCTCCCAGCGAGCTAACGCCCCTTGCACCTTCTGTCAACAGCGACACTCACTGGGGGACCGGTGCGCTCTTTTTTTTTTTTTTTTTTTTTCCTCTCCTTTCCAAGAACTTTAAAAAGCACACCTGTGACAGCAAACAATGGCGGAGCCCTACTAAACCTGCAGCTGAAATCAAGTTTTCTTCCAGACTCAGTAGGTGCCTTTTTCAAAAAACAAAGCAGATATTAAAATCCTATGGAGGTGTAGAGGGATATTTAGTAAAAATTTTAATTTAATTTTTAATTTAGTAAAAATATTTTTTGTATTGTCAAATTGTACATATGTTATTCAGGCAGGGATTTACTAACTTAGTCTTTTGTAGCTACTGCTTCTGCTTCAAGAGAAGTTTCAGGTTGGTTTCAGTTAGGTTAATTAAATAAGAACTGACATTAAATTCCTAGTGAGTGCCCACTTACATCAAAGCAATACAGCCTAATCCACACAAAAATTGAATTAAAACATCAGCCAGGGGTGTGTGCCGTGGTGCAGCAGTTCAGCCGCCACTTGGGCCACCTGCATCCCACATGGGAGGTCAAGTCCCAGCCCTAATGAGTTCCTGATTCCAGCTTCCTGCTAATGCACACCTTGAGAGGCAACAGCGCATGCGTCCCTGCACCCACATGGGAGACCCAGATAGAGTTCCAGGCTCCTGGTTTTGGCCTGGCCCAGCGCAGCCCAGTTGCTGAGGGTATTTGGAAAGCAAATCAATGGATGAGTTTTCTCTCCTACTTCTTCCTCCCCTCACCTCTCACCTCATCTTTCTCCCTCTTGTCTTTCAAATAAAAACAAAGTTTTAAAAATCAGCCAGGGGCAGGCGCTGTGGTGTAGCAGGTAAATCTGTGGCCTGAAGTGCCAGCATCCCATACGGGCACTGGTTCGAGTCCCTGCTGCTCTATTTCTGATCCCACTCTCTGCTATGTCCTGGGAAAGCAGTGGAAGATGGCCAAAGTCCTTGGGCCCCTGCACCTGCTTGGGAGATCCGGAAGAAGCTCCTGGCTCAGCTCCAGCGATTGTGACCATTGAGGGGTGAACCAGCAGATGGAAGATCTCTCTCTCTCACCTCTCTTAACCCTGCCTTTCAAATAAATACATAAACCTTTTTAAAAAATCAGCCATGGCCGGCGCTGCGGCTCACTAGGCTAATCCTCTGCCTTGCGGCGCCGGCACACTGGGTTCTAGTCCCGGTCGGGGTGCCGGATTCTGTCCCGGTTGCCCCTCTTCCAGGCCAGCTCTCTGCTGTGGCCAGGGAGTGCAGTGGAGGATGGCCCAAGTGCTTGGACGGGCCCTGCACCCCATGGGAGACCAGGAGAAGTACCAGGCTCCTGCCATCGGATCAGTGTGGTGCGCCGGCCGCGGCGGCCATTGGAGGGTGAACCAACAGCAAAGGAAGACCTTTCTCTCTGTCTCTCTCTCTCACTGTCCACTCTGCCTGTCCAAAAAAAAAAAAAAAAAAAAAAAATCAGCCGTATGCTGATCCACTAAAGTAAACTTTATGGATAGGCAGTTCCTCAGGAAAAGTAACAGGAGGATAAAAACCAGTGAACACAACTCACCCACTCTGCCATTATTCAACGTCCTGCCACTAAGAACCACCAACCGGCCACCTCCCGCCACGTAATCCCTGAGCCTGGAAGGCGTCTCACCTTGCTGGCGTCTACCCTCCCGTGGCCTCCACCGTGGCGTCGCTCCCGGAGCTCCCGAGGCATCGCCCCGTCTGCACTCCAACCCCGCAGCGCAACTCCGGCCTCCCAGACTTTCCTTTGAAAATCTCGGTGGAAGCGGCTGCAACCCCGAGACTCTTGTATTCCTCACACCTGTGAAACCAGCCTCAGGTGGGCATGGATGCCACGGCCCGCCGGCAGCACGAGCCGAACCTGGGCCTGCTTGGACCCCCGCTGCAGCCCAGAGCGCTTCGCTGGCTGAGTGCAGGGAAAGGCATCCCGAGGGCGCCCTGGCGTTCAGGGTGCACCTGCAGCCTGCCTGGCCTCTGGCTGCCAGGCAGCCTGGGGCAGCTCTGCCTGCCATGCCTGGGGTCTTTCTCCCTTCGTTTTGCTGTTTCCACGTGGCCCCCTCTCATCTGGCGCTCTCTCTCTCTTTCCGGTCCCAAACAAGCTCCTTCTCCCGCCAGGCTGCACATTTTCCAAATCTCTCTGCGCTGCTCCTTCTGCTCTGGGTCCCGCTCTAAAACTAACAGCAGCCAGCGTGCCCACGCTGCAGCCTGAACGCTCCGCTGCCTTGAAATCTCCTCTGCCAAACAAACAGGTGCCCCTCCTGTAGTTCAGCCCCCCACCCCACAGTCTCCGGACAGGGACCCAACGCAGCCAGGCTCTGCCACGGGGCTCTACCACGGTGTGGCAAGGGTGACCTTAGCCCAATCCGCAGTAGACCTCGCTTCCACTGACAGCTCATCAGTGTGGCCTTTACCACACTTATTTCAGTATTGCAGTCTTCTAAATCCTGATCGGAATCGCTCATAGTGCCCACTAAGATCATTCTAAGCTTTCCCCAGCCTGCCCCCTCCAAACACTCCCAGACTTTCCCAGTAAATAGTTGCAAAGGCCCCTGCAGATCTGCAGGTGTGGTTGCAGTAATGACTCCACTTGTCTGACAGCAGCCTGTGAGGTGGCTTTTTGTTATCACAATGAAATACCTATTACAAGTTGTTTATGAAAGAGGGTTTGTTTGAGCTCACTCTTTTAAAGGTTCAAGTCCAAGGTCAGGCAGAACCCACTGGTTTAGCCATCTGGTGAGGTCAGAGGATGGTAGCTGGGAGCACAAGCAGAGGGTTGCTAGGACGCACTCTGCTTCTATAACCAACCCTCTCGGGAGAACCACCATGCGCCCCACCACCACCGTGACCTCAGGACCTCCCACGAGGCCCCCCTCAAATCACCATAACTGAATTAAGTTTCCATCCTTTCAACACCAATGTGAGTTCAGGGACCACAGCCTATTCAAACTATGGCAAGAATTGAGAGTGCTTTGAGTGCTTAGAAAAAGAAATTTGCAGTAGCCAAGCACACTTGGAGAGCTAACCGCTGTTTTCTTCCTTACCTCCTTCTGACATTAACTGTTTCAGCCGGAAAAGGAAGGTGGGTGGTGTATCTTTTAGACAGTACTAATAAATGAGATAACTAATACTCTACAAAATTTTAAAAAATAATAATGTAAACTGAAAGATTCCCCTTCCCAAAGCAGATGCCATGGATGCACATTAACCAGAGGGGCCTGAATGCAGCACTCTATAGACAGCTTTGGGTGGTCTAAGAGAGTGAGGAGAGGCCTGAGATGTTGTTCCATAGAAGTGTAGGGTATATAACAAGAACATACATTTGCAGCCTCTGATAGGAGACAGCTCAGATGCAAGGAGAGCAAATAGCCCCAGAAACCTGATGTAAAGCCCCACGTAGGGTGGCTCCCCTGCAGCTTCTGAACCCCAGTTTAAATGTCACCTCCGTTCTGCCAACTGGCCCTGTGCAACCCCAGGAGATCTGGCAAAAGTCCCCCTTGCCCCTCCTCCAGAATTAGGAATCCAAGGAAGGAGCAATGAAAAGATCATGCAGTCAGCATAAAGAGATCTCAATATCACTGCACTGAGAACTAATTTGAAAACATTGTGGCCGATCCATTCCCTTCACAGTCCTCTGAACACTGTGCTTTGTGCTCTCCAAATCCATCATCAACCTCTGCCCACAGGCAAAGTCCCCCGTATGTTTGCGGCAGAAAATAGCCGCATCACAATGGAATGGATCACAGCTGCTGTGATCACCACACAGGGGAAAGTTGCAAATGCTGCTCCCAATGGAGAGGTCACGGCTGGTTTTCCCTTAATGTGAAGATGGGCAACACTGAAGTGCTCATTCTAAATTATTCTAGAAACAGAAAACGTTCTGGACAGAACCCCATTCGATAGCATGGAATCAATGCCTCACAGACACACAGAAATTCTAACGTTCTTCTTTGGGACGTATTAGTCTATTTCTCTAGGTTACACTCTGTTCCAGAAAGAATCTGTGGTCGTCAGAATGCCTTACTCTCACCTGTGAAAGCCTCTGTTCCTCCAGTGCAATTGAGTTTGCTCTTTAGAATAAAACGACCTTGTAGCTGGCACTTCCTTGCACCTGTCACACTGGCTGAAGTCAGAAGGTGTCGCCAGACCAGAGCTGAGACTCTGGACTGACTGCCTCTCTGACAACCACGAACAGGTTAACATAGCAGAAATGGCAGTGATGCACGTGACTCCAAACACAGGAAGAAAGTATCTAACTTGGCCGGTTACCTTGAGCAAATTGCAGTGGGGATAATTTTCATTTTTTTTTTAAAGATCTGTTCATTTATTTGAAAGTCAGAGTGAGAGAAAGGAAAGACAGAGAGGGAGATCTTCTATTGGCCAGCCCCAGGGGTAATTTTCTTATTATGAGAAGGGAAAATCAAATTGGAAGGAAACATGTAGCATAGGCCTAATGCTTTTGATGAAAAAATTGAGGACGTGTAGAAGAAGGAGTTCAACACGATGTACCTAGACTTATGTGTTCCCAAATGGAAGTTGTGGTAGATGGCTGTTTTCAAATTAACCACAACTTGGGGGCTGGCATTATGGCACAGCAAGTGAAGCCACTGACTTGCAATGCTGGCATCCCATTTGGGCACTGGTTCAAGTCCCAGCTGCTCCACTTCTAATCTAGCTCCCTGCTAATGGCATGGGAAAGCAGCAGATGGTCCAAGTAGTAGGGCCTCTGCGACCCACCTGGGAGACCCAGATGAAGCTCCTGGCTCCTCACTTCGGCCTGGCCCAGCCCTGGCCATTGCAGCCACTTAGGGAATGAATCAGTAGATGAAAGATCTCTCTCTCTCTCTCTATCTGTAACTCAACTCTGACTGCAAATAAATAAGTAAATCTTTTTATAAAAAATTAGCCACAGCTCCAGAAATCACAATTATGAAGATACTTATGCTTCCACATTTTCCTTCCACAGTAAATTAAGCCATATACACTGCTGAGAAGTCAATGGTTTCCCATTCTATGAAATTCCAAGTTCTCCTCATTTTGTATTTTATTAGGAGATACACAAATGATTTTTCCAGTGGCATGTTTAGAGCACCACACTTCCAAATAAAAATAAAATGAATTGTTCAGAGTTAGGCTCAAGAAAATGTTCTCACATGGTGTTTCAGAAACCATTCAAGGATCCTGGCAATTAACATGTTAAAAGTCATCGGCCTTTTTCCAGATATGGTGGATTTTGTGTCTTGTGGACTTTTCAGCAGTAATTTCTTGGAAATAAGATCCTAACATTATCACCTTAGACAATATGTTTGTGTAAAGTGAAAAAAAAGCAAACACTTTGTGTTGGGGCTGTCATAGTCGGACCTTCGGTAGGAATCAAACTGGGGCTTCCAAGATCAAGCTGACTGGGGACAGTGTCGGGCCTAGTGACAGTGTGTGACTCTGCTTCCTCTCTGTGAGAGGCCAAATCAGCAACTAAGGAATCTTTGAATCCATTGGCCCTTTCCAGGTTAGCACCAGAGCAAGCATGCCTCAAAAATAGGATCTTTGGGGGCAGGTGTTTGGCACAGAAATTGAGATACTGCTGAGACCCATGTCTGGGTGCCTGGGTTCAAGTCCAGCTTCCTGCTGATGTGCATCCAGGGAGGCAGATGAAAGTTCAAGTTCTTGGATCCATGCTACTCTCATGGGAGACCTAAACTGAGTTCCTGGATCCTGACTTCAGCCTGCCCCCACCCCACAACAGCTTGGGGGAGTGAGCCAGTAGATAGAAGATCTCTCTGTCTCTAATCCTCTCTGTTTCTCTGCCTTTCCAATAATTTTTAATATGATCTCTATAAGGTTAAATGAGATAATGACGAAGATGACCATGAAAGAGCTAGTGTTTATTGGTCATTTTATGAGTCCAGCATCATACCAAGAACTATATATAAATTAGTACATTTAATTATCTAAAAGATTTAAGGTTAGGATTAGCAACTCCATTTTACCTATGAGGGAGATAAGCTTATGATAAGTGAATAGTTTTTGCTAAGGGCCATGAGTAGGAATAGAAATGCTATTGGGTCTGTGTGCTAACCTCGCCATGGCCTTTTCCAGACACACTCTCCACCCTCATCTCCGTGCCAGGCAGTTGACCTACAGAAACTGAACCAACAGGCAGCCTTCCCTTCTGCATTGCCATTGTTTCAGCTGATGGGGCCTAGGGCAGACCACAGAGAGGAATGAGACAGAGGCTGGGTGCTTACACCTCAGCTCCCTCCCTGTGGAGTCCCCTGTAGCAGTGTGTGCACTGCTCTCCTCAAGGTTGGTGTTGTGTACACAGCTCTCACCCTCAGAGTCCTGAGCGCCGACCCCTCCACCTCATCATCCCTCTGAGCCAGAAGGGGCCACAGCTGTGTTATTGTCACTTCTAGGGGACTGCACTGTCCGATGTAATCTCTATCCTTGTACTACTCCACTTTGTATGTGTGTGAGCATTTACTGTAGGAGTTGTCCCTCGTTTATTCTAGAATAAACTCCTTGAAGTAGAATTGCTGAGTCAAGGGATACATGCATACGTATGACACCAAACTGCCCCCAAAATGTTGTCAAATTTAAACCTCCAGCAACACTGTATGAGTGCATCATTTCCCCTCGCACCCAATATGTGGCATATTATCAAGTATTTTTAAACTTTGCCAATCTTTAAGTAAAAAAAAATACCATATTTTGGTCTACTCCTTTTAAGCAAGGCTTTATACAGAATGCAATTCTTATAAGACAGCACCATTTTTGCATAGGTGCTATCATAGTTGTCGCTCCCCGTCTTCGTGGAAGAATGACACAGGACCCTGCGCTGTTCTTTTGTCTGCTCGGCCCTTCCCGGGTTTGCTGCTGGTTCTTCCCGGGTTGGCTACCATCCCTCCCACCTCCGTGGAAGGGCGGTTCCCCCTGCCACTTTCCCCACTTCCGCGGGGGAGCGGCACACCGCCAGCCGGCTCTCTCGGGGGCTGCACAGGTGTTCCCTTTAGATGTTCCTGGTGCATGTTGTCTCTCTCCTCCTTTATAGTCCTCTTCCGCCAATCCCACCTCTGCTACCCACACACCGAGTACGCTGCTCTCCTCCAATCAGGAGCAGGATCTACAGTTTATTGGTTGAACTGGAGGCAGCTGTGTAGAAGCTGTTTCCTCCTCTCCCAGCGCCATATTGTAGGAGAGCAGATGCATAGAATAAGTCTTAATTCGAGTAACAGTCTAGTCCGAGTTGCTCCCCACAATAGTTACAGTGATTAATGGCTTATATTCTGGATATTATTTTAGGGGCCCCAAAATTATTGAACTGATCTTTATTTAAGTCTTCCAGGCATTGGAACTTCAGTTGCAACACAACCAACCCAATATAAAGAAGCATGACCACACATACTTTGCACAGAGTCTGTTCCAAATAAATTCTTGCTTAGTTGGGTTCCTGCCACCCACGTGGGAGACCCTGATTAAGTTTCAGGCAACTGGCTTCAGCCTGGCCCCAGTGCTGGCCTTTGCAGACATTTGGGGAGTGGGCTGGCAGATGGGGGCTCTTGCTCTCCCTCCTGCATTCCCTCTCTCAAAATAAATAAATTACTTTTACAGTAAGTAAATAAGTACTCGCTGAATGACATTGGCCATTGGTGGCAGTCGCTGTCAGTCATCAATGCTAATGAAGCAAGCCCTTGATTCTCAGGACACTGCTGAGTGGTCTACGCCTCTTAGCAACTTTCAATTGATTTGAAGTCTTTATCTCCTACCAATTCTTTTCCAGTTTACACATAGGCATAACTTCATCGGTGTTTTCCAATTGAGTTAAAAGAAAAAAAATAAAAGGTTGTCTTAAATTTTAAAATGACCTGGGAAAGCTTGAAAAACAAATCAAATTTCATTTTTAACCTAATTCCAGCGTTCTTGTCTACCACTGTGTTGTTGGAGCATCTGTACAACGTGCCTGTAAGCAGCCTCAAGACAGGAGTTCCCTGAGAAATGGACATGCAATGTGAACAAGGACAGGGTCAAGTGAACCGCAGGCTGCTGTGGAGAGCTGAGTCCGTTTGCAGTGGAAGGTAACATTTTTAAAAACAGAACTTCGATATGAGAGTCTTTATTGGGATTGGGGCCCTATAGCAAGGAAGGAGATCATGTTCATACTTACTGGCAATGTTTCCCAAGTGCCTTCTTGTAGCACCTCTAATATCTATGAGCAGATACACCAGGCAATGCTGTTTGCCATATGTAAATCTGAAAGTGCCCATTAAGTCTGCCATGTTTCAGGATTTCATCATATTTTTGGCAAGGGTGTGTACACATAAGTAGACCTTTTGTTAAACCACATAACTCTGATCTTGTTTATGAGCTCTAAAATTAAATTATCTTGCATAAATGCTCAGAAGGTAATTTTCATATTAGTCTCAATGGCCCACAGTACCACCACAAAAGATCCAGTCACAATTCATTCTGTGACATTGGGCAGCCTGTCGGCTTCATTTGCGGTACAATGTGCTACTTCATGGGAGTTTCATGACCTACAGACTCTCATGCATTTGGGGAGGGAGAGAGTAGCTGGAAGCACTTTGGCTCGATCTGTGGCCAAGGCATTTACTGTTGAATAAGGGAAATAATGCAAAAGAATGAAGACTCATTCAAAGCCTCCAAACTTTTTCTGTAAATGACCAGACAGGAAATATTTTAGGTTTTGAAACCATACAGTCTCTGTCTCAGATATTAAAACTCTGCTATTGTATCAAGAAAACAGCCATGAATAGACATGGCAGTGTTCCAATAAAACTTTATTTATGCAAAAAGGATGGTGGGCCAGATCTGGCCAATGGGTCATAGTTTACCAACACCTGCTCTTGATTATATCGATCTCTCCCTTCTCGGGGATTTTCTTTGTAAAGCTATACAGTTATTATGTGCCATACCCTATTTAGCTGTTTAAAGATAATTTATTTGATCCTCTAAACAACTCTACTAATATTATCTTCTCCATTTTACAAATGAGAAAACCAACTCACTAAGAAAGATTGAATAACTTTCCCAAGGTTGTACAGCCCGTAAGTGGCAGCGCTAGAATTCACATGCAGGCAATCCAACCACCGAGGCCACAGCTTGCCACCTTCTGCTGTGAGGTTTTAAATTGTGCTAGAATTTTCTAGAACTTTCAAAAAACCCACCAGCCATTCCACGGACTCTTCAAGCTCTCTAAGCCTGGATTCCCAGGTTGACTCTGATTCGATGTTAGACTTCCAGACAGGAAGCATAGGGGAGTTCTGAGGATCCCAGATCCACTTTGGTATCTGGAGATTCTCAGATGCTTTTCTCAATTTGCTCTAAGCCTAGATGTTACTGTGTCCCCTATGAAGCAATGTGTGACAGTGCTACACTACCAAAATATGCTATTTTAAAAAAAGCAAACAAGAGAAAACACTAGAAATTTTCTCTATTTCAGATAAAATTAATGACCATAGGATTAAAAATGTAGGTCCTTCTGTCATGCAAGGATACAGGTATAAGGTTCCATCCATGAACCAGAACGTGTCCCTCACCAGATACCAAATATGCTGACACCAAATTGTAACATATGCATTTCTATTGTTCATAAATAAAGAAAGGAGGCAGGAAGGAACCCAAAGCTCTCTTCTAACATAAAACTGTGGGTCATCTGGATAAAAAGATGATCGCTGTTGCTGTACGGAATGGAAAAGCGTGTGAGGCTAGCAATGCATCTCTTGTGAGTGTGAGTGAAGTCAACAAGCCCTGGTTGGTGCTGCTCTGGTAGGATTAAGAACAGAAGTTCCACTGGAAGCTGCCACTTGCCTAATACTCGGCATCACTTTGTCTCTCCCCTCACCACCCCATCATTCCATCTGGATTCTTCATTTGATCAAAACTTACCTCTTGTGGCAGGGCTAAAACCACCACCCCCTATAATTAAAGAGGAAAGTAAACTGAACATTCCCTCTGGGAACATGGAAACTCCCTGCCATTGCCAAAAAGAACTTGAACTGCTCTAAGATTGAGATTATACATTCAGTCAAATCAGCAATTATAAATTACGAGCTTTGTGCAGGGATTTGGAACATAAGCAGGACTAGAAAATAGCTCATTCTCTGAAAAAGCCTCTGGGAAAAGGATGTGGGTGTTTTCCTGGCCCATTCATAAAACCTAAGGACAAGTCCATAAACTCTTCTAGGCCTTGACTGCAGAGAAAAGAAATCCACTGTTTCTATTTGGGAAAATGCTCCAGTGTCACGTCCTGTGAGAACAGAAAATGCCTGACCCTACAGCAGGACATTTTTTGTTGTTTTTTCAAAAAGGTGTTTTGTCATGCAAATGTGTCTTGTCATTCATTAGAAAACACAATTGTGGTGTTGTGACCGGGTCCCTAATAATCACTACCATCTCCATTGACTAGGAAGGGTATGGAAGGGCAGAGAAGGAGAAAACGGGGAGACCTACTGTGTGCGGGGCTCCATGCTAGAAATGTGAATATAAATAGTTACACCAAGAAAATAACTGATGCATACATATCAGTGTCTGCAAGGGTTTTTTTGTTGTTGTTGTTGTTGTTAAAGATTTATTTATTTGAAAGTCAGAGTTACACACAGAGAGAGGAGAGGCAGAGAGAGAGGTCTTCTGTCTGATGGTTCACTCCCCAGATGGCCGAAACGGCCGGAGCTGCGCCGATCCAAAGCCAGGAGCCAGGAGCTTCTTCCGGGTCTCCCACGCGGGGGACTTGGGCCATCTTCTACCTGCTTTTTCAGGCCATAGCAGAGAGCTGGATCAGAAGTGGAGCAGCCAGGTCTCGAACTGGCGCCCAAATGGAATGCTGGCGCTTTAGGCCAAGGCGTTAACTCGCTGCGCCTCAGCGCCGGTCCCTGTCTTCAAGTTTAAAAGATCAATGATGATCATTTAAAATATCTTCTCGCGGTTGAGTCACTGTTTGGAATAGTTCCTATTTTCATTGGAAAAGCACTTCTTTCTTTTATGCCAACACCTTCCTTGGAAGCAGGCTGAGAAAGACTTACCTGCAAGGAAGAAGACCTCCTGCCTGAGGTCAGATTGAGCCTGCCGTTGGCTGCCATAAGGAGAGTGGACCCCTGCGGAGCTATCACTTCTACCTCCTCTCTGTGGCCCTCCTTGCACTAGAAAGCAGTGTCTCTCTCAGCATGACGGATACATCCAGCACGGCTGAAGACGCTTTGCAAGCAGCCAGCTCATCCCCTGGAGAAATCATTTACTTGACTGAACCTTGGAGCACCTGAACAGCGTGTGACCCACTCCTGCAGGGCAGGGGCGGGGACTTCCTGCCGTCGCTCAACCAGACTGCACCTCTCCACCAAGGCTTCCCGGGGAGACCCGCACAGCTGCTCCAGCTGCCTGCCTCTCTTCACATTTCCCGCCTCAATTCTGCCGACAACGCCATTTCTTTGACTTCACCTAATTTAATCTTTGTTGTTTTCTATATCCTGGCTACCAGCTGGATTAATTGAACTGTTTTAGGTTTAAAACTAAAGGATAGCCGGCGCCGCGGCTCACTAGGCTAATCCTCTGCCTTGCGGCGCCGCCAGCACACCGGGTTCTAGTCCCGGTCGGGGCGCCGGATTCTGTCCCGGTTGCCCCTCTTCCAGGCCTGCTCTCTGCTGTGGCCAGGGAGTGCAGTGGAGGATGGCCCAGGGCTTGGGCCCTGCACCCCATGGGAGACCAGAAGAAGTACCTGGCTCCTGCCTTCGGATCAGCGCGGTGCGCCAGCCGCAGCGCGCCGGCCGCAGCGGCCATTGGAGGGTGAACCAACAGCAAAGGAAGACCTTTCTCTCTGTCTCTCTTTCTTAGTGTCCACTCTGCCTGTCAAAAATAAAATTAAAATTAAATTTAAAAAAAATCTAAAGGATATGAAGCTCTGGCTATAATCATTTGCTGAGTACCTGTGAGACCCAGGGTCATAATGTTTGAGCTAGTTAGATCATTTCTACTTTCTTTATACAGACAATTCGACTTTTTGCATATAATTCCCAGAGTGACCCAATGAGATACATATACTATGCCCACTGCACAGAAGAGGAAGTCCAGCCTGCCTTGGAAGTTAAAAATGGACAGAACAGGGATAATGACTCAAACCCAAGTGTTGACTCCTGAAACAAACCGCTCTTAAGCAACGGGCAATACTGCTGCTCACAGAGCTCTCTTTGTTCACCGTGGCCAAAATAAAACAACTCATAAATACACATTCATGAATTATCTTCAACGATGTCTTGAATCATATTTTTAAAAATCACGTTTGTAAGGTAAATTTAGAAGAACCGATTCTTAACATGATTTTGGTTGAGGGTGCCATAGAGAATTTGACAAATGCTATGGACCCTTCACCCAGGAAACAAAAAAAAAAAGCACATATCACACCCGGCTGTGCAGACAGCTGCCAACTTCAGGGTGTCTCCCCTGACAGATTAGAATCCTTCTCAGTCACAGGCTGATGTTGCCAGTTCATCTCCCTGTGGTGATTACTAGCAAGCACTCCAATTCTTTGCTTTATCTTCCTTGAAGTGAAACATACCATTTCCATGACCGCATTCTGGCCATGAGCTGGGGAAATGACTCAATAGACATTTACATGGGTGAATCTCCATGTCTTCAACAACGATGTTAAAAAAGTACAACCTTTCGACCTCAGAGATGCGGTGGTGCTGTGCTCCTGCCAGGATGTTTTCCCACTTGCGGAAATGGTCCTGACTTGATATTACAACAAGTATAATAATAATGCACAATTCATTTTCCTAACATAGAAGCATTCAGAAAGGGTTTGATCACAAGGCATAATAAAAATGCATACAAGCTACATTTGAAAGGCAGTTTAAAACTGCATGGTAGTTAAGAAAGAGCCCAAACTTTGGATTGAAGTGACTATTGCTACAAGTCCAGGTTCTGTCAACTATGTCTTGTGTGATGTTGAGCATTTTACTTAATGTCTCTGAGTTTCTTTCTTTTTTTTTTTTTTTTATTTATTTATCCATTTGAAAGTCAGAGTTACAGAGAGAGAGGAAGAGACAGAGTCTACTGGTTCACTCCCCAGAAGGCCGCAACGTCTGGCTGGGCCAGGCCAAAACCAGAAGCCAGGAGCTCCCTCTTGGTCTCCCACATGGATAGCAGGGGCCCAACCACTTGGGTCATCCTCCACTGCTTCTCCCAGATGCGTTAGTAGGGAGCTGGATCAGAAGTAGAGCAGCTGGGACTCGAACCCGTGCCCATATGGGATGGGCATCGCAGGCAGCAGCCTCACTGCCCCGCCACAACACTGGCCCCATCTGTTTCTTAATACGTGCAATAAGGATAATACTACACATCTTGCATAGTGTGAATTAATTTTCAATGAAACTGGATGAAAACTATGCAGAGCTTGGCATTTGGTAAGCACTTGCTAATGGGCACTATTTTTATAATATTCCTAATAATTTTCAGTGCACTAGTTATTTGGCACTGAAATGTTGAATGTACTGGTTATCTGGTATGATTATTTTAAAACAGGTATTCTTGGTTAACAGAAAGTTCTATACATATTCACTATTGTTAAAAGTCATATGGAGTGGGAGGGAGGGTGGGGTAAGAAGTATCACTATGCTCCTAAATTTGTATATATAAAATACATTAAATTTGTTCACCTCATATAAATTTTAAATAGTTGAAAAATAAAGTAATATGTAGGATTAGGGGTCAGTATTGTAAAACAGTAGGTTAAGCTGCTGCCAGCAACGTCGGCATCCCATACGGGCACCTCTTCAAATCTCAGCTGCCCCCACTTCCCATCCAGCTCCCTGCTAATGTGCCTAGGAAAGCAGCAGCAGATGGCCCGAGTGCTTGGGCTCCTGCCACCCACATTGTGGACCTGGATGGAGTTCCTGGTTCCTGGCTTTGGCCTGGCCCAGCCCTATCTGTTGTGGCCATCTGGGAAGTGAACCAGCAGATGCAAGATCTGTGTCTCTGTAACTGATTTTCAAATAAATAAATCTTAAAAAAAAAAAAAGTAATAGATAGGATTAGTTACTTGTACTCAAAAGGGAACCCAGTAAACTGGATTACTGATTTTTAAGGAATTAAAACATAATAAAATGCTTAAAGGTGAAATCATGTGACTTATCCTATCTTTAATCATTTAGAAAGATCCTTTGTGTTTAGGGGTACACTAAATATTATCATCATCATATTGTTATATAATAGATTGCAGAAGTACAGAATAGGCGAGGTTTCCATATGATAAAGCATCACTAATTCATTTACTACAGTAAAATATTCTATAATGTATCTTTGATTAAAAATCATCTGATTTTGTTTTTTTTTGACAGGCTGAGTGGACAGTGAGAGAGAGAGAGACAGAGAGAAAGGTCTTCCTTTGCCATTGGTTCACCCTCCAATGGCCGCCACGGCTGGCGCGCTGCAGCCGGCACACCGCACTGATCTGAAGCCAGGAGCCAGGTGCTTCCTCCTGGTCTCCCATGTGGGTGCAGGGCCCAAGCACTTGGGCCATCCTCCACTGCCTTCCCGGGCCACAGCAGAGAGCTGGCCTGGAAGAGGGACAACCGGGAAAGAATCCGGCGCCTGACTGGGACTAGAACCCGGTGTGCCGGCGCCGCTAGGTGGAGGTTTAGCCTAGTGAGCCGCAGCGCCAGCTAATTCAGTCTTCTCTCTTGAGTTTAACACAACTGAATAATGAAGTCTGGAAACCAAATCTTTTTCATTATTTCATGATAATGCATAGACATGTGCAATGCTATAATGACTGCATTAATGGAAACCAAATCACAGCACTCTGTTTCCAAATAAAACAGAGGCAATAAAAACTTGAGACCTGGTTAAATGTTCTTAAGTTTAAGTAGAGTTAGAATTCAATAGTGTAGGAACAGAATACTCCTCTAGCACTTTTTATAAAATTGAGAGGAGGGCCCAGCGCTGTGGCCCTGGCCTAAAGCACCGGCATCCCATATGGGCACAGGTTCTAGTCCCAGCTGCTCCACTTCCCATCCAGCTCTCTGCTGTGGCCTGGGAAAGCAGTAGAAGATGGCCCAAGTCCTTGGGACCCTGCACCCACGTGGGAGACCCAGAAGAAGCTCATGGCTCCTGGCTTTGGATCAGTGCAGCTCCAGCTGTTGCGGCCAACTGGGGAGTAAACTAATGGATGGAAGACTCTCTCTCTCTCTCTCTCTCTCTGCCTCTCCTCTCTCTGTGTAACTCTGACTTTCAAATAAATAAATAAATCTTAGGAAAAAAAGAGGATATACTATACAATTAAAAAATAAAATAAAATTGAGAGGAATAACAAAAATATTAGAGCCTAGGAAACATCCTATTGTGGATGCTTAACAATTCATTTGTCCCAAATCTTCATTTTTCCTAGCTTTCCATGTGAAGTTACAAGGATACTAAAAAATGTTGTGAAATACAGAAAAATCATCACTCATATCCCTGTAACCTTAAGACAATTATCATCTATAACATTCCCATATATTCTTATTTTTTCATGCACATAAAACTCCTTATTTCACATCAACAGGAAATCATAGGTGTCTTGTTTTTTAAGCAAAATGTTTTGCAGAAAAGGTTTCATACTGGTATGTAGGGCTGTCTCATTGTTTCCTAACAGCTACACATTACTCAGACTATATAGAATGCCAAATCACTTATTTATAATTTTTGCTATTACAAATAATGTTGCAACAAGGATTCTAGTACTTAAATGTTTATGCAAATATCCAATTACATTAGTAGGACAAAATCCTAGGAGCAGATCTCCTTTTGTTGAGGTTCTACGTAGTTAAAGTCATAGTGTCTATTGAATTTTGCAACCTGGATATTTCACACAGGGTATCAGACATAGTCAACATTTTCTATGTTATGTCCAGCCTCAAGATTAAATTTTAATGGCTTATAATCTTTTTTTAAAGATTTATTTATTTGCAAGAGTGTCAATTTGCCGGCGCCGCGGCTCACTAGGCTAATCCTCTGCCTTGCGGCGCCGGCACACCGGGTTCTAGTCCTGGTCGGGGCGCTGGATTCTGCCCCGGTTGCCCCTCTTCCAGGCCAGCTCTCTGCTGTGGCCAGGGAGTGCAGTGGAGGATGGCCCAAGTGCTTGGGCCCTGCACCTCATGGGAGACCAGGAGAAGTACCTGGCTCCTGCCTTCGGATCAGCACGGTGCACCGGCTGCAGTGCACCAGCCGCAGCGGCCATTGGAGGGTGAACCAACAGCAAAGGAAGACCTTTCTCTCTGTCTCTCTCTCTCACTGTCCACTCTGCCTGTCAAAAAAAAAAAAAAGTGTCAATTTGTTAAGTCAACAACAGGAGTCACTGTGCACTTACTCCTCATGTAGGATCTCTGTCCTTAATGTGTTGTTCAATGTGAATTAATGCTATAACTAGTACTCAAACAGTATTTTACACTTTATGTTCTGTGTGGATGCAAACTGTTGAAATCGTTACTTAATATACACTAAATTGATCTTCTGTATATATAGATAATTGAAAATGAATCTTGATGTGAATGGAATGGGAGAGGGAGCGGGAATTGGGAGAGTTGCGGGCGTGAGGGAAGTTATGGGGGCGAAAAAGCCATTGTTATCCATAAGCTGTACTTTGGAAATTTATATTTGCTAAATAAAAGTTAAAAAAAAAGATTTATTTATTTAAAAAGCAGAGTTACAGAGAGGCAGAGGCAGACAGAGAGAGAGAGAAAGAGAGAGAGAGGTCTCCCATCTGCTGGTTCACTCCCCAAATGGCCACAGTGGCCGGAGCTGGGACTATCCAAAGCCAGGAGCCTGGAATTTCTTCCAGATCTCTCATGTGGCTGCAGGGGTCCAAGGACTTGGGCCAACTTCTACTGCTTTCCCACATCATAGCAGAGAACTGGATTGGAAGTAGAGCAGCCAGGATTCCAACCAGTGCCCATAAGGGATGCCGGCACTGCAGGCAGCGGCTTTACCTGTTACGCCACAGTGCCAGCCCCCTTAATATTTATTATTACAGGGACACAGTCAACCTTTTCTCCACCATTAAACAGGTCAACTCTTTCTAATTACAACACTTGTGCCATAAAGAACCCAGTGGCCACCCTCGTGCCCTTTACCTTGCCCCAGTCCCCATTTGGGGGCCCTCTTCTCACGGCATCTTTCACAGGAGAGGCAGCCCATTCTAGAACATGCTCCAGGTCTCATTTCCCTGGAATTCCCCGGTAGGTCCCAAGCCTGGTCTCTGCACCTGTATGGCCTGATTCCCTGGGTATCCGGGGTGGTTGGCGATATCGGGAGGGATATGGAGCTGGGGCTGCTCCCCAGGTCTCTACATGCACACACACAAGGCCCCTGTCCTGCAGGACTGAGCCAGGGATGGCCAAAGAAGGAGACAGCAGCTCGTGTACCTCCATATACACTCTCCTACCTCAGGCCCTAAATGTTGGGGTGATTCTCCCATGATGTTCAGTTGCCTCTTTTCCCAGACGTGTTCATGTTCTCTAAAGCAGAACCACTGGGTTGAAAGTAAAACCAATACAAAAGGCTCCATTTGTAAAAGTTACATGAGAGCAAACCTCTTCTGCACACTGACTGCGCTTACCTTCATGTACTGCCCAGAATGCTCATTTGCCAGATTTGAAGTCTCAATCTGAAACTGCCAGAGGACAGGCACGCCAGGAGCAGCCGCTTCACTTTTGAGGCTATCCTACAAGAGCCAGCTCTGTGAACCAGAGAAGTTACTTTTCTTATCTGCCTTTAGTTCTACTTTATTGGGTATTTCATTACATGAACCTCAATGTCCTTCTTCGTCTCTGATTTCTGTGATTCCAGGTAACCAATTCAAACTTAGCTTTTTTCAAAAGATCATTTATTTACTTATTTGAAAGTCAGAGTTAAATAGAGAGAGGAGAGGCAGAGAGAGAGAGAAAGAAAGAGAGAGGTCTTCTGCCATCCACTGGTTCACTCCCCAATTGGCCATCGTCTACTGCTTTCCCAGGCCACAGCAGAGAGCTGGATCAGAAGTGGAGCAGCTGGGACTTGAACCAGCACCCACATGGGATCCCGGCACAGCAGGCGGCAGCTTTATCCGCTACGCCACAGTGCCAGCCCCCAAACTTAGCTTTAAGAATGCATCTCTTAAGCTGGTGTTGTGGCATAGGACATAAAGCTGCCACCTGCAATGCCAGCACCCCGTACAGGTGCCGGTTCAAGTCCTGGCTGCCCCACTTCTGATGCTACTCCCTGCTAATGCACCTGGGAAAACAGCAGAAGATAGCCGAAGTGTCTGGGACCCTGCCATCCACCTGGGACACCTGAATGAATCTCCTGGCTCCTGGCTTCCACCTGGCTCAGCCCTGGCCGTTGTAGCCTCTTGGGAGTGAACCAGAGGATGAGGGAATTTCTCTCTCTCCCTCTCTCTCTCTCTCTCTCTACCTCTCTATCTCTCCTTTCCTCCCTCCCTTTCTCCCTCCTTCGCTGTAACTCTTTCAAATAAATAAATCAATCTTCTTTATTTATCTTAATTCAAAAGTTTCATGGTCATTACCAGAAGCTGGGAAGGAAGAGGAGAGGGAGGGAAAGGGGAGAGGTTAATGAATGGCTACTAAGTAATAGCTAGTTAGTAGTAAGAATGTCTGGGGCTCTATCACACATGAAGGTAACTAAAAATAATGTTAGTGGACTGTATATTTCTCTATAAGAAAATTGGAAGATAGGATATTGGATGTTCTACCTTAAAGAAATGTTAAATGGGAGCTGGCACTGTGGCATAGCAGGTAAAGCTGCTGCCTGCAATGCCAGCATCCCATATGGGTACTGGTTCTAGTCCCGGCTGCTCCACTTCTGATCCAGCTCAATGCTAATGCCAGGAAAGTAGTGGAAGATGCCCCAGGATGCTGGGTCCCTGCACCCATGTAGCAGACCCAGATGAAGCCCCTAGCTCCTGCCTCTGCCCTGGCCATGCCCCAGCTGCTGTGGCCATTTAGGGGGTGAACCAGCAGATGGAAGATTCTCTCTATCTCTCCCTCTCTCTCTGTAACTCTACCTCTCTAATAAATAAATAAATATTTTAAAAAAGAAAAAAAGAAATGTTAAATGTTCAAAGAGACAGCTATATCTACCCTGACTGGCCATTACACAATGTATTCATGTATCCAAATGTAACATGGTACCCCATAAATATGCACAATTTTTATGTCAAAAATTTTTAATGAAGAAAATTGTTAATGCATCTTTTTTTCAACTCCTACAGACTTTTGCTGCTCCCCCTGCTGTGTGTACACATGCTACAGCGCTTGTTCTTTGCCCTTCAAAGTTCACTTGAATTTGGATTCTTCTTAAGGGAGGAACATAAAGAGAAGAGAAAAAGGAAAGTATGAATGGTTTCTCTGTCAAAGTTCTGTATTTATAAAATAAAATAAGGCTCATAACCTCACACTTACCTTTTTCACATCCAGGCAAGTAGGAGACAATGTACTCCCAAGATTAGTTAAATTAAATTTCCAGATATTTACTGAATTTTTAGTAGATAAAACAAATGCAGAAGAGTGATATATTAAGAATATCTACAAAGTGACATCAACTTCAAGATGCAACGACTTTGAACAGTGCTTGTCTCAACTGTTGAGGAACAGTTTTTTTTTCATACAATTTGTTGAACTCTTTACTTAGTATAGAGTTAATATATATTAATATATAATATATTATATATAATTATTAATATATAATTATATAAGATGTAATATTATATAATTATATATTCATATATAGAGAGAGTAATCTGTATAAAGTTAACTGAAAATAGATCTTAGTAAAAAATAAGACTGGGAATAAGAGAGGGAGGAGGAAGGGGGTGGAGTATGGGCAAGAGGGTGGGTACGGTGGGAAGAATCACTATGTTCCTAAAGTTATTTATGAAATGCTTTTAGTTTATATTATTTAAATAAAACATTCTTGGGGAAAAAAAGAATATCTACGACAGCCTAAGCAAAAGGGTAATAACCCAGATGAGGAAAGTGCTGCGTGTCAGGGCTGTCCCTTGTCACATGCTGGTAATCACTCGATGGAGGCTGGCCCACTGGATGTTCACCCCAGGAAAGGAAAAGCTCTATTTGCATTCCAAGATCCAGACATCACTAATGTCCACAATTCAGGCAACAATTCAACTACAGCTTGAAACGTGGACTGTTCTTACTACAACTATCAGCCAATTTGTAGAATCTGAAACATAATCAATGAAACAATACCAACATACCATCCTAGTTTTAAGTGACTCCCACAAAACAACAGAATGCTGTATAACTTTCTTTATATAAATTGCAGAAAATTCCTTTTTATGTATCTCTCATGAACTTTTTTTTAAGATTTGTTTATTTGAAAGCCAGAATGACAGACAGAGGGAGAGACATAAGGAGAAAGAGGTCTTCCACCCATTGGTTCACTCCCCAGATGGCCACAGTAGCTACGGCTGGATCAGGCTGAAGCCAGGAGCCTGGAACTCCATGGGGTTCTCCCATCTGAGTGGCAGGGACCCAGTCACTTCTGCTGCTTTCCCTGGTGCATTATCAGGGACATGATACTGGCATCACAGATGGAGGCTTAACTCATTGTGCCACAACACCAGCCCCAAGAAATTCTTATTTAAGTTGCTGTGTTTTCTTCACAGTGTTAATAGAAATGTTTTCCTCTCAGTCTTACCACTCAGTGTAGATCATAACACTAAGGAAGAAAGAGGTCCCCAGTGCTGTCCTTCTCCAGTGGGAAGTTCAATTGAACAGTGCTCAGGAAGGGAACACCATGTGTGTAGACGCTTGCACATGAAGAAAACCAGGAGATGCAGAACAGGGAAATGGCCCAGCTCTCCAGGCCACGATCAAGTAGCTCTCCCGGTGGAGACCGAGCTCTCCTTACGCATTCCCATCTACGGAATCTAGAATGAAAGAGAAATTCAAAAATAAATCAAACTCAAAATTTTTAAAATTCTACTGGGTAGATTTTTTACAGCCAAGGAAATATAGTCTTATGGTTCTTTCAACATATATACTTATTTTCAGTCTAATTTTAATCCATATTATTATAATATATAATATAATATATATTATATCAAGTCATATAGAATATATAGTATAATTATATATACTAATTTTAATTCACATATTCTCTTATTTTTTTATTTTTTTGACAGACAGAGTTACACAGTGAGAGAGAGACAGAGAGAAAGGCCTTCCTTCCGTTGGCCCACCCCCTAAATGGCCGCTACGCACCACGCTGATCCAAAGCCAGGAGCCAGGTGCTTCCTCCTGGTCTCCCATGAGGTGCAGGGCCCAAGCACTTGGGCCATCCTCCACTGCACTCCCGGGCCACAGCAGAGAGCTGGACTAGCAGATGAGCAACCGGGACAGAATCCGGCGCCCCAACCGGGACTAGAACCCGGAGTGCCGGCACCGCCGGCAGAGGATTAGCCTAGTGAGCCACGGCGCCAGCCCACATGTTCTCTTATTAAAAGAGAATATGTGAATTAAAATTATTGATCAAAATTAGACCTATGTGGTACTAAAACAACTGGTTGATTCAGTGGCAGTACTTATAAGTGCACTATAAATAATTTCGCAAACTGATTATCATCTTTAGAAACTTTTAGTTTTCGTGGTATTCAAATCTGACTATGCTTCTAGATTTTCCATTTCAAGACACTCCCTTACTGCTTCCTTCTACTTTGCCACAATCCAAAAATATTCTACCAGGGACAGGCATTTGTTGTTTGCTTAAGATGACTGCATCTCCTGTTCCAGTGCCTAGATGTGAGTCCTAGCTCCACTCCAGATTCCACTGCCTCCTGTGCACACCAAGAGAGGCGACAGTGACAGTGACAGTGCATGGGTTCTTGCCGCCCATGCGGGAGTTCTAGGCTCCTGGCTTCAGCCTGGACCACTCTTATTTTTGGATGTATTTGGGTGAAAGAGTGGATGAAAGATCTCTGTTTCTCTCCCTCTCTTCTTCTCTCTCTCTCTCTCTCTCTCCCTCTCTGTGGGTGTGTCTTTCAAATAAATGAAACCTAAAAGAATAAATAAAAATTCTCCTATAGCTTTGTTTGTTACATTTAGATCTTTAATCCATCCCACACATACATATTTGTACAAATTTAGCAAAGGGATATTGACATTGGTTATCTAAACTTGCCCTTTATACTATATGACTGGATCCATTACAATATATATGAATTGCTTAATAAAAAAAGAAAATAAAGAGCAATGCCTAGCGCTTAAAAAAAAATCAGTAAATGTAAACAGGACCATCTTCACCGCCAAACTGAGAAAAGGAATAACACAGAACAATTCATCTGGGAGTATTCAAATGTCCCCAGCCAAAGCCAAATACCAATCCAGAGCCTACATAACCAGTACTCAAAAACTTTAGCATAACAACAATTTTTTCCCTTTCCCTTAAATAGTTCAACCAAATGGAAGAATTAATAAAGCCATATTCCATTCCAGATAAAATTAACCTGTGGTTCACCTAAAGATCAAGCTCAGGCTAACCAGTACAAGGAGCTGGAACCTAAGGGAAAAAGAAGTACATGAATTAGCAAACAGATGGCCACTGGCGATTTAATGAACAGACACTCTGATTTGGATTGATGGCCCGATGAGAGAAGGTCTTTAGCTTAAGCTCTTCCCTTGAGAACGCAGGATGGCGGGGCTCCAGGGGTTTGATCAGGTTACAGCCCTCCCCCCTGCAGGAGGGCCTTCCCTGGTTCAGGAAGAGCCTTGTGTGTGTCCAGGGAGCACAGGCCCCGGGCCCACAGCCTGCAGAGGGCATGCTCTCTTACTCTCCACTTCTGCCTCGGGAGAGCAGAGCGGGAAGACAAGAGCGCTTTTTTTGTCATCCAGAGATCCTGTTGTAAAAACAAAAGAGACTGAAAGAATTCATACCTTGGTTAAATCACTTTTGATATATTCCATAAGTCCATTTTTGACAAAAATGTCTGACAGTCACAAGAGGGTAGAATCAAGCCTTAGGACCGGACGCGAGGGCGGAAATGGGTGAACGGAGAAAAGACAAACAGTGCACTGATGCAGTAAAGCCTGCTTCCATGTATTTCTCAATTTTACTTAAAATGAGGTCGCCTTGTACCCTCGGGATAGCTCTCCAAGGTCTTCCCTAGAGAACTGTCTGTCCAGATCAAAACGTGTCTGTTGATTAACATGCAAGTAGTTATCATGTGTAATAGAAACAGCTCAAGCAAAACAGTAGATATTTCTGAAAAAGCATAATAGAATACATACCTCTTCAAGTATCTTCTCTTTCATGTAAGCATCTCCGAAAACAAGGGGAAGAAACAGAGTGAGGAGAAGAGATTAGGGCTCAGCCTAGCTTCAAGTTTGTCAAGTATTTGCAGCTCAAAGAGTATTTACATAAATAAAAACTGGTAGCTTTTAGTGTCAGTCATAGGTTATGATCTCTTGGGTTTTGGTTTTTATTTTCTTAGCTTAAAAATTATATACAGCTCTCCATATTAATCCCCTTAAAAATCAATTTTCCAAGTAACTGTGTCTCGTCCAGATTCAGTATCCTTTTCATTAGCAGAAAGTTCTAAATTGAAGATTTACAAATTAAAATGCAAACTTTTTTTCCCAACTAACTTCATAAATATGTTAAACAGGAAAAGGAAGTTGGAGTTAAGAACTGGGAGGCTATATGAATTTTTTGTTTCTAAAGGATTGGCTATGACTGCCAACAATTCCGTGGTTTTAGCTGCTTTCAAAAGCAGGAATGTGATAATAGCTCCTGGGTGGAATAATTTTGGCTGGACTTGATTAAATCTAGGCTTAAAATTTACAGGGAACAGCTTGGATTGCCTTTTTTTTTTTTTTTTTTTTTTTTTTTTTTCAAAAAAACAGTGTTGCATTTCGTCTTAGTGTGGTCTTGCCAGATTCCGGCCTTTTGGGAGTCTGGCAGTAGATTAGACACTAACAAAGCAAGCTGTAATACCCTGGGGAACATGAGTTACATAACTCCAATCAACACTGATGAGTGTGTGCCTCACTAAAACTCTGCACGTGGAATCTTGGCAAGGCTTCCTACAATTCTAAGGTCCTTCCCTGTCACACAAAGCTATTTTATGAAGCTCCCAGAAAGTAATCTGTCCAAAAGAGAATGGGTGACAAACACTGGACACATTCAACTGGTATTCTGTTCTCTTTTTCTTCTGGTCAATAAATCACTGTGCATCCCCAGAAACATAGCTAGATTTTGCATCCAATATCTTAAACTTTGTTCTTGACATTTGTACAGTGACTTCAGGACATATGATTTTAATTCCATTGGTGATAATTCTACAATACTTGCCAAAAAGCAACTACATATTGGAGAGCTCCTTAAGTCTCCATTTTCCAAATCTGAATACAAATAATATTATATACTAAAAACTATTTCATGGGTTTCTGGTTTCAGGACAAGGTGGAATAAAATCATTTCTCCCTATTCCCCCTGCTAAGTATAGTTAAAAATCTCTGAATATTATATGTAGAAAAGTTTAAAAAGGTAGAAAGAAAAGAAAACAGGCACACTGGCTATGGACGTCCAAAGGTCCAAGAAAGGTAGGTGGTGAGTTCTCTCGGGGTTTCTTTTTGCTTCACATATTCCAGAGTTGGAGCTGAAAAGGCTAACAACAACACAGAAAAAACAATGAGCACAAACAACAACAACAACAACAAATCTCTCACAAGAAACCAGCTGCAGTGGGTCAGCACAGCAAGTTAAGCGGCTGCTTGAGACAGTGGCATTCAATATCGGAGTGCTGGTTCAAGTCCCAACTTCTCTGCCTCCAATGCAGCTTCCTGTCAATTTGTCTGGGAAGGTAGTAGACAATGGCCTGAGTACTTGGGCCCCTGCCACCCATGTGGGAGACCCGAATGGAGTCCCTGGATCGTGGCTTCAGCCTGGCCCGGCCCAGCCCTGGACGCTGCAGAGCATTTTGAAAGTGAACCAGCCGGTGAAAAGTCCTGCTCTCTCCCTCTTTCTCTTTCTCTCTCTCTGTCTCAGTCTTTCAAATTAAAATTTAAAAATGTAAATACTTAAATACAGGATCCACTGTTGTCTTATAACAAAATATCCAAAATGTTCTGCCTATAATTTTAAAACATCAAGACCTAGGAAAATGTCAACTTGAATGGGAAAAGATAATCAACAAACACTGATCCTGAGACGAGACAGATACAGATAATCTGACAAGTACTTTAAAACAGCCATCAGAAAAATGTTTCAATATGCAATTAAGAACACATTTGAAACGAATTAAAAATACAAATGAACAAAAACAAGTTTCAGAAAAGAAACAGAAGATATACTGAACTCCAGCCTTAACCCTAGGGTTAAGCAGAACAGAAATAATAAAAAGAGGGTCACTTGGAAGATCAGGAAGGAAGAACAGAAAGAATAAAAACTTGGATAACTACAACAGACGTTCCTTTATCTTTTGTTTTCCAAGTTGTGTGTGATGGTTGAAGAAAAAAAGGTTGATCAAATAGTGTTTTATGTGGTCCTCTTTTAAAATATTTACTTATTTATTTATTATTTGAAAGCCAGAGTGACAGAGAGCAGGAAGTCAAATTATGCCTATTTTCAGATGAGATGATTCTATATGTGGGAGATCCTAAAGACTCCACTGAGAGACTACTGGAACTCATAAAGGAGGATATAAAATCAACAAACAAAAATCAATAATCTTTGTATACACAGACAACACCATGGCTGAAGAAGAGCTTATAAGGTCAATCCCATTCACAATAGCTACAAAAAAATATTAAATACATTGGAATAAAATTAAGCAAGGATATCAAAGATTTCTATTATGAAAATTATAAAACATTAAATAAAAAGTGGAAGAAGACATAAAAAATGGTAAAATCTTCCATGTTCATGGATTAGAGAATCAATATCATCAAAATGTCCATAATGGGGCTGGCATGGTGGCACAGTGGGTTAAGCTGCTGCCTGCAGTGCCAGCAACCCATATGGGCGCCGGTTTGAGTCCCAGCTGCTCCATTTCCAATCCTGCTCTCTACTATGGCCTGGGAAAGCAACAGAATATGGCCCAAGTCCTTGGGTCCCTGCACCCATGCAGGAAACCTGGAAGAAGTTCCTGGCTCATGGCTTCGGATCAGTGCAGCTCCAGCCATTGCAGCCATCTAGGGAGTGAACCAGCTGATGGAAAACCTCTCTCTCTCTTTCTGTATCTCTCTCTCTCTCTCTCTCTCTCTCTCTCTGTCTGCCTGTCTTTCTATAACTCTGTCTATCTATAACTCTGCCTTTCAAATAAATAAATAAGTCTTTTTAAAAAACTGTCTATACTACCAAAGGAAATTTACAGATTCAATGTGATCCCAACCAAAATACCATGGACATTCTTCTTAGATCTAGAAAAAATGATGCTAAAATTCATATGGAAACACAAGAGAGCTCTAATAGCTAAAGCAATCTCATACAACAAAAACAAAGCCAAAGGTACCATAATACCAGATTTGAAGACATACTACAGGGCAATTATAATCAAAACAGCCTCTTACTTGCACCAAAAAAAAAAAAAAAATATGTATAGACCAATGGAACAGAATAGAAACTCTAGGGGCCAGCACTGTGGCATAACAGATAAAGCTGTGGCCTGCAGTGCCAGCATCCAATATGAGCACTGGTTGGAATCCTGCTGCTCCACTTCCAATCTGGCTCTTTGCTATGGCCTGGGGAAGCAGTAGAAGATGGCCCAAGTCCTTGGGCCCCTGCACCCACGTGGGAGATCCAGGAGAAGCTCCTGGTTCCTGGCTTTGAATCAGCCTAGCTCCAGCTGCTGCAGTCATTTGGGAGTGAACCAGCGAATGGAAGACCTCTCTCTCTCTCTCTCTCTCACTCTCTCTCCCTCTCTCTCTTGCCGTCTCTCCCTCTCTGTAACTGCCTTTCAAGTAAATAAATAAATCTTTAAAAAAAAAAAGATTCTCAATTCCTTTGCCTTTTGATGGCTTGATTGTAATCTGTCTTGGCATGAGTCTCTTTCAGTTCCTTTAACTAAGACTTTGCTGAGCTTCTTGGATGTTTACATGCATCTCCTTCATCAGATTTGGTCATTTTTGAGCCATTATTTATCTGAATGTTCTCTCTGCCCCTTTCTATTCTCCTACAACTCCCAAAATGATATACATTGTTCTTCTACTTTTTTTTCTTTCTACTCCACAATTTCAGTAGTTCCCATTGATCCATCTTTAGGTTCTTTGAATCTCTCTTCTGCCTACCCAAATCTGCCTTTAATCTGTCTACTGAATTTTTCATTTCTATAAGAATATCATTGTACTTTTCAACTCTAGGGTGTTTTTGTTTCTCTTGGTTTTCTGGCCTTTTTAAAGTTTACTTATTTATTATTTATTATCACCTACTTGAAAGGAAGAGAAAGAGAAAGAACTTCCATCCACTGGTTTACTCCTCAAATGCTTATAACAGCTGACCCAGACTGAAGCCAGGATCCCAGAACCCAGTACAGGTTTCCCACAGGGGCCCAAGCACTTGACCCATCCTCTGCTGCTCTCCCGGGTGAATTAGCAGGAACTGGACCAGAAGCAGAGTAGTCAGAACTTGAGCTATCACTCCAGTATAGGCATCCCAAGAAGGGGTTTAACTCACTGTACCACAGTGCTCTCTCTTTAGCTCTTTATTGGTATTTCCACGTTGTATGTACATCTATTCATCATTTTCTTGACTTTCTCTACGTCTCCTTTAGTTCTTTGAGCACCTTATTTTAAAATACTTTTCTAGTAGACCTGCCATCCTGTCTCTTTCAGGGACATTTTCTGTTGATTTCCTGGTTCCGTATATGCTTTATGATATTTTGTTGAAAACTGGACATTTGAATCTAATAATGTGGTAATTCCAGAAATCAGATTCTCCCTCTCCTTTCCCACATCCTGCCATCTTTGCTACTGTTTTTATTGTTTTTGTTTTTCTGATTGTTATAGGCAATCTCTGTGCTGGCACCATTTCCTGATCATGTATGGCTACTTTCTTTTCAATGTCTCCATCTTGCTTCTGAATATCCCAGTTTTCAATGCCTGACTCCCAAGAGGAGAAAAGAAAAATTAAGGTGGGATAAAAAGGAGTACTGGACTTTCATATCCCCTAAAAGTCATTTTTTATTTATTTGAAAGGCAGAGAGATAGACACACAGAGATCCTCCACCCACTGGCTCACTCCCCAAATGCCTGCAACAGGCCACAGTCAGGAACGGAAACTCAATCTGAGTCTCCCACAGGGGTATTAGGGACCCAAGCACTCAAAGCCATCAGCTGCTAACTCCCAGAGTCCACATAGCAGAAAGTTGGAATTGGACACAGAGCCAAGACTTGAACCCAGGCAATCCAACATGGGATATGAGCTCCCAAGCAATGACCTAACCAGTGTACCCAACACATGCCCTGTCTCTGGAAGTCTTACAACAATGGAGGCCATGTAACAAAAGAAGCAAGAATGGGGTGGGGGGCGGCACTGCTGCCTGCCTGCTGGCATCCTACTCCACTTCCCATCCAGCTCTCTGCTGTGGCCTAGGAAAGCAGTAGAAGATGGCTCCTGGCTTCCAATCGGCGCAGTTCCGGCCGTTGTGGCCAACTTCGGAGTGAACCAGCAGATGGAAGATCTCTCTCTCTCTCACTGCCTCTGCCTCTCTGTAACTCTGACTTTCAAATAAATAAAATAAATCTTAAAAAAAAAAAAAAAGAATAGTAGGGGAGGTGATCTGGAGCAGCATTCAGTGAGCAGAGCACAGACGCTGATATTTGGAAGACAGCATCCTCTTTGCTCTCCCCGGCTCCTGCAAGCCACACTAAGCTGTTCCAGCCTGCCACCAGGCTGAAAGCAGGAGATGGGTAACCTCTACTGTCTTAGGAGCTGAAATTGATCAAAATTAACCACAAGTTACCTGTTCAAGCCTTGCTCTAGAGGTTGTAAACCTTCAATAGATGCCAGAGTTCCAAAATCATGTCAGACAGACTTCCAGCGTGGCTGTCATCTGAACAGGAAGGCGGATTCCAAGGGCTTCATGCTCTGCCACCCTCCCGGAATCCTGATACTTTTAGTATTGTCCTGTAGCAACATAAGATGAAGCACAGAATGTTTACAACCTCATGTGATTTGTCAAATAAAACCAAGCAAAAATCATATTATTATTTAATAAATCAAAAGTCATTTAGTAAAACTGTCAGACAAACCCAGAACATACTAGAATATAAAGCCAAGAAACAAGTGAAATATACATTGGAATTTGGTATATGACAAAGTTGTCATATAGAATTAATGAGGAAAATGGACCATTTAATAAATGGTATTACAACAATTTGGCAGCCACCTGAAAAAAATTAGACCCATACTGTACATCAGGATAAACACTATATGGATCAAAGATTAGATGTGAAAATAAGACAATAAAAATAGTATAAAATGGGAATGTTTTATAACCTTGAAGAAAGGAAGGGTTTTCCAACTATGACACAAAATGAAGAAGCCATACAAAAGATAACTGCAAAAATTCTGCAAGGCAAAAACAAAACAAAGGGAAAGAAAAACAGGGCCAAGACCCACAGAATACATGAGAAAAAACATTCATAGGAAATAATAAGAAATGACCAGTAATCTTATTTTACAATGTATGTGGTTATTATTTGTAACATTGTGGTAAGGTCATAGCATTGCTGCAAAAATTGGAGACAACCCAAGCATCCATCAGTGGGAGGCTGACTGAATGAATAAATTATGGTTAACAAATTTTACATGATAGAATATTATGTGGTTGTAAAAGAAACTTTAAGTGAATAATATAACAAAATCTCAATATGATACTAGTTTTTTTTTAAGTGAAAACAGGGTGTATATAATACTACCTTTGAGTAAGAGTAGTAAAATAAGAAAACATATTTCACCTGCTTATTTATGCCAATAACAAACCACTTATACTGGCTGTCGCAAGGGCAGACGTGTAAGTGGGAACTTGCTGAGGAGAGAAAATTTTGCATTTTGTGCCTTTTGCTTTTTTTTTTTTAACAATGCAAAACTACCTGTTTAAAAACTGGATTGAAAACAACTTCTAAGTAGATAAGGAAAATATTATTTTAATCACTGTAACTCCATTAAAAGGCATCCATCCTGAGCGATTTTGTTTCTTGGACTAAAAATATTCTGGAAAACATCTAATCAGAGACCAAGAGTCCGAAGATGTTACAAAAAGCCCCGAGTCAAAGTGCTGAAAGACGATTTCCCAGTCAGCAGTCTCAGAAATTAGTCCAAACGTACTTTAAAACACGAACAATGATCAAATGTTGCTTCTAGTTGTAAAGGCATTAACAATGCCATGCTATATTAAAAGGATACAAAATAGAAGACAAATGGAAGGCGGGCAATTGGAAGGGGAGAGAATGACTTTTGCAGTTGACAGGTGACTCTCAGAAAAATGCCAAACGTCTACGGCTTACTATAGCAGCAATCTAAAGTTGGCGATAAATATTCTAACAGCTCATTACGTGGGTACACTGTGTATTTATTTGTTTGCTAATCAATTCATTTTATTCATTTACTCAATCCAGATTGGCAACTTGCCCTTTCATTTTAAACAGAATAAATTTTTTTTAATTTTTTTGACAGGCAGAGTGGACAGTGAGAGAGAGAGACAGAGAGAAAGGTCTTCCTTTGCCGTTGGTTCACCCTCCAATGGCCGCCGCAGCCGGCGCGCTGCGGCCGGCACACCGCGCTGATCCGATGGCAGGAGCCAGGAGCCAGGTGCTCTTCCTGGTCTCCCATGGGGTACAGGGCCCAAGCACTTGGGCCATCCTCCACTGTACTCCCTGGCCACAGCAGAGAGCTGGCCTAAACAGAATAAATTTAAAAGCAGAAAGGAATTATATATTCTAAAATGTATACTCCCATAGAGAAGAAAATCAATTTAAAGAAATAATTGTTTATAGAACGTTAACCTAAATTATAAAAGGGGGAATGGCATGGTTATCATGTTGGTAAGTAATTAAAAAAGCAAAAGTGATCATTCATATGACTCTTATTATTAAATCCAGAAAGGGTGTAAACATCAACACATTCGTACTCACTGATTATTTCTCAGCTATACTTATTAAAGTAAATGAGTTACATCCTTTTTTTTTTTTTTTTTTTTGACAGGCAGAGTGGACAGTGAGAGAGAGAGACAGAGAGAAAGGTCTTCCTTTGCCGTTGGTTCACCCTCCAATGGCCACCGCGGCTGGCACGCTACAGCCAGCACACCGTGCTGATCAGAAGCCAGCAGCCAGGTGCTTCTCCTGGTCTCCCATGGGGTGCAGGGCCCAAGTACTTGGGCCATCCTCCACTGCACTCCCTGGCCACAGCAGAGAGCTGGCCTGGAAGAGGGGCAACTGGGACAGAATCCGGCGCCCCAACAGGGACTAGAACCTGGTGTGCTGGCGCCGCAAGGCGGAGGATTAGCCTATTGAGCCGCGGCGCCGGCTAATGAGTTACATCTTAACCATGGAAACAGTAAACAATTTTCCTAAATGTAAACATTTTTCCTCAACAGAAAAAAGAAGGAAAATTGCCAATGAACAATAAATACTTTAGATAGAAATCAGACCATGCAAAACTGGAATGTCAATGTCTTATAGGAGATGTATATTTAAATCTGTACTTGTCAGCTAGGAAGTAGTGTGCCTGCCAAAGGATATTTACATTAGGGGTAGGCATTTTGCCTGGAGGTTAAGACACCAGTTAAGAAGCCCACATTCCACATCAGAACACCTCTATTTGATCACCATCCCTGTTCCTGAATCCAGCTTCCTGTTAATACTAACCCGGGGAGGCAGCAGGGATAGCTGGAGTAGCTGGGTTCCTGCCGTCTACTTAGGAGACCTGGATTGAGTTCCAGGCTCCTGGCTTTGCCCTCCCCCCAAACCCTACAGCTAGTCCATGTGGGCATATTTGGGAAGTGAACTGGTAGATAGGAATTTGCTCTCTCTCACTCACTCTGTCTCTGCCTCTCAGATAAATACATAAAAATGTTTAAAGAATATTGATATTAATTTACTTTGTTTTTGATTTCCCATAATCCAAGTTGGAGCCAGAGTTCCTCCTGCATATTTCCAAAGCATTCCACATACACTGGACCTTCTTCACTTATTCTAGAATTCTGTTGATGTCTCTGTCTCACTCTAGATGGATTTCTGGAGGGCAGGACCTTTTATTTACTACAGCAGTCAGGGAACCTAGTAGAGTGCCTGGATCACTGGTGCTTCATAAATCATCATCGTTTATCTAATTAAGTATCAAAAATGTATGAGTTATAGCACATATTTTAGATATTAATGACCTGTTAAATATTCAACATTTTCATTTAGGCCAGTTATTTAGTTTTCATGTACCCCATCACTTTAAAAGCAAAGCTGAATTTACAAGACTAAATAGGGAGAACTGAATCTTAAAAGATTCACTATTAAATGCAAATAAACAAACGCTCTGAGGCTAATTTTCTCTTTCTGTTCATGTAACTCAAAAGTAGCTACAATCAAATTTACTCTCCTACAGCATCTCTATATTCAAGTAACTCTATAGAAAATATTCAAGCTCATTTGATTCCTTAGGATGTGATATGATTTTTATTGATATCTTAAAAAGTTAATTTCGCCTCCAGATGTGGACAAGCCAAATGTGTGTTTTCAAAAAGTGTCACGTGTAAGAAAGAATGAGAAATGACACTGCAAGCTCCATCAGGGTCCTTCTGAAATGGCCCTATTTCATCTGGCCATGAGGGGGCAGCAGGCTCCGGGGAAATGTCTCCAGAATCCTGTGCCACTCGTAGTGCCCTCAAACTCGGTGACTGTGAAAGGCAGGGTAAACAAAACATCTATTTGCTCTATTGGCTCTATTGGATCGCTTTGCTCTATTCCAAAAGCAAAGCTCGTAGGGTGTGGTTTCAAGCATTCACAATCAGAGCTAATGTCACCGCTGTTGCTAATGATTAGCTGCCGTTAATTCACAGCAGGGGTAATTGAAGACAAAACAGCAAGATTCCTTTTAATCCAGAGAGAAAAACAGAAAGAGGTAAAAGATCAAGGGGACTTTGAGAAATGAGAAACTGAAAAATGATTATGTAATATGGAATAGTTCTTATTCCCACATTTAATAACCTTTCAGTCTAATAAAATGACTAATATGTGGTAATTTTCTACTGCTTATAACATTAACCCTTAATATATCTGAACTACTAACAGATACTATTACCAGAAACTCAATCAAATCACCACAAACCTAGTAAATTTTTAGGCTGACTAATTTACTCAATTCCTTGTATAAGTAAATTCTCCCATAAAAATGGAAGAATTTATCCCATGACATGTTTTGGCATTTAACATCTTCAAATAATTTATTATGCCTGTAGGATGTTACTAGTATGTGGTCCTTTTATAGACTAATAAAATTATCTAAAAATTTGGGGCAAGTAGATAAAAGGATAAACAATTACTTACTTTGTTTGGTGTGGTTGGCTTCAGTTATTAGCAGAATGCACTGATTTGTGCATTTTCCTAATTTTATTTTATTCTGCCATGTTGTTGTGGTTACCTACACGAGCTGCTACTTAACAGCATCTCTGACTTTGAAGCTTTAGGAGACCCCTTCATGCCCTCCGATTTAAAAGGTTGTTATTTGAGTCCCTGCTTTCCACGCAGCTCCCTAGGAGGCTAGAAACTGATCACCATCTAAACACAAAACTCACTAGACTTGTCTAACTGCAAGGAATTTACTTGAGATAGCTCCAAGATTATATAAGAAAATAGTCTTGGAGTTCAGAAATGCGTCAAGGTGGTTGGCGCTGTGGCACAGAACATTACGCCTCTGCCTGTAGTGCTAACACTGCTCCACTTCCAATCCAGCTCCCTGCTAGTGCACCTGGAAAAGCAGCAGAAGATGGCCCAAGTACTTGGGTCCCTGCACCCATGTGGGAGACCCAGAAGAAGCTCCTGGTTCCTGACTCCTGGCTTTGGCCTGGCTTAGCCCAAGCCATTCCAACCATCTGAGGAGTAAACCAGTGGGTGGAAAGGAAGGAGATCTCTTTCTCTCTCTCTCTCTCTCTCTCGCTCTCACTCTCGCTCTCTGTCTTTCAAATAAATAAATAAATCTTAAAAAAAAAAAAAAAAAAAGATGTGTCAAGCACAAGTCGGGTTGTGACCTTATAAATCCAATGACATTTGAAGACTGCAGTCTCTGTTGGAACTCACTGAGGGCTCATAGCAGAAGTGTTATCACTTAGCCACTCTGGTTTACTACACACAGCCCACTTATTTGGTGAGTGCTGAACCAGCTGTTAGATCTTTCTCAATTATATGAAATTGTATGATAACTCAATTGTATGAAAGAAGTCCAGGCATGTGTTAAACATGTGTCAAAGTAATGATGACTATGAGAATGGTATTGGTCTGCTTTGTTAAGAAATTGAACAAAGGAAATTTACCGAAGAACTAAAAGTAACAAAAACTATCTTAAAACAGGTGCTTTTTTTTTTCAATTTGAGTAGCAGAAAGAGATCAAGAAAGAGACAGAGAGGGCTCCCATCATCTGTTTCACTCCCCCAAATGCTTGCAATGGCCTCGACTGGGCCAGGCCAAAGTCAGGAACTAGGAGCATGATCCAGGTTTCCCCTATGGGTGTCAAGGACCCAATTGCTTGAGCTATCCTAACTAGCATTTTTTTTTAAAGATTTTTATTTATTTGAAAAGCAGAGTTACAGAGGAGGCAGAAGCAGAAAGAGAAGTCTTCTGTCCACTGGTTCACTCCCCAAATGGCTGCAATGGCTGGCGCTGCACTGATCAGAAGCCAGGAGACAGGAGCTTCTTCCAGGTCTCCCACACCAATATGGGATGCTGGCACTGCAGGCGGCTGCTTTACCAGCTAAGCCACAGCTCCAACCCGTCCTATCTAGCATTTTAACGACTAGGCCAAAAGCCTGCCCCTATTTTTAATTTTACAAAGAAATTGATAGTGGGCTCAAAGTGCTCAGCAAGATCCTGGGAATCTACCAACATGAGTAAGAGGAACAACTGTCACAGAACTATTCTTGGAGAGCTGAAGATTTCACAAGAAAAATAATACATAGACTGGTCTTGAAGGATGCTGAGGATGTCAACCCAAAGCAAAAGCTTACTAAGGACAACATTCAGAGCAAAAGCAAGGAAAGAAATGTCACATCACTGTCTGTGCCTAGGTGTGTGGGGTAGATAATAGCTGAGGGTGAGGAGGAGGAAGTGTTGGATGGTATGGTAAGGTATGTTCCTTTCATTCTGGACACAGCAGGGAAGCAAAGATTTGTAAAGTACCATGATTACACAAATCAGGTTCACGGTCAGACTCGCAGTAATCAGGAAAAGACATTGGAATAAGAGGACAGATATTAGGGTCGGCGTCATGGCGCAGTAGGTTAACCCGCCACCTGCAGTGCCGGCATCCCATGTGGGCATTGGTTCTAGTCCCAGCTGCTCCTCTTCTGATCCAGCTCTCTGCTGTGGCCTGGGAAAGCCGTGGAAGATGGCCCGAGTCCTTGGGCCCCTGTGCCCACATGGGAGACCTGGAAGAAGCACCTGGCTCCTGGCTTTAGATCAGTGCAGCTCGACCATTGTGGCCATTTGGGGAGTGAACCAACAGATGGAAGACCTTTTTCTCTGTCTCTCCCTCTCACTATCTGTAACTCTACCTCTCAAATAAATAAATAAAATCTTAAAAAAAAAAAAAAGAGGACAGATGAGACAAGGAGGTCAACTAAAATCAATCTCAAGAAAGACAATAAAGGCCTGACTTGAAACAGTAGAAAACAAGACAAATTTGAGTGATTTCAAAGAATGCTTCCTTAGGATCAAAGAACGATTCTTTTCTTGGTTCCTTTGTCCTAGCACTAAAATTTCTTCTTAGTCATTGTAGTGGGAGGCAGAAAGGCAAGTTAAGAAAGTAAGTAAATTAATCTATAGTAATAATTATATAATAACTATAATTCATGATTAATAATGAAATGTAGATGGGAGAAGGCATCAAATTGGATTTTATTGTGTCAATGTTGAAGCATGGTGCACTGTCCTGGATAGATGTTTGCACAAATTGGAAATAAAGATCTGGGACTTGGTAGAGAAGTCAGTGATAGAAATATGAATTCAGGGGATCATTTATGTATATATATATTTCAATATACTTTCAAAAGACGTGAGAATGTGAAGCACATTTAAAACATGCAGAAATGTATTGATTTTGGCTCTCCAAGTGGTAAGCATCAGCAATCCAAGAACACCCCATGAGCCCCGTGTTGTAATGCAGTGGGTTAAGTGGGTACTCGCAATGCTGCCATCCCATATCAGAGCACAGCTCTGCTCCCGACCCAGCTCCCTGCTAAGCGTCTGGGAAGACGACCAACAATGGCCCCAGTAATTGGATCCCTGCCACCTGTGTAGCAGACCAGGACTCAGTTCTTGGCTCCTGGCTTCAGCGTGGCCCAGCACTAGCTACTGGTCTTTTGAAAAGTGAGCCAACAGATGGCCTCTCTTCTCCTCCTCTTCTCTTCTCTTCTCCTGTCTCTCTCTCTCTCTCTTACTCTCTCCCTCTCCCCCACTCTGCCTTTCAAATAAATAAATCATAAAAAAGAATACCTCATTTCCCCAATACCAACAGCCAAAAATATATTCTGATGCTTTTTATATGTAAATGATTGTTTTGTTGTTGTTGCTACAATCCACTTGGGTTTTTTTTTTTTTTTTTAAGATGTACTTATTTATTTGTGATGCAGTTACAGAGAGAGAGGGAGAGAGAGATCTTTCATCTGCTGGTTCACTCCCCAAATGGTCAAAATGGCCAAGACTGGGCCAAGCCAAGGCCAGGATCCAGAAACCCCATCCAGGTCTTCCACCTGGGTGGCAGTGGTCCAAGCACTTGGGCCATCTTCCACTGCCTTCCCAGGCCCATTCACAGGTAGCTGGATTGGAAACAGCATAGCCAGGACTGGAACCAGAGCTGTGATATGGGATGCTGGCATCACAGGCTGCAGCCTAACCCACTGCACCACAATGCTGGCCCCTATATTGCAGTTTTTCACGTCTATTTTTAAATACTGTACTTAATGCATAAGCATAAGCAGGAGAAACAGCAGTAAACCACCACATTCAGTGTGAAATAAATCTAGAATCTGCAGATCAAAGAGTGAAAACTGAATGATCAAGAGATTCAAGTGAAATTATATTTTCCTTAGTATCTGTATTTTATATATTGGACTAAATAACATCCATACATTAATCTTAGCATTAGTGTTCTCTAATTCACTTACTAAAAACAAGCAAACAAAACAAATCAATTTACAGTTTCTTCTTTGATCTTAGAAGTATAAAAGGACTCTCATTATCTTAAAGTGAACTCCAGTTCAAACCACTATCAAATACTTTTTGGTACCACCTAACAGAGAACAATAAAAACATTTTTAAAAGTAAATATAAGAAATGGTCCCTGGCACACGCGGACATCTGGACACCACTGTTTAGTGGATGAATCACATCTCTCTGGCCCTGAAGCCTGTACTCTACTTATTACATCACAGTTTCCCACTGATAATAATTGACAATTGATAATAAGAAGCTGAGACATGAGGAGTTTAAGGAAATTGTACAAGGTCACAGCTAATAATTAAGAGAGCAGGGATTTGAACCAGGCTTGCCCCACAACTTGAACTCACATTCTGCCCATACCTACTTGTCCACTCCTCTCCTGAAATACTGCTCCCAAATGTGCTCTTTGGATGCCCATTTCCACTTCCGGTGATGGAAGTCATCAACTTATAATCCCTGTATACATTATCATAAATTTCAAACTAGTAGTTTGAAAATAAGGGAAGTACCACCAAAAAAAAAAAGCATTCAATGGGTTCTTTTTAATATAACCAAAAGAAGCAGCCACTTATAAGAAGAGTATCATTATAATCCCCATCATAAAAACACAGAATAAAATAATAAGTTTTTAAAAACCGAGACAAATCCAGAAAAGGCAAGCAAGTCAGATTACGACTCTTGAAAATTTTTAAAAAACAAAAGAAGTTGGCATTCAGGAGGGAAGGAGGTAATATTAGGTAGCATGCATGTTATTCAAGTACCACCATGTTGCCTAACAAGATGAAAAGACATGGATTTCTCATTAGACATTTTCAAATAGAAATCCAACGAGCATTCAATGAATTCTATAAAAAAAATCCATTAAAATCTAAATCTTCCGGTAATGACTGCTACAAAAAAATTTTAGGGAATTATTACAAGTTCAAGGCAACCAAATGAGATTTTTTTTTTCATTATTATTATTTGCAAGTTAGAGAAAAAGAGACAAAAAGACTGAGACAAAGAGTGATCTTCCATTTACTGGTTCACTCCCCAAATGCCCACAAGAGCCAGGGCTGGGCCAGGCCAAAGCCAAGAGTTAAGAACTCCAACCACGTCTCCCACATGAATGGCAGAAACCCAAGTACTCCAGCCATCCCCTAACTCCTAAGGTGTGCATTAAAAGGAAACTGAATCAGAAACATAGCCAAAATTTCAACACAGGCATTCCAATATGCGATGTGGGAATCCCAAGCAGTGTCATAATCACTGTACCACATGCTTGTCCCCTAAATTGGATTTTTAAATATATTTGCCTTACTTCAAAATAATAACTATAATGTAATGAGGTGAGTGTATTTTAACACTCAAGTCCTACCACTTTATAAAACAAGGTTTCTCTCTAGATTTTCATATTTTCTAAACCATTTAGAAAATGTTTCACTTTGGAGCCAGTGTTGAGGGGCAATGGGTAGCTGCCTGCAATGTGGGCATCCCATATAGGAGATCTGGCTACTCTACTTCCAATCCAGCTCCCTGCTAATGTGCCTAGGAAAGCAGTGTAAGACGGTCCCTGCCACCCATGTGGAAGACCCAAATAAAGTTCCTGGCTCCTGGCTTCATCCTGGCCCAGGCCTGAATATTGCAGCCATGTGGAGAGTGAACCAGTGTGGGGAGCAACTCGGACTAGACTGTTACTGGAATTAAGACTTATTCTATGCATCTGCTCTCCCACAATATGGCGCTGGGAGAGGAGGAAACAGCTTCTACACAGCTGCCTCCAGTTCAACCAATAAACAGCAGGACCTGCTCCTGATTAGAGGAGAGCAGCGTACTCGGCGCGTGGGTAGCAGAGTTGGGATTGGCGGAAGAGGACTATAAAGGAGGAGAGAGACAACATGCACCAGGAACATCTATCTGAAGGAACACCTGAGCAGCCCCCGAGAGAGCCGGCCGGCGGTGTGCCGCTCCCCCGCGGAAGTGGGGAAAGTGGCAGGGGGAACCGCCCTTCCACGGAGGTGGAAGGGACGGTAGCCAACCCGGGAAGAACCAGCAGCAAACCCAGGAAGGGCCGAGCAGACAAAAGAACAGCGCAGGGTCCTGTGTCGTTCCTCCGCGAAGAGGGGGAGCGACATAATGGTGCCGTGACTCGGATAGGAAACCTAGGCAGGGTTTAGTGTCGTTCCTCCACGAAGAGGGGGAGCGACAAACCAGCAGATGGAAGATTCTGTCTCTCTCTCTCCTTCAAATAAATAAAATAAAATAAAATAAACTTTGTAAAGAAAAGAAAATACTTCACTCAGCTTTTTAACCTAAGGTGCTCATTACTCATATGCTATGCCTTAGAAAAGCATTGCCTTCTTCCCCCTTATTCTCAGAATGTGTCTGTGCTGAATTACCCATAAGGCAGAACAGAATCCTAGTGGAAGATCTTTCTGAAGTGGCTGAGAGGATTGAGAGCCTGGTCAGATTCCTGTTAAGTGATTTGTCATTGTGGCTATCCTGGGAAAGGTGAATAAAAGTGAAACAGGAGGTGCCTACCTGGAGCTTTGACTGTTCTATGCCTGATAAATATAGAGTGCATCTCACACACAACCTCAAGGGTTTTCTTTGACACTGGAGCACAAGGAACCATTTAGAAAATGAGGCCTTTATTCACTGTCTCAGATACTACAAATAGGCATTGTCTCACTCTGTTAATACATCTATTATCTGTCTATGAAAAATACAAGCTAAATTGATGACACCATGGTGATAGGAGAGTAACTATCCTGGATATTCTGCAGTTGATGATTTGGTATCTTGAAGTCAAGATATGCTGATGGTCCAAGACTGCTTTCTCAGGAACTCAGAAATCTTATACAAAGCCTTCAGCCACCAGCCTCAACACATGTGGTTTGCTTCCTGCCCAAGAGGAGATATCTTCCCTTACCTACTTCCCCTCACTACAGTAATAGAGTCTTTTTTTTTCTTTTTTCTTTTTTTTTTTTTTTTGACAGGCAGAGTGGACAGTGAGAGAGAGAGACAGAGAGAAAGGTCTTCCTCTGCCGTTGGTTCACCCTCCAATGGCCGCCACGGCCAGTGCGCTGCGGCCAGCACACCACGCTGATCCGAAGGCAGGAGCCAGGTGCTTCTCCTGGTCTCCTATGGGGTGCAGGGCCCAAGCACTTGGGCCATCCTCCACTGCCTTCCCAGGCCACAGCAGAGAGCTGGCCTGGAAGAGGGGCAACCGGGAAAGAATCCGGTGCCCCAACCAGGACTAGAACCCAGTGTGCCGGCGCTGCTAGGTGGAGGATTGGCCTATTGAGCCATGGCGCCAGCCAAATAATAGAGTCTTGATCCCAGCTTCTCTCTCCATTTCCTCCTCGCCCTTGCTCCCGCGTGCAATCCCACATGACATACCAGGAACTATGAGTAACAAACTCTTCTTTCAAAGGCAGCTGTCTCGTGTTTGTAATCTTTCCACTCCTGATTGGAAAAAAAAAAAAAAAAAACAACCTTGGTTCATATTAAAGGAGCCCAAGAATACTGTTTAAAATCATTCTACCTGCATACTTCCATGAATACTTCAAATACTGTCACTAGTTCTAGCACTAATACTCACTCTGGCCTTTATCCTGTTCTGCCTTCCTAAACATAACTAATTGCACCTACTCTTCCCCGAGTGACTGTGTCTCTCAGGAGAGGCTGGGCCCCTCCTCAGCCCTGGAATAGGGATCTAATTGGCCTGCGCCCATTTGGAGGCTTTACCCTTGCTTAGCAGCAATAGGAATGGGCGCTTGAAGCCATTTTAACTAAGGAGACCTGAGGGATAAGTCCTGGGAGAAGAGGGCTTCCTTAGTCCTAAAAAGAAGCAGAAGAAGAGTGTTCCCTTTTGCTGCTTCTGCACATCCTCTGAATCCAGAATGAGAGCCGCTTAGGGTGATAAGGGAAGCCAGGCAGGAGAACAAATCAACACACGTAAAGATGGCAGAGCAAAAAGAAGGAAGGAACCCAGCTCCTTGACCACATTCCCAAGGCATTGAATTAACCAACCCTAGGGAAAGTTTTATCTGCATGCATCTAGCCCTGTAGGATTTTTTTTAAAGACTTCAATAATAAAGGTGTTTAGTAAGGTTTCTATTACAGCAACTTAAAGCATTTTAACATACACTTTCTCTTTCTCAACAATTCCACTCCTAAACAGTAAGCTTCCCAACATAACAAGGATCATCCCCCGAATTTCCTCCTATGTTCAAGCCACTCCCCACATTGAAAGGTAGCATCTATTTCCCCTCTCTGAATCCAGTGCTTCTGTCAATGGAATATAGCAGAAGAGATATAACACCAATTCCAGACCTGGGCTGTAAGAGAACCAGCATCTTCTCTTCCGCCATCCTCTCCTGGAAACCACTCAGCACATAAGGAAGCCTGAGAAGTCTACACTCCGGAACCATGAGAGACTACATGGGGAGAATCCTCAAGGAGGAGCACCAGGTAGCCCCAGGCCAAAAGGCAGCACCAAGACTCCTGCAATGTGAGTAACGCCATCGTGGGCCTTCCAGCCCCAGTTAAGCCACCATAGCTGCTGAAATCTCACCAAAAAAGGGCCTAGCCATCTCTGTTAAACCCTGCCTGAATGCCAGGCCACAGAATTGTGAGCAATAAAATGTTATTTTTAGTCACTAAATATTGGAGTGGCTATTATAAAGCAACAGATAAGTGAAACATGAAGTAGCATCATTTGTTTTCTTTGTGGTCATTTCACAAGGATTATGAATTATTTAGTGAGAGGTAGACTTTGATGTAGCAGTTCAAGACACTGGATAGAACATATGTAAGAACCGGGGTTTCACACCCATGTCCAACTCCTGGCTCCAGCTTCCTGCCAATGCAGACCCTAGGAGGCAGCAGGTGATGGTTCAAGTAATCGAATTCCTAGCCCCCAATGTGGGGAGATCTGGATTGAGTTTCCAGTTCCTGGCTTCAGCCTAATCCCAGCCACTGTGGGTATTTGGGGAGAGAACCAGCAGATAGGAGCATGCTTTCTAATTTAAAAAAATTATTTGAGGAATTATCTAGTGAGTCACTAAAAACTTTGAATGTTTATGAACTTCTGTTGTTTGGGTTTTTCTGGTCTTCTCTTCTTGTAAATGAACATCTTTCTCTCCAGGTATGTGGGGGGGGGGGTGTCTGTTTTGTTTTGTTTTGAAAGAGTTACTCATTTATTTGAAAGACAGAGAGATCTTCTATTCACTGGTTCATTCCTCAAATAGCCACAGAAGCCAGGAACCAATAACTGTGTCGCTCCCCGTCTTCATGGGGGAACGACACAGAACCCTGCCTAGGCTTCATATCCGAGTCACGGCACCATTATGTCGCTCCCCCTCTTCGTGGAGGAACGACACAGAACCCTGCGCTGTTCTTCTGTCTGCTCGGCCCTCCCCGGGTTTGCTGCTGGTTCTTCCCGGGTTGGCTACTGTCCCTTCCACCTCCGTGGAAGGGCAGTTCCCCCTGGCCACATTCCCCACTTCCGCAGGGGAGCGGCACACCGCCGGCCGGCTCTCTCGGGGGCTGCACAGGTGTTCCCCTTAGATGTTCCTCATAGATGTTCCTGGTGCATGCCGTCTCTCTCCTCCTTTATAGTCCTCCTCCGCCAATCCCAACTCGGCTGCCCACACGCCGAGTACGCTGCTCTCCAATCAGGAGCAAGTCCTACAGTTTATTGGTTGAACTGGAGGCAGCTGTGCGGAAGCTGTTTACTTCTCTCCCAGCGCCATATTGTGGGAGAGCAGATGCATAGAATAAGTCTTAATTCCAGTAACTCAGTCCAGTCCGGATTGCTCCCCACATAACTGTATCCAAGTCTCTCACAGCAGACCCAACTGATTGGGCCATCCTCCACCGCTTTCTCAGACACATTAGCAGGTAGCTGGATGAGAAGTGGAGCAGCCAGGACACTGATAGGGAATGCCAGAGTTGCAAGCACAGGCCCTAAATATGTGCATTTTAATTACTGTAGCTCACAAAGGAGAATTTGTTTCTACATATGCATTACCTTATTATCCTATGTGCTAACATTTTTAAAATGAGAAAATATTTGTGACAAGAATTGATATCCTTGTCCGGCATCGCAGCTCACTAGGCTAATCCTCCACCTGCAGCACCAGTACCCTGGGTTCTAGTCCCGGTTGGGGCACCGGATTCTGTCCCGGTTGTTCCTCTTCCAGCCCAGCTCTCTGCTGTGGCCCAGGAAGGCAGTGGAGAATGGCCCAGGTCCTTGGGCCCTGCACCCACATGGGAGAGGAGGCACCTGGCTCCTGGCTTCGGATCGGCGCAGCACACCGGCCATAGCAGCCACTTGGGGGGTGAACCAATGGAAAAAGGAAGACCTTTCTCTCTGTCTCTGTCTCTCACTGTCTAACTCTGTCAAAAAAAATTTGATATCCTTAAGAAGTGAAAAAAATTCACAAGTGAGAAAAAAATACTACAGCCTTAATTTCTTTTTTCTTTTTCTTAAAGATTTATTCATTTGAAAGTCAGAGTTAACAGAGAGAGAGAGAGAGAGAGAGAGAGAGAGAGAGATCGTCCATCCCCTGGTTCACTCTCCAGGCCACAAGGAGCCAGCAGCCACCTCGGAGTCTCCCACGTGGATGGCAGGGGCGCAGGTACTTGGGCCATGTTCCACTAGCAGAGAGCTGGATGGGAGCGGAGAAGCCAGGACTCCCACCAGCACTCACAGGGGACGCTGGCATGACAAGCAGCAGCTTAACCCACCACACCGCAATGCTAGTGAAAAAAAAGTGAAAAGCCATTTTTCTGAAGAACCATAAATAACCAACCAACATGAGGGGTAAATATCTTCATCTCAAACTAAGATAAACACGAGGCATCATTGTTCACCTACCAAATAGTCAAAGAAAAATTTTAAATAATGACAATGCCAGTTAGGTTCTAGTGAAAAATGGGAAAACCCTGTGTTAGCAACACGGAGTCTGGCACTCCCGAGTCTCTTAACTACGGGGATTTGAGGGTCTCTGGTCCCAGCGGCAGTCTGGGCAATGTCTTCGGCTGTAAATTAGGGACAACACTGCTACTCCCAGCCAGTTGTAGGGCTCAAATGATAACATCGGTAAGAACAATGTGATTGCTACTTTTTGTTAACTCATTCACCCTTCCGTTTACTTTTGTCAGAAATCCTGGAAAACAACCAGAATTACAGAAATATCTGAATATTTTCTGGAAAACGGAGTCGGACGAGTCAGGAACAACGTCGCGCCCAAAATGGTGGGAGTCAGTGTGAGACGGCCAGGCTGGGAAGTGGCCTATTCACGGAGCCGAGCAGTGCAAGCAGGGGGCGCCTCTCACCATGGCCACCGCCTCTCCGCGCACAGCCGCTCGGGCTTCCAAGTCCGGGGCGGCGACCACCAGCGGCTCTAAGGCCAAGGGATGAGTAAAACCGAAGCGCTGATTGGCTGCCTGTGAGCAATGGGCGGGGCGAGCGGGGGCCGTGCGAGCGGAAGGCCCCGGACGCGCACTTCCGGTCTTTGTGGCTCAGCGTTCCGGGTCGGCGGCTTGTGCCGTGACCGCTCCCGGGCTTTGCGGTGAGGGACGCGGGCCCTGAGGCGGAGGGAGGACGGGGTGGCCAGGGGCTGGAAGAACCCCGCTCTTCAGGTTGCTCGTCCCCGGGTCGCGGCCCCTGGCCCGGCGGCGCCTAGGAACGTGTTGGGGACGCAGAGGCCGGCACTGAAGCCCCTGCTGTCCCAGCGGAAAGCGCAGTTTGCCCTCACCCCGCGTCTTTGCAGACTCTCTGGTTTAAGCGGGGACATAAAAATAGAAGGGCTGGCCACAGACGGGCAGCCTAGGTATTCTAATTAATCCCTGAAGTTACCCGTAGTCTTCGGATTCAGTGTTGCCGAGCTGTCCTAACTCAAGGGCGACACTCCTGAGTTGTCTCCCAACCCCAAATCAGAATGTAAAAAGTATAATGTCCATGACCAGTCTTTGTTTTTAAAATAGTTAGCGCCCAGTATAGTTTAAGCTTTCTGGAAATGTGGTAGATCTTTTTACTTCTTTGGTGTCTATGAAAAAAATTTTCAGATACTTCTTAATTCCTCTATAGGCTCATTAAGGAGCAAAAACCGTTTTAACCTAACGCGCAGTTCGGACAGCCTGTTTTAAGTGCCTCATTGTTGAAGAACTTCAATGAATACCAAATGTGATCAAATGGCAATATTCCCTAATATGTTTATTTAAATCAATTCATGTGATTTTATAGTTTTATTACTACCTTTAGTGAAAGCATTACCTGCTAAGATAGAAGGTAGCTAAAACTACATTTTAAGTCAGCATTATTAAATTTACCTAGATACTGTTATTTTGGAGGTCTGAGTTATTTGGAGGCCTGTATTTTAATGTTACATTCTTTTTAAGGCCAGGCAAGAAGTGATGCCCCACCTCTTTGATGTAACAGGATTCAAAGAGTACTGAAAAGTACATCGTTTCCTCACTATCTGATTCATTTTAATACTTCATTCTCTGGCTTCTAAAGTCATTTCTTCTTAGTAGTAGGAACTCTACATAATGGGAGACACTGAAGGATGTGAATCGGTTTTTGGCTTTATCGTTTGGTGGTGGTTTTAGTTATATAATCTCAAACTTGCTCCCTTCAGTATGTTTCTGAAGTGACTGACCTTTATTATCACAAATTTTTAGATTTTTTCCCCCTGCCATAAGTTAACAGTGCTTATATATCCTCAGGAAAGAAGAAATTACTCAAACTCTGAAGCATAGCACCCAGTTTTACAGAGCTGTCTGCTGAGTCGTTCCAGTCCAGATGGCTGTGGAATCCAGAGCAGTTTCAACCCAGATGCCTCAGGATCCTCAGGAACAAGGACTAATATTAGTGAAAGTAGAAGATGGCCTCTCTTGGGGTCAGAAATTTAAACCAAATGGGAGTATTCAGTCTTGCCAAGAGTTGTTTCGCCAACAATTCAGAAAATTTTGCTACCACGAGTCCCCTGGGCCCCGGGAGGCTCTGGCCAGACTCCAGGAGCTGTGCTGTCAGTGGCTGAGGCCGGAGGTGCACTCCAAGGAGCAGATCCTGGAGCTGCTGGTGCTGGAGCAGTTCCTGAGCATCCTGCCTGAGGAGCTGCAGATCTGGGTTGAGCAACATAATCCAAAAAGCAGCGAGGAAGCCGTGACCCTCTTGGAGGATTTGGAGAGGGAGTTTGATGATCCAGGACAGCAGGTAGGAACAGAGAAATGACGGGCTGTGGGGAAAGGAGTTTAAACCTGGACCATGTGGTAGAATAGTAGGATAAAATTTTGTATGTCTCCACCAAACCATAACCATACAGGGCCATGCCTGTCTCCTTTATCCCTGGAGATGCCCTCATTGACCTATTTGAGAATTTTACTAAGCACTTTCCTTAGGGGTTTTCTCACAGACCTAATTGTATTTTACTAATTTCAGGTCTCAGCAAGTCCACAGGGACCAGCAGTGCCATGGAAGGATTTGACATACCTTGGAGCATCCCAGGAACCAACAAACGTTCAACTCCAGCCTTTAAAGAAACAGCTGAAATCCTGGAAACCTTGCCTTTCCCCTAAGAGTGGTGAGGAACAGAAACTTATCTGGGAACTCCTGTCAGTTAGGTCTCTGGTTTTGAGGATGCAGAATTACTTGCATTTTACAAACTTGACACATGTGAACATTACCTTTGCTGTTTCTAAACCAGAGGTGCCCACGTTAGCATCTTTGTATTCAGCATTTCTCATGAAGGGCACTTAGCCCTCCTTGCGTCATTTTACCTGTCATCCATTTACTTAGTCTGTCATTTTATAACTGTATCCTATTAAGACATCCCTGGTACTATTGTAGGCACTTGGTCTCTGTCTTTGAGGAGCTTTCAAATCTTGGTGGGTGGTGGACAGGCCAAAAAACAATGCATTATGCTGTAGTAAATTTTTGAATGAAAGTAAACATTGGATACTATGGCAGGACATACAACAGCACCTAACTGAATCTTAAAGGTTGAAGGAATGCTTCCTAGATGAAGAAACTTAGAAGCTAAGAGTCAAAACTGTGAGTGGGAGAAAGCCAGGTAAATAAGTTAGAGTATCAGCCACCTAGGCAAAGGCCACAAAGTCTTGAAGGTGAGAGAATGCAACCCACTCTGGAAACTGTAGGTAGTTCAGTTTGGCTTGTGCAGAGAATTGAGAGGAAAGGGATGATACAGAATGAATTAGAGTAGAAAATGGGACCTAAGCTGTATGTCATGCTAATGGGTTTGTACAGTGGGGTACAGTTGAAGAGCTTTGGACAAGGGAGTGACATGATTGGGTTTGTGGCTTAGAACTTAGCTACAGAGTAGCAAATAGATTTGGGGAAGTCAGGTGTAGAGCACTTTTAGGGACTGTTGTGATCTAGGTGGACAAAGTGAATACATGTTATGGGTAGATCAAAGCTGACCCCTGCTTAGTGTTTAGGGAAGTCAGGTGTAGAGCACTTTTAGGGACTGTTGTGATCTAGGTGGACAAAGTGAATACATGTTATGGGTAGATCAAAGCTGACCCCTGCTTAGTGTTTAAATTGCACTGCAGACTTTGGTAACTGTTAAAGATAGGGTGTGAGGTGGTGTGCGAGGGAGAGTTGAGGATTATACTCAAGTTCCAGTCTTGAGCAACCTGCTTATTAATGGCTATTCCTGTAAATGGTAAAACATAGGGAAGAAAAACACATGCACATCTGATGGGCCATTTTGGTGCTTGTGAAATACTCACAAATAATATGCCCAGTTAGCAACTGAAAATGAGAGTAGTCTAGAGCTTGATAGAATTGACGATCTGGGGAGACATTAGCTTACAATATAAGTAGTAATTGAAGCCCAGTGGTGCAAAAAGTTTGCAGAATGGGAATACGTGAAAGCCCAGAACAGAATTTGGAGAAGCACTAATGTTGAGTGACTAACCCTAGGACCTAAGGAACAACCACAGAAATTAGGCTAATAGGACTGGAAGAACCTGGCTCCCAAAGGAAGGTGTGGCTTCCATGTTACAGAAAGGCCAACTAAGATCTAGAAAGTACCTACTGCTGTGAAGTTGATGACCCTGATGAGAAGTTGAAGTGGTGGTGGTGAGGTTTAGGGGTAAGGCAGAAACCATGTTGTAAAATGGAGATAAACACAGACAGCCCCTTCAAGAAATTTTACTGTGAATGGAATGAGCAAGGTTGCTTGAAGGAGATGAGTAGACAGAGCTTGATTTAAAAAGTAAGAAAGACTTAAGCTTTTTGAAATGCTGATGAACAAAGTCAGTCCAGAAGGAGGTTGAAAAAGAATGGGAAAGAATTAGTGGTTAATTGATCAACTGAAGTCTCAAGCAACAAGAGTGAAAGCCCAAAGTGTAGATCTAGGCTTTAGCATTAGAAAAGAAGGAAGACTGTTTTGACCAGTTAAAGAAAAGATACATGTGGACGGTGACATTTTGTAGGTAGAGGTGTGTATGTTCTCTAATCTATATATAGAGTACCCAGAGTAACTGAAGAAATGTAAATTCTCTTTTTTTGCTGTTTATCATTTCAGATTGTGAGAACGTGGCAGCAAGAGAAGAGGACGTTTCAGGAGGAAAACCACAGGGACTTCCTCTGGAACCTTCATTTGAAGGAATTAGTGAGCATGAAAGCAGTTTAGAGTGGCAGCATGAAAGTGCGTTAGGAGAAAAGTTAAGAAGGCTCCCTTCCCAAGGAAGCAGTTTTAGTCAAATGTTCTTCACACACAAATCTCCAGGGAAGAGAGACTATCATGATGACCCTCAAAGATGTGTGATTCTAAGTACAAACTCCATGACATGTCAGAAAGTTCCTATAGAAGAGAGACCTCACAGATGTGATGTATGTGGGCACAGCTTCAAGCAGCATTCCTCTCTAACACAACATCAGAGAATCCATACTGGAGAAAAACCTTATAAATGTAACCAGTGTGGGAAGGCCTTTAGTTTGAGGTCATATCTCATTATTCACCAGAGAATTCATAGTGGTGAGAAAGCATATGAATGTAGTGAGTGTGGGAAAGCCTTCAATCAGAGCTCAGCCCTCATTAGACATCGGAAAATTCATACTGGTGAGAAAGCTTGTAAGTGTAATGAGTGTGGCAAAGCATTCAGTCAAAGTTCATATCTCATTATACATCAAAGAATTCACACTGGCGAGAAACCCTATGAGTGTAACGAGTGTGGGAAAACATTTAGCCAGAGCTCAAAGCTTATTAGACATCAGCGCATTCATACAGGTGAGAGACCCTATGAATGTAATGAGTGCGGGAAAGCTTTCAGGCAGAGCTCAGAGCTGATTACCCATCAGAGAATACATAGTGGAGAGAAGCCCTATGAATGCCATGAATGTGGAAAAGCCTTCAGTTTGAGCTCAAACCTCATCAGACATCAGAGAATTCATAGTGGAGAGGAACCCTATCAATGTAATGAATGTGGCAAAACCTTCAAAAGGAGCTCAGCCCTGGGCCAGCATCAGAGAACCCATTCTGGAGACGAAGCTTACATATGTAATGAATGTGGAAAGGCTTTCAGGCACAGATCAGTCCTGCTGCGCCATCAGAGAGTCCACACTGTAAAGTAACTCGCAAATAGAGTGAATATTGTAAATACTCCATTCAGATTTTTATCATTGTTAGTCAAAAGGGTTTACTTTGGATTAAGACTCTCTAAAGGCTGTAAAGTACTAGGTCTGGAGTCAGTCTAACAGCTTTGCACGGCGCTTCCCAATGCTAGTACCAGTTGTCCCTTGAAAGCTTTTCCTGCGACTAATCAGAAAGCCAGAGAATAATTCCTTCCAGCTTTGTTCTTACCAGTGGGAGTACTCAGGAAGTACAAAAAGTGGGAATGTAACATTGAAACCTCATGTTCTGTGAGAATGTCATGAAAAGTGTATAGCAACCCAGGCAGTGTCACTACATCTGACTGCCAGTGTGCCAGGTTTGAGGACTGGTGTAGACGGCATGAAGGGCTTTTTGTCTCAAAATTTTAAAAAATTTGACCGGCCCAATTAAGAATAGTATGAAGACAGCAAGAAAGTTTGGGAAATGGTCTCACCAATGGCTTATGTCCAGGGCAGGTCAGAAATAAGATAGGCATGAGAAGAAAGGATATAAATTTATCCAAGTTATTTAGTTAGTACCTGCTTTGGTGGAACAAGGGACGCAGTGCAAAATAGGACATAATTTCTATAGTTAATAGGCAAAGCATAGATCAGGTAGTGACACTGTGGTCTGGTCACAGCTGTGTGACTATAAGCAGTCCCCCAACTCATCCTCAGAAAAGGAAATGGGGAAATTATCTGAAATATGAATAGGAGCCAGAGAGCTATGCCCAGGAACAATAATCCCAGTAAAGAAAGCAACAAACAGCAGGAAGAAAGTATAGAATGTTTCTATTCAGTGTCTTTTGAAGTGGCCTCATGGTTCTAAGAGCACAGGTGTAGCCAGAGTCTTAATTAGTGCCTATAGCAAAATAACCCATGGAGAAATCTATTTATAGACAGATCCTACAGCGCTTAGACCACAGGACATTGGGGAGCTTTGTTTTGATCCATGTGACCAAAGGGAAGGGGCTAATACGTGGTTTCATTCTCCAGCACATAAGCTAAGCTAGAGCTTGCATGCCTGTAGTGGTGGGAGGGAGCCCAGCCTAGACTTGAAGAGTCTAGTCTGATAGATTGTTATCTGTCTCCCAGAAATGACAGTACAGAGCTATTATCAAATTCCTCTGAGTCCCCAAGGATCTGAGTCAGAAGCTCCCATAGCATTTATTTTCAGGGGCTGTATCCTCACTGTTCCTGATACACTCCTTTGGGTTCAGGTGCTCAAGAAAATACGTGTCAGTTGCTGGGTCTGTGACTTCTGTCCAGGCACCTTGCACATGTTTAGTTTTGCCTTTGTTAGCTGTATTTCACAATGTCATCTGCAAACTTTATGAAAGACAATGCCAAAGGGAAATGATAGAAAGTAACAGTCATGGTCATCAAGACTTCCCCTCTTCTGAGGGACCCAGGAAGAACAGTAGGCTGGTATGTGGTACGCAATGGAGTTTTACAAGTTACCCAGAAAGATGTCATTCAAAAGACCTAATAGGTTAGAGGAATAACACACCTTACCAAAAAATAAATAAATAAATAAAAATCTAGAATCTTGTGCATAGAAAAGGAATTTCCATGAGGGTTAAAAGTAGCAAAGAAAAGTAATGCTCATATTGGGGCATGCATAGGTAGGCATGTGCTAACCTTTGCAAAGCAGGAGGGCTAAATGCCCAAGTTTTGGAGGAGACTGAAAAAAGAAGGTGAAATCATTTGGGAAAGATGGTACATGTGACAATACATGGTAAGAGCTTATTTTCTTTCTTGTCCACAAAGAATGACCTAAACTGAAAAAGGTAGGATGTTAGGAATTGATAAATTGCACAAGAGAAATATCCATACAGAGCACTTACATATATCAGTGAGAAATGTAATAGGTGCTGGATTGGGCTTTGTTGTAGGTATTCCTTCTCAGTCAAGCCCATATTTTGCAAATAAGGACATGAAGGCTAAAGATCATATAGCTAATAAGCGACAGTGAGGTCAGGCTTTGAACCCAGGCAACAGGAATCCAGAACCTTCCTGTAGAGCCATTTCTCTACACTGTCTCCCTGTGAGAAATAGAAAATCTAGTATTTAAATAGCAAGTCATAAAAGGTTAAGTACCAGTAGACAGTGAGGTAGCTAAACCTCATGTTAAAGCAAGACTTGAGTGAGCTGGTACTTCTTTTCTGTATAAAACCATTAAAGATTCAGGGAAATAGGAACTCAGTGCTGCTGGTGATTATGGGAATCAGTATGATCTCTGGCAGTCAATACCAGAAGCCTTAAGCATTGCCTTTTGACTTTGAAATCTACCTAGAAATGTATACTTCAGAAACCATCATGAATGTACAGTCTTAAAAGCTGTTAAAACTGATGTTAATTAATATCAAATGAAGTAGTCATGGTATATTGCTAAATACATTAAAACACTGTATAATATCACATGTAAATTATATACTTATACATTAAAAATACTGGAAATTATTATCTCAAGGCGCTATATTGGTTATCTTGGTGTGAAGTTACAGGCAATTTCTTGTGCTTTTCAGTATTTACCAAATTTTTCTGCTATATTTATAAAACACTCAGAGGAAAAAGTGAGTGAAAGTCCAGGATAGCTGAGAAAATACTAGGCAAAGCACCTGTTTACCATCCCTGTGCCTCCCAGGTCTCAAGTCATTAGCTAACTTAATTGTGATTGCACACATGATACAGAAAAGGTTGCCTATAAATTACAAATCCCTGAGCAAAGAGAAGTTGTTGTTCTGTAGGCTTATGGTTTAGAATGGCAATAACTTTGAAGTCATGACTTATGACTTAGTTCTTTTCCATGAATTCTGCAGCTGTAAGCAAGTCACTTCCAGACTTCACTCTAAAGGAGCTGAAGTAAATGATCAGTTCCCATCAGAGCTGATACAAGGTGTATGTCGAGGAAATTGTTTTTTTCTTTACTACCCTTACCTGGGAGAAAAATAATCTGTGCCTTTCCCTTCTGCTCAGGGCTGTCTTGTTTCTCTGGGTATAGCACCATTCCAAAGGGTAACAATATCTACCTTAACCAGATCTTAACGCAGATTTAAAAAGATAATGTGCATTTTAGGCAAAGTGCCTCTCCTCATTTCCATGGCCTGCAGCTACCACTAACAGGATTGGAAATTTAAAGCAAATCTAATGATGGTCTTGCCAAGCTCACATTTCTATTAAGAACCAACTAAGGGAGAGGAGCCTTTGCTCCTTTTCAGCAGTTAGTGCTGAGGTTTCCAAACGTACATATGACCCCCACCCCCACCACCACCACCACTACTGAAAGCAGGGCAGAGTCCCAATTCCAGGGGATATGGGCCCTGTGTTGCACATTCCCATGGTTTTTCCACAACTCAACCCCAGAGGCCACCATGATTTTGTGACTTTGCTCAGTGACTTACAGCCCTAGAGACTGGCTGTCAGTTTCCTGACACTTTCTGGCCCAGGGAATAGAAACTGAACATCAATTCCTTGACTTCTTCCCACAGTCCCTTTCCCACCCCTCACTCATCTTTGTTATATTCCCTGTTCTTGAGTGAATAATTTTAAAGAAAAACTTTAAAACTCAAATTTTATTACAGTAAATCTTGTATTACATTCTACTACTAAACGGTTAAAGTATGAATGTTAAAACTAGTTACCAAAAATTACTGACTAAAGAATTTTACCAAAAATTTTAGAGTTGGGGGAAAAAAGGAACACTAATAAAGTACTCTAAAATACTAACATTTCTACTGGTAATGGAATTGTAGGTGATTTACACTTTATGCATTATCAACATTTACAGTTAATTCACAATCAGGAGAAAAATGATATGTAAAACATTAATCTGTCACCTATAGGACAAAAGGTGATCGATCTGATTGATCTCACCCAGCAAGAACTATACACCCTTTGGACACAAAGACTATCCCTCCCCATTTCACTTCCCCATTTACTCACAATAGGTATGATCACCAAGTCTTCAGAAATGATACTTTTTCATAGGTATTAATTGTCGTCAGCAATTGTGGGTTAATTAAAACTGCCAAAATAAAAATTAGGAGAAAAGTAGAGTTTTGAGGAATCTGAGGGGGTAACCCAACCAGTATTTATTTCCCTGAAGTTGCTTAGGGTCTCAAGCCTGGGAAAGTGAGGGGCCATGAATGGGGAATGGTGGGGCCTGGAAGGCATACCTCCTTGTCACTGTTTCTGTAAGCTTCCCATTTCCTGGGCCACAGGACCATGGGACACAAACACTCCAGTCCCCACTGCCCCTCTATCCTCCAACATGTATTTTTTTTTTCTTGGTATACACTTGAACTGTCTTTCTCCATACGAATTCGGAGTATCTCAAGATTTTATAGGTCACTCAGGGTCTGGGATAAGGTACCCAATTCAGTGCTTGTAAGTAGGAAGAGAAGCCAACACAAGTCCTGGCCTCTGAGCCAGCATCTAATAACTGATTCCTGCTGGAGAGGAGTCCGGATGAAGAGATGTCTCCAGATCCTCTCTCACCTCCATGCTGTTGTGTGTGCTATAATCCCTGCCTCTTCTCCCCTGCTCTTTAGCTGGCTAACTTCTACCTTTTAGTTATCAAGTGAGATGTCATCACACCCAGGAAGTCTTTAGTGACTGATAGACCAGATTAGGTACCCCTGCCCTGTACTTCAACAGAATTTATCCTACCCAAAAACCACATATCACACTTTACTGTAATTACCTGTTTAGTGGATATGTATCTCCCATTAGCCCTTAACTTTGGGACAGCAGTTACTGTGTCTGTCAAATGGCTCACACATATCAGGTGCTCAATAAATAGAAAGACCTGAGTTAATCTCAGTAGGTAGGTAGCTCAGGGCTAAGAAGACAACTGGCAAGCAAGCACAATGAATCACCACCCCTTGTATTATTAAGTTGCCACATATATTAAGCTGCTGTGAGGCAGAATTCAACATTTCACAACCTGACAATTCAACATTTTAGATGGCTGCATAACTCTATCCAATGTCCGTAGCTGGCAGGGCTCCTATTACAGAGAGCTCTCTCGGGATCTCTGCCCCAATCCTGGACTTACTATGAAGGTGCTCGATGGAAGTTAGGTTTGGGTTGGGAATTGGGTAGAGGGGACAGTGATAAGAGTTCTTATCCAGAAACAGGTTGAGCATTTCTAGGAAATACCTACAATTCTTTTATGCAAGACCTGGGTAGACATTTTCCTCCATTTGAGGCCAGTGTTACAGTACAGCAGGTTAAGCTGCCACTTGTGACACTAACATCCCACATCAGAGCACCAGTCCAAGTCCCAGCTGCTCTACTTCCAATCCAGCTCCCTGTTCACACACTTGGAAGGCAGTGGAAGATGGCCCCTGCTGCTCACGGGAGACCAGGATAGAGTTCCAGGCTCCTGGCTTCAGCCTGGCCCAGCCTTTTGGGGAGTAAACCAGTGTAAAAAAGCTCTCGCTCTCTCCCTCCCTCTCTGTCTCTCCCTCTGTCACTCTGCCTTTCAAATAAAGTAAATCTTAAAGTTTTTTCTTCCATTCAACTATCACAATAAGTATCTTTTTGTATGTCTCCTTTTACAGTACTGAACTGGGCTAGAAAGACAAAAATCCTGCTCTCAGGAAAATTTTATCTTCTGTGAAGTCTCACCCTCATCAGAACTCTGCATTTCCCAATGCTACAACTCTTACCCACAGACTTACACCCTGGTGTGTGTCCTCTGATGCTGCATAAGGCCTGACCTGTGCCTAAATGTTTTCCTACATTCACTGCATTCATAAGGCTTCTCCCCGGTGTGGATTCTCTGGTGCTGAGTAAGGGCTGAGCTCTGATTGAAGGATTTTCCACATTCATTACATTCATAAGGTTTTTCTCCAGTGTGAATTCGTTGGTGTTCAATAAGGATAGAGCTCCTACCAAAAGCCTTACCACATTCAAAACATTCATAGCCTTTATCTCCAGTGTGAATCTTCTTATGCTGAATAAGGGCTGAGCTCCGGCTGAAAGCTTTTCCACATTCACCACATTCATAAGGTTTCTCTCCAGTGTGAATTCTCCGATGCCTAATGAGCTCCGAGCTGCCCCTGAACGCTCTTCCACATTCACAACATTCATAGGGTTTTTCACCACTATGAATTCTTTGATGTCTAACAAGATCTGAGCTCAAACTGAAGGCTTTGCCACATTCTTTACATGCATAAGGTCTCTCTCCAGTATGAATTCGCTGATGTCTAATCAGCTTTGAGCTCTGGCAAAAGGCTTTCCCACAGTCAAGGCATGCATAGAGCTTTTCCCCAGTGTGAATTCTCTGTCGTATAATATTTGAGCTCAGACTGAGACTTCCTTCACTTTCATTACAGTCAAGGATACTCTGTTCCGTGGGGATTTCCTGGTGAAAAGCTGCCAGGCTGAACTGTCTTTCCTGGGAGGAGCATGGATTCATCTTGTTCCTTGCAGCATCTCCTTGATTGTCGGAGCTGTCCAAAGCTGCTGCCATGATCTGTCCTGAAGGAGGTGCCCCGGGAAGTCGTCCTAAGGATGTCACAGCCGTTGATGCTACACACTCGACAGTTTCTTGCTGTGCTCTCAACACTTTGGCAGCCACCATCTCATCATCTAAAAATGTGAATAGGAATGCAAGTGCCATTTACTCAGATTAGAAGAAAGGAAATTCTTAAAGCAGAAAAAGAAAATAAACCAAATGAAATAGGAACTTACCTATTAATAGAAATATTCTTAAATTAATTTCCCATCATAGAGGAACTCAGAGAAGTAGGAGGTGACACCCCACCCCACCCACCCCAGGAGTCAAATAAACAAAGAATGAGAATCATTACTGGGGAGGAGGAATGGTGATCAAGAAGGACATTAGATAGGGAATGGTGATAAATAGGAGTATCTGTGAGAAAACAGGAAGCTAGAGAAGATGTACTTTAAGGTAATGAGGGAAAGGAATGAGGTAACACACTGATCAGAGTAAAGATGTCTACCAGTCTTGAATGAGTGGTGCTCCTAGCAAAGTACAAGACCAGATGATTAGCAAGTTGCTTTAGGGGGTAGTACTGGACAGAGGCAGGTGGACAGAAACTAGAAAGAATTAAGGTAACTGCAAATTCTGGCAGGTTCCAAATGGATCAAATAACCATATGCAATTAAGATATCCCCACAGAGCATGAGAAGAGTATAGTGGGTACCTGACTCACTCGGGTCAGGCAGGAGTCTTTCATGCTTTTGGTCAAAGAAGGTGCATGGAAACAACTGGCAGATGTGACTCCCCAGAGCCAGACCTCCTGCTCTCACACAATGTCCCTCTCGTTTCTAGATTCCTAGTAACTCCTAAAAGGAGCCTACTGAGATGGCTGATGAAAGGTCAATTAATTGAGAGGGGAGCATCTAAAAAACTATTAGGTTACCCTCAACCCCCCCACAAAATTCTCTACATTTATATGGATTTTAGAGATCAGGAAACTGAGGCTCAGAGCAGCTATGTAAAGCCATAGAATTGATCATTGATGGAGACAGGATTCAAAGACACTTAATATCAAAGCTTGATGTCTTTTCCCTATGTTAGTTGCAATTAAATTTAGAAAATAACTTTTTAATAATTTTAATTTGGTTTTGCAGGGGGTTGGGGGGCTGGCACTGTGGTACAGCAAGTTAAAGCCCCGGCCTGCAGTGCCAGCAGCCAGCATGGACGCTGGTTCAAGTTCCAGCTGCTCCACTTCTGATCCAGCTCCCAGCTAATGCACCTGGGATATAGCAGAGGATAGCCCAAGTCCTTGGGCCCCTGCACCTACATGAGAGACCCGGAAGAAGCTCCTGGCTCCTAGCTTCAGATGGGCTCAGCTCCAACAGTTGTGGCCATCTGGGGAGTGAACTAGTGGATGGAACACTCTGTGTCTCTGCCTCTCTGTAACTGTTTTTTAATTTAAAAAATTAATCTTTAAAAAAATTCTGGCTTTGGAAAGGCCATGTTTTTATATATAAATAAATACTTCCTCCTGGTATTTCAAACACAGGGAAAATTGTCATAGTGAATATCTAATGAAAGCAGAGAGCTGTCTGGCTTCCCATTGCCCCATTCCTTACCAGAAATGATAGATGGACACCATCACCTCTTAGATTAGGGCTGAACAGTAAAGTTCATGCTGTCCTTGGATTTAGACAGAAATTTAAATAATGTAACACTCTGCTTGTTCAAAAGAAAACATTTGTGAAAAAGTATACTAGCATATGATAGAGGCAGAAAAATAAGTACTAAATTGGTTAAAGTCAGAGATGTGACAAACTAAGGAAAATTTTTCTCAAAATACGACATAGAGCCAACATGACAAAGGGTCTAAAGTGGTGATATAATTGTGTAGGGGAAAAAGTTAAATGATGAGACCAGAGGAAAATTTTAACTTTAGATGTATAGATAGGAAAAATAACAAGATTTAAAAATTTATTTTATTTTATTTTATTTTATTTTATTTTATTTTATTTTATTTTATTCTATTTGGGAGACAGAGAGAGAGATAGAGACAGAGAGACTCCCATCCCAATTCACTCCTCAAATGCCAGCAATGGCCAGGACTGTGGCCAAAACCTGGAGCTAGGAACTCAATCTAGATCTCTCACATGAAAGGCAGGAACCCAACTATTTAAGTCATCTCTGCTGCCTCCCAGGATCTGCATTAGTAGGAAGCTGGAGCCAGGAGCCAGAGGTGGGTATCACATCCAGGTACTCCAATATGGGACACAGCACCTTAACCAACATCTTTACCATGAGGCCAAATATGTATTCCAATTTTTTTAACTATATATTTATTGTTATACTAAAAAAAATCTGAGTCATTCCTAAGAAGGAAAATAAGATTAAAAGTACAAAAAAAAATCATTGGAGTATTCAGCGATATTGGTTAGAGAAAACCCAAAGAACATAATCCAATTAATATCTTACCAAAACAGAAACTAATTCACTATCAAGCCCAAAATCTGGACGACAGAGGGTATAGATTATAAGAGGCTCTTTGGAGAAGTAGCTATTAATTTCTTTTAGAAGACCTCTGTAACACACCCTCTGCTATTCCTACCTATTCAGTGACCTATTTGATCTAAAATTATTTTAACCAGGGATGTGTCCTTTAATTACATGTTACCAAATACATTTTTAGCCTTAAGGCTATATAGTAGATGCCCCACTGCTTACCTAGTTTTACTTTACAAATATTGAGCCTCTTTCCTTCAATTGCTAATGTGTGCCAGCTGCTCCTATGGTCTGCTTGTTCATGTCCTTCCAAAAGTCATATATTGAAACCCTAACTCCCAAGGTGATGGTACCAAGAGGTGATTAGGTCATGAGGGCACAGCTCTCGTGAACAAGATTAGTGCCCTAATGAAACAGGCCAAAGGCACTTGTTCGGCCTTTCCACCATGTAAAGACACAGTGAAAAGATACCATGTTTAAAAAAAAAAATAGCAGGCCCTCATCAAATACCTAGTCTGCCAGTACCCTGATCTGGGATTTTCTAGTCTCTAGAACGGCAAGAAATAAATTTCTGTTGTTTATAAGTTACCCAGTTTATGGCATTTTGTTATAGCAGCCTGAACTTGTAACAACCCACAGCTGCCCCCTTCCCTGGAGAACTGTCCTGGCTGATGGAAGTCACCTGGCCCAGGAAGTTGCTTTGGCCTTCACTGCCCCACTCCTGACTCAAGGGACAACTCTGCAGTGCAGCTGTGCTCTGAGAGCACATCACTGCTTGCTCTTTTCTCCTAGCCCTGCACTCCCTCCATTACAGCCTCTTCCTGAACAGCACACCCACAGTCACTGCAACCAAAGCTCTATCTTGGGTTCTTGTAGCAAAACACACATTAGTGAAGAAACTACAGGAAAATCATGACCCAAGGTTGTAAAAGTAGTATGGTGATTCTCAGATCATATCAAGGTGGATCACGGCAGTGGTTTAAACCCTATGATCCAGGTGAAGAACGTGAAATGATTCACATTAATTCTTCAGGTGGGAGTGACTGAGACCCTCAGGACTAAAAAGACACCAGCATAAGGAGACTTATTGAGAACCCAGTCAAGGCCACTCAACACCATACACTCGGGGTTGGCACTGTGGCACAGTAGGCTAAGCCTCTACCTGCAGCACTGGCATCCCATATGGGCACTGGTTCAAGCACTGGCTGCTCCTCTTCTGATTCAGCTCCCTGATTATAGCCTGGGAAAGCAGTGGAAAGATGGCCCAAGTGCTCTGGCCCCTGCACCTGCATGGAAGACCCAGAAGAAGCTCCTGGCTCCTGGCTTCAAATCAGCCCAGCTCCGGCCGTTGAGACCATTTGGAGAGTGAACTAGACCTTTCTCACTGTCTCTCCCATCTGTAACTCTACTTCTCAAATAAATAAATTGAAAAAAACATTTTTTTAATTAATTAAAAAAAAAACACTCAGGGCCAGTGTTGTGGCACAGCAGGTTAAACTGCTGCCTGTGATAACAGCATCCCATATGAACACCAGTTCCAGTCCTGGCTTCTCCACTTCCAATCCAGCTCCTTGCTAATGTGCCTGGGAAATCAGTGGAAGATGGCCCAAGAACTTGGGCCCCTGCCATCCACATGGGAGACCTGGATGAAGTTCTAGGCTCCTGGCTTCTGCTTGGCCCAGACCCGACTGTCATGGACATTTGGGGAGTAATCAGGGAGTGGAAGATCTCTGTGTCTTCCTTCTCTCTCTCTCTCTAACTCTGCTTTTCAAATAAATAAATAATTTTTTTAAAAAAATACCTTAAGCTTATGGGCCACATAAATTGAGGATGAAAGCTAAGGCCAAGGAAAGATGGAATCATTGTTACTAATAAGGTGACTGAATCAATAGTAAAATGCCATTGTGAAGTAATAAAAAGATAAAACGGATAACAAATACAAATTGGGAAGTGAGTTTGCCTTATATTTAAAATTAGTCAGATCTTCATTGTTTAATTTTTTTTTTGTATCTCTGAACTTCAAATGAACATGGAGGGATTAAAATATGTCCAAGGAAATATGATAAGAGAAATGGAATATAGCCAGAAATAGAGGCAGAAAGAGGCTTAGTTAAAATAAGGTCAAAGGCGGCGCCGTGGCTCAACAGGCTAATCCTCCACCTAGTGGTGCCGGCACACCGGGTTCTAGTCCCGGTAGGGACACCGGATTCTTTCCCGGTTGCCCCTCTTCCAGGCCAGCTCTCTGCTGTGGCCCAGGAAGGCAGTGGAGGATGGCCCAAGTCCTTGGGCCCTGCACCCCATGGGAGACCAGGAGAAGCACCTGGCTCCTGCCTTCAGATCAGCGTGGTGCGCCGGCCACAGCACGCCAGCCGCGGCGGCCATTGGAGGGTGAACCAACGGCAAAAGGAAGACCTTTCTCTCTGTCTCTCTCACTGTCCACTCTGCCTGTCAAAATAAAATAAAATAAAATAAAAAAATAAGGTCAAAGGATAATTTAGGGGCAGCATTGTGCCACATTAAGCTGCCACTCATGACACCAACATCCCATATCAGAGTGCTGGTCCAAGTCCTATTTACTCTGTAGTTCCAGTATAGCTCCCTTCTAGTGTTGTTTATAACTCCTGGGACGGGAGTGGACGATCTCTCTCCTTGGAAACAAATAGCCACCTTCTTATTGTGTCCATATGGCCATCCCTTGGTCTGTGTTGTTTGTGCACTAATCTCTCATAAGAACATTTATCATACAGCAATAAGACCTATCCTAACAACTTCATTTTAACCTGTTTAAAGGTCATATATCTCAAAAAAAAAAAAAAGAAAGAAAGAAAGAAAGAAAAGAAATTTCTAAGGTACTTGGAGTTAGGGCTTCAACATATGAATTTGCTGGGGGCACAACTCAATCCATAACAAGTAGTGACGAGAAAAAGCCCAAGAAGCATTTAAGAAATTACAGTAGAAGGGCAAACAAATATTTACCACAGCAATTAAAATGACACTTGGGATATCCACATTCCTTATCAGAGTGCCTGGGTTCAAGTCCTGGCTCCCCCTCTGGGTCCAGCTTCCTGCTAATGCACACCCTGGAAGGCAATAGGTGATGGGTCATGTATTTGGATCCCTGTCACCCATTTGGGAGCCCTGGATTGAGTTCTAGGTTCCTGGCTTTGCCTGGTCTAGCCCTGGCTGTTGTGGTCATTTGGAGAGCAAACCAGCAGATGGAAGATCTCTCTATATATATAACTCTGTCCTTCAAATAAATAAATAAATCATTAAAAAATTACAGTAGCATCTCTGTCCCTTGAGGTCTTAAAAATATAGTCCTTTATCCTAAGTGATTTAGAAATTTACCTGCTTCAAGGTAAATTTGAGATGATTTTATGAAATGCATTTTTTAATGTAGCTCACACTTGGTACAGAAGCTATTTAAGAGGTTAAGTTTTGGGGTATGACACATGTGGGAAGACTGTCAGAGTTTCCCAAGAGACCTCAGGAGATGAATGGTATGGATTTCTTTGGAAAATCACCAGGGTTCAAGGTCTGGCCCTTGCATTTGTATCTTCATACACCTAATTCTATCATCATACAATGAATAGATTTAATTCCTGAGGTATGTTCTCATTAACCAAGCTCATGAAACTGAGCAATAAAACCAGACTGAGAACTAATGAGTAATGTAACCATTACACAGATCAGACTGAACTAACACATTTTATTATTATGGCTAAGCTTCATGAGAAGTTAATAGGCTTACTTGGTGAAGATACAATCAGAGGGGTAGTTAGATGAAACAAAGTTTTAATGAGGGCAAGTTAATAAGCCTGATGCATCTGCTGCCTATGGGGATGATTTTTTTTTTTTTGACAGACAGAGTGGACAGTGAGAGAGAGAGACAGAGAGAAAGGTCTTCCTTTCGTTGGTTCACCCCCCAAATGGCCGCTACAGCCAGCGCATTGCGCCTATCTAAAGCCAGGAGCCAAGTGCTTCCTCCTGGTCTCCCATGTGGGTTCAGGGCCCAAGCACTGGTCTATAAGGGGAGCAACTGGGACAGACCCGATGTCCTGACCAGGACTAGAACCCGGAGTGCCACCGCTGCAGGCAGAGGATTAGCCTAGTGAGCCGCGGCGCCAGCCTAATTTATTTATTCTTTATTTGAAAGTCAGTGTTACAGAGAGAGAGGAAAGACAGATCTTCCATCTACTGGTTCACTCCCCAAATGGCCACAATGGCCAGGGCTAGGCCAAGCTGAAGCCAGGAGCTTCTTCCGGCTCTCCCACGTGGGTCCAAGGGCCCAAGAACTTGGGCCATCTTCTGCTGCTTTCCCAGGCACATTAGCAGGGAGCTGGATCAGAAATGGGGCAGCTAGGGATATGAATCAGTGCCCATATGTGATGCTGGCACTGCAGAAGGTAGCTTAACCCACTGTAACAGCGCCAGCCCTACAGAGATGATTTTGACAAGAATATAATCAAAGTCCTTTCAGTTCTAATCCTTGACATCTGAGACATCTATCAATTTATTTCCTCCCTACCGTAGGTGATACTGGAATACCTCTCTCTTGTCAACTGGCATAGTGCGAGTTTTATCAGAAGAGGCTGGAGGGGCTCTGGAGGAAGAAAGCCCTGGCACACTCTTTCTGGATCTCCAATCAGTGGGCCATGCCTGTGTCCTCTCCAACAAGATCTAGACGTCAGCCCTGGCCAGGGAGAGGAAGATGTGCAGATCTTGTGTTCCTTCCTTGGGTGTTTGCCCTCCACTCTAGAGACTCCCTGTAACTGTAAAATATTGGTTTGGCTTTTTGATATATCATTCAGTGGTAAATTCTGTATCATAGTTCATAATTGTTAACATTAAACTTTCCCTGTTCAAGTTAGTTCTTTGGCTGTTAGTACTGATGTAATAGTCTCCTCCATCTTAGGGGCTGCTATGCCTAATGGGAATCAAAACATTAAGAAGGAGAATACTGGCCTTTGAAAATTATGGATATTAGCAAAGAATTCTAAATATCTTAATTCTTAACCCAAAGTTAGAAATGACATTGGAATTTCAAATTCTAGGTAGAACAAGAGGTAGAATATCCTAGGCAAGGAGACCTTTCCACAGCGCTTGGCCACATGGCACAGACACAGCGCTCAGCTCCACCCTCAAGCCCAGCTAGCTGGCCTCCTCACCTTTCAGTCGGAAAGCCTGAGGCTCCTGAGGCTCCCTCCTGCCCTGGTGGTCCGAGGCCTGCCGCGGGCTACTCAGAGACTTCACTGCTCCCACGGCTGTCATCTCCTTCCAGATTTCCTGGCCACAAGCTGTGTCCTAAGAGTAATCAAGTACCAGCTATGATTCTGAGGATGCACAAGAGGAAAACCCCTAGAGTAACACGGTAGGACAGGAGCAATCAAAAATTCATTTAAATGACTAGAGAGAAAACAGCAGGATTAAAAGCCCTAGTTGAATGCAGCGAGTGAATAAAATGGTAACACCAAAGGCAGAACGTGCACAATACTCCGCGAGCCAAGTCAATGATACTCACAACATCGACAAACACACCGACTTCTCACCTGCTGCCTTGGCTCGTCAAGTTCTTTCTCCAGCTCCTCCAGCACAGTCACGGCCTCCTCTCCACTGGCTGGCTGATGCGCTCGCACCCAGGCCTGCAGCTCCTCAGGCAGGATGGCCAGGAACTGCTCCAGCACCAGCAGCTCCAGCATCTGCTCCTTGGAGTGCACCTCCGGCCTCAGCCACTGACAGCACAGCTCCCGGAGCCTGCTCAGAGCCTCCCGGGGCCCTGCGGAGTCAGAGTAACCAAACCGCCTGAACCGCTGACGGAAGGTCTCCTGGCTCCAGGCATTTTCCTGAACGTCAAAGTCTTGCTCCCAAACATACTTCTCTTCTTCAACCTTCACAACTCTAAGTCCTTCTTGTTCTTTGGGAGCATGGCAGGCCACCTGTGTGGCCTCTCCCGACATTCTGGGCAGAGACCGTCTGGAAAGGTTGCCCAGATGAGGCAGGCAGGAGATGGAGGTTGGTGTCTCGAGGATTCCTTCACAATTCCAACTCTTCAGAGTGCCTCAGGTGCACAGTGCTCAGGTTACAGATTTTGGAGGACCAGCTGTCGAGAAGCACAGCAGTATAAAGAAAAACGACCACGTGCACATTTACAGATGATTCAGAGCATTTTCAAGATGTGAAACAGGAAATAAGTTAGTATAGTCAAAACTAGTTTGACCTTTAGTAATAATGTTAGAAACATGAGGGATAATAAATAATGCTCACAGATCATGGAAAGCAGGAAAAACACTGTAGTATATTATGACGTCTTGGACTAACAATTACCACCTTATTGAGCACTAGCTCGGTTCTTAAATATTAGAGAATTTTCCTAACAGCTCCGTAAAGGACAATCATAATTATGCTCACCTGCCACATGAGGCGACTGTAAAACAAGGCACACAGCCAGGCAGCAACAGAACTGAGCTCTGCAACCGAAGTACGTGACTCTCTGTCGTGCCACACGCCTCCCTGGAGAAGGAAATCCACACTTACTAAATCCCTTCTAGGTGCCAGGCACTCAACAAATACTATTTTACTGGGTCTTGACAATATCACTACAAAGTAAGTATTATCATCGCATTTTACAAATGAGGAAACCAAGCTTCTTGAGAGTCAGACAATTTGTCCACAGCCCCATACTAGAAACTAGCACAGTCAAGGCATGAATCCAGGGTTGCCTAGCTTTGAAGCACTTGCCCTTTTTATTATAGACTGGGTTAATCCGCAGGACAATCTTGGTTGGTACCACAGATTAGCAATGGTAGTGAAAGGAGTCACAGAGAATGGCCAGGGCAAACGCATAAACAAGGGAAAATTCTTGACTTTAAGTCTCAAGATTCTGTAACAGCACAAGGCGAAGATAATTCCTTCATGCTTTGTTCCAGCAAATGTTTGAGCATACACTATTTGTTAGGCAGTGTACTTTACAGGAGTCTCAGGATGCAAGGGCTGTCCCCAAGGATGTTTAGTCTACTACGGGAAAGCAACAGGTAAATTGTCACAGTATAAATCCACAGGTACAGGTAAGGAAGCACAGGGAAAGTCGACTGACCAAGATCAGGGAGAGAGGGACAGAAGAGCCAGGGAGAGCTGCCCGGGGAAAACATCTCAGCAGAGCCTGACATGAGTGAGCTAGGGGAAGAGGTAGAGGAAGTTCATCTGGGCAAAGAGAACAGTGAGTGAGATGTGGCCCACTGAACAAACAAGGTGGTTTATAAACGGGAGGCCAAACCAGTGATTGCCACCTCTGGATATGGCTCAGAATGAGCCATGGAGCATGGACTCGTGATAGTTAAGAGTCAGGATGTCTGTAAGTGTCTAGCCACAACTGCCTCTGATGTGCAGCCAGGAAGAACTCTGCCAGAGCACAGAATAAACGAAGAAGGAGCACCTAGAGAGGAACTAGCCAAGCTACCACGGGTTTCCAGGTGGGGCTACAGTTTGCATTTCATCCCTATGACCACAGAGATGCCTGGAGGCTGTGTGTATCCACCCAGACAGTGGTGTAGAGAAGTGATAGGAGCCAAAAGAGACAAAGATCAGCAATTTGACAGCACTTAGGGACATACTCTATTAGCCTGACGAGACAAGAGTCCAGAACGCAGGTTTCAAGCTGGCCTTAGTGACTAGAGGATGCTGGGGCTATGAACTGAACTATTCATTAAGAAGTTATAACAGTGATCAGTGATCTACAAAGCACATTTCCTAAACTGTGCTTTGCCAAAATTAACAGCTGCTTCACACACACCTGAACACAGAGAAACTGGGGGATGTTTTTAGGGTTTTTTTGGTTTTTTGTTGTTGTTGTTGTTGTTGTTTTGTTTGTTTGTTTTTGACAGGCAGAGTGCACAGTGAGAGAGACAGAGAGAAAGGTCTTCCTTTGCCATTGGTTCACCCCTCAATGGCTGCTGCGGCCAGCACGCTGCAGCTGGCGCACCACGCTGATCGGAAGCCAGCAGCCAGGTGCTTCTCCTGGTCTCCCATGCGGGTGCAGGGCCCAACCTCCACTGCACCCCCGGGGCACAGCAGAGAGCTGGACAGAAAGAGGGGCAACTGGGACAGAACCCAGCGCCCCGACCGGGACTAGAACCCGGTGTGCCGGCGCCACAGGTGGAGGATTAGCCTATTGAGCCGCGGCGCCAGCCTTAGATTAGTTTTATAGTATAAGAAAAATATTGGAGCTGGCATTGTGGCATAGTGGGTAAAGCTGCTGCCTGCAGTGCTGGCATCCCCTGTGAGTCTGAGTCCTGGCTGCTTCACTTCCAATTAAGCTCCAGCCTGGGACAGCAGCAGAGGATGGCCACGTCCCTGGGCCCCTGCACCCACATGGGAGGCCCAGAGGAAGCTCCTGGCTCCTGGTTTCAGACTGACCCAGCTCCAGCCGTCAGGAGGAATGAACCAGCATCCCGTATCAGAGTGCTCAATTTAAGTCCTGGCTCTCTTCTGATTCCAGCTTCCTGCTGATATACACCCTGGGAGGCAGCCAGATGAAGGCTCAAGTATTTAGCCACATGGGAATTATAGATTGAGTTCCTAAACCCTGGCTTCAGCTTGGCCCAGCCATGGCTTTTACGGGCCTTTGAGGAGTGAACCACTGGATGGAAGATCTCTCTGTGTCGTTCTCTCAGCCTTTTGAATAAATAGCTAAAAAATTAATAAAATGAAAAAAAGGATGACCTTTTCCACCCATCTGCACAGGGGCTGTTCTTGTGGTAGGGTCTGAAGGATGGAAGTGGTTGCATCTCTCCCTGGAATGTAACTGAAAACTTGAAGGACAACTTTGAAGAACATCAGGTGTGTTTAGGGTGTTGAAATAGAAATATCATAATAAAGAAATTTTGAGTGGCTCAGTACATTGGCCAGGGTCAGCTTCAAAAACTTTATAATCATACAGAATCATCTCTGCTCCTTCTCCCTCTCCTTCACAGATGCACCCTCCTGCACATCAGAGTTCTGCCATTTTCTGTTGTCTTCCCAGGCCGGTTCTCAGGAAGCTGCACAGGAAGCAGAGCAGCTGGGACTCCAAATGCACCTCTACTGGCACTCCAGCATGAGATGCCAGTGTCCCAAGCAACAGCTTAACCCACTGAACCACAACCATTGTTCTCCCTGTGCCAAATATCAACTTTAGTGGGATTATTTATCTGGTTAATACCTGTCTTGCCCATGACTAGATCATAAACTACATTGATATTTTTTCTTTCTATTGTATCTTCATTACCCAACCCAAAGCAGGGCACACGGTACACGACATTTATGAAAGAATGTCATTATAGTCAAATAAGAATTTCCAGGAGGCAGTGACTAACGTTGTCAAATGCCTAATAAACACTAAGCATAAGAACGTCCCCAAGTGCTTCTCCTGCTGCAGGAAGATGGTCCAGCACACAGAATGCACCAGCTCTGGAGCTGGGTGACCTAATTTAGAATGCCAGTACATCCTTTTCCAGCCGTGTGACATCAGTCATCGTATGCAACCTTAGAGATCCCATTTCCTCTCCTAAAAACGGTTAATATGGTTTTACAGAACTGGAAGTCACACAAGCATCTGAGTACTGCTCCTTGGTGTACTATATGTTCATTCTGATGCTGTGAGCTCTGGAACCTTAATGACACCAGAAGGCCGGGCCATCCAGAGTAGCCAGTTCCCAGAGAGAGTAAACAACTCCAGGGCGAGTGTACCTCTCCTGTGCAAACCAACCAGCCCAGAGCCCACACCCCACCTGCCTCCTCCATCAGGCTCCTACAATAAGGGTCACCATTTCCCTGTGCTGCTCACCCCAGGAACAGGAACCAAACAACTAGGGACAACACCTGTATCCCACAGCCAACTGAAATGACTCAAAGTAGACAATCCTAAACCTTCTTACCACCCCTACGCCTTCCCTTGAACACCCCAATAAACGTTCCTGCCCACTTTCTTCTCGCTCCCTCCACCTCCTGAAGAACTCTGGTACTTCTTCCTTTGTCCCAGAATGGCAAGGCACGCTGCCTTCTCTTGGAAGCAGGAACAAACTATTTTCAAGGGTCTGTCTCACCATATCTACCTAACAAGGTATACCACATTTTAAAGCAAGTTGACCCAGAGTAGGCATCCAATGGGTGATATGGCACAAATAAAGGACAAATTCCACATCCAAAACATGGGTTATAAAAAGCACTTTGAGGCGGGCACTGTTGCGTGGCAGGTGAAGCCGCTGCCTGCAGTGCCAACATCCCATATGGGTGCTGGTTCAAGTCCCGGCTGTTCCACTTCCAATCCAGCTCTCTGACGTGGCCTGGGAAAGCAGAAGATGCTCCAAGTCCTTGGGCCCCTGCACCCACGTGGGAGACCCAGAAGAAGCTGCTGGCTCCCGGCTTCGGATCGGCCCAGCTCCGGCTGTTGCGGTCATTTGGGGAATGAACCGGCAGATGGAAGATCTCTGACTCTGCCTCTCTTCTCTGTAAATCTGACTTTCAAGTAAATAAATCTTTTTCTAAAAAGGTGGGGAGGCTTTATTGGGGAAATGTGCCTGCCAGGGGTCAGGAAAAGCAAGCAGGGATCCTGATTTTCCTTTCATCCCACAGTAAGGAAGTCTGGACAAAGGCACGCCTGTGTTTCAGGGGCAAGCTCACACTGCCTTCTCATGGTACAAATGTGGGAAAACAACCTTGTCCGTGTGTGTGTGTGTTGAGGGGAGGGGGTGTCTGGATTTAGGCATCAGTTGTTTAAGGAGTTGTCTAGGGTACCAGATGCCCAGCACATGGGCAGGGTGAGGAGGTATGAGAGCTGGCGAGGGTACATCCCTCCCCCTGGGAAAAGGCAAGTCGCTGGTTCTAATTATCTTAGTGTAGGCAACCAAGAAGCAATCTCCAAGGCGCTCATGGACAACCCTGCTTGTTACGGCACCAGTTATTATAATGCATCCGAGTGTAATGTGACACAGAGAAAGCATCTCGCCCTGACATACGGCTAAGACCAAACTCAAGATCGCGCTATGGCCTCCGGAGAAGTGGTAGGAAAGGGCCCGTGAGAGCTTCTGCCACACCCGACCCTGTGACCCCTAACAACGGCAGCGCCCGCAAGTGCTGGAGGAGTCAACAGACCGGCGGGCGGTGGGTCAACCGATAAACAAAGAGGAAGGACCCCGCAGCAGCGGGCGCACTGCGCTGAGGGGCAGGGCCGCCGGTACGGCTGCGCGCTCTGCTCACAGCAGAAGCAAGCAAAGGGGTTCGAGCAAAGACCATGGGGAAGGCTGAGGCCGACCAGGGGCGGTTTCCGCCCCATTAAACCGCCCCACTCACCCTTCGCTCAGCCAATCGCGGCAGACCTCAGGGAAGGATCACTTCCGCTGGAATACCGGAAGTGGAAGGGTGGTCACAGCGTGCACCTCTAGGAAACTCGGAGGACTGGAACTCTGTGGCGGGTGCAAGCCGCGAGTCTCCCCGAGAGGTAGGCGAGATCTTACTGCCCACTTAGTAAGCACGGTTGATGGAAGCCTGAAATGGGGAGAAATTATGTATAGAATTGAAGTCAGGTATATATTACATATAAATGTATATTACAATATTTTTTCCACTTTCAGTCTAGGCTGGTATACATGAGAATTTAAAAGTAGAGTCCAGGTACTGGCGCTGTGGCTCAGTGGGTTAACCCCCTGGCCTGAAGCGCCAGCATCCCATATGGGCACTGGTTCTAGTCCGGGCTGCTCCACTTCTAATTCAACTCTCTGCTGTGGCCTGGGAAAGCAGTAGAAGATGGCCCAAGTCCTTGGGCCCCTGCACCCGTGTGGGACACCCAAAAGAAGCTCCTGGCTTCGGATAGGCGCAGCTCTGACCATTGAGGCCAATTGGTTTGTTAACCATCAGATTAAGACCTCTCTCTCTCTCTCTCTGTAACTCTTTCAAATTAAAAACAAAAAAATGAGAACTCAATGGTACTAATGCCATCTTATGTGTTAAAATGATATTAAATGTGTAACTGATCATGTAGAGAGGATTAAGTGACAAAGGGATCCCATAAATAAGACCAACATGGGAAGAAGCAGTCCTCATGGCAGACTCTTGGAATGAGAAACACTCTGAACAGCACTCTGACCTCGAAATCAGCCCTTAAGGCATTCAGATCTGGCCAAAAAGCCCATGAGAGCATTTCAGGCATGGAAAGCCAAAGTACAGTGGCAAAAGTGTCATACATGAAGGACCTCTGTGAGACCCCAGTGGAAAGATTGGGCCATCACAGAAAGATGTACTTTTTTCTTAAGAGAAGAGAGAACTTCCACTTTGCTTATGGCCCTGTCTAAATACTGACAGAGTTTGTGGACTCAAAAGGCTTCCATTGCCTAGACAGCTCACGTCAAGAGCTTCAGGTGATCACCAACATCATACATAAGAGTCAATTGTTAAATCAACAACAGGAGTCACTGTGCACTAACTCCTCATGCAGGACCTCCATCCTTAATGAGTTGTACTATGAGAATTAACTGTAAAACTTGTTCTCAAACAGTACTTTATACTTTGTGTGTGGGTGGGTGTAAATTGTTGAAATCTTTACTTAGTATAGAATTGGTCTTCTGTATATAAGGATAATTAAAAATGAATCTTGGGGCCGGTGTCGTGGCTCACTTGGCTAATCCTCCGCCTGTGGCACCGGCATCCCATATGGGCGCCGGGTTCTAGTCCCGGTTGCTCCTCTTCCAATCCAGCTCTCTGCTGTGGCCCGGGAGGGCATTGGAGGATGGCCCAGGTGCTTTAGCACTGTACCCACGTGGGAGACCAGGAGGAAGCACCTGGCTCCTGGCTTCAGATCGGCGCAGCTCGCCGGCCATAGCAGCCATTTGGGGGGTGAACCAACGGAAGGAAGACCTTTCTCTCTGTCTCTCTCTCTCACTGTCTAATTCTATCTGTCAAATTAAAAAAAATGAATCTTAATGAAAACTGGAATGGGAGAGGGAGTAGGAGGTGGCATGGGAGTGGGGGTAGGAGGGAGGGTGTGGGGTGAAGACCCACTATATTCCTAAAGATGTACCTATGAAATTTGTATTCATTAAATAAATGCTTTCTAAAAAAAAAAAAAAAGTAGACCCCAGAGTGTCTGACTCTCAGGAGAAGCAGGACTGTATCTCACAGACAGGCTGGCTGCCGGATGTGCAAGCTCCTAGAGGCTTTGGGAGGAATCTTGCCTGGGGAGCACGAACTCCAGATCACTGTGCCACCTGGTGCCAGGCGGTGTGAGGGGGGTTTGCATCTGCTTGTGGAGTTTGCTGCTGGAAGTGAGCCTTGCCCAGCAGCTAGAAGGTGGACAGCTGGGCAGCACACCATCTCCTAGGCAGGAGTGGGAGCACCGCGCAGGGAATGTGGGAACAAGCCCAGCATCTGCCTTGGCGGCAGCCCAAGCTGACAGGATCCGGTTGTGGAGAGTTTCAGGCACTGGGCCCACGGTGGGAATGTACTCTGTGGTCCAGGCTGGCCTTACGCTCCTAACAGGGCCATGCTGTGCTTCAGGGCAGTGTCTAACAGAACTGAATCGGGTGGACAGAAGATGATTAGAAAAGCAAATTTAGCAACATTTGGTCTGGAAATATGACTGAAGATGGGGAAAGGATAATACTGCAAGGAGAGGCCCATGGGAAAGAAACAGGGAATTGTGAAATACCAAAGGTGGGGCTTGGGAGAGGGGGAGTGAGTTAGGAGAGGCAGAGAAGATAGAAAAAATGAGCCACTCAGAGAAAATGCACCCAAACATAATAAACATAATATTATGTTCAAACATAGTAAAGGCCAGGAGAGAATTTTAGTAGAGGGAACATGTGATGGGCAGATGTGGTAGAGAACTGGAGAAAGGTGAGAATTAAGGTGAAGCTGGAATTAGGGGGAGAGGCAGGAAGAGGCAGGAGAAAGATGTTACCCCTGGAATGTTCTCTCTAGTGGTTAAAAAGTATATATGTCAGGGGCCAGCACTGCGGTGCAGCGGGTTAATGCCCTGGCCTGAAGCGCCGGCATCCTATATGAGTGCCGGTTCTAGTCCTGGCTGCTCCTCTTCCGATCCAGCTCTCTGTTGTGGCCTGGGAAAGCAGTTGAAGATGGCCCAGTCCTTGGGCCCCTGTACCTGCACCTGCACCTGCACGGGAGACCCAGAAGAGGCTCCTGGCTCCTGGCTTCGGATCAGCGCAGCTCTGGCTGTTGGGGCCATATGGGGAGTGAACCAGCGGATGAAAGACCTCTCTCTCTGTTTCTACCTGTCTCTGTAACTCTTTCAAATAAATAAAATATTTTTTTAAAAGTATATATATGTCAGAGGCAGCTCCAGACACTCAGATCTCATATCAGAGTTCTAAGATGGAATCTCACTCTGCTTCTGATCCAGCTTCCTGCTAATACACCTGAGAGATAGAAGATACCCAAGTAGATGGGTTCTTGCCATCCATGTGGGAGACCTGGATGGAATTCCTGGCTCCTGTCTTCAGCCTAGCCCAGCCCTGGCTGCTGCATGTATTTGGGGAGTGAAGGTCAATCTTTCTCTGTCCCCTCCTCTCTCTCTATTACTGTGCCTTTCAAATTAATGAATAAATAAGTCTTTTTTAAAAATAAAAAAGTTGATTTTTTTGAAAAAATGAATAAAATTGATACAGACTTTTAGACTCTAGACAGTGTGACAAGGGAAAAGGGGACAATACCAAGAATGAGAGGGGTGATATCACTGAAGATTCTATACACACAAAAAGGACAAGGGACTATTATAAACAATTTTATGCCAACACTTTTGACTACATATATAAAATTCACTAATTATTTGAATGATCCAACAGCACTAAAACTTACTCTAGAAGAAATATATAACCTGAATAGCCCCTGTCTCATAAAGAAATTGAATTTGAAGTATAAATCCTTCCCACACACACAAAAAAAATCCGGTCCTACATGGCTTCATTAAGAATCCTACCAAGTATTAAAAAAAGAAATAATAACAATTATATACAATAATAACAACAATTATATACAAGCTATTCAAGAAAACTGAAAATGACAGAATATATTTGTCATCTTTCTTTGATGCCAACATTACCCTGATACCAAAACTAGACAAAGACATTACAAGGCCAGCACCACGGCTCACGTGGCTAATCCTCTGCCTGCGGCGCCGGCACCCCAGGTTCTAGTCCCGGTCGGGGCACCGGATTCTGCCCCGGTTGCTCCTCTTCCAGTCCAGCTCTCTGCTGTGGCCTGGGAAGGCAATGGATGATGGCCCAGGTGCTTGGGCCCTGCGACCGCATGGAAGACCAGGAGGAAGCACCTGGCTCCTGGCTTTGGATTGGCACAGCGCGCTAGTCATGGCAGCCATTTGGGGGATGAATCAACGGAAGGAAGACCTTTTTCCCTGTCTCTCTCTCTCACTGTCTAACTCAGCCTGTCAAAAAAAAAAAAAAAAAAAGACATTACAGGAAAACTATAGGCCAATATTTTTCATAAACATAGATATAAAAATTTTAGCAATTTAAATACAACATGTAGAAAGGATAATATATCATGACTAAGTAGGGTTTATTATAAGAATGCAGGTTTGGTTTAATGATCAAAAATCAATGTGTGTAAATTACCATATTAAAAAACTAAAAATGAGAAATCTCAAAAGATGTAGAAAAGGCATTTGACAAAATCATCAGTTTTTTTAAAAAAGATTTATTTATTTATTTATTTGAAAGGCAGAGTTACAGAGAGGCAGAGGCAGGGAGAGAAGGAGAGGTCTTCCATCCACTGCTTCACTCCCCAAATGGCGACACAGCGGAGCTGAGCCAATCTGAATCCAGGAGCCAGGAGCTTTTTCCGGGTCTCCTACACGGATACAGGGGCTCAAGGACATGGGTCATCCCCCATTGCCCTCCCAGGCCATAGCCTGGACTGGAACTGGCGCCCATATGGGATGCCGGCACTTCAGGCAGCAGCTTTACCCACTACAGCACAGCGCCAGCACCCATCATACACTTTAGATATAAACCCTCAGCAAACTACAAATAGAAAGTAACTTCCTCAGATGGCCCAAGTACTTGGGCCCTGCCACCCGCATGGAAGACCCAGGTGGAGTTTCAAGCTCCCGTCTTCATCCGGACCTAGGCCTAGATGTTGCAGACATTTGGAGAGTGAACCAGCAGATGGAAGATATCTCTCACTCTCTCTTAATCTCCCTCCCTCTCTGTAACTCTGCTTTTCAAATAAATAAATGTTTCTTTTAAAAAAAGAGCTTCAATATAATAAATGATGTCTACCAAAAACAATACCCAATACCATATTTAATGATGAACAACTGAATGTTCTACCTCAAGATTGAAAAAGACAAGGATTTCTACTAAACATTCTACTGTAGTTCCAACCAATGCCACAAGTTAGGAAAAGGGAAAAAGAGCATACAGATTGTAAAGGAAAAAGTACAGTTGTCTTCATTTACAGTGTGATCACATATGTAGAAAATATGGTAGTATATACCAGAAAAAGAACTAATAAGTGATTTTAGGAAAGCTGCAGGGTGTAAGATCAACATTCAGAAATTAATTGTATTTTTATATATGAATAACAATCAGAATTAAAATAAGGGGAACAAAACCCACTAACAATAGCATCAAAAATGAAAAACTTCAGAATAAACATGTCAAAAGTGTTGAAAATATGCAAAATACTGCAAAGAACTAAAAAACATTGCTGAGAGGAACTAAGGAAGACCTAAATAAATGTAAAAATACATAATGTTCATGTATCAAAATACTCAGTGCTGCTTGAAGGTGTCAGTTCTCCCCAAGTTTATCTATAGATTCACTCTAACATCAATCAAAACCCCAACTGACTTTTTTGTAGAAATTGACAAACGGATCTGAAACTTCATATGGAAGTGCATTCTGTCCAGGATAGCCAAAACAAAAGCAACATCAGAGATCTCAGAGTACCTGACTTCAAGCCTTATGACAAAGCTACTCTCATCAAAAGTGTGCTATTCACCTAAGCAGAGACAGCCAGATCAACGAGGAAAGTAGAGAGGCCAGAAATAGACTCACACTCATCTGAATATCTGATTTTTGGCAAAAAGTTAAAGGAAATTCAGAGAATAAACAAATGGTGCTGACCAATCCAATATCCAGTCTACTTGGCCACTTTCTGTTACTATAACAAAATACCTGAGACTGGGTATTTATGGAGAAAAGAGTTTTATTTAGCTCACAGTTTTGAAGGATGAAAGTGCAGATGGCATATGCCTGGCTCCTGCAAGGGCCTCCCTGGCTGCACCAAGTCTTGCCAGATGGGTTTGAGAAGAAATGACTGGTGAGGTGGGAAGTCAGGGTGGGTACTGCCTGTTGCCGTGCACTGGGACCCACCTCTTAGAGGTGCCATCACCTCTTAACGCTGCCACACTAAGGACCAAGCTGTCAACATATGAACCTTTGCAGAACATACCACATCCAAACCACAGTACACACAAACACAAATGCACTTCACCCCAAACCTCAGAGTATGTTCACAAAAATTAACTCAGGATGGATCATAGACTTTACTGTAAAATCTAAGTCTAAATAATTTCCAGAATAAAAAAATAGGAGAAAATCTTGGTGACCTAGGTTAGCCAAAACTTTCTCACACATGACAGCAAAAGCATGTTCTGTTAAACAAACAAAAAACTGATAATACTTCATCAAAATTTAAAGCTTCATGTCTTCAAAAACACAGTTAAGAGAAAGAAAAGCAAAGCCACAATGTATGTGCTAAGTGTATATCTGATAATAGACTTAGGTTCAGAATGGGCAAAAGATTTGTACAAACATTTCACCAAGGATTCTACAGATGGCATATATGCAAGTGAAAAAAAGTGCAATCACTAGTCATTAGGAAAATGTAAATTGAAGCCACAGTGACTTACACAGTGAGCTACTAAAGGATATAGAGGAACTGAAACTCTTATACGCTGCTAATGGGAATAGAAAAATACCACTAGAAGTCTGGAAAAAAAGCAGTGTGGCAGTTTTGTAAAATGTTAAACACATACCCACCATGAGAGAGGAAAAAAAACGTATGCCCTTGAAAAACTTCTACATGAATGTTCACAGCAGTTTCATTTTTAACAGTAAAAACCTGGAAAAAAATCCAAATGCCTGTCAACTGGTGAATGGCCAAATTGTGGTAGATACATACAGTGGAATATTATGTGACAGGAAAAAGGAATGAGCTAATGATGCATACAGCAACATAAATAAATCTCAACATAATATTGCTCAGTAAAAGAAGCATGACAAAAAAAGTGCATTTTGTGTTATTCCACTTGAATCAATCTGCAGAAAATGCAAAAGAACAGAATGCAGCCCAGTAGTGGCGGGAGGGGGATTACCAAAGGGCAGGAGAAAATGCTCGGGTTAATAGATGTGTTCACTATTTTGATTGTGGTAATGATTTTACAACTACATTCATATGACAAAATTTACCAAACTATAGACTTCAAATATTTGTTTCTTTGTTTATCAGCTACACCTCCATGAAGATGTATGTTTGCTTTTTTGAAGTATCTGCACTCCTCATTTGGAAGGGCCTGACCCAAACAAGTTTCCATCTCTTTCCCTTGTAGGTCTATTACGGTCTCGCTCACAGATCTTAAGACCTCACATGCCCCAAGAGGGTCTGGGGCCAGCACTGGCCTCTTCCTCCACGTGAGCCTCAGCCATTCTCATTGCCCAAAAGATAAACACTGGAATGTATTCCTTGCCCTTGAATCCCAATTGGGTCTCACACCCTATTGCTTCATACCCTCCACCCCCCATCCCCCCCGCCATGGCCACCTGAAAGACCAGTCCCAGGAATTCCCCTCTGCGTGCCGCCCCCTACCCTGGCCTCCAGCCCCAGCCCTCCAAAGATATAAGAAGGCACAGCCCCTGGGGGTCGGGGCCTTCTGCCATGTGTTCCATCAGCGTGCACGCCGGTAGCTGGTCACCCACCTCTCCGGATTTATTTTCTCTGAATAAATTCGGTCTGGCTGTAAATTCACACACTGCCTCCTCTCTATTCTGCGCCTCTTGCTAACATTCTGCCCATCACTTTAGCCACTCACCATTTTCTCAAGCCCGCCTTTTTGTGGGACATCCTAACCCAAGTCACACACCTCCCTGGTCTCAATCCTTCCCCCAACTCCTCCTCATTTCCCAAGGTATTTCCAAGGGTACAGCAACATCTTTCCCTACCCTAAGTCTCTCCCTCCCCCACTTCCAGTCCTTCTCATCCTGAACCCATAGCCACTAGGAGCAGGCTGTAGGGCAAACTTTTTAGAAACAGACCTCCAGCCCTTTCTGAATCACAGAGTGGATGAAAAGCCAGCTTCCAGGCAATTCAAGCCTTATTCCCCGCGCACCACCCATTTGTAGGGCAGCGGTTCTTGCAGTGTGGCTCAGCATCACGAGAGCCTGGGCTTCCAGCCCGGACCCACGGAGTCACAGACTCTGCGAGTGGGCCCCGCGGTCGGTATTTTGACAAGGCCTGCAGGTGATCCTCCTGTGTGCCACTCTGGGGGCCAGAGAGGGGGTTAAAGGACAGGAAGAAAGTTAGAAGCACACCTGCGAATCTTATTAAGACATAGGGGGAGGCGTCTTTTAAAAAGACAAAAAATGAAGAACTCATTATATGGTCCGAAAACCTACCGTGCCGCAGAGCGCTTTCCTGAAAGATTCCCACATTCACCTCAAGAACCGGCTGCGAGCAGGTCCCTCGCTAAGGCTCTGCTGGGAGCAGCTCAGCGGGTGCTAAGGGGTTAATACCCCGCGGCCTCCCCTCCCCCCTCCGTACCCCACACGCCCCGCGCATGCGCAGAGACTGGCCATAGAGCTGAGCGATCCTCCCGCATTCCTAGAGAGGACAGGGCCATGGCTGGAGAGCCGTGTGTGAGGTTTGACAGCCATCCGGAGACCATGTCGAGGTACGGGTGATGGGGGGTCGCGGAAGGCGAGGGACTCGGGAGTGAGCTTGCCTGGCAAGCGGCCTGGCATCGCCGCCTGGAAGCCGTTTGCGTGGGAGAGTCGAGGCCGCGGAGAGCCGGCCAGGGCCAGTTCTTAGCCCAGTGCGCCCTTGCCGGGCTGCGGGTGCAGCTGAATGGAGGCCGGAAGCTTTGCTGGGGAGACAGGTGGCGGTATTGGATGAGTCTGCGCGAATCAGCGGGCAGCCTGAATTTGTGAATGTTGGGAGAAGCGAAGGTGTCATTTTTGTATAGAAAAGGCAGCAAGTAACGGTATGAACCCCGAGGACGAATGCGAAACTGTCGTCCCATGGTTCTTTCCAGTTACACCCGTGTCTGGATGGCAGGAGCCCCGGTCGCTGGCCGTGGAGTGGGGGCGATAATGGCTGACTCCCTGGATGATGGGGCGGAAGCCCTTTGAGGTTAAACGAGATGTTTGTTTTCGTTTAAATCTAGAGGATGTCTCTGGTGGCCCGGTCTGGGAAGTCACGTCTCTAGCCTGCAAAATGACTCCCTGCCAAGCCCAGGGGTGCCCGGGGGCCTCTGGGTCTCGGACCCTTAGGTGGACAAGGAAAGCTTCCGGAAGACATGGTACTCCATCTGTTCCCTGAGGCGTCCAGCAGCCGCCCATGGAGATCCAGTTCAGTTATGAACCTCAAGGACACCGGCCTCCGGCAGGTGAGGAGCAGTATGCCGCTCGCCGGGGTGGGGTGTCACCCCATGCTGGCGTCAGGGTGCTTCACGGCCTCACCCTCGGCCCTGCTGGGCGACGCCATTTCTCCAGTGCTCCCAGCATCGTGCCGTGGCTGTATTCACATTCTAGCGATCACATACCCAGACAGTTCTCTCTTTTTGAGGCCCCGGACGTACCCACTTTCCCCTTTCCGATCTCTTTATCCCCGGTCTGAAGGTGTTTGGTAAAATCTTTTCAAGTCGTCTTTCTAGTCTACTACAGGGGGCATGGTTCAAAGTTTTGGATTCTGACAACCTGAGTTCGAATACTAGCTTTGTCGCTAGCTTAAGTAACTCAGAACTTTGCGGTTCTTTGTCCTCATGTTATAAGTATATGCTAATCCATACCCTGGTGGTTATTTTGAGAATTATGTCTATGACTCCAGAATAATGGAACCCAAACTTAGTGATTGAAAACATCTGGCTTTTTTTTTTTTTTTTTAAGATTATTGAGAGGCAGAGTTAGAGAGAGAACAAGAGAGAGAGGTCTTCCATCCAGTGGTTCACTCCCAAAATGGTCACAATGTCCAGAGCTGGGCTGATCTGAAGCCAGGAGCCAGGGGCTTCTTCCAGGTCTCCCACATGGGTGCAGGGGCCCACACACTTGGGCCATCTTCCGCTGCTTTCCCAGGCCATTAGCAGGGAGCTGGGTCAGAAGAGGAGCAGCTGGGACATGCACCAGTGCCCATCTGGGATGCTGGAACAGCCAGGATTTCAACCGGTGCCCACATGGGATGCCAGTGCCACAAGCAGAAGCTTAATCTTGTATGCTGCAGCACCAATCCCAACATCTGACTTTTTTTTTTTTTTAAGATTTTATTTTATTTTTTTGAAAGAGGAGAGAGGTCTTCCATCTACTGGTTCACTCCCCAGATGGCTGCCAACAGCTGGAGCTTCACCAACCCGAAGCCAGGAGCCAGGAGCCTCTTCCGAGTCTCCCACATGGGTGCAGGGGCCCAAGGACTTGGGACATCCTCTGCTGCTTTCCCATACACATCAGCAGAGAGCTGCATCAACAGTAGGGCAGCCAGGACTCAAACCAGCACCCATATGGGATGCCATTGCTGTGGGCCAGGGCTTTAACCCACTGCACCACAGTGCCGGCCCTGTACATCTGACATTTTTAGATCATATTCTTATAGTTCTGTAGGTCATTGGCTTGAGCTGGTTTTGTTTAGGCGGATTTGTTTCTCGTGATCTTATCTGGGGTCATTTATTCAGTCAGTGAGTAGCTTTCCTGGGACCAAGGTCTAAGTTTCAATCATATGCCTGACAGTGCTGTCTATGGCTTTGGTACTGCATCTCCTAGCAATCTAGGCTGGACTTTTTCATAGGGAAGCCAGTTTCCAAAATCAGAGAGGACAGTTTCTCTGATACATAAGCACTTTTCACACTCATGTTTTTGTTACATCTGTTAGTGTCTCCGTGACCAAAGCAAGTCACATGACCAGTTCCAGAGTCATTGTTGGAGACTGCGCAGATACATAAAGGTACTTCAAAAAGTTCTTGGAGAGACAGAATTAAAAGGTAAAGAACAGGCGTTTGGCCCAGCCCCAGCCATTGTGGGCATTTTGGGAGTGAATCGGCAGGTGGGAGTTTTCTCTCTCTCTCCCTCTCTCCCTTCCTCTGAAATAAAGAGTTACAAATTTTAACAGGGAATAGACTTACTTTTAGTTAGACTGTAGAACACCTTTGAATTCTTAGACACTCCTGATGGAAGTGTGAATTGGTTCAACAACTTTGGAAGTATCTAGTTGAAGACCCAAATATAAATTAGATTCTAAGTTTATATAACCCAGAGAAACACTTGCACATTTGTTTTTAAAGATTTATTTATTAATTTGAAAGACAGAGTTACACAGAGAGAGGAGAGGCAGAGAAATAGAGAGTTCTTCCAACCGAAGGTTCACTCCCCAATTGACCGTGATGGCCAGAGCTGCGCCAATCCAAAGCCAGGAGCCAGGAGCTTCTTCTGGGTCTCCCACGTGGGTGCAGGGGCCCAAGGACTTGGGCCATCCTCCACTGCTATCCCAGGCCACAGCAGAGAGCTGGATCGCCAGAGGAGCAGCCAGGACTAGAACCGGTGCCCATATGGGATGCCAGTGATTCAGGCCAGGGTGTTAACCCGCTGCACCACAGCGCCAGCCCAACACTTGCATATTTGTACCAAGATAATGTGCAAGCATACTCATACCAGCACTGTTTTGTTGACTGCAGGAGAACAGGTAAATGTGTTGTGGTTTATGTCACATTGTAGTAGTGAATATTGGACAGACTACAATAGAAACAAAGTTGAGCAAAAAATGCAGTTCACAAAATACATGTGGTGTAATTCCACAAATACATAAGGTTCAGAAATATCCTGCATTGGACTACCAGAACAAAATACCACAAACTGGTGGCTTAAACAGCAGAAATCTATGTTCTTAGGGTCTGGCAGCTGGAAGTCCAACACTGAGGGCACAGCAAGGTTGGTTTCTCCTGAGGCCTCTCCCCAGCTTGCGCATGGCCACCTTTTCTCCGTGTGCATGCATCCCCCGGTGTCTTCCTCTGCAGGTCCCATGGATTAGGGCCCCACCCTGTGACTTCCTTTAACTCCCTCCTTAAAGGACCTATCTTTAAATACAGTCACATCAGGGGATGGGCTTCCAGAAATTAACTGGGGGGAGAGGCCCAACTCAGTTTTGTTATAAACCAAACAGCATTTTGTTAAAAATACAGACATTTGGTAAAATCATGAAGACAAGCCAGAGAAGTGAAATACAGAATTCAGCATGTAATGACGAGGTTAGCTGGAGAAGGGATCGGGGAGAGCAGGACCAGGGAAGCACACGCAGCGGGGCTGTAGGCTGTGGGAAATATTCTGCTAATGTTTCTCTTGTCAAGCTGAATGGAAGGTTCAGTTTCATTTGTCACATTATTATTATTCATTTCTTTACATATATACTTTTTTCTGTGTATAAAATATTTAAAACACAGAGACTTTAGGAATTACATAAAGTTTTTCAAACAGAATTAGTATGAGGAGAAATGAAGCAACAGAGTTTATTTGTATTGTTCAAGTCTAATGCATTCTTACTGGTTTTTGTTAAGTCTAATTCAGTGAGACATAATGTACAGACAATAAAGTAGACCCCCTTTTAATTATGTTTTTAGATGAGTTTTGACATATTTGTACACCCATGTCCACTACCTTCACAATCAAAACAAAAACCCTTTATGTCAACGTGCCCCCTAAAAATTTCCTTATACTGGCCGGCGCCACTGCTCACTAGGCTAATCCTCCGCCTTGCGGCGCCGGCACACCGGGTTCTAGTCCCGGTCGGGGCGCCAGATTCTGTCCTGGTTGCCCCTCTTCCAGGCCAGCTCTCTGCTGTGGCCAGGGAGTGCAGTGGAGGATGGCCCAAGTGCTTGGGCCCTGCACCCCATGGGAGACCAGGATAAGTACCTGGCTCCTGCCATCGGATCAGCGCGGTGCGCCGGCCGCAGCGCGCTGGCCGTGGCGGCCATTGGAGGGTGAACCAACGGCAAAGGAAGACCTTTCTCTCTGTCTCTCTCTCACTGTCCACTCTGCCTGTCAAAAAAAAAAAAAATTTCCTTATACTCCAATCCTAGTCCCTCCTCAGTCCTATGCAACCACTGGTTCACTTTCTGCCACTTTGGAGAGAAATTATTTTTATTGTTATATTCCTTGGTGAAATTTTCCCCAGGTTTATTAAGGCACAATTGAAATGATATACATAAAGGAAATATATACATTCAAACCGTACAATATGATGATTTGATATATATATATACACATTGTGAAATTAATGCATCTATCACCACAGCATGAATTTTTATTCATGCATATTGTTATTTCATCAGTAATTCTGAGTAGTATTCCATTATATCATAATTTGTTTATTGATTTACCTGTTGATATTTGGATTACTTAGATTTTTACTATTTATTAATAAGCCACCCTGAACATTTGTGTGTAAGTCTGTGTGAATGTATGTTTTCACTTTTCTTGGGCAAATACCTAGAAATAATTATTTGGTAAAATCATGTTTAACTTTATGAAAAACTGCAGGAATTTCCAAAGTAGTTGTAACATTTTGCCTTTCCGTCAGCAGTGTATGAGAGTCCCAGTTGTTCCACATTCTTATCAACCTTTTGTTAAGGTTTTTATTTATTTTCATTTTATTTGAAAGAGAGACAGAGAAAGAGACAAACAGATGGAGAGAGATCTTCAGTCTACTGGTTCCATCTACAAAAGCCCACAACAGTCAGGGCTGGGCAAGGCCGAAGCCAGATGCCCACAACTCATTCAGTGTCTCCCATATGAGTGGAAGGGACCCAAGTATTTGGGCCATTGTCTGCTGCTTCCCACATTGCATATTAACAGGAAACTAGATCAGAAGTGGAATAGCCAGGACTCGAACCAGGCACTCTGGTTTGAGATGCAGACATCCCTAGTGGATGCTTAATGCTGTGCCACATGGCTATCAGTCTTTAACCATTTACTATGCTACTTGTGTGTATTGTCAAACATTTTACTTTTAGCCATGCTAGTGCCATGTGATTTAATTTGCATTTCCTGATTACTGGCAGTCTGGCAGTTTTGAGTGCTTTGTCATGTGCTTATTGACTATTCATCAAACTTGTAATTGTGTATTCTAATACTTTCTTCTTTTTATTGAGTTGTGTTTCTAATTTCTAAAAGTTCTTTATATATTCCAGATATATGTCCATTGTCAGATACATGAATGTTCTTTTCTTAGTAATGCCTTGAGGAAAAAGTCATGGTTCATTTTTGTTATCATGATACACAATTCCAACAGTTTTATTGAAAAAAAGTTGTCTTTTGCTGCTAAATTGGCACCTTTGCTGAACAAGTGTACATGCATTTCTGGATTCTGTTCTGTTGTAGTAGTAAATTATCTTTATAGCAGTACCACACCGCCTCGAAACTATAGCTTTGTAGTAAAGCTTGAAATCAGGTAGTGAAACTTCTCCAACTTTGTTATTCTTTTCCAAAATGTTTTAGACTCTTCTGTGCCATTCTGTATAAAGTTTAGAATCAGTTTGTGTCCCATCTTATTACATTGATAGAAATGTTGAATAGAGTGATAAAAGCAGGCATCTTTGCCTTGCTTCTGTGTTCCTAGGAGAAAAGCATTCAGCATTTAACCATTAGGTTTTCCTTGCTTTTCTAATTTAAAAAAAAAAATGTATTTTGTTTGAAAGGAAGAGAGTCAGACAAACAGACCTTCTGCCCACTGGTTCACTTCCAAAATGCCTGCAACAGCCAGAATTGGGGCAGGCTGAAGCAAAGAGCTAGGAACTCAATCTAGGTCTTCCACATGGGTGGCAGAGATGCAACTATTCGAGCCATCACCTGTTAACTCCTAGGATGTTCATTTGCAGGAAGCTAGAATTGGGAGAACTGGAATTTGAACCCAGGCACACTGTTTTAGGCCCCTGCCACCCACATAGGAGACCTGGATGAAGCTGCTGGCTCCTGGCTTTGGCCTGGCGCAGCCCTGGCTGTTGCAGCCATTTGGGGAATTAACTAGTGGATGGAAGATCTCTCTTCCCTCCCTCCTCCCCTCTTTCCCTCTCTCTCTCTCCTTCCCTCCCTCTCCCCCCCACTCCATCCCTCCCTCTCTGTAACTCTAGCAAATAAATAAATCTTAAGAACAAAATAGGAAGTATGGGAGTCTTACAGGCTCTTTAACAAGATTTGACACATGTCCATGGTAATCAGTGGCAAGCATGTTAACCAAATTATATGGTCACCTGAACAATGTATGTTTGTTTCTCTACTTCTTTGTATGTTGATGCGTAAGAATTTGGGAAATGGTTGCAGGCCAAATCCAAGAAACATGTTCAGACAGCTTTCCAAAGTGTGCCCTGATTGTTACTAACTCCCCTGCAAGGGAACTTCATACCAATTTAGTGAACAGCCTCAGGTTCATCCCACTGTAAGAACTAGTAATTAAGATTCATCTTGGATAGACAGAAGTTTCCACTTCCTTTCTGATACAGTTGCAGAAACATGTACCTTCAATGAGCATAGAGATTGAAAACAGCTGTTTATCTTACTCCTCAGCCCTCTGATCTGTGATGCCACCCTTAGATCCATTTGGAGATGATAACAGAATAGAGGAACTCTGGGAGAAAGACTTTTCAGGCAGAAAACAACTGTGGATAACCATGGAAGAAGCTTTAACTAGCATTCAAGCTCTTCTTGTTCCAGACTGAATATATAGTGCTGTTGAAAATGAACAACTTAGGGCCAGCGCCGTGGCTCAATAGGCTAATCTTCCTTCTGTGGTGCCAGCACACCGGGTTCTAGTCCCGGTCGGGGAGCCGGATTCTGTCCCAGTTGCCCCTCTTCCAGGCCAGCTCTCTGCTGTGGCCCAGGAGTGTAGTGGAGGATGGCCCAAGTGCTTGGTCCCTGCACCCCATGGGAGACCAGGAGAAGCACCTGGCTCCTGGCTTCAGATCAGCTCAGTGCGCCAGTTGCCACGCGCTGGCTGCGGTGGCCATTGGAAAGCGGACCAACGGCAAAGGAAGACCTTTCTCTGTGTGTGTGTCTCTCTCTCACTGTCCACTCTGCCTGTCAAAAAAAAAAAGAAAAGAAAAGAAAAGAAAATGAACAACTTAAGATGGAAGAATTAGATAAATTCTCAAGAATCAGTTCGGTCACATTGGAAAGTCCCTTAGCCTTATGTTGAAAGCAAGCAAGAATTTAAGAGATGCTAGCTTGAGAGCAGAGTAGCACATGCTACCTTAAAAGAAGTCACCTCTTATCAAAAGATAATGCTGTGGTACATCTCTCTCAAGTTCCTTGAAATCAAGTGACTACCGGGTTGGCCATCCCCTGTCAGTTCTGGTCATAGTTTGAGCATACCATCTAGCTCCTATACGTCCCATACAAAACACCTATCAACATGTCCAGAGGTATTCCTTCCAGAAAAAGAGGATGAATTTTTGCGTCTTTACCATAATCTTATAACCAGTTTTCAGAGCCATATGTGTTATCAGGCTGTGCTCTTGTGCTTAATACTACAAATTGTAAACCAAGAAATCAGGTTAAAACGATTTGTAAACCAAGAAATTAAGTTAAAATAAAAACAAAGATTGCAGGTCCAGAATAGATTTGCAAACCAGGAGACACAGGTTTAGTTAGAAGATAAACAGATGTTCTGGCAAGGGAAGGCAGACTATGTTTTTAAAGGGAAAGGGGGAACAGTGAGGTGAGGTGAAATAACTTGTCCCGAACAGTTTTCAGCTGGCCCTGTTAGTTGCACAAAGTGTTTTGGATGAATTGAGATTGGTGCTGAAGGTCTGTTCAGACATTTAGCTATATACAGGATTGGTTGTGAGGGGATAATGAGGGAGTTACCAGGAAGCAATAAGTCTTTTGAAAAGTCCCAGGATTGAAAACGGTCACAATCTGGGGTCTTGCAAGCACATTCTTTCCAAACTACATTCCTTATCTGGAAGTTACAGGTTGAGGGGTTTTATGACTCTGAAGTAAACCATAGCCTGTGAAACATGATTTCTGAGGCTTACAAACTTTTCTCTCTTGACCCAACTACAGCCATATTAATTTTTACTTCAACATCATATACAAATATAGATATCATATTCTTTTTTTTTTAATTTGACAAGTAGAGTTTTTTAGACAGTGAGAGAGAGAGACAGAGAGAAAGGTCTTCCTTCTGTTGGTTCACTCCCCAAATGGCCGACATGGCTGGCGCTGTACTGATCTGAAGCCAGGAGCCAGGTGCTTCTTCCTGGTCTCCCATGTGGGTGCAGGGCCCACGCACTTGGGCCATCCTCCACTGCCCTCCCGGGTCACAGCAGAGAGCTGGACTGGAAGAGGAGCAACCAGGACCAGAACCTGGTGCCCATATAGGATTCCGGCGCTACAGGCGGAGGATTAACCAAGTGAGCCACGGCTTCAACCCCAGTATCATATTCTTTCTTTTTTCTTTTCTTTGTTTTGTTTTTGGTTTGGTTTGGTTTTGTTTTGTTTTGTTTTTGACAGGCAGAGTTAGAGAGAGAGACAGAGAGAAAGGTCTTCCTTCCATTGGTTCACCCCCCAAATGGCTGCTACGGCTGGCACGCTGTGCCGATCTGAAGCCAGGAGCCAGGTGCTTCCTCCTGGTCTCCCATGCAGGTGGCAGGGCCCAAGGACTTGGGTCATCCTCCACTGCACTCCTGGGCCACAGCAGAAAGCTGGACTGGAAGAGGAGCAACTGGGACAGAACCAACACCACAGGCAAAGGATTAGCCCAGTGAGCCTCGGCACCAGCCAATATTCTTTAATTCAACAATTTTACTGTGAATCATTCGTTTTTTGAAAATAGCTAATAAAACATTGGTGATAAAATAGTCAAGCAGTACTAAAGTATATGCAATAAATTTTCTCAGAATTCCTTTTACCTCTGGCCAGCTGACTCACATTTTTTCCCAATGTAATCAACCATTTTCCTGCATATTTTATGGAAATTAGGATAGCCCATTTATGGATAGTAGGATAGCCCTCCATATGGGTGAGAATATAAGCCATAATATCCAGAGTAGAGTGTTAAGTTTGTAACTTTTTTGGAAGCCTAAGTATGTTTTCATACAATAAATTCAAATAGTTATATAAAAACTCAGTATTAAGTGGTTGCTATACTTAGGCAGTGGCATCATTCCTGTTTATGATTTTATTGTATAAGTACTTGGAACACAGTATGTGCTCCATTGATATGTTAACAATAAGTTTAGTACCACTTAAAATTGATAGAGAAGATGGAAACTAACAGAAACATTGTATTTTCCTTTTGTTTCTTTTTTTTTTTTCTATTAATACCATAATATTAGCCCAAGTAGCTGGACAGTTCTAAATAAAGCCCAAATTCTTTTCCTTTTTTAGACTCTTTCAAACTGCTTACCTTGTGTATTTTAATAAATTGCTTTTGTAGAAGCTCTTAATTTAGCCACACTTTCCAAATCACAGGATTACTTTTCATTATTCCCAAATCTTCTGTGGCAAACAGAAATGGTTAATGGGATCCATTACTTGTTTTCCTCACAGGCAATTTCCAGTGTTTTGGAGCACTTCCATATTGTGATGGCGTTTTATAGGTACATACTGATGTTTTACCTGAAGCTTTCTTGCAGTATGGAGACCACATTCCATTTGAATTTTGTTTATTGTTCCAGATGGTGAGACTCAGACCAGGATTGGAGAGGCAGCTTCAGAAAAGGAAATCACAGTGAAAATCGAAGGATTTGGAGACTCTAAAGAGGATGTTCTCCAGGATTCTGAAGACAGAGAATTCTGTGAATTTGGGGATAAGTTAAATGAAAAGGATCGGAACCTCATTGAAGGAAGACAATACAGCTGTGAAGAGTGTGGACAAGGCTTTTCCTGGAGTACAGGCCTTATTAGGCATCAAAGAACCCATTGGGAGAAACCCTATGAGTGTGATAAATGTGGAAAGGCCTTCCGTGTGAGCTCAGCCCTGGTTCTGCATCAGAGAATTCATACTGGGGAGAAACCCTATCCTTGTAGCTGGTGTATTAAAAGTTTCAGTCGGAGCTCAGATCTTATTAAACATCAAAGAGTCCACACTGGTGAAAAACCTTATAAATGTGATGAATGTGGGAAAGCCTTCAGTCAGAGCTCAGATCTTGTTATACATCAGAGAATCCATACAGGAGAAAAACCCTATCAGTGCAGTTATTGTAGTAAAAGTTTTAGCCAGCGCTCTGACCTGGTTAAACATCAGCGAATCCACACTGGAGAGAAACCTTACACATGTAACCAGTGTAACAAACATTTTAGTCAGAGTTCTGATGTTATAAAACATCAGAGAATCCACACTGGGGAGAAACCATACAAATGTGATGTGTGTGGGAAAGCCTTTAGTCAGAGCTCAGATCTTATTCTACATCAGAGAATCCACACTGGAGAGAAACCTTATCCATGTCATCAGTGTAGCAAAAGTTTCAGTCAAAACTCAGACCTTATTAAACATCGAAGAATCCACACTGGAGAGAAACCCTATAAATGCAACGAATGTGGGAAAGCTTTTAATCAGAGCTCAGTCCTTATTCTACATCAGCGAATTCACACTGGAGAGAAACCTTACCCATGTAATCAATGTAGCAAGACGTTCAGTAGGCTTTCAGATCTTATTAATCACCAGCGAATTCACACTGGAGAGAAGCCTTACCCATGTAGTCAGTGCAGTAAAATGTTTAGTAGAAGATCAGATCTTGTTAAACATCATAGAATTCATACAGGTGAGAAGCCCTATGAATGTGATGAGTGTGGGAAAACCTTTAGTCAGAGTTCCAATCTTATTCTACATCAGAGAATCCACACTGGAGAGAAACCTTATCCGTGCAGTCATTGTAATAAAAGCTTTAGTCGCCGCTCAGATCTTGTTAAGCATCAAAGAATACACACTGGAGAGAAACCATATACATGTCAACAGTGCAATAAAAGTTTTAGCCAAAGCTCAGACCTCACCAAACATCAGCGAGTGCACTCTGGTGAAAAGCCCTATCACTGTAGCAGTTGTGAGAAAGCCTTCAGTCAGAGTTCTGACCTTATCCTTCATCAGAGAATTCATACTGGAGAAAAACCGTATCCGTGCACGCAGTGCAGCAAAAGTTTCAGTCAGAACTCAGACCTTATCAAACACCAGAGAATCCACACTGGAGAAAAACCATATAAGTGTACTGAATGTGGAAGGGCTTTCAGCCAGTGCTCAGCTCTGATCCTACATCAGAGAATCCACACTGGGGAGAAGCCATATGCATGCGGTCACTGTGACAAAAGCTATAGTCGGCGCTCTGATCTCATTAACCACCAAAGAACCCACACTGGTGAAGAGCCATATAAATATGATGCATATGGGAATGCCTTCAGTGCGTGCACAGAACTTACTGAACACAGAATCCACACCCTGCCAGTGTATCCAGAGCAGCAGAAGTTTTAGCCAATCTTCTAATATTAATCATCAGTCCATTCTGGTGAAGACAGCCTAAATACGATGAATGTGGGAAAACCTGTTGTGTATACACCAACTTTATTTAGTACTGGAGAAGTAATACCAGAAAAAAAAAATCTTAAAAATGCCATTGATGAGTACAAAAAAGGTTTCAATCAGTATTCAGCTCTTACTTTATGTTTTAAAAAATAACCCACACTGGGGAGAAAACAGTACTTCAGTTTTTATCATGCAAGTTTACCTTGGAGCCAGACATTACTAAAATTAAGAAAAAATCTGGATATGGGCATCTGGTGTAATGGTTAAGTTGCCACTTGAGACACCTGTATGCCATGTAGGAGTGCCTGGGTTCAAGTCCTGGCTCTGCTTCCAATTTCTAGCTTCCTGCTAAAGAACACTTGGGGAGGCAGAAAGTGATGGCTCTTGGATCTATTTTGAGTTCCTAGCTTTGGCCTGGTCTAGCCATGGCTGTTGGGAGGATTTGGGGAGTGAACCAGTAGATGGGAAATTTCTCCCTCTCTCTCTCTTTCTCTCTCTCTCTCTCTGCCTTTCAAATAAATAATTTTTTAAATGTGATGAGGAGTCCTATAAGTCATGAGAAAACTTTTGATGTGATTTAAATTTTGACTGTATGTCAGCAACAACAGAAGTTGCTGTCTTTGCTATAATGTAAGAATATCTCTAGTCTTATTTAGATATAATCTAACAGTAGAGTTGTATCACTGGAAGAAATGTATAACAATATTAATGCAGAATGTATCAGGTGTTACAAAAGCCAGTGTGGAGAAGTGGTCAGTCAGAAAGCAATGTATTAGTATTAGGATTCCAAGCTTTGGTGACCCTAAATTACCAATTGCGTAACAAAATTTATTTTAGAGACTGTAAGGAAAACTTAAATACCCTGTTTTTCTTAACTGACACATACAATGACATCACACTTATCCCCTGACAACTGCAGAGACTTATTTAATACTAATGCTTGATGTCTATCTTTAAATTCCTTGTATGTGAATATACTGTGCTATTCTGGTATAAAACTTATTAACTAGATGGCTCCAGTGCCTTTTTTCTCATTTTTTTTTTCTAGTTTTGGTCTTCTTGGTGAGCGTGAGCTTAAGCAAGTTCCTGTAATGTTTATGGATTTATTTTCCTCTTAATAATGCAGCCTATAGACATTATTGGCTTGAAATCACCTCTCACAGCATTTAATCACAGCTTCTTTAAATGTAAAACAATTTTAAAAAGAAATGTCCTTATTGTCAAAGTGTAAAGATTTTTCTATTTTTTCATGTATAAGTTGAACAAAAATCATAGGTGTAATATGAATTATATATACAGTCATCCCCCCTTCTCCATGAGAGAATATGTTCCAGGACCCCTAGTATATGCCTGAAACCACAGATAGTACCAAATTCTGTAAATTAATGCCTTACCCATCTTAAATAAGGACTTTTCATGCAGTGTGGACATTACTTGCAGTTTGAAGTATGACAGCAAAACTAACATGAATTTTCATTTCCTTCTTTACTTTCATGGAGAGATGATTCATCCTTACTGTACATCTTAACAACCTCAGCATATGATTTTCTTTTTTTCTTTCTTTATTAAGTCAAAAACCTTTGCCTTTTTACTTAAAGGAAGCACCTTTCAGGTTCTCTTGCATATGTGAATTTCCAGCATATTATCCTTGTACGTGGGGGCCATCATTAAATAAAATCTACAAGGATTACTTGAGCAAAAACACTGCAGTACTATTAACAGTCAATCTAATAATAACCCATACTGCTACTAACAGACTAATGGGAAGGTAGTATATACAGTGTGGATATGGTGGACAAAGGGAAGATTCATGTCCTTGGCAGAACAGGATGACCTGAGATTTCATCGCACTACTCAGAATGGCACATAATTTAAAACAAAATGTGTACTTATGGAATTTTCCATTAACTATTTTCAGATCCTGTTACAAAACCGCAGTAAGGAGTGGATTGAGGCATTTTACCTTCATCTATTGGCACAGAACTAAAACCCTTGAAATTTCCCTACTGTAGTGATAGAGCAATTAAGATGAAGGGAATGTATTTTGTTATTAATAGCAAGTCCCTTTCAACCATACCAAAGTTCTTTTTAATAGGTGACTTTTGAACTGAGTTCTCAGAGGATCACAAGAGGGGACTGGTTGCCAGGGGAACCACCTGTGTGATAGAAGTTTAGAACCTCAGCTCTCCTCAATCCATTTTGACCTCCAGGAGGGGAGGGTATTGGAAGATTGAGTCAGTCACGAATGACCAAGCATGCCTATGTAATGTAACCTCCCTAAAATCCAAAAAGATTGTGCAGCTTTCAGATACGCGAAAATGGAGATTCCTGGAGGGTGGCATGCCTCTAGAGGGCATAGACGTTCTGCAGCCCTTCCCACATGCCGTGCCTAAGCATCTCTTCATTGGTATCCTTTGTAATAAATGAGGCACAAAGGAAAACTATGATGTATACAACATTGAAAGAGCCTTTCAAAATGACTCCAGTATTGCTCTGATACCAGACAGACCTTGCAAGAAAAGAAACAACAAATAATATCCTTTATGAATATATGTAAAAGTCTTCAACAAAATACTAGCTAACTGAATCCAACAACATGAAAAGGATTACATTCTGACCAATTATTGCGGCTCAACCCATGAGGCCCCCACACTGCTGGGATGGTGAGGCGATGGTGTTCTTCGGCAAGAAGCACTGGAGACAAGTTTCAGTGAATATGTCTGCTTTATTAATAGCCAAGCACATCTTTTAAAGGGCAGGAAGAAGGGGCTTAACTAATTCAGGGCAACAGTATTTCTATAGAATAGAACTGATACTGGTGCCACTATGCTTCTCCAATCAGCTTGAAGGTCATGTAGCAGGATAGCTTTCCAGGTGGTCCTAATGGGCCTGGGCCACACATGGGAGCTGTCTACCTGATTGGCAATTACAGGGCCCTTTAACTTGGAGCTGGGGTTGGTGGAAATCCACCTGAGGTTTCGGCTGCCTGCCAGCAGTTAGGTTGTGGGGTCTTTCCCAGGAGGCAACCTCCTGCATGGGCAGGGCAGGCAGACTCCCTGCCAGGTACAGGATCACTCACAAATTGTAATCAGTCAGAGGAATGCAAAATGGTTTAACATGAGAAAATCAACTTTATACATGATATTAACAAAATGGACAAAAATCCACATAATCATCTCAGTGAATTCCCCCCCTCAAAAAATGAATTTGAAATAGCCAAGAGTATTTCACTGTATGTGTGTGTGTGTATGGCTTTCATAGATATATGAAAGAAAAAAAAACATCCAGCAAACTAGGGCTAGAAGGGTATTGCCTCAACGTGATATCTTGGCATCTATAAAAACACCACAGCTGACATCATAATGATGAAGCTGAAGATTCTCCTCCCAACATTAGGAACAAGACAAGAATATTCACACTTCCTACTTATTTTCAATATTGTACTGAGGTTTTAGCCAGGTCCATCAGACAATAAAAAGAAATAAAAGGCATTCAGATTAGAAAGGAGGAAATAAAGCTATCTCTCTTTGTAGAACACATGACCATATATTGAGAATATAGAGGGAATTCAAAGGAATACACATGTGAGCACAGACAGAATAAATAATGTGAGGCCCGCAACGTGGCACAGTGGGTAAAGCCGCCGCCTGCAGTGTCAGCATCAAATATGGGTGCCGGTTCGAGTTCCGGCTCCTCCACCTCTGATCCAGCTCTCTGCTATGGACTGGGAAAGCAGCAGAGGATGGCCCAAGTCCTTGGGTCCCTGCGCCTCTGTGGGAGACCTGGAAGAATCTCCAGGTTCCTGGCTTCAGATCAGCCCAGCGCCAGCCATTGCAGCCATTTGGGGAATGAACCAGTGGATGGAAGACTCTCTCTCTCTCTCTCTCTCTCTCTCTCTCTCTCTGCCTATGCCTCTCTGTAACTCTGCCTTTCAAATAAATAAATCTTTAAAAAAAAAGTTACAGTATACCAGATTAGTACACAAAACTCAATTGTATTTTGAGTTATAACAGTGAACTACGAACATGAAAACAAAATTAAGAAAATAATTCCTTTTACTCTATTACCATAAAGAAGAAAATGGGATGAGTATTTGATCTGGAGTTAAGACACTGCAACCCATGTTCAAAGTGCTGGTTTAAGTCCTGGCTACTCTGCTTCTGATCCAGCTCCCTGCCAGTGTACCTGGGAAGCAGCAAATGGTGGCTCAACCACATGAGTCCCTGTCACCCAGGTAAGAAACAGATGGAATTCTGGCTCCTGGCTTCAGCCTGGCCTAGCCCTGGTGGTTATCATTCAGGAAGTGAGCCAGCAGAAGAGAGCTCTCTCTCTCTCCCCCTCTCTCTCTGTCTCTCTCTCTCTTCCCTCCTTCCCTCATTCTCTTTCTCTCTCTCTTCCCTCCCTCCCTCGTTCTCTCTCTCTGCCTTTAACATAAATAAATAAACCTTTTAAAAACTAACTCAAAATATATCAAAGATCTAAATGTAAGCACTAAAATTAAAGCTCTTAAAAGAAAACATAGATATAAATCTTTATGACCTTGGATTAACCAAAAATGTCCTAGCTAGGGCACCAAAGCATAAGTAATCAAAGGAAAAGATAACTGGGTTTCGTCAACACTAAAAGATTACAAAGGCACTGTGAGGAAATAAAAAGACACCCCAAAGAGTGACAAAGCCCTGAGCTGTTACCTTTAAAAGGGCATATTTAATGACGTGAATTATGTCAATAAAAATTAATATGAATAAAAGCACCAGGTCTCAAAGAACAGATATTTGGAAGTATAACAGTGATATGGCCCAACCCCTGGGACATAGCTGCTGATTTTAGATCCGAGCAAAGTAGGGCAAGCAGGAAAGCTATTAGCTCAAGCAACTGGAAGGAGAAAACCACTATTTTCTACGATGACAAAATGAAGAACGTGTTTGGATGGAAAATTAAATGTTTGTTTTGGGGCATGTTGGTTTGAGATGTCTAATTAGTTGTGCCAAACCCAGTTTCCAAGCCTCCTCTTATTTGTAGGATCAGAGTTTTCTGCTCTCTGATTACTGATGACCCTCTGAGACTGCCTGGCACATCTACCGCTGAGGTAGCTCCTTCCACTTCCAGCATTCTGTGTGGCGTCTTGGAGCCCGACTCCTCAGCGGCTGCTGCTGAAGAGCGTGAATGGTGCCACCTGGGAGATGGAGGAGTTGATGCTCCGCGATAGAAATTCTGACCAGAAGGGGAGTCTGCAGAAAACCCTTTTCGCTCTTTCTCGCCCGATGGTGGTGTGAGATGCAGTAGCTAATACCCTGGGCTCTGAAGGCGTTCCGTGAGACTAAACACCTGGGCATCTTTAACAGCTCAGACACTCCAGTAAACCTACTCAGGCTTGCTTTCTCTGCTTCCTGCCGGACTTCCCACTTCCCCTCAGTGATCTTTTTCTGCAAATGCATCAGTCCATTGAGGTGTGAGCAATAACATTCTGCCCCAGGCTCTGTTTTCTCAATAATCCAGACTAATACAGGCATCTAAGTAACGTCTGGTAGGCAAAGCAATATATGAGTCTGTAGTTTAGAGAAGAGGTTCCAGGCTGGGAATACGGACTTTGTAGTTGTATAGTGTTTAAGGACGTAAGATCAGATGACATCAAGAAGGGAGTGCATATAGGTAGAAAAAGAAATACCAAGGAGTGCAGCTGCTCAATCATATGGTAAGAGTACTTAGAAAGAAAGAAAGAAAGAAAGAAAGAAAGAAAGAAAGAAAGAAAGAAAGAAAGAAAGAAAGAAAGAAAAGGAAGAAGGAAACCACTAAATTGTCTTCCATACTATCTATACCATTTTGCATTTCCACTAGGAATTGTTGCTTCACATCCTTGCTAGGATGTGAAATCAGTGTTGTGGATTTTGGTTATTCTAATAGATGTGTAGTGTTACCTCATTCTTGTTCTAATTTGCATTTCCTGATGAATATGATGTGAACTATATTTTCAAATATGTGTCACCTATGAATATATATACTTTTTTAAGATTTATTTATTTATTTGAAAGTTGGAGTTACGCAGAGGAAGAGACACAGAGAGAGAGAGAGAGAGAGAGAGAGTGATTTTCCATCCTCTGGTTCGCTCCCCAAATGGCTTCAACAGCTGGAGTTGAGCCACACCTAAACCAGGAGCCAGGAGCTTCCTCCAGGTCTCACATGGGTGCAGGGGTCCAACGACTTGTGCCATCTTTCACTGCTTTCCCAGACACAATAGCAGGGAACTGGATTAGAAGTGGAGCAGCCAGGACTCGAACTGGTACCCATATAGAATGTCAGCATTGCAGTGACGGCATTGCAGTGACTTTATCCACTGTGCCACAATGCCAGCCCCTATATGTTTTCATTATTGAGGTATCTGTCAAGCTCTCTGACCCATTATAAATATACATATATATTTATTTATTTGAAAGGCGAAGTTACAGAGGCAGAGGCAGAGAGAGAAAGAGGGGTCTTCCATTTGCTGGTTCAGTCCCCAAATGGCCTCAATTTCCAGAGCTGGGCAGATCTGAAGCCAGGAGTCTGATGCTTCTTCCAGGTCTCCCATGTGTATACAGAAGCTCAAGCACTTGGGCCATCTTCTACTGCTTTCCTAGGCCAAACATCAAGCTGGATTGGAAGTGGAGCAGCTGGGACTCAGGCCAGCCCCCATATGGAATGTAGGCTCTGCAGGCGGCAGTTTTACCCACTATGCCGCAGTGCCGGCCCCTCTGACCCACTTTTCAATTCAGGTTTGCTAATTGTGATGCTTTAAGAGTCCTTTGTGTATTCTTATTAATAGTCCTTTACCTTATCTGTTTTTGTAAATATTTTCTATTTGAGGCTTATCTTTTTATTCTCTTGGGAGAGTCTTTCACGGAGTAGAAATTTTTTAATGGTAATGAATTCCAGCTAGTCAATTCTTTCATGGATCGCGCCTTTGGTGATTTATCTAAAAAGTCACTTTTTTTTTTTTTTTTTTTTGACAGGCAGAGTGGATAGTGAGAGTGAGAGAGAGAGAGAGAGAGAGAGAGAGAGAAAGGTCTTCCTTTGCCGTTGGTTCACCCTCCAATGGCCGCCGCGGCCAGCGCATTGCACTGATCCGAAGGCAGGAGCCAGGTGCTTTTCCTGGTCTCCCATGCAGGTGCAGGGCCCAAGGACTTGGGCCATCCTCCACTACACTCCCCGGGTCACAGCAGAGAGCTGGCCTGGAAGAGGGGCAACCGGGACAGAATCCGGCACCCCGACCGGGATTAGAACCCGGTGTGCTGGCGCTGCAAGGTGGAGGATTAGCCTATTGAGCCATGGCGCCGGCCTAGAAAGTCACTTTCAAATCCTAGGTCATCTAAATTTTCTCCTGCTATCTTCTAGGAGTGTCATATTTTTGTGTCATATTTAGGTCTATGCCTCATTTTTAATATTTTTGTGAAAGTTGTTAATATCTGTCTTGATATTTTTTCCATGTAGCTATCTGGTTGTTCCAGCACCATTTGTTGAAATTATCTTTTTTCCCGGCTGGCGCCGTAGTTCAATAGGCTAATCCTCCACCTGCGGCGCCAGCACACGGGGTTCTAGTCCCGGTCGGGGCACTGGATTCTGTCCTGGTTGCTCCTCTTCCTGTCCAGCTCTCTGCTGTGGCCTGGGAGTGCAGTGGAGGATGGCCCAAGTCCTTGGGCCCTGCGCCCACATGGGAGACCAGGAGGAAGCACCTGGCTCCTGGCTTTGGATCAGCGCAGTGCGCTGGCCACAGTGCGCCGGACACAGCGGCCATTGGAGGGTGAACCAACGCTAAAGGAAGACCTTTCTCTCTGTCTCTCTCTCTCACTGTCCACTCTGCCTGTCAAAAAAAAAAAAAAAAGAAAAGAAATTATCTTTTTTCCATTGCATTACCTTCATTCCTATATCAAAGATCAGTTGACTATATCATGTGGGCTGTTTCTGGATTAGCCTGTCCATTGTGTTCCTTCACGAAGTCTAACTTGAAGTTGGGCAATTCCAGCACTCCAGCTTTGTTCTTCAATAGCGTGTTAGCTATTCTGAATCCTTTGCCTCTCTGTTACAAATTTTACAATCATTTTATCAATAGTCTCAAACTAATTTGTAGCAATTTTGACTGGGGTTGCATTGAACCTATAGAGCAAGTTGAGAACTGACATCTTAACAATATTGTGTCCTTTGCATCATGTATTTTGACATTGTTGATAGGCACATACACAACAAAGATTATTAATCTTTGTTTATTAATATGTAATGCTTTTTCCTGTAATTTTCCTTGAACTCTCTATTATCTTCAATATAGCTAATCTCACTTTCTTTTTTTTTTTTTTTTAACTTTTATTTAATGAATATAAATTTCCAAAGTACAGCTTATGGATTACAATGGCTTGCCCCCCATAACGTCCCTCCCACCCGCAACCCTCCCCTTTCCCACTCCCTTTCCCCTTCCATTCACATCAAGATTCATTTTCGATTCTCTTTATATACAGAAGATCAGTTTAGCATACATTAAGTAAAGATTTCAACAGTTTGCTCCCACACAGAAACATAAAGTGAAAAATACTATTTGAGTACTAGTTATAGCATTAAATCTCAATGTACAGCCCACTAAGGACAAAGATCCTACATGAGGAGTAAGTACACAGTGACTCCTGTTGTTGACTTAACAAATTGACACTCTTGTTTATGGCATCAGTAATCACCCTAGGCTCTTGTCATGAGTTTCCAAGGCTATGGAAGCCCCCTGAGTTCACTGACTCTGATAATATTTAGACAAGGCCATGGTCAAAGTGGAAGTTCTCTCCTCCCTTCAGAGAAAGGTACCTCCTTCTTTGATGACCCGTTCTTTCCACTGGGATCTCACTCGTGGAGATCTTTCATTTTTTTTTTCCCCAGAGTGTCTTGGCTTTCCATGCCTGAAATACTCTCATGGGCTTTTCAGCTGGATCCGCATGCCTTAAGGGCTGATTCTGAGGCCAGAGTGCTGTTTAGGACATCTGCCATTCTATGGGTCTGCTGTGTATCTCACTTCCCATGTTGGATCATTCTCTCCCTTTTTGATTCTATCAGCTAGTATTTGCAGACACTATTCTTGTTTATGTGATCCCTTTGGTTCTTAGTCCTATCATTATGATCAATTGTGCACAGAAATTGATCACTGGGACTAGTGAGATGGCATTGGTACATGCCACCTTGATGGGATTGAATTGGAATCCCCTGGTATGTTTCTAACTCTACCGTTTGAGGTAAGTCAGCTTGAGCATGTCCCGAATTGCACATCTCTTCTAATGAAGAACTGGATTAAGGATTCCTCTGGGTTGCCTTTAGAAATCTCTCTTTTTTTTAAATAATAGGTAAAATCCAACAATTTTATGTAGTACAAGCAAGTGGTATTTATCCCACGTAAGCAAGGCTGTCAGCATTTTAAAAAATCAATAAATTGGACATACTACACAAACTGCAAAAATGTTAAATGGTTACATCAACTTTTGTAAAAGATATTTGGCATAAAAAAACTGAGCAAACAAGAAACAGAAGAGAAATTCCTCATCTAGATAAAGAATATCTACCAAAACCAACTTTAATAGTGAAATTGGACAGTTTTCCCTTAAGTTGGGGAAAGGGGGAAGTGTCTTTTTCTCACCACTACTTTTCAATATTATGGTGGAATTACTAGACAGTGCAGTAACACAAAGAAAGGATACAAAATGCATACATATTGGGAAGGAAGACATAAAACTGCTAGCAAATGTCATTATTGCATGTATAGAAAATTCAAAAGTACATCATAAGTACCCCTGGAACAATGTTAGTGTAGCAAAGTGGCGAATTACATGTACAGTTTAATTGTTGTTCCATGTATGGGTAAGAGCTAGGATTTGAAATTTAAAAACAAAATTAGGCATCATTTAAAATTGCATCAGGTTAAAAAGCAAATCCCAATCGGTGTCTTTTAACTGGACAGTTCAGGCCATTAACGTTCAATGTGACTAATGAAAAGTGGTAACTTTGCCCTGCCATTTGCCAAAGATAAGTTCTAATATATGCTTTGAATTCCCTGTGATCTTTTGCTGTGAGGTTTCCTTCCTTTATCTTCTTTCATACTGATGACCGTGTTTCTGTGTTTCTGCGTGTAACACATCTTTAAGCATCTGTTGCAGGGCTGGACGAGTGGCGACAAATTCTTTCAATTTCTGTTTGTTATGAAACGTCTCTATTTCACCTTCATTCACAAATGATAGCTTTGCAGGATACAATATTCTGGGCTGGCAGTTTTTCTCTCTTAGTACCTGGGCTATATCTCGCCATTCCCTTCTAGCTTGTAGAGTTTCTGATGAGAAGTCAGCAGTGAGTCTGATTGGCGATCCTCTGAAAGTAATCTGACGTTTCTCTCTTGCACATTTTAGGATCTTTTCTTTATGTTTCACTGTGGAGAGTTTAATTACAACGTGTCGTGGTGAGGATCTCTTTTGGTCGTGTTTATTAGGGGTTCTGTGAGCTTCCTGTACTAGGATTTCTCTGTCCTTCTCCAAACCTGGGAAATTTTCTGCTAATATCTCACTAAAAAGGCCTTCTAATCCTTTCTCCCTCTCCATGCCTTCAGGAACTCCTAGAACCCGAATGTTGGTTTTTTTAATAGTATCCTGAAGATTCCTGACAATATGTTTTAGATTTCTAATTTCCTCTTCTTTTCTTTGATCTGACTGTATCCTTTCCTGTTCTCTCTCTTCTAAGTCCGATATTCTCTCTTCTGCTTCACCCATTCTGTTTGTAAGGCTCTCTAATGTGTTTTTCATTTGATCTATCGAATTCTTCACTTCAGTCACTATCACAGTTTCCTGTTGTACTAATTGTTTTGTTTCATTTTGATTCCTCCTTAATATTTCATTTTCACGAGAGAGATTTTCTATCTTGTCCATTAAGGCTTTATGTAGTTCAAGAATTTGTTTTTGAGAACTTCTTAATGTTCTTATCAATTTTTTGAGATCTGCTTCTTGCATTTCTTCTATGTCATCATCTTCATAATCTTGAATTGGGGTGTCTTTTTCATTTGAGGGCGTCATGGTGACTTCCTTGTTTTTATTACCTCGGTTTTTGCATTTGTTATTTGGCATATTGGAGATATTTGGTTTCTTCACTGTGGTGCTTTTTCTTGTTATACTATGACTCTAGATTAAGTGGACTATCTGTTTTTGATGGAGCCTTAGGGCTTGAGATGGGTGTGGCCTGAGAGCTCTGTTTGGTGTCCCAAAGGTGACACTCCCAGGTTAGGAGTGGTAAATCTCTCTTTCTCTCTCTTTCTTTTTTTGATTCAAAAGGGAAGTAATTCCGCACAGCTGAACGAAGTTGGAGGTAGTTAGCAGGCAAATGATATACCCACAGGAGCCAGAGATCGGAAGCTCTTTCCCAAGGACCACACAGGGAATCTGTTTGGCCCTCAGAGTGGGTTCAAATTCTCCTTCAGTCTCCCACTGGGTTGCCAAAGTTACGGAATTGTAGCGTCTCTGGAGAGTACTCAGGTGAATTCCGTGAGTTCTCTCCCCCACCGTCTCTTTTTTCACAGTCTCAGTTCAGTAGCACCACAAATTTACTAGGTCCTAATCTCCTGTTAATTCGCCCCACCCAGAGTCAGGGTTTTCTGCTAGGCTCAGGGCCGGTGCAGACCTGAGGTCGCTCTGCTTATGACGTATGTCCAAGATGGCGCCTGCTCTTTGTCTTGCTCGCCCTTGAGAGGTGAGCAGAGAGAGAGAAACCCGTGTCCGTACCAGTCACCTTTTTTTTTTTTTTTTCTCTCTCTCTCTCTTCCAGTTAGCCTGGTGAACTTTTCCCCCCCGGGGGTCGTTCCCTCTAGTCTCCTCTCTCTGCTTGCCTGACGGTGTCTCGGGCTATTGAGGTTCGGCTCACCTTGCGTTCCAGCGCTGGTGTGTTGAGTCTGCCGCTGGTGTCCCGAACTGTGGGCTCCCACGCTCTCCACACAGGTCCGCTGTGAATCACGCGTTCTGGAAGAGTTTCTTCTGCTGTTTCCTCCCCTACTCTTCCTTGAACCTGCAGTATCTCCACTTTTATTAAACTATCTCTCCCCGGACTATCAGTGTGCTCCCTTCCTATTCCGCCATCTTGCCTCTCCCTCCGCTAATCTCACTTTCTTTTGATATCTTTAAATGCTCACAATTTGCCTTTCCCCATCAATCTTTTAAAAAAAAAAATTGATTTATTTCAAAGGTAGAGCTACAGAGCAGCAGAGGCAGAGAGAGAAGTCTTCTATCAGCTGGTTCACTCCCTGAAATGGCCACAATGGCCAGCATTGGGCCAGACCAAAGCCAGGAGCCAGGAGCCAGGAGCTTCATCCAGGTTTCCCACATGGGTGCAGGGACTCAAGCACTAGGGCCATCTTCCACTGTTTTCCCAAATGCATTAGCAGGGAGCTGGATCAGAAGTGGAACAGCCAGAACTCAAACCAATGCCCACATGGGATGCTGGCACTACAGAGGTGGCTTAACCCATTTATGCCACAGTGCCAGGCCCCATCAATTTTTAATCTGTTTTTATATTTAAAGTGGTTTCTTGCGGGTAACATATAGCTGGGTCTTATTTCTTAATTCAACCTGACAACCTCCATCTCTTTTTTAAAAAATATTTATTTGAAAGAGTTAGAGTCAGCAACTGACAGAATGGGAAAAAATATTTGCAAACTATGCAACAGATAAAGGGTTAATAACCAGAATCTACAAAGAGATCAAGAAATTCCACAAAAACAAAACAAACAACCCACTTAAGAGATGGGCCAAGGACCTCAATAGACATTTTTCAAAAGAGGAAATCCAAATGGCCAACAGGCACATGAAAAAATGTTCAAGATCACTAGCAATCAGGGAAATGCAAATCAAAACCACAATGAGGTTTCACCTCACCCCGGTTAGAATGGCTCACATACAGAAATCTACCAACAACAGATGCTGGCGAGGATGTGGGGAAAAAGGGACACTAACCCACTGTTGGTGGGAATGCAAACTGGTGAAGCCACTATGGAAGTCAGTCTGGAGATTCCTCAGAAACCTGAATATAACCCTACCATTCGACCCAGCCATCCCACTCCTTGGAATTTATCCAAAGGAATTTAAATTGGCAAACAAAAAAGCGGTCTGCACCCTAATGTTTATCGCAGCACAATTCACAATAGCCAAGAACTGGAACCAACCTACATGCCCATCAACGGTAGACTGGATAAAGAAATTATGGGATATGCATCAAGGTGGCATGTGCCAATGCCATCTCACTATTCCAAGTGATCAATTTCAGTTCACAATTGATCATAATGAAAGGACTAAGAGTCAAAGGGAGCACATAAACAAGTCTAGTATCTGCTAACACTAACCGATAGAATAAATAAAGGGGAGAGTGATCCAACATGGGAAGTGAGATACTCAGCAGACTCATAGAATGGCGGATGTCCTAAATAGCACTCTGGCCTCAGAATCAGCCCTAAAGGCACTCGGATCTGGCTGAAAAGCCCATGAGAGTATTTCAGGCATGGAAAGCCAAGGCACTCTGGCAAAAAGATCTCTGTGAGTGAGATCCCAGTGGAAAGAACAGGTCTTCAAAGAGGGAGGTGCCTTTCTCTGAAGGGAGGAGAGAACCTCCACTTTGACTATGACCTTGTCTAAACAAGATAAGAGTCGGAGAACTCAAGGGGCTTCCATAGCCTTGGAAACTCATGACTGGTGCATAGGGAGATTACTGATGCCATAAACAGGAGTGTCAATTTGTAAAGTCAACAACAGGAGTCACGGTGCACTTACTCCTCATGTAGGATCTCTGTCCTTAATGTGCTGTACATTGAGATTTAATGCTATAACGAGTACTCAAACAGTATATTTCACTTTGTGTTTCTATGGGGGTGCAAACGATTGAAATCTTTACTTAATGTACACTAAACTGATCTTCTGTAAAAAAAAAAAAAAAGAAATTATCAATTCCCAACTTGACTCTCACTGGGATTAAACATGACAATAGGTCTGATCTGATTTCATCATCATTTAAAAAAAAATCATCTATTATTTTTCACTTTATGTTTCTGTGTGGGAACAAACTGTTGAAATCCTTACTTAAGGTATACTAAGCTGATCTTCTGTATATTAAGATAATCGAAAATGAATCTTGATGTGAATGGAAGGGGAGAGGGAGTGGGAAAGGGGAGGGTTGTGGGTGGGAGGGACGGTATGGGGGGGAAAGCCATTGTAACCCATGAGTCGTACTTTGGAAATTTATATTCATTAAATAAAAGATAAAAAAAAAAAAGAAATTATGGGATATGTACTCTTTAGAATACTATACCGCAGTAAGAAACAACAAAATCCAGTCATTTGCAACAAAATGGAGGAATCTGGAACACATCATGCTGAGTGAAGTAAGCCAGTCCCAAAGGGACAAATACCATATGTTCTCCCTGATCGGTGACAACTGACTGAACACCAAAAAGGAAACCTCCTGAAGTGAAATGGACACTATGAGAAACGGTGACTTGATCAGCATAGCCCTGACTGTTAATGAACAACTTAATACATTATCCCTCTTAGTATTTTTTTTTTGTCTGTTCTACTTAATATGACTGGTTTAATTCTGTAATTATCACACAGTTATTCTTAAGTGTTGAAAATTAACTGAAATGTGACTCCTGTTAAACATAAGAGTGGGAATAAGAGAGGGAAGAGATGTATAATTTGGGACATGCTCAAGCTGACTTGCCCCAAATGGTAGAGTTAGAAACATACCAGGTGTTGCTCCCCATCTTCGTGGAGGAATGACACAGGACCCTGCGCTGTTCTTTTGTCTGCTCGGCCCTCCCCGGGTTTGCTGCTGGTTCTTCCCGGGTTGGCTACCGACCCTCCCACCTCCGTGGAAGGGCGGTTCCCCCTGCCACTTTCCCCACTTCCGCAGGGGAGCGGCACACCGCCGGCCGGCTCTCTCGGGGGCTGCTCGGGGGCTGCTCAGATGTTCCTCTTAGATGTTCCTCGTGCATGTTGTCTCTCTCTTCCTTTATAGTCCTCTTCCGCCAATCCCAACTCTGCTACCCACACGCCGAGTACGCTGCTCTCCTCCAATCAGGAGCAGGTCCTGCTGTTTATTGGTTGAACTGGAGGCAGCTGTGTAGAAGCTGTTTCCTCCTCTCCCAGCACCATATTGTGGGAGAGCAGATGCATAGAATAAGTCTTAATTCCAGTAACTTAGTCTAGTCCAAGTTGCTCCCAGTTGCTCCCCACACCAGGGGATTCCAATTCAATCCCATCAAGGTGGCATGTACCAATGCCATCTCACTATTCCAAGTGATCAATTTCAGTTCACAATTGATCATAATGAAAGGACTAAGAGTCAAAGGGAGCACATAAACAAGTCTAGTATCTGCTAACACTAACCGATAGAATAAATAAAGGGGAGAGTGATCCAACATGGGAAGTGAGATACTCAGCAGACTCATAGAATGGCAGATGTCCTAAATAGCACTCTGGCCTCAGAATCAGCCCTAAAGGCATTCGGATCTGGCTGAAAAGCCCATGAGAGTATTTCAGGCATGGAAAGCCAAGGCACTCTGGCAAAAGATCTCTGTGAGTGAGATCCCAGTGGAAAGAACGGGTCTTCAAAGAAGGAGGTACCTTTCTCTGAAGGGAGGACAGAACCTCCACTTTGACTATGACCTTGTCTAAACAAGATAAGAGTTGGAGAACTCAAGGGGCTTCCATAGCCTTGGAAACTCATGACTGGTGCATAGGGAGATTACTGATGCCATAAACAGGAGTGTCAATTTGTAAAGTCAACAACAGGAGTCACGGTGCACTTACTCCTCACGTAGGATCTCTGTCCTTAGTGTGCTGTACATTGAGATTTAATGCTATAACGAGTACTCAAACAGTATATTTCACTTTGTGTTTCTATGGGGGTGCAAACTGTTGAAATCTTTACTTAATGCATACTAAACTGATCTTCTGTAAAAAAAAAAAAAAAAGAAAAAAAAAAAAGAAAAAAATTATCCATTCCCAACTTGACTCTCACTGGGATTAAACATGACAATAGGTCTGATCTGATTTCATCATCATTTAAAAAATCATCTATCATTTTTCACTTTATGTTTCTGTGTGGGAGCAAACGGTTGAAATCTTTACTTAATGTATACTAAGCTGATCTTCTGTATATTAAGATAATCGAAAATGAATCTTGATGTGAATGGAAGGGAAGAGGGAGTGGGAAAGGGGAGGGTTGCAGGTGGGAGGGACGGTATGTGGGGGAAGCCATTGTAATCCATAAGTCGTACTTTGGACATTTATATTCATTAAATAAAAGTTAAAAAAAAAAGTTAGAGTGAGAGGTAATAGAAATCTTCCATTCCCTGGCTCACTCCCCAGATGGCCACAACACCCAGGGCTGGGCCAGACCAAAGCCAGGAACAGAGTTTCACCCAGGTCTCCCATGTTGGTGGCAGGGGCCCAAGCACCTGGGCATTCTTTCACTGCTTTTCCCAGGCCATGAGGAGGGAGCTGGATGGGAAGTGGAGCAGATTGACTCAAACCAGTGACCATATGGGATGCCAGTGTCTCAGGCAGTGGCTTTTCTATTATAATTAATGGCTTAACAGACAAGATGGGAATATCTATATTGGTATAGTGAGAATATCAAAATGTTAGTGGGGTGTTACTAGGATTTTGGACTCACAGATAACTTCTGGTTGATTTTTATTTCCAGATCTATTTTTAATACACTACCTTCATAAAAAGTATGTAAATATTTTAAAACTTAAAAACTATACAGACTTTGCTTTAGCTCTTGGCATGTCATTCCATTTGCTCAACTACTGGTCTCCTATCTCATTCAAAGTCATACTTGAGGGGCTGGTGCTATGGCGCAGCGGGTTAAAAACCTGGCCTGAAGTGCCAGCATCCCATATGGGCACCGGTTCTAGTCCCGGCTGCTCCTCTTCTGATTCAACTCTCTACTATGGCCTGGGAAAAGTGTCCTTGGGACTCTGCACCCACGTGGGAAACCTGGAAGAAGCTCCTGGCTCCTGGCTTCGGACAGGCGCAGTTCTGGCTGTTGCGGCCATCTGGGGAGTGAACCAGCGAATGCAAGACCTGTCTGTCTCAACCTAACTCTGTCATTCAAATAAATAAATATTAAAAAAAAAAAAAAGTCATACTTAAAGCAATGGCAAGCTAACTAGTTCTTCCACTTTCACCCCATTTATCTTTCTGACCTCCCCACCATGTCTCCCCATTAACTGGGCTCCAACCAACACTAGCCTCTTTTGAGATTCCCATTTTTTGTTTGGTTCTTGTTTTTCATTTTTCCCTCATTGCCTTGCTGTCTCTTGAACAAATGAAACACTGCCCCCAATCTTCTAGGCTGTTCCCATGCCTGGAACATCCTTCCACCACTCATGGCTTGCTTTGTTACACTCTTTCCTGAAATTTCATTTTCTCAGTGAAACCCTACCCTACCAGCCTATCCAAATTGCATTATCTTTCCTTCTTGAAATTTGTGTTCTCTCTCCTGATTTCTAAACAGTCACCACCATGACATGTTTTTTGAAATGTTTCCAATTTATTGCTGGTTTTCCACTAAGCAATAAATATAAATCCCAAAGAGTGCCTGATCCAGAGTGTTATTACTTAACATGTTCATTGATGAGTTTGCACACACTTTCACTTATTTTTTAAGATTTATTTATTTGAAAGTCAAGTTACACAGAGAGAGGAGAGGCAGAGAGAGATCTTCCACCCGCTGGTTCACTCCCCAGAGCTGTACTGATTCAAAGCCAGGAGCCAGGAGCCTCCTCTGGGTCTCCCATGTGGGTGTAGGGGCCCAAGGACCTGGGCCATCTTCCTCTTCCTTCCCATGCCACAGTAGAGAGCTGAATCAGAAGAGGAACAGCCAGGACTCAAACAAGTGCCCACATAAGATGCCGGCACCACAGGCGGTGGCCTTACCCACTATGCCACAGCGTCAGACCCTCATTTACTTTCAAAGCATATCTCTTTGAAAGCTGCATTTTGGGATATGAAGTGCCAGGCAATACTGACCATTGACTGCTTCATTTCCAGCCATGGAAGAAGTCACACAGAATAAAACAAGTGCCTCGGAGAAGCACACTGGGGGGTCAGGTGGATGGAGGTCATGAGTGATGTCATGATGGTCTCAGCCAGGGATACTTGAGGGGAATGCTCCAAGAGAAATGTGAGGCATGCAGCAGACTTAGCAGTTTAGTACCAAATTCTGAGTCCCAGGCTAATGACTCTAGAGGAAGGATGGGAATAAAACTACCTCACAGGCAAGAGAAAAACTACTCATCTACAAATACTTTTAATACCAATGCTGAGTTACTGCTGGAATCTAAAATTCATGTGTGGTGTAGGGAAGGCAAAGTAACAAAGTAACAGATGGCAGAGGTTGAGAGAGGCCAAATCATGGAAGGCCATGCTAATTTTATTAACTTATATAGTGCATAAAGTAAGTCTAGAATTTGAAATTACAAAGTTTTCTACAAATCAATAAGAAAATACAAATAACCTATATTAATCAGGACAGAAACCCAATTCAATTATCTTAAACAAGAAAGGGACTTTATTGGCTCACAAAACTTTAAAGTCCAGAGGTAGGGCAGGCTTTAGGCACAGCTGGATCGAGGGCCTCCAGAATAAAATGACATCAGAACTTATTCTTTTTCCACTTCTGCTAGCCTCCGAGTTTCTCAGACTGATTCTCTCCACCTGGTCCAAATTCAGGCTTCCATGGTCCTTGGGATCTCCAGACAGCCTTCTTTCCAGTAGTTCCAGAAGTTCTGTTGAGGGCTCTCCTTAGCCTGGCTAAAGTCCCATGCCCATTCTGCAATTGCTGTGGCTTGTAAGCTGTGGGACTCAGGAGGCAAGGCCTGGTCATGTGCTCACCTAAGCCACAGGGAATGGGTTCCCCACAATAAATAAGGATTCTGTTTCCAGAAGATGGGGAAAGAGATGCTGAACAACAAGAAACAACAGATACCCATACATAACCTAAACAGAAAAGCAAGTAAAGGGTACAACACTCCATGGTAAAACTACAGATGGCCATAAACATGGATATAACCCCAACCTCACCATTATCAAGTAAATGCAAAATAAGGAAGGTTTCTTTTTTCTTTTTTGCCCAACAGACAGAGACTACCAAGTGTAGGTAAAACTATATGGGGAAATAAGCACTTTCCACACAGTGAAAATAAGTTATAAAGGCCTTTGGTAAGGCGAAAATGGGTCTACCAGGAAGCAAACCCCAGGACTCCAACCTACAGATTCACACATTGAACAAAGATCCCATTCAAGATGTTTACACTGGCAGTGTAAGAGCAAGAGGAAAAAGGGAGGGGGAACACTTAAATAATGGCACTTTCATCCTATTCAACCACCAAAGAAATTTAAAGACCTCAGTACCTGCCCCTCCCCCTAAAAGAAGAAGCTGCAGGACAACTCATGTATTTATTTATGTAAAAATCACTTATAAGTTATACTTATTAATATAGAAATGCATGGAAAAGGAACTAGATGGACATATACTAAACTGTGGGAAATGGAATACAATTAGAAGCACTAGGGAAGTCTCTTTGCTCTTATACTTATGTATCAACCAACTTAAGTTTCATGCAACAAAAAGGTAGTCATTCTCATTCTGTAATTTAAATAAAATGGCAAAAACAACTCACAACAAGGAATGCAAATAATAAGATATGAAAATGAGATAAATTTTCCAAGATTAGCAAACATTTTTAAGGATTCAGCCTTGGTGAGGACCATGGGCAAACAGGCACTCTTAACATCTATGGAGTTGTAAATTGTTAGTCTTTTTGGTAGTATTTCTCAAATGTCAAATGTACATTCTTTGACCTAATAAATCCATTTCTAGCTATATATCCTACAGAAATACACAGGTAACAAAATATGTGCATAGGGCTGTTAACTATATTTTTATCCATAAAAATCCTAATTATCCACCAATATACAGTTGCTTAAAGTATATTCATACAATGGAATAATACACAGCTATGAAAAACAATGTGTATCATTGTGTGGAGGGGAGGCAAATGCCAGTGCAGTACTTATAAAATGGGGATGATGGCTGAGGATTAAGAGTGAATCCACGGTAAAAACACTTCAAACAGTGCCTGTACACAGCAACCAAGAGTTGGCTAGTAATATATTTTTGTTTAAGTATATATATGCTTAATCTGGAAGAACTAAAGACTTTTTCATTTATTTCTGTAAAAAATTCAAATGACCATATCTGATAGTTTTACATTTGTTAACCACAAAAGGACATATTTACTGAACAAAGTTTAACAGCCATCACTCATGGCATAGTTAAAAAAATGAAACAAAGCAAAAACAAAACCACCTCTGGAGTCCACAGAACTACATTTGAGTTTTACCTCTAACTGGCCAAATGCAAGTCACATGATCTGTCAATCTTGCTTCCCAGTCTATAAATTCTAAGATAGGTATAGTTGTCTAATCCTATCCCTGACATGTATTCTATTTCAATACATGTAGCCCTTCCCTCAATTTACAAAAATGTGACACACTGCTAAGTGACCAAATGCCAACAGGGTTTTAATGTGGAGAGCCTAAATAAAAAAAAAAAAAAAATTGAGTAGCCACCAGCAAAATGCTCAGTGGCTAGTAGGCAGGTATCAGCAGCCTGCACACCCAAACATAACTGCTCACCTGAAAGCCAAACAAGGGCCCTAATTGTGCCACTGCTTGGCAACTGCCACATTACCACTCCATCAGAACTTGGCATTCCCCAAAATTACTGGTTATCTCTATAGGTACAAATAACCATCTGGATGAAATTAAAAAAATCACTAAGCAATTATTTTTTAAATCAATTTTTATAGTGAGGATCCAGCCTAACCAGAGATGTAACTACACAGCCCATCACTTCCTTTTCCTATGTACCACCATCCCAGTTTTGGAGGGAGGGGGCTCTAGTCCCTTTTCCCCAGAGCCTTGCCTAAGCCTCAGAATCCTTTCTGAACAATGTACAGCCATCAGAGCTGGAAAGACAAAAACAGTTTTGCCAGTTTTAATACTTTCTTTATGCTCTCACGTTACCAAATGTCTTTGGCATTTATGACAAATCCATCATAGGGAAGCTTCCTTGTACAGCAGACAGACAGAAGATTTTAAAAGGCATGAAATCCCAGCCAGAGGGTGCTCCCTTCTTACCCACTTGGATAAAAGAATTCTGTCATCCCAGCAGTCTTCCAAATATGCCACCTCAAAACCTACTTGGAAAGAAGTCAGTCATAAATAAATAATCAACTCAAGATCATTTTATCTTAGAGCAGAGGAGTTTATAGCTTTATTGGACATTGACTTGTTTCCTCTCAGCCACGAAGAGAAAAAGACCCAAACAAAAGTCCCTACATTTCTTGTATAACTTAAAATACATTATATCATACTACATATTTATACTTCAATAAATCTTAATCTATAAAGCACATTTCTTATAATTATCAGAAAATCTATAAACAAGCTCCATTCTGCCTCATATCTCCATCAACTGGCCTTGAGTTTATTACTATGCTTTTTAATAGGCTCATGCAACTCTCACCTTCCATTTTTAAATTTGATCCAAGTACCAGATATATCCAGAATCTCTGGAACTATGTAATATTTGTATTCACATGGATCATTCTCCACACAATGAAGCCCATCATATATATATAAAAAAAAGCCTTTTCTCATATTCTATATTTCAACTTCCAGAGTTTTCCACTAAACAGTAGAACCACAGTACTTGGGATTATCAGCCAAGGAGTAAATAATCCTACTACTACAATGTATTACTTTAATACATTTTTTTAAATGTTAAGACTGAAAATTTTTTAAAAAATTGATCAATTCTGGTAGTTAATAAACTAGCTGTTAATAGTCTAGTTGTTTATTTCTTAAACAGACACAGTCCATTCAACTTAACATATATGTAACAACTCCAATGCTACTTGAGATTGGTTAGTTTAAGATTTACAAATCTCCAAACTATTTTAAGAGAATTATCTTGGGCTCACCTCTGAAATATGTGGGAGAGCTGGCGGCTAGCTCTTAAGTAGAGTCCTACCCCAATACAACACCCTGGTGAGAGCACACTGGCTCTGGAAATCAGAGGTGACCTCCCCGAGGAATGTTCAGACATGGGGAAGGGGCTAACTCACACCCAACAACTTTGTACCAAACCCCGTAACAATTTACAGTGGAAGAAACACCTACCTACCTAAGTAGGATTACAGTACCTAGCACAGTGCCTCGTCTGTAGACAATGTGTAATAAATGCAGGGCTGCTTCTTTAGCCTGGTGTGCAACTCTGTTATACCAAAGAAATAAAAATAGCAAACCTGATTGTTAGTTGCCCACTTGTCAGGGAATTTTATCCTTAACAAAGATGAAGGCAAAACAGCCCAAAGAGACCATTACCTTTATGTTCATATTTGCCCTTCAACACTGCATTTATTACAAATTCTTCCCAAGTGTTGTATTTTCTACCTTTATAGTTTTACAATTATTTATCGTTTAGACTATCTACCTTTCAGTAATACCTAGAACAACACTTATATTCATTAATTAGATGTTTCCAAATTACAGACACGATGAGTAGTTCGAGTTTCCTACAGGTGAATGACTGCATTTAGATAAACTTATCAAAGTATTTGCATTATCTTCCCCAATCTAGATGTCCCATTCACTTTTGATGTTTTATCAACATCACTTCTTACCTGAGATCTTAAGGCTCATTTTACTTTGAAGTTTTTAGTCATCTTTTATCTTCTATTTTCTTAAATGCATATTCGAATTAGGTAAAAAGAAACAGAAAGGCAAATTCTTAAAAGATATCTTAAAAGTTTAAGATGGTTTTCAGATTTCATAAATTCCTCTATGTTGCCTTTTAATGTAGAAGGGAATGTATTCTTACAAAGAACATTTCAATGATCAACACAAACAATCTGTCTAAAAAAGGAAACTTTTAAGAAAGGGACAAAGAACCAGGCAGTTCATTATTTGGAAATAGAAAATATAAACATCACATGGAAAATTTAGGTATTAATACCTGAATTAGTCTGAAATTTTCAGTTTCTAGGCAGGTATGACACCATTTCATTCAAGATAAAATAATAATGGTGAGTAAATATATTTTTACATTTCCAAGTGGATTTTCTGACAGTCAATAGGGAAAAAACTATTATGTAATATTTCATGTTTTAAATTTTGTCTTCATTTCTGAAGAAAAAGACCTGAGTGCTGATTCTTTTTTTTTTTTTAATTTCTCAAACTTTCACAACATTCAGAAGTTTTTCTGCATTGTGTCTTCTCTGATGTCTAAAAAGATTTGAGCTTTGACTATATGATTTCCCACACTGAACACATTCATACGGTTTCTCCCCAGTATGGATTCTCTGATGATTAATAAGCCCAGAATTCTGGCTAAAGGCTTTCCCGCATTCAAGACATTTGTAAGGTTTTTCTCCAGTATGGACTCTCTGGTGTTGCACAAGGATGGAGCTTCTGCTGAAGGCTTTCCCACACTCAACACATCCGTAAGGTTTCTCCCCACTGTGGATTCTTTGATGAAGAATGAGGGCTGAGCCCTGACTGAAATGTTTTCCACATTCATCACATATATGCTGTTTCTTCCGAGAGGGATTTCTCTTTCTTTCAAACCTGCCCTTGGGGAAACAAGTTTCTCCGTATTTAAAAATCTGAGGAACACCTATATTCAGAGTGCCAGGAACTTCCTGAGATTCTGCTGCCGAAGGGATCTCCTGCTTTGGAGCCAGTGCTCCATTTTCAGTCCTAGCATCATCATCTGAAATAGACAGAAAATGTAAATATCATTCATATCCTATTTTAGGGCGAAAGAAAGAAAAGCTTTTTTTTTTAATGAACTAAAAGTATGTTAGGAACACCTATAAATGCACTCTGAAAATTGGTGTTCAGGTTGCCTACTATCAAAACAGAAAAAATGAAATGACTAATTATGAGGTTAGATAATAGCATAATGATGTAAAAGTTGTAGATATAACTTAAGCAAATAGGTTGTAAATGGCAGTCAGAAAACAAAGGACAAACAGATGGTGGATGCTAAGATGGTGAGGTAGAATAGTGATATTGTTAGGCCTGGATCAAACTTTGTTAAGAAAAAATTAGGAAACTGTTATAACGTTCTTGCGCTTTGATAAAAGGAGAAATCACTGATGTAAACAGCAAAACAGAAAAAAGCTATTTCTAAAATGAGTAAAATAAGGTAAGTCACAGCAAAGATTAGATTAAAAGCAGAACATGGGCATCCTGACCAGAAAAGAGCTAAAGACAAGCTTGGGGCCTCCTTTGTTAACTCAAGACACGACATTTCAAAACATCCTGAATAAGTAAAAGGTTTTCTATAGGGGCTGGCACTGTGGTATAGTGGGTAGAGTCACTGCCTGCAGCACCCATACGGGTAACAGTTCAAGTTCACTGCTGCTCCACTTCCAATCCAGCTCCTCACAAATGTGCCTGGAAATGCAGCAGAGGATGGCTCAAATCTTTCAGCCCCTGCACCCACGTGGGAGACCCAGAGGAAGCTCCTGGCTCCTGGCTTCGGATCAGCCCAGCCCCACTTATCATAGCCATCTGGGGAGTAAACCAACGGATAGAAACTCTCTATATCTCTCCCTCTCTAACTCGGCCTTTCAAATAAATAAATCCTTTTAAAAAAAATTTAGAAGTCAACTTTATAAAAAAAAAAAAAAAGGTTTTCTATAGAAGCATCCGCTCTGTTTGAAATATATCATGGTACTGAGAAAAATTTTTATTTCTAAGTCTCACTGAGAAACACCCAGTAAAAAAAACCCTGAATTACCAACATGAGGTACCCCCACCCACATGAAAGAAGAGGTAAGAGGAAGTCTCGTTTAACAATTTCCTGGGGGCTGGTGCTGTGGCGTAGTGGGTAAAGCCACCGCCTGCAGTGCTGGCATCCCATATGGGCGCTGGTCAAGCCTCAGCTGCTCCTCTTCCCAACCAGCTCTCTGCTGTGGTCTAGAAAGCAGTGGAGGAGGGCCCAAGTCCTTGGGCCCCTGCGCCCACGTGGGAGACCCGGAGGAAGCTCCTGACTCCTGGCTTCGGATCAGCGCAGCTCCAGCTGTTGCAGCCAATTGGGGAGTGAACCAGTGAATGCAGGACCTCTCTCTCTCTCTCTCTCTGCCTCTCCTTCTCTCTTTATGAAACTCTGAATTTCAAATAAATAAATCTTTAAAAGAAAATTTCCTAAAACCTCAAGACTTAAAGAACAGACATAGAGGGTAAGCAGCAGCATTTAGAAAAGTGGTAAAGAGTAAATGAGTAACAAAAGAATAGTTAGGGAAGAAACCTAACAGAGCCCAAAGGGTTAGAGGGGGTTTGTGAAGCCTGGAAACTTGAAGAACAGATATGAGTGTGAAGGTTAAGGGGGGACAAATGGCACACTTTTCCAAAGGGTTGAAAAAGATTAGACTGCTGAAGTGAGGCTTATAAAAAAAGTTCATTGTAAAACTCAGAGGACAAGTTTTCTACCAATAAAATGCTACTTCAAACACCAAGGACAGGGGCTGGCACTATGGCATAGTGGGTAAAGCTGCTGCCTGCAGAGCTGGCATCCCATATGGGCACCAGTTCAAGTCTTGGCTGCTCCACTTCCAATCCCACTCTCTGTTATGGCCTGGGAAAGCAGTGGAAGATGGCTCAGGTCCTTGGGCCCTTGCACCTGCGTGTGAGACCCAGAAGAAGCTCCTGGCTCCTGGCTTCAGATCAACCCAGCTCCAGCCACTGTGGCCATCTGGGGAGTGAACCAGCGGATGGAAGACCTCTCTCTGCCCCTGTCTCTCTGTAACTCTTTAAAATAAATAAATCTTAAAAAAAAAAAAAAAAATACCAAGGACAGTGGTTCTCAAACTTTATTTCACAGAATAATATTCCATGAAACATTTGAAACCGCAGATTCTGAGCAGCCTTTAGCCCCACCCTTGATTTTCTGATTAGCTAGCACTGTCCCTTCAGATGAAAAGAAAACCTACTCAGACCTCAATCTGTGGCATACTAACATCACCTCTACCTACCTGAAACAGTGACTCCCCAAGCAGACTCAACAAATTTCATTTAAATTCACACAAATATGAAAAAGAAATGGGTAAGGTTTAGAAGTATACTGGGTTGTATCAGTGTTCACACAGTATATGGTATTCAGTTGCTAATGTATTGGGAATGAATGATTTGAGTGAGTTATTACAATTATGAGCTTTTAAATTTTTTCTGTGCTTCCCATATTACAGCAGAGGAGTCTATTTTGTATAAATACTTAGAAAGCGTGAAAAATTTACCCCAAATATCATTTACATAAAAGAAGTTTCTTGTAAAAATAAATAACTGGGGCCAGTGCTGTGGCACAGTGGGTTAAGCTGCCACCTGCAACACCAGCATTACATATCAGAAAACCAGCTGGAGTTTCAGCTGCTATGCTTCTGATCCAGATCCCCACTAGTCTCCTAGGAAAGAAAGAGAAGATGGCCAGAGTATGTGGCGCCCTGGCACCCACATGGGAGACCCAGATGGAACTCCAGTTTCCCAGTTTCAGCCTAGCTCAGCCCTGCCCTGGCCATTGCAGCAATTTAAGAAGTGATCAGTAGATAGATTTCTTTCTCTGTCTCTCCCTCTTTCTTTGTCATTCTGCCTTTCAAATAAATAAATATTTTTTTTAAAAAAGTAGAATGTTGAAGAAAAAACAGAAAGACTTCCATGATACACAACAAACAAAAAGAAATCAGAAGAGGCTGCAACTCAGCTTTTGTTAACGGCAGGATCAGGGACAATAATTAAAGTAAAAAATATAAAACAGAAGACAAATAAGCATTATATAAAAAGTAAATAAAGGAAACTGGTCAATAGGTGAGTCCCTGCTCAAAATAAGGCAGATGCTAGCCTAGCACGCCCAGGTCTTCAGTAAGAGCTTGGACAGTTAAGAAAAGGCTGAAGATGATAACGTCTACAAACAGGCAGGTCTAGGTTGAAAAGGAAGAAAAGGCTACTGATGTTAAAGTCTAGCAAATAAAACTGAAGGAAGCAAATTGATTATTACAGGAAAGAATCAAGATCTTTCAAGTGTGTCTATGTCTAGGGAATTAGGTCAAGAATAGTCCTCCCGCACACAGCACCAGAGATAGCACTGGCCAAAAGGTTCACACTCTACAGTCCACAGTCCTCACCACAGTGCCGTAGGGAATGGAGCTCCCAGGATGCCCACTTGAGCTGGTTCTCCACAGCATCAAGCTCAGAACTTGGTAACCCTTGAGCCTCTTCTTGAGACACTATCTCTTCTACAAGCACTTCCCGCTTTCGCCGACGAAGAGAAACCTGGAAACGGTGAGACTTGGTTCAGTTGAGAAGGAATTTTGATAGGAATCAGAACAAAACACACGTAAGACAAACTATACAAAACATATGCAGGTAATTTTAAGTTTGTGGGAAAAGGGGTGGGCATGTGGCCCAGCAGTTAAGCTGCCCGTGTCCCACATCTGAGTACCTGTCGTGAGTCCTTGACCTAGTTCAAGGCCCAGCTCTGCTCTCAATTTCAGCTTCCTGCTAATGTGCACCCTGAGAGACAGCAGGTGATGGCTCAAGTAGTTAGGACCCTGCCACTCACATGGGAGACCTGAATTAGTGCCAGGCTCCCAATTTTGGCCTTGCCTCTGCACCACAGTGCCAGCCCTGGGAAAAATAGAATTAGAAGGCAAGTTTATTTTGGTGCAAAACTCTCTGAAATCAAAACTGTTTTTTCACAACATACAATTTTCTTTGTTTTTTAAAGATTTATTTATTTATTTGAAAGGCAGAATTACAGAGAGGCAGAGACAGAGACCTTCTATCCACTGGCTCATTCCCCAAATGGCCACAACAGCCAGAGCTGGGCTAATCTGAAGCTAGGAGCTTCTTCTGGGTCTCCAAAGCGGGTACAGGGTCCCAAATACCTGGGCTATCTTCTATTGCTTTCCCAGGGCACATCAGAGAGCTGGATCGGAAATAGAGTGGCCAGGTCTTGAACTGGAGCCCATACGGTTTGCCAGTACTACAGGTGGTGGCTTTACCTGCTGCACCACAGTGCCAGTCCCCATAATATACAATTTTCATGAGCTTTTTGAAGACTCCTCATATGCAGACTGCAAAACTGCTTTGCACCAAAATAAACTTATTTTTATAATTTCATTTCCCATTTTTGAAAGACCCTCATTCACTGTAGAGGCGTAAATGGCAAAACAGCACAAATAACAAGGAGCAGCAAGGGGAGGAAAAAAACATAAACATAATTTGAATTTAGTTGTGAAGAATTAGCAGAATTTAGCAGATTCACCTACTACTAAGACAGCACTTCTAACCCAGCAAAGTGGCGTAAGGCTCACCGGCTGTCCGGGGTCATCAAGTTCACTCTCCAAATCCTCCAGCACGGCCACTGCCTCCTCCCCATTCTCTGGATGATGCTCTCGAACCCATGTCTGCAGCTCCTTGGGAAGGATAGCAACAAACTGCTCCAGCACTACCAACTCCAATATCTGTTCTTTTGTGTGGGTCTCTGGCCTGAGCCACAGACGGCAAAGTTCCCGGAGCTGGCTCACAGCTTCGCGTGGCCCTGGTGAATCCTGGTATCCAAACTGCCTGAACCGCTGTCGGAAAACCTCCGGGTCAGGGAGATGATTCCAGGGGATACTGGATCCCTCTTCACCATCGGGATCCTCCTCCAGCTTCACTCGCAGAATTTTCTCCTCTTCCTCTGCATTTGGGATGATAAGTATGGAATCTTCTTCCACTGACTGTGCTGACATTCTGATTTATGATACTTCTGAAGACAATCAAGGCAGGATAGATGCCTCAGGAAAAGACTCCCTTTTCTTCACAGGCACTCCTGAAGCACAAGAAAAAAAGATAAATAAAAGACCGAATATTCTAACAATTTGGACTTATGAATAAAGTAAAAGATGTTTGTTCTTTTACTGGGATTAAAATTCAATCAGTAACTTATACCAGAAATTTGCAAACTACAGATCATGGCCAAATCCAGCCTGCTGTCTGTTATTGTACAATGTTCGTACCAAGAATACTTTTCACATTTTTATACCGCTTTCCTAGTTTTAAAATATTTCACAGCATATGCAAATGATATGCAAATAAAAAGCCTGTGTCCATAAACAATTTTACTGGTTCACAGTTCACAGTGTAATAGCAGAATTGGCAGAACTAAGTAATTTCAACAGAAAGGACCACAGGCCTGAAAACCCTAATAGTTAATACTATCTGGCTCTGTAGAGAAAAAGTTAGCCAACTGCAGTCTACAAATTCTACAAGCCCTACTTCAATAACTAAATGAACTGAAGTAAAGGAGCAGGCATTTAGCACACTATTTAAGACACCTACGTCTCCTATTGGACAGTCTGGGTTGGATCGTCAGCTCCTTACTCCAGCTTCCTACAAGTGCAGACCCTGGAAGCAGCAGTGACGGCTCCAGTAATGGGGTTCCTGTCACCCACCTGGGAGACCGGGCTGGGGTTCCCAGCTCCAGCTTAGGTCCAAGCCCAGCTGCTGCGGGCATCTGGGGTGGGAACTGGTGGATGGAAGCTCTGTTTCTCAACCTCTCAAATTTTTTTAAAAAAATAAAACACAGTAAAGGCTCTTACCCAGGTTCCCCCCTTGCTCTTTTTACCTCCTGACTGAGCCTAAGGCTTCCTCCTGTGATCCCCACCACCACATGCCTGCTCTACTTCAAAACTTGAGTGCCAAACTCTCTTTTAAGAAAAGAAAGGGAGTGGTGGGAGTTCAAGTAAGAACAAGTAAAAACGTCAGTGTTTTCTAAATGCACTTAACCCTGAACCCTTTATCTGCAAGTCAGGACTGGGGTTCCGACACACTTAGGTCACCACAAAGTTAGCACCACTTGTTTTTGAAAAAGTGTTCCTATCTTTCAGAACTTCTTTGACTTAAAATATATATGAGAAAATATTCGCTTGCTCAGTAACAGATCACAGCATTTTTAAATCAAATTAATATTGAACAATATCCCACCCAATATAAAAATACTACTCACCGCACCATAGATAGATTTAAATTTATAAAGACAGGCATTAAGCACAGCAAATTCTATTAAGAAAAGGCATTTTCATAACCACCTTAACTTCTTGTAGTAGCCGGGAATCTTGTCTTTAGGCTTATGTGTAGAAAGTTTGTGCAATTTCTAACCCTTAGTATTTGCGAAGTCCTGTCAGTGCCATTGTTCCATTGTTTACATTAGGAATGTACCGCGCAGCTACTCTAAGTATTTACTGAGGATCCCAGAAACTGAAAAAAAACATTAACTTAAACGAATTTTATTGTAACTCCATCAAGATGAATACTAGGAATCAACGAAGACCTTATCAGGCGACCCACAAAGATATAATTAAATACTCTGGAGGGTGGTGGCCTTAGAAATGGCATCCGGCCCAGAGGCTCCTATTCCAGGTCCCTATCATATCAATGACCCAAACATTTCTATATATGAAAGAAATGTCTTTTCCTTTTGTTTTACGACTCTGTTAGCGGGACGTGGAAGGGAATGCCGGGAGCGCAGCCTCACAGTCCCGGCAATGCTGGGCGGGCCGCCTGGTCGCCAAGTGACCTCCCCAGCCCCGCCCCCACGTCCTCCAGCCCCTCTGGGCACCCACGGCGGCGGATCTCGGAAGACCACACACAGGCCACCGTGTGACCACAGCCTCGGAGCTACTGCACTTCCGCCCGCGGCCGGTAGGACTGCAACTCCCGACAGCGCCCGCGCAAGACCCGCCCTGTCCCCACCTCCGCCCGAAACGGCTCCCAGAACCCTCCGCGAGAGGCCAGGGCCTCAAATAGAACAAAACCGGCCGGTGGGGGAGGGGGAAAAAGGAGGGTCGCGGAGGACACAGGGGACGGAGGGCTCTCCGCGACTGTCGGAGACCTGCGGAGGCTTCCAGGCTACCCCTTGCTGCCCGCTAACTCCCGGGCTCAGAGACCACGGCCGTTCCTCCGCACCTCCCAGGAAGCTGCGGCAAGGTCCCCGCCAGGCTTCCTCGCGGGCGGCTGCGAAGAGGTCCGCAGACCCTGGCCCAGCGTTCCCCTCCCCCTCACACCCGTCCCCCAACTCCGGCGCAAACCTCTGGCTCAGGAACCGCAGCAGCTTCGCTGTCCACAGCAGACGCAGAAACGCCGCACACAAGCCGTTTCCCAGAAACCCCCGGCGCAAACTGCTTCCGGTCTGCGGGCCCGTGGAGGCGGAGACAGGCAAAGCCCCGCGTTGCCATGGAGACGAGCCCCTGGCGGGGGCGGGGCGGGTCTGGATGACAATGAGCGCTTTGAGGCTGCGCTTGGCCTGGTGCCTCTGCCTGAACTGCCTGGCGTTCTCTTGTTCCGCTTAGAAGAAAAGGGAGAACTGTACCATTAAGGTCGTCCTTAGTGGCACGGAGCCTTTCACATGCATTAGCTCATGTGGTGTGCACAGTAATCCTCTGAAAGAAGTAATAGAAGCTGTTAGGTATGAAAGGTGCCAGGTACTGGCCCTGTGATTTATATGTACCGTGGTGTTCATTTTTCACAATAACCCTAATGCAGGTACTTTAATTATGCGCATTCACAACCGAAATCATTGAGGCGCAAGTAAATAACTTGCCAGGGGGGCCGGCGCTGTGGCGCAGGGGGCGAAAGCCCTAGCCTGAAGGGCAGGCATCTCATAAGGGCGCAAGTTCGAGTCCGGCTGCTCCACTTGTGACCCTGCTCTCTACTATGGCTTGGGAAGGCTGTTAAAGATGGCCCAAATTCTTGGGCCCTTGCACCCACATGGGAGACCCGGAGGAAGCTCCTGGCTCCTGGGTTCAGATCAGTTCAGCTCTGGCCATTGTGGCCATTTTGGAAGTCAACCAGCAGGATAGAAGACCTCTCCTTCTGGCTCTACATCTCTAACTCTATCTTTCAAATAAATAAAATAAATGTTAAAAAAAAGGAAGAAGAAGTAACTACCATACTCAAATTAGAAAAACCAAAAACCTAGCTCATGACTCCTAACTGGTAAGTAAGAATTGAAACCAATACATAGCTTGACCTTTCGGCTCTCGGCAGCTATGCTGCAAAGCTTTCTTATGACCAGTGTATCTATCAAGGAATCAAGACGAGACGGGTTAACAGCCTGGGCAATGGGGTCACACTGCGTTAGCAGAATGCACAGTCATGCTCGACCTTCAGGCTGGACGTTGTATACCATAAAACAGCTGTGGACACGAAAAAAAAAAAAAAAACGTAAATCCGATCGGTTCATTCCCGTTTAGAGGCCTCCAGTGGATCCTTCTACCTCAAACATGACATGAAAACTCACACTGGCCTGCGAGGCTCCCTGGGGTGTTGCCTGCCTCCCCTCTCTGGATTCAGCCCCTAGGCTCACTGTGGCCAATCCTCAGCCTCACTGACTCCCCTTTTCCTCATGACAGCCGCCCACCCTTCACAGCACTATAAGGAGTGGTCTCTTTGGGTTATTTACCTATTTTGTTTTGCCTGTAGGAGCTTTAAGGGCAGGGATCTTGTTTGTATTGTTTACCAGAGTATCTCCCACCGAGCCCCAGGTTGCTGGTTGCATGATATAGAGAACTCCTATGTATGTCTTGAATACTCACGAATGAATTGCCTGCTGGTTGCATTGCTGCTTTCGCTAGGTCACAGGTCAGGCATCAGAGCAAAAAGAGGCCTGCTATGTAGGGTTTGTTCCCAGAACTATAGGTGTAGCCTTCCAGAAGCATTTCAAGGCGCTCGGACTTCAGCTTTTCATCTCGTTCAGGAAAGTGCCGTCTGCAGAGCACCCTCAGCCTCTGTTGGATTCATGAACAAGGGAGCCAGTGAGGAGCCGCTGATGGTATGGCACTGCTTTTCACTGACCAGAGCTCATCTTCCCAAACCCCCTGCCAAGTCTTTTTCCATCCTTGTAGAAGACTTCAGAAATCCAGCCTTTTCATGCCCCTGCTTGGCCGCTGTTCCAGCTCCCTCTTTTGTTACTCCTAAATGCTCGCTCACTCAAGGCATTTTTGTTTTTGTTGAGTTTGAGTTAAAAGTTTTTGCATCTAATTAGCATTGGAAGAAAAGTAACAAAGATCAAATAAAAATACTTGAGGAAGTTAAAAATGTTAAAAAGTTTTGCAAAACCCTTGGCCTGTGATCCCTTGTTCTGTTATTCCGAATTCTTTCTAAAATAGTAGATGGACTCCACAATGAGATTGTCTTCACTAATTTACTCTCTCAAAGGTAGGGACAAACAACAGCTGTTTTGAAACATCATCCTTCTAAATCCCTATTATGTGGACATTTTCCTGAGTGGTAGCCCCTCTGGCCATCCTGAAGATCTGGTCCAGATAGATCCTCTAGGCAACTCAGGGAAGGGAGCTCCACACCATACCCACATGGGCAAGGCTTGAACTGTGGCTGATCTGAGTCTTGACAAAACACCTGTGATCCTCCCAGAACAAGAGAACCTGGGGGGCTTATGAGCAGCTACTAAGAGTCCATTTCCCTCTTAGCTCCCTGTTTTTCAAAGAGGCTGTCTTGAGGCAGTTTCCTGTGGGTTCTGATGAGCTTCCTGTCTCACTACCCTAAGACTACAGGTGCAGACCATTGAGAGACTTCACTGCAGCATGGCTTCAACCCCCCAGCAGCAAGATGTTCCACAATGCTTGTTGCAGTCACCTGCGCCCTTTGTTTTGCTGTCATTATTTTCTTGTATGGACAACAGCACACACCTGAGGAGCTGGCAGCTGGCCTGTCTCACGTGCATTATCTCTGTAAGTAAGAATCTTTCTAAATCCAAAAAGGGCTCATTTCTTTACAAGCTATGTCCTTCAATCTTGCCTTGTTACCAGGAATCTCACTCATTAATTAGTGATCGAACAAACAACAGATAACTACTATGCCGGAAAGCTAGAAATGAATAAAATGAAGCTCTAATTCTTTTACCATTGCCATCTCGTTAAGGAGACAGACAAGTATTTACAGCACTTAAATGAGGTGGAGTGCTGAGGCGGATGCAGGCACCCAGAGAGAGCAGTGGAGGAAGCGAAGTTTCCACATTGAGAGGAAAGCACAGACCTTCAGTTTTGATGTTGGCAAATCCCACCCACGAATGAGCTTTCCCAGACTTCTCTAACAATGATTTTGCCACTCTCAGTCTTTCAGGTCAAAAATATCTCCCTCTGCGCACTTTTCATACAGTGTTTAAAGAGTCATTTAGCTAATGAGTGCACTGCACCAGGAATCTTTGTATTGCAAGGAACTGGAAATCTAACTCTGGTAGAAGTTGGTAGCTTCTACATCAAGTTCTCCACCTCTAACTTCTTTTTTTATTTTTTAAGATTTATTTATTTATTTATTTATTTGAAAGGCAGAGTTAGAGAGAGGTCTTCCATCCACTGGTTCACTCCCTAGGTAGCTTCTACATCAAGTTCTCCACCTCTGACTTCTTTTTTTATTTTTTAAGATTTATTTATTTATTTATTTATTTATTTGAAAGGCAGAGTTAGAGAGAGGTCTTCCATCCACTGGTTCACTCCCTAGATGGCCACAATGGCTGGAGCTGTGCTGATCCAAAGCCAGGAGCCAGGAGCTTCTTTTGGGTCGCCCATGTGGGTGCAGGTGCCCAAGGACTTAAGCCATCTTCCACTGCTTTCCCAGGCCATAGCAGAAAGCTGGAAAGGAAGTGGAGCAGCCAGGACTCAAACTAGTGCCCATATTGGATGCTGGCACTGCAGGCAGCGGCTTTACCTGCTACACCACAGCGCCAGTCCCTCCCCCTTTAACTTCTAACATACCCAGACCTTTTGTATTTGGAAAGGAATGCAACATGTCCAGCTGTGGGCAATAATTTTGACTGACCTAAGCTATCTGATCATTGTTTCCCTTTGCTACATACTCATTTTGCCTCACTGACAGCTTGGAACGGCCACATTATTCAGTTTTGGTTAATGAGATGTAAGGAGAAGTGGTAATTTGTATCTTTCAAGAAATTTTTTTTTCAGATTTATTTTATTTATTTATAAGTCAGAATTACAGAGAAAGAGGAAGAGAGAGATCTATCTGCTGGTTCACTCCCTCAATGGCTGCAATGGCCAGAGCTGAACCAGGCCAAAGCCAGGAGCCAGGAGCTTTCTCCAGGTCTCCCACATGGGGGCAGGGGGCCCAAGGATTTGGGCCATCCTCTGCTGCTTTCCTAGGCTTATTAGCAGGGAGCTGGACTGGAAGTGGAGTGTGGGGAGCAACCGAGACTAGACTAAATTACTGGAACTTGTCGCTCCCCCTCTTCATGGAGGAACGACACTAAACCCTGCCTAGGCTTCATAACTGCTCCCCACAGATCCCCCTTTCTTTTTATTTTTTGGCGTTGATACGCGCCTGTCTTCGGTGTCCCGCGGCACACACTCTGCTCTACTTGCTAGAGTTGCCACAGGTTCTTACAAGTCCTATCAATCAGGCAAACCGAATCCGGGTCCTCTCTTCGCCATGTTGTGAGGAGGTTTTTAGGCGCTGATACGTGCCTGTCTTCGGTGACCTGCAGCTCATACTCTGGTCGAGCCGCCTGCTGGTGCTTACCGCCTTACTAATCAGGCAGACCAAATCCAAGCCTTCTCATTGCCATATTGTGGGGAGGCCTATTGGTGTTGATTCGTGCCTATCTTCGGTGACCTGCAGCTCATACTCTGGTCGAGCTGCCTGCTGGTGCTTACCGCCTTACTAATCAGGCAGACCGAATCCAAGCTCTCTCATTGCTGTGTTGTGGGGAGGCCTTATTGATGTTAATTCGTGCCTGTCTTCGGTGACCTGCGGCGCATAAGCTGCTAGCCGCCCGCAGGTGCTCATCGCCTCACTAATCAGGCAGACCGAATCCAAGCCTTCTCATTGCAGGATTGTGGGGAGGCCTTTCTATTTCTCTATTTCTCTATCTCCGGGCATTCCTATTTCTCCCATTTTACTTCTGTCTGCCAACATTCCTATTTCTCTCACTTTACTTCTAAACTTCTGTTTCTCTTATCCCCGCGGCTTCCCGGCGCCCGCCCCGAGGCTGCTTCTCGGCGGCTTTCCGGCTCTGAGCCGCTTCAGCCCGCACCTCTCTCATCTGCGCGGCTTCGCACTAACCCAGCGTTCCCTATCTACTTGTGGCCCGCACGCTCTCTCTGCGCACGGCAGCCTCCGCGAGTCACACAGCCCCAGCTCACATCTCCGCCACTAGCATTCAATCCAAGTTCCCCGGGCTAGCCTGGCGAATTCAACCCAGCTTACGTCTCCGCCCCACGATTTGGCTTCCCGTCCTTTGCTCCCCGGGCTAATCAGACGGATCCCAATCTGGCTTATGTTTCCGCTTCTGGTTTCAACTTTTCGCCCCTTATTCCCGGGCTAACTTGAGAATCTCAAAGTGGCTTTCGTATCCGCCTCGGCCTGCCCCCCGCGGCTTCAATTTCCCTAACATTTTTGTCTACCCGGTATGTTTCCCCAAGCTTTCCTCCAACAATACTCCTCCCTCATTTCTCCTGGCCTCTCCCCACAGTCCGCATCCGAGTCTGTTTGTTCTAGCTTTCACTTTCGCTTTCAACCTTAGAGATTTCTCCCAGCTTCCCCCCGTAGTCCGTATCCGAGTCTATGCCTAGGCTTTCAATAGCTTTTTCCGGCACCTTTTTCGTCTGGCTTTTCCCTAGGCTGTTTGCTAGTCTCTCTCTCCGATATTTTCCCAATTCTTCCCGTTTCTTCCCTCCTAAGTTTCCTATCCGTCCTAGGTTTCCTATCCGAGTCACGGCACCATTATGTCGCTCCCCCTCTTCGTGGAGGAACGACACTAAACCCTGCCTAGGCTTCATATCCGAGTCACGGCACCATTATGTCGCTCCCCCTCTTCGTGGAGGAACGACACTAAACCCTGCGCTGTTCTTTCGTCTGCTCGGCCCTCCCCGGGTTTGCTGCTGGTTCTTCCCGGGTTGGCTACCGACCCTTCCACCTCCGTGGAAGGGCGGTTCCCCCTGCCACATTCCCCACTTCTGTGGGGGAGCGGCACACCGCCGGCCGGCTCTCTCGGGGGCTGCACAGGTGTTCCCCTTAGATGTTCCCCTTAGATGTTCCTGGTGCATGCCGTCTCTCTCCTCCTTTATAGTCCTCCTCCGCCAATCCTAACTCAGCTGCCCACACGCCGAGTACGCTGCTCTCCTCCAATCAGGAGCAAGTCCTACAGTTTATTGGTTGAACTGGAGGCAGCTGTGTAGAAGCTGTTTTCTTCTCTCCCAGCACCATATTGTGGGAGAGCAGGTGCATAGAATAAGTCTTAATTCCAGTAACTTAGTCTAGTCCGAACTGCTCCCCACAGGAACTGCTAAGACTAACTCTATGCATCTGATCTCCCACCATATGGCACTGAGAGGGAATAAACAACTTCCACACAGCTGCCTCACCAACTCGACTAACAAGCTGCAGGAGCTGATCCTGCCCCTGATTGGAGGAGAGCAGCATGCTCAGCACGTGGGGAGAGAACACCAGGAGAGTTGGGATTGGTGGAAGAGGACTATAAAGGAGGAGAGAGACAACATGCAGGAGAAACATCTGAGGAACCCCTGAGAGAGCCGACTGGCGGTGTGCCGCTCCTCTGTGGAAGGGGGGGAAGCAGCGGGGGTGCTGCCCCTCCGTGGAGGTGCGGGAGGGAGCGGCAGCAAACCCGGGAAGGGCCAGGGAAAGAGAACAGCGCGGGGTCCGGTGTCGTTCCTCCGCGAGTGGGAGAGCGACAGTGGAGCAGCTGGGACTTGAACTGCTATACCACAACACCAGCCCTGGTTCTGCTTTTGTTTTGTTTTGTTTTGTTTTTTGACAAGCAGAGTTAGTGAGAGAGAGAGAGACAGAGAGAAAGGTCCCCCTTCCATGGATTCACCCCCCAAATGGCCGCCACAGCGGGCCTGCTGCGCTGATCCAAAGCCAGAAGCCAGGCACCTCCTCCTGGTCTCCCATGTTGGCGCAGGGTCCCAAGCACCTGGGCCATCCTCCACTGCCTTCCCGGGTCACAGCAGAGAGCTGGACTGGAAGAGGAGCAACTGGGACCAGAACCCGGCACCCATATGGGATGCCGGCGCTGCAGGTGGAGGATTAACCCAGTGAGCCATGGCGCCGGCCCCTGTTTTTGTTTTTAATTAACATATAGTAAGTTTGGCCCTTTTTTCTTTTAGACATATAGTTTTGTGAGTTTGAATTACATATATGTATTTGTGAACCTACCAAAATCATGATACACAATAGTTCCATCACTCCATAAAATTCTATCAAGTGAACTTTTTTTTTTTTTAAGATTTATTTATTTATTCAAAAAGCAGTTACAGAGAGGCAGAGGCAGAGAGAGAGAGGTCTTCCATCCGATGGTTCACTCCCCAAATGGCCACAATGGCCAGCGCTATGCCGATCTGAAGCCAGGAGCCAGGAGTTTCTTCTGGGTGTCCCACACAGGTACAGGGACCCAAGGACTATGGCTGTCCTTTATCCCTTTAAAGAGTTTCCCTTATCATTATTGGATGTTGAATTTTTTCAAACACTTATTCTGCTTCAAATGATATGACTATGTATTTTATTTCTCTTATTACAGATTACCTTGATTAACTTTTGGTTACTGAGCCAACCTTACAGTTCTGAGGATAAAGCCCACTTTGTCCTGGTATTTTGTTCTTTTTATAAATTGCTAGATTCAGTTTGCTAATATTTTGTTGAGAATTTTTGTGCCTATATTTATGAAGCATATTGGATCATGGTTTTCTTTTCCTGTACCATCCTTTTTTGTTTTCAAATTCTTTGCATTGTTTAGATTAAACAGTCTGTTTCTGTGCTCTGTCATTATTTATTCTGTTATCTTCATTCTTTTGTTGAGCCCATCCAATGAATAATTTATTGTCATTGTACTTTTTAGTTATAAAATTTCCATTTGGTTTTTCTTTATAGTTTCTATTTTGTTTTCTATTCTTTTCTTGGTGTCTTTCTATTCACTTACTCTTACAACCTAAGCATGGTAATAAAACTGTTTTAAAGTATTTTTCTCTTAATTTCTAATACATGTAATATGTAGGCATTAGCATAATTTGAGTTTGTTCCTTGCAAATTGAGATATCCTTAGTTCTTCCTTATGCCTACTAATTTTATATCATATTCTACATATTTTGAATACTATCATATTCTGGATTTTTTTAAATTCAAAGAATATTGATTTTGTTTGTTTATTTGTTGTTTGAGTAATTACCCTTGTTGGTGAGGCTGGAAGTTTCGTAAAGGCTGTGGTCTAATGGAAAGGTTTTCAAACATTTCCAGTACGATTTGAGTCTGTTCTGTGTGTGTGCCACCCAGTGGCCAGTCTGTAGGCGGTCGCCTACCCACTAACTTAGTCCTCAATGCCTGTGATGTGCTACTTAGGGCCAGCTGAATGTGCATACAGTTCATAGGTGACTCAGGGAATCCATGTACAACTAACTGTAGGGGATCACACTTGACCTGCATCCCCTCTGCACTTCAACACTTCCTGGTTATCTGGAGCGTCTTACCAGTCCTTCAGCTCTAAAGCTGGGGTTTTAGTTTCTCCACTGTTTTATTCACTTCTCCAAATGCATGTGCATTCTGCTCCAAGCAGCAAGAGGACACAAATAATAAAAAGCAATGGCTATTTTTTACATCATGCTCCTGGGACCAAAGCAACTCCGTTCAGAGTAAAAGGCTCCCCTTCCTCTGAGTTTAAGGTGCTTCCCCAGTTACTACTGCTGTCCCTGTACTGCTGCCATAGTATTGTCTGGAGGCTGAGGTGGATGAAAAAGGAAATGAAGAAAAAACTATATGGGATTTCTCCCAATTTTTTAAAAGATTTATTTATTTATTTGAAAGGCAGAGCTACAGAGAGAGAGAGAGAGAGAGAGAGAGAGAGAATCTTCCACCTGCTCATTCACTCCCCAAATGGTTGCAATGGCCAGGACTGGGCTCGGCTAAAGCCAGGAACTTCTTTTGAGTCTCACACGTGGGTGCAGGGACCCAAAGACTTGGGCCATCTTCTACTGCTTTCCCAGGTCATAGCAGAGAGCTGGATTGAAAGTGAAGCAGCCAGGTCTGGAACCGGCACCCATATGGGATGCCAGCACTACAAGTGGCAGCTTCACCCAATAAAACCCCAACACTGGCCTCGGTATTTCTCCCATTTTCCTTGACTCTGAGGAGTCCTCTTTCCTACTCCTTGGGCCAGAAATAGAGCACTTGTCTTGGCATTTACTATGTGCACTGCTGTGTTTCAGGCTGTGTTGGTCTAGGATAGCAGATGCTAGGGGGCAAAAGACAGTTCAATGCATTTTCAAATTCTGGACTCCTCCCCCAATCTGGTTGCTATAATTTACTCTGAAGAGTCCTCAGACAGCTACTCCATACACTCTGTTTTGCAGTTATCATTACCTTCATGGCAGTTACAGGGTACAGAAGGCTTTCTTCATCTTCCCTAGAACCAAAGCCTCTATTCTTATTATTCTTATTTTTTTTCCTCCTTCTATGTACTTTGGTTTTAAGTTGTTCTTTTGGTTTCCCCTTAACTTTTTTTTGGTGATAATCAGATAATTGACTTTGAACTTTTCCTCTTCTGATCTGTTTACAGGAATGGTACATCTTCAGTCCTGCTCACCTGTAGTTTTCTTAGCTTCTCCCTCTGCATGTGTTGCTTCACAGCTGGTGCAGCATTTCCTGGCATCATATCCAGTCACAGTAACATCTGTGGGTAGAAAGTACCAGCTCGGGCCGGCACTGTGGTGTAGTGGGTTAAGCTGTTGCCTGCAGCACTGGCATCCCAAATGGGTGCTGGTTCAAGTCCTGGCTGTTCCATTTTTGATCCAGCTCCCTGCTAATGGCCTGGGAAAGCAGTAGAGGATGGCCCAAGTGCTTGTGCTCCTGCACTCACATGGGAGACCCAGTAGAAGCTTGCGTCTCCTAGATCCTGGCTTCAGCCTGGCCCAGCTCCTGCCATTGTGGACATCTGGAGAGTGAACCAGCAGATGGAAGACCTCTCTCTCTCTCTCTCTCTGTCTCTCCTTCTCTGTAACTCTGCTTTTCAAATAAAATAAATAAATCTTAAAAAAAAAAAGAAAGAAAAGGAACAGTCACCTTTACTGTGTCTTATTTAGAAGAAAGCAAACTTTTCCCAGAAGCAGGCTTTACCTCATGGAGCAGTCCTTACCTCGTTTCATTATCTGGGATTAAGTGATTTGGCCAAGACCAAAAGCACTTGCAGTGCAACAGGATTCATAAGATTGCTGTAGTAGACTGTGGGGACCAACTCGGACTAGACTAAGTTACTGGAATTAAGACTTATTCTATGCATCTGCCTTCCCACAATATGGCGCTGAGAAGGGAAACAGCTTCTACACAGCTGCCTCCAGTTCAACCAATAAACTGTAGGACCTGCTCCTGATTGGAGGAGAGCAGCGTACTCGGCGTGTGGGTAGCAGAGCTGGGATTGGTGGAAGAGGACTATAAAGGAGGAGAGAGACAACATGCACGAGGAACATCTAAGAGGAGCATCTATCTGAAGGAACACCTGTGCAGCCCCCAAGAGAGCCGGCCGGCGGTGTGCTGCTCCCCTGCGGAAGTGGGGAAAGTGGCCAGGGGGAACCGCCCTTCCACGGAGGTGGAAGGGACAGCAGCCAACCCGGGAAGAACCAGCAGCAAACCTGGGGAGGGCCAAGCAGACAAAAGAACAGCGCAGAGTCCTGTGTCATTCCTCCACGAAGACGGGGAGCGACAGTAGACTAATCATTTAGAGTAGAATAGGGCAGTCAAAGTGCCAAACTGCATAGGTGACAACCTTGTTGATAGCCAATTTCATTGCTAAAAAGCAGGGTTTTTGTTTTGTTTTGTTTTGTTTTTGTTTGTTTGTTTGTTTGTTTTTTCTGACAGGCAGAGTAGACAGTGAGAGAGAGAGAGAGAGAAAGGTCTTCCTTTGCCGTTGGTTCACCCTCCAATGGCCGCCGCGGCCGGTGCGCTGCGGCCGGTGCACCACGCTGATCCGATGGCAGGAGCCAGGTACTTATCCTGGTCTCCCATGGGGTGCAGGGCCCAAGTACTTGGGCCATCCTCCACTGCACTCCCTGGCCACAGCAGAGAGCTGGCCTGGAAGAGGGGCAACCAGGACAGAATCCGGCGCCCCAACCGGGACTAGAACCTGGTGTGCTGGCGTTGCAAGGCGGAGGATTAGCCTAGTGAGCCACGGCGCCGGCCAAAAAGCAGTTTTGAAATTTATTTTTAAAGATTTATTTATCTGTTTGAACGGCAGAGCTGAGAGAGAGAGAGAGAGAAACATCCTCCATCCGCTGGTTCACTCCTAAATGACTGCCAACAGCCAGGAGCCAGGAGCTTCTTCTGGGTCTCCCACATGGGCACAGGGGCCCAAGCACTTGGGCCATCTTCCACTGCCTTCCCAGGCCTATCAGCAGGGAGCTGGATTGGAAGTGGAGCAGCCAGGATTCAGCCAGTGCCCATATGGGATACTGGCACTGCACGCGGCAGCCCAATCTGCCATGCTACAGCACCAGCCCCTAAAAAGCAATTTTAACAGGCTAATCCACATCATGCAGCCCCACTGACGTGTCCAACATGGAGTATTCTACCTAGAATCCTGACAACTCCTTCTGCAATGGATAGACCGAAGCCAGCAAAACTGCCTAGGAAATGATAGGAGCAGATGTCTGGCTGGCTGACCGTTAGCTCTACCACCAGCACTCACTCAATACCCCATGTAAGCTGCCCCTCCATGTCACTGTGGCCTTTGAATAAACAGGACTTTTCTGTTGAAAGACACATGTCCAAAGGATGTCCCTTACTGTCTGGGTCTAATCTTAGCCGAGTTTGAATTTAGCTAAGATTAACTGGCTTGTCTTCAACAGAAAAGACTACAGAGGCTTCCCTCAGAATACTTGATTTCAATTCTGCCATGTGAGAGCCCAAGAAACTCTTTAATTGAGCAGTAATTCACAATATGTAAACCTCTGAGGCATGTAACATTCCTCTCTTTAATTACAAAAAGAAGCCTCAAAGAAGAGTATGCTTTTTAATAACTGAAAATACACAAAACCCAATATATATTCCCATTTGCTAGAGCTACAAAGCCTAATAATGATCAGAAAATTCTATAATAATATTTGCATTCATTTCTCCCCATTAGTATTTATCAGTAAAGTAGAACACAGAAATTCTACGTTTCTGGAATTGCTCTAAGCACTAGATGCGGTTGGATTTTCTGAGAATGAAATATTTACACTTTCTGAGGAAACCCAGTAGACAAAAAAGTCGTCATGAACCACTTCTTCCCCTCTCCCAATGATTTTCCCTCCATGTTGGGTAACCGTAGCACCATGGCAAACACAGTAACAACATATTTTATCAAGAATCCCGAGGGCCTGGCACTGTGGCACAGCGGGTAAAGCTGCCGCCTGCAGTGCCGGCATCCCATATGGGTGCCACTTCGAGACCCAACTGCTCTGCTTCCATTCCAGCTCTCTGCTATGGCCTGAGAAAGCAGTAGAAGATGGCCCAAGTCCTTGGGCCCCTGCACCAGTATGGGAGACCCGGAAGGAGCTCCTGGCTCCTGGGTTCAGATCGGCTCAGCTCCAGCCGTTGCAGCCAGTTGGGGAGTGAACCAGTGGAAAGACTTGTCTTTCTCTGCCTATCCTTCTGTGTGTAACTCTTTCAAATAAATAAATAAATATTTTTAAAATAACCTCTGGAAAAGAGGACATAATATTGTTTACTGTCAGAATAATTTTAGTAACATATGAGTAACTATTTTTCAAGATAATCTGATTGAACTATGGTAAAACTCTTAGCTACTCACATCCTATAGATAGTATACTAAGAATTTTGCCTTAAAAGTTATATACCATAATGATTATGTTCAACAACTATTTGTAAGGGACTGTGGTGGACTCTAACTTTAGTATCTCTTCATTTACACAACAACATCAGAATCTAGGGTCTCATTTTGCAACAGCATGTCTAGAAAATCTTACTAAAAATGCTTAAGACCCTGAAAAGACTGTTTTGTGATGCCTGGAACATATTCACAGCTGATTTATGACAGAAACGGGAATGTGAAGAACACGGAGGTATAGTCATTAGTGGTTAAGGACTTCGTTTTCCAGGTGTGCTGTAGTGCACTTCTCAATTACACACTGCACTTGCCAATGTTACATTAGTCTTGTTTGAATGGTCTTGTTCATTTCCCTCTTTTATGTTATGATAATCATCAACTTTACACAAATGCCTCCAGAATAGCTCTGTTTATTATGAAAACATTCCTTATGTGTAGATCCCTTCTTAAATACATGTAGAAAATCCTTAATGTTTCTATTATTTCTCAACTACATTGTAAAGATTTTTTCCAACATAGGAAATTACTTAGTGTCATGAGCAGTCAGTAGGCTTCTTGTGAGCTTTCATGAAAGTCCCTTTATTCAACAGCCTCCTAACAATGACTCTGGACATTCAGCTTTGGTCCTGAGATACACATTCTTTTGGACTCCTCATCCTACTCTTCATATTTTGAATCTGGTAACGAACCAAATGGGAATTTTTTTAAAGTACTTAAATGTTTAGTCTTTATAATTCTAGTGCGCAAGTTATAAAATGGGAGTTATCTGTTTTTATACTAACACATATTTCTTTTCACTACGGAAAAACATACTTGTCTAAAAAGGAATATACTAGTTCTTTATTTGTGTTAATGATGGAAAGAGTAGAATGTCTGAGAAAGTCAGGGATGCTTACAGATAGAAATTTGCATTAAGCTTCATGTGAATTGACACTGCACTGATAAGCAGAAGGGCAAATACTGCTGACAAGAACTAGTCTACATTTTTCTCCTCTAGCTTTTATAGCTCTTGAAAGGAAACCGGTGTCCACTAAAACCCAAGGATTGCTAGTGCCTTCTGTCTTCTCTAATTCTGAGAAAACTCAAAGTAAATGCTTTGATTCCCTCATGATATTGATGAGGCTTTTTCTCTAGTGTGTCGTTTCCTGTGTCTGAAAAGATTTGAGCTCTGACTGAAGGCTTTGCCACATTCATGACACTTGAAGGGTTTTTCCCCAGTGTGAGTTCTCCGATGCTGAATCAGAATTGCACTTCGGCTGAAAGCTTTTTCACACGCATCACATGCATAAGGCTTCTCTCCACTGTGGATTCTCTGATGTAAAATAAGGGCTGAGCTCTGACTGAAGACTTTCCCACATTCATCACACTTGTGTTGCTTTTTTTGAGAGGGGTTTCCTTGTCTTCTTTCAAACCTGCCATTTTGTTCACAGGTTTCTCCACATGTAAAACTCTTGGAGGCATTCACATGAAGGGTGTTAGAAACATCACAGCACAGTTCTATGCCTGAAGGAGTCTTTTGCCTGGAAGCCGTTTTCACATTTATAGTTTTGGTGTCTTCATCTGAAATAATAAATAAAAAAGCAAATGTCATCAGTTCTCTGTTCAGAAAAAAAGGGAAGTAGATGATTCAATTGAAATATCTATGGATTAATTACTAGTTTACTGTTTGTAAAGCAGCACAATGCGGAAGATGGGGAAGGTAAGACAAAACTGGAGGTGACCACAAGGCAAGGAGAAAGGTCTCTACACTAAGGCTGTCATCAACTAGAAGATGCAAAGCTCTACAGAGAAGGCAGAATGGTGAGTAAGGGTAGTAAGAAGTCAGAGACTGAGGATGCCTGGAAGAAAAGAAAGGCCTAAACGATTAGGAATTACTGCAAATGCAGAGAAGCAGCTAGAATGACAGGAATCACACGTGGCAGCAGGAATCATAAAGATTTAGTACAAGAGTACCAACAGACAAAGCAAAAACTTTATTACAAATGAATCAAAAACTAAGCAAACAAACTGAAAAAAACTAAGGGATCAAAAAAGACTACCAACAGGCCGGCGCCGCGGCTCACTAGGCTAATCCTCCGCCTTGCGGTGCCGGCACACAGGGTTCTAGTCCCGGTTGGGGCGCCGGATTCTGTCCCGGTTGCCCCTCTTCCAGGCCAGCTCTCTGCTGTGGCCAGGGAGTGCAGTGGAGGTTGGCCCAAGTGCTTGGGCCCTGCACCCCATGGGAGACCAGGATAAGTACCTGGCTCCTGCCGTCGGATCAGCGCAGTGCGCCGGCCGCAGCACGCCAGCCGCGGCGGCCATTGGAGGGTGAACCAACGGCAAAGGAAGACCTTTCTATCTGTCTCTCTCTCACACTGTCCACTCTGCCTGTCAAAAAAAAAAAAAAAAAAAAAGAATACCAACAATGAGGTCAGAAAATGTAAGTGAGGCAAAACAAAGGATTACATACTAGGATGACCAGAATCTCAAAAGATCAAGGTAAGGGTGGGCCTTGTGGCACAGGTTAAGCTGCCACTTGCAATGCTGGCATCCCATATTGGAACACTGGTTCAAGTCCCAATTGTGCTGCTTCTGATCCAACTCCCTACTAATGTGCCAGGGAAGGTAGCAAAAAATGGTCCAAGTGCTTGCTTGGGCCCCCGCCACCCACATAGCAGACCTAGATGAAGTTCCTGGCTCCTGGCTTGAGCCTGGCCCAGACCTGGCTGTTGTAACCATTTGGGGAATAAACCAGCAAAAGGAAGATAACTCTTTCCAACTTTCTCTCTCTTGCCCCCTCTATCTCTGACACTCTGCTTTTCAAACAAATAAATGTATCTTTAAAAAAAAAAAAAAAAGATCAAGGGTAGCTAGGAAAAACCTCTACTCCTGTAGATATCTTATAGTAATGGTTGAATGGCTAAACTTACTGTATTATTTTGTATTGCATTTATGTCTATGAAAAAGTGTACATGGTTGCTTAGGGGTTGCACACAGAATGCACACAAATCTGGCTCAACCCATTGGGCCTTCCGATGCAGGGCACTTGAAGCTCCAGCAGAGCTGCAAACTCAGATGGAAATATAGAACTTAATTTGAATGTATTCACCTAATAAATCACTTCAGTATCCTCATGGTGTCATTTTAATTTTTTTAAAGATTTTATTTATTTATTTGAGAGGTAGAGTTATAGACAGTGAGAGGAAGAGACAGAGAGAAAGGTCTTCCTTCCACTGGTTCACTCCCCAAGTGGCCACAACGGCGGGAGCTACACTGATCTGAAGCCAGGAGCCAGGTGCTTCTTCCCGGTCTCCCATGTGGGTGCAGGGTCCCAAGGACTTGAGCCATCTTCTACTGCTATCCCAGGCCAAAGCAGAGAGCTGGATTGGAAGATGAGCAGCTGGGACTAGAACTGGAGTCCATATGGGATGCCGGCACCGCAGGCGGAGGATTAACCTACTGCACCACAGCGCTGGCCCCAGTGGTGTCATTTTAAGCAAAGCTACGTTTAAAATGAGTTTGTTAAAGCTCAGCAGTTTTGGACATGGTTGAGGACATGACTTGGCTGGGGCTGACTGTGACTACTGGGATACCTATATATCTAAAGTAACTGTAGAAATCAGACCGAAGGAACGCATAAAGGGACTGATCATAAGTGATCCTGTGTGCCTCTCAAGGCATAGTCAAAAAGATGACATGAGAAGAAAAGTTAGTGACTAAGTGTGACACTAAGAAAACTGAGGTTTTTTTAAAGATTTTATTTATTTACTTGAAAGGCAGAGTTCACAGAGCAAGAAGGAGAGAAAAAGAAATCTTCCATCTATTAGTTCACTCCCCAGATGGGTTGGGGCTAGGTCAGGCAGAACCCAGGATCCAGGAGTTCCTTCTGGGTCTCCCATGTGGTTGCAGGGGTCCAAGGACTTGGGCCATCCTCCGCTGTTTTCCCAAGTGCATTAGCAGGAAGCTGGATTAGAAGTGGAGCAGCAAGAACTCAAACTGGCACCCTTATGGGATGCTGGCGCTGTAGACAGAGGCTAAACCCATTATAATTAAAAAAAAAGTCTTTATAATTTAAAATGGGCCTAAAAACAGTTACCACACAATGAATTAAAAATTATTTCTTAATTTGTTCATAAATGTGGCATACTCCTGTATTACTACCAGTTTTGTTTTTTTTTTTTTTAATTTGACAGGTAGAGTTATAGACAGTGAGAGAGAGAGACAGAGAGAAAGGTCTTCCCTCCGCTGGTTCACTCCCCAAATGGCCACTACAGCCGGTGCTGCACCGATCTGAAGCCAGGAGCCAGGTGCTTCTTTCCGGTCTCCCACGAGGGCACAGGGGCCCAAGCACTTGGGCCATCCTCCACTGCTCCCCCAGGCCACAGCGGAGAGCTGGACTGGAAGAGGAGCAACTGGGATTAGAACCCAGTGCCCATATGGGATGCTGGCACCGCAGGCTGAAGATTAACCAAGTGAGCCACGGCGCCGGCCCCAATCACTACCGGTTTAAACAGAAACCATTTTATAAATGGTAAGGATTCTGTTTCATTTTTAAAAAATATTTTATTTGAAAGGGGGAGAGAGAGAGAGCTCTGATTGGCTGGTCCATTTCCCAAATGCCTGCGATGGCCAGGGCTGGACCAGGCTGAGCTGAAGCTGAGAGCTGGGAACGCACTCCACATCTCCCACATGGATGGCAGGAACTCAGTTACTGGAGCCATCACCACTGCCTGCCAGGGTCATTATGAGTAGGAACCTAGAGTCAAAAGCCAACATTAGAAACCAAACTCAAGTACTCCAGTGGCAAATGGTAGGCATCTTAACCTCTAGGCAAAATGCTTGCTACTCAAATTCATTTTAAACATTTTAAAAAATTTATTTGAAAGGCAGAAAGACATACAGTGTGAGACAAAGAGCTTAACATCCACTGGTTCACTCCCCAAATGCCTGCAACAGCCCAGACTGAGCAAGGCTGGAGCACGGGTCTTGGAACTCAATCCAGATCTCCCTTAAAGGTGGCCATGACCCAAATACTTGAGCCATCACTGCTACCTTCCAGGGTGCACATTACCAGGTTTCTGGAATCAGAAGTGGAGCTGGCACTTCAGCCTCGGTATTCCTACATGAATGTGGGCATTCCAAGTGGCAACTTAACCACTGGACCAAATGTCTGCCACCTAAAACACGTTTTTTGATAGCTCATATTCCAAAGTGACCCAGTGTTTAGTCACTATTATCAAAATCCTGGCAACAGTCAGAACTTGATAAGCACTGAGCCAGAGGTCAGCTACAGAACCTTTCAGGACCATAGAAACAGTTTTGTAGCTTTGAAAACTGATTATCCTATCACACAGTTCTGGTTCTATCTGCCTCGTGTTACAAGATCCTGGGGCCTCTGGCTTTCTGTTTCAAATTTCCCTGTACCTTTTAAAAACAACTGGAAAGGACTCTGTGAGGATATCTGCAGGTGGACCATGGTTCTTGCCAACACCAACACTCCAGCACCGGACTTTAAGGCTGACCACTTCTGTAGTCACGACCACACCCAGGCTGTAAGCTGGGATGGTTCCCTTCCACCCCTGATGCAGTGTGAAAACACTTTCACTTTTCTCTTATGTATTTCTAGAGGAGAGGTGTTAAGTGCTTAGTACAAGCCTCATGGGAGTAGGCACTTGTCAAATAATACTAAAAATGTTTTCTAAAAGGGGCCGGCGCTGTGGCGCAGCGAGTAAAGCTGCCGCTTGCAGTGCCGGCATCCCATATGGTCGCCACTTCAAGACCCGGCTGCTCTGCTTCCATTCCAGCTCTCTGCTATGGCCTGGGAAAGCAGTAGAAGATGGCCCAAGTCCTTGGGCCCCTGCACCAGCGTGGGAGACTCAGAAGAAGCTCCTGGCTCCTGATTTCGGATTGGCGCAGCTCCGGCCATTGCGGCCAAATGGGGAGTGAACCAGCGGATGGAAGACCTCTCCCTCTCTCTCTCTCTCTCTCTTCTCTCTGTAACTCTTCCAAATAAATAAATCTAAAAAAAAATTTTCTAAGTATCAATTTCTGTATTTTCTTTGCTTATATGTTTCCTACAGTTTCTTATTGACATTCCCTTGGAAAAATCTATCCTTGTTTAGGTAATTAGCCAGGCCTGAAACACAGAATTGGTGATGGAGCTTCCCAAGTGGGGTTTCCCTGTTCATCTCTGGCTCCCATTTTATCCTTAATGATCATCGAGAACGAGTGTCTCAAACGTCACCTTACCAGAAAGGCCTTCTCTACAACTCCACACAATGAGACCCTGTCCATACCCTCTTATTCTTTGTTTTTTTTTGTTTTGTTTTGTTTTGTTTTTTTATTTTCCCTAGAACATATTTCCTAGGATCTGCAATGGAAAGATGGCTATGCCAGCCATTATGGAGTGCTTTTGTAAAACTGAGATAGCAACAGAGGCCAATTTAAGGTGTGAAGGAGTAGAAATCCATATTGAAAGCACATGAAAAAGCAGTTGTTTCAGCAACAAAACAGGTAATTTTGCTACTAGGTCCCACCAGTAACTGAACAGGCAGTTACATGGGAAATGACACAATGCAGACTACACGTGGAGTCCCACAGCCAGCCTCAGGGGCTACTGCATGAGGTAGGAATGAGGAAGAGTTGGAGGCCCCACGGGTGAGACTGCCCACTCCTGCTTCACGATAGGTGTATTTCTATCTGTTTTATGTACTGGAACTCCACATAAAACTTCACTGGAGAAAAAGGTTTGAAAACCCTGATGGGGATGATGTCAAGAATTAAAAAATATAAGAATTTATATAAAAGAAACACAAAATTCTGAATGTTCCTCTAGTGGGACAAATAACAGTGGAAGTTCCCGCAGTAAGGAGGAGGCAAGAGGGGAGACTGACGCCTTACATAAAGCAGTGGGATGTCTGTGGTAGGCTGAGGCCCCCTGCACCTCCCGTAGGAACTGAATCCGGCCCCCTCACCATTCTGCCTTAAGGAATGCAGTTCCCCGGATGCCCACTGGAGCTGCTGCTTCACAGGCTTGAGCTCGCTACTTGGTAACTCCTGAGGGATTTCCCAAGGCACTAGCTTCTCGGCAATCAAGTCCGTCCTTTGTCCAACAAGGAAGACCTGCAAATGGGTACGCCCAAGGCTGAGGAAGAGAACATTAGGATGAAATAACAAAGGAGAAACTACAGAAAATATCCTGGACACAGGAAACAGAAGGATGAGAGTAGAGCCCCATTCTGTTTCCTGGGACACTGAGAAGGACATTCACAGCCCACACCCCAAGCCATGCTAAGTGGGAATACAATTTGGTAAGCCCCACCCTTGATGGTACCACCGTGCTTCTGACTCTGCCTGGTCATTCGTCCCCCACAGACGCCTTCTTACCTGGTCAGCCTGCCTGCCAAACTCTCTCTGCACATCCTCCAGCACAGTCACGGCCTCCTCTCCATTGGCTGGCTGATGCGCTCGCACCCAGGCCTGCAGCTCCTCAGGCAGGATGGCCAGGAACTGCTCCAGCACCAGCAGCTCCAGGATCTGCTCCTTGGAGTGCACCTCCGGCCTCAGCCACTGACAGCACAGCTCCCGGAGCCTGCTCAGAGCCTCCCGGGGGCCAGGTGAATCCTGGTAGCCGAACTGCCTGAACTGCTGGCGGAAGGTATCTGGGCTGTAGCCACGGCCGCAGAGAAGACTAGAGTCCGGATCACAGGCCCGCTCCTCCTCTTCCATTTTCACCACCAGAATCCCATCAGGCTCTTCTGAAGTTTGTGGAGGGAGCACTGATGACTCTGAATTTTGCAGACATTCTGACGGGCAATAGCATAAGACTGCTAACCTTTAATCCTCAAGAAGGTGGAGCTCTCCTTACAGATACTCGTTAAAAAACATGATTAAAGAAACAAGTGGAAATAAGGTAAAGGACAAATGCTTCTAGGAACAAAACAACTAAGAACAGAAATAGAAGATGGCAGAGAAAGTACTGACATTAATACTAACATACACCATGCTTTCAAAGAATACCTTTCTCTAAGAGAACCAAAGAGCTAAGGCTCATTTGTTCACATGCATGAATAATTTCCAATTTATTTTGAAGACCATGCCCATGAGACTGACTAAATATTACAGCAAGAGATCAGCCAGGACTGCACAGAAGCTCTCAGAGAATAGAAATAAGGGAAGCCTGAGAAAAGCCATGACTAAGGAGCAGGTTCAAAGAACCGATTAGTTTTATCTAGTCTGCTACAAAGGGCTTGAAGAAATATTCTCACGAGACAAGTATTTTTGTGAGGCATTTTTTTTCAACTTTCACTAATTGTTAAAATTGTATCATCTGGAAATTAAAGGAATCATTCAAAAGAAAAAGCAAGTGCAGTTTCTCCATCTTAATGATTCCTATTTTTTCACTTCCTTCTAATTCCTATCTGTAACAACTATACTTGAATCATTTACTTGACATCTCTTTATTGTAGAATATTGGGGTGTTTTAATTTTCATGTTACAATAGTGCTAGAAGGTATTTCCATGACTAGCATTATTTTTCCCCTTTCAATTTTTTTCCTTCAAGCACGTCCTAAGGTCTGTGCTGAGGTCAAAAGAGAGTGGCAAGTTCTACCTTGCTATATGTTATCAAAAAAAAAATCGCTAAAAAGGGGGGGCTGGTCTTGTGACACAGCAGGTTAAACTGCTGCCTGCGATGCTAGCATCCAATATGAGCACCACTTTGAGTCCCGGCTGCTCCACCTCTCAGCACTGGGAAAACAGAAGATGGCTCCAGGGCTTGGGCCCCTGCCACCCCTGGGGAAACTCTGATGGAGTTCCAGGCTCCTGGCTTGGGCCTGGCCAAGCCCAGCTGTTCCAGTCATTTAGGGAGTGAACCAGCAAACAGAAGATACCTCCCCCCCCCCCCGATCTGTAACTCTACCTACACACACATCTATGTATGTATATATATTTTTTATACATATATATATTTTAAATCATAAAAAATATGAACTCACAATGCTACCAGTAATTCCCAGTAATGTGTCAGGGCACTGAGCTATCCACATATTAGCTTGTTAGTGCTTCCTGCTAACCACTTATCGTAGCACCATTTAATATATGTATCACCAGTAACCACAGTAATCAAACTTGTAAAATTGGGCCATGGTGTGTGATATGTCTGTACATGTTCAGAAAATATTAACTAATCTTAAATGTGTCCCCATTTTCCCTATTTATGTAGCTTGCCATCTGATAGTTGCTGTATTCACCACTCACTGTTCTAGGCATTGAAGACACAGGGTGACCAGGATAAAGTGTGTGCTGCATATAACTCCTGTTATCAAGTAAGTGACACAACCTTAGCCAGTGATGTGCTACGCTGTAAACAGCAGCAGATACATATAGAATTTGCTTTGCGCCAAGCACTAAAACACATTAATGTGAATAAACAGAAGCCTATCTAAATCCTCATACAAGCCCCAGGCGGTTATTTTTATCCCCAGGTTTGGATGAGGAACCTGTCACAGCACAGCGGTTATGGTGGCCAAGAACAAAGCGGCCATGGCTGGGTCTGCATCCAGGCTGCCGCAGTTACCCATCTTGGACAAGAGGCCAAGGGCAGGAGAGGCCCCTCGGGGCGACCCCTGCTCAGCGACGCAGGGCAGCCCAATATACCCGCACAGAACAGAGGCTGGGGGCGGACCCTAGAGGCTGGAAGTTCTGTTGCGGTCACAAGCCTGGAGCCTCCGGGACCCCTAAGGGGCAAGTGAGGGCCCCCACGGCTAAAGCAGTGTCGCCTGGCACCAGCAGCACAACCTGTGCCCACAAGCGCTCGGCTCTGAACGCGAGGCGAGCAGAGGCGAGCGCAGCCGCCCCGCACGGCCGCCTGAAGCGAACGCGGTTCCCGGCAGGGGGCTTTGCGGAGAGGCGCGGCGCTCTCTTCAACTCGCCTTCCTCCCGCCGGCCGGCCCCGGAAGGGCCTCCACGTCTCCCCGACCCCTGCGGGCCAGCAGCGGCCTCGGCGAGCCGGCGGGGCGTGGGGCGGGGACGGGCCTCGGGGGCGAGACGAGCGGGAAGCCGAGGGGAGCGGGCGAGCAGAGGGGTGGGGAGGGGGTGCGTGCACAGGAGCGGGGCGCCGAGGCCAGCGCCCGGCCCCAGGACCCCCGGCCCACCCCCGACAGACCGTGGCTTCCGCCGGCGGCCTAGGGGCCCTGACAAGACCTCGGCTCTCACCTCCGGGCCAGCAAGGACGACCCAACGCAGTCGGTAGAAAGCCAACGGCCTGCAGCTGCTTCCGGTCCTGGCGGCCGAGGGGGGCCGGGGCGCGGTTGCCATGGAGACTCTCCGCGGCGGAAGGCGGGGGATGGCGGACAGCCCCTGCAGGTGGGCCCCAGCGACTTGGTGTCCGGGTTCAAGCTAGCCAGCCATGGTACTTTTCTTTATTTCTTTTTTTTTTTTTTAAAGATTTATTTATTTATTTGAAAGTCAGACATACACAGCGAAAGAAGGAGAGGCAGAGAGAGAGAGAGAGAGGTCTTCCCTCCGATGGTTCACTCCCCAATTGGCCAATCCGAAGCCAGGAGCCAGGAGCTTCCTCCGGGGCTCCCACGTGGGTGCAGGGGCCCAGGGACTTGAACCATCTTCTGCTGCTTTCCCAGGGCCATAGCAGAGAGCTGGATCGGAAGTGGAGCAGCTGGGACTTGAACCAGCATCTATATGGAATGCCAGCACTGCAGGAGGCGGCTCTACCGGCTACACATAGTGCCAGCCCCCATGCCGTAGTACTTTTCAAAGCGCTTTTGCTCACAGCATTGCGTTAATTCTCTTCACCCTGTAAAGTTATTCCATTTCACAGAAGAAAAAATATCTGTGACTTGCCCAAGATCTCAGAGGGTTTGTTCTGTGTTCTGGGCACGGCTTGTTCGGATCCCAGGGTGCTACTGAAGGCTGTAAGGCGCCAAGTATTGACGTTTTAAGGAATGTTTGACGTCCTCCAATCCCATGTTTTCCCACCGGGCCCTTAAAAAGGTGAGAACCTGCTCACACGTGCATTTTTATACTTTTATTTCCTCAGATAATTTTTATTTACTTGAAAGGCAAACAGAGAAACAAGGAGTGGTCTTCCATCTGCGAGTTCACTAGCCAAATGCCTGCTGAAGCAGTCCTAAACCAGGAGAAGAGACCCCCACATGGGTGCAGGGGCCCAATGACTTGGGTCGTCTTCCACTGCTTTCCCAGGCACACTTGTAGGAAGCTGGACAAGAGGCAGAGCTGCTGGGATTCAAACTCACACTCCACTATGCAGGAGAGGACTCTGCTGATGTTTTATTTGACGTGTTTTAAAACTGAATTAATTCTCGCCATGTCGATTTTGGTTTCATACTTAAATGTATAAATTTGTTCTGGCCTAGTGGTTCAGACTCCATTTGGGATGCCCACATCCCATACCTGAGTGAGTGATTAGAGTCCTGGCTCTGCTCCGGACTCCAGCTTCCTGCCAGTGCCGTAGTTGGATCCCTGCCACCCACATGGGCGATCTAGATGGAGTTTCTGGCTCCCGGCTAAGTGTGGGCTGGAAGCCATTGTAGCATTTGCAGAGTAAACCTATGGATGGGAGCCCTCTTGCTGTAGCTCTCTGCTTCTCAAACATTTATAAATAATTAAAACCTACCCTACTCACTTATCTTAGAAAATTCAAACATCTAGAATACTGGTGCTGCATTTTCTTAGGGCAAACACCCGCTTTAGGCTGAGCATGCTTTCTTCAGTTTGCCAAAGCCCCAACCTCCCCCTTGCCCTTTCCATCAGCTTCTAACTCCTACAGGTATTTGTGTTTGGAATCTCATCTTCCATCTGATTCTCAAAGATGTCCATGACCCAGATCACTGCTTCTCAAACTTGAAATACAAATCCCTTGGGAGTCTTGTTAAACTGTAGATTCTGATTCAAAAGGTTTTAAGTGGGACCGAGTTGCTGCATTTCTAGCCTCTGATTGATTCTAAGAGCTAGTTCATGATACCTGTCCACCACACATGGGCGATCTAGATGGAGAAACCATGACAGCGTCTATTTCCAAGAAGAACTTGATGGAGAGCCAAGCTGAAGCTGCCGGAGAGCTGGTCCAAGCACCAGCCACTTAGCAGTACCAGCAGTACCACTGTGCCATCAGTAAGTGAAGCTCCGTCCCCCATCTTCAGTACGGCTGCTTTGGTATTTAACAGTGAGTTTGTACCAATTAAAATGTGTTTTAATTATTGCACAGATGTGGGTGAGGCTTTTAATTGCCCATTTGGCAGATGTCTCTGAGGTAAAGCTTGGCTGACAGTCTTTGGGAAAAGCACTTAACAAGCACCCTGAAAGTGGTTCCAAATCCCTGGGGTTTTGAGGATAAACTCGGGATGAACTCAGAAACTACCTTGGAATGCCTGTCTTTGTGACTGAACTTGGTGATGTTGTACCCTTCTGTTTTTTAATAATACACTTGCATTTTTATGGAGATGGAAAAATGTCGCTCCCCGTCTTCGTGGAGGAGCAACACAGGACCCTGCGCTGTTCTTTTGTCTGCTCGGCCCTCCCCGGGTTTGTTGCTGGTTCTTCCCGGGTTGGCTACTATCCCTTCCACCTCCATGGAAGGGCAGTTCCCCCTGGCCACATTCCCCACTTCCGCAGGGGAGCGGCACACCGCCGGCCGGTTCTCTCGGGGGCTGCACAGGTGTTCCTTCAGCTAGATGTTCCCCTTAGATGTTCCCGGTGCACGCCGTCTCTCTCCTCCTTTATAGTCCTCCTCCGCCAATCCCAACTCGGCTGCCCACATGCCGAGTACGCTGCTCTCCTCCAATCAGGAGCGAGTCCTACAGTTTATTGGCTGAACTGGAGGCACCTGTGTAGAAGCTGTTTTCTTCTCTCCCAGCGCCATATTGTGGGAGAGCAGATGCATAGAATAAGTCTTAATTCCAGTAACTCAGTCTAGTCCGGGTTGCTCCCCACAGAAAAATACAGGATAAAAAAGAGTCACCATTAGTAATGAAACCACGAGCTGTGACAAAATTATCCACTCATTCAACTAACATTTTGGTATATAATAAACCCAATGCTAGTCCTGTAATATGTACATTTTATGGTAAAATTGGCTGAATTACCCTTCTGAATTCCTTTGGAATTGCTGATTAAAAAAAAAAAAGACGATAGTTGTGATGCCTTTAGCAGGCTTTACTTGACCATTTTTTATGTTTTGAAAAGTCATTTATTAGGTCACCACTTCATAAAAATGGCACATATCCGAAAATACATTTGTTGTCTTTTGAGGTTCTCTGATTATGAAAATATGGGACAGCTTTACTAGCGCGTAAGGTAGAAATGGTAAGACTGCTCCGTTTCGTCTTCACTTTAGTTCTTCTGATGAGCAAATAGAACCTTCTAAAAATGCTGCTGAAGCAGTTTCTCATTAAGTGTTCTCCTTGATAATAATAATCAGTCTTAGTGCTGTCATATACTTAAGGGATGGGTGGAATAGTGTGTCTTAGGAGTGTGAGTCTTAAGAATAGGATGTCTCACAAACTCATAAGGCTTCTTCCCAGCAGGCATTACCTGATGACTAATAAGGGGTGACAGCCATAGAAAGTTTCATGGCCTGGATCACATTAATAAGGCTTCTCACCTGTGCATCCTTTGATATGGAATCAGTGTTGTGCCCTGACTAAAGGTCTTCCCACAAGCTTCACTTTCACCGTCCATTTTCTGTTGCTACAACTGAATACCACAGACTTGCTCGCTTATAAAGAATAGTTTATTTGCCTTACGGTTCTGAATGCTGAGAAGTCCAAGGTTAAGGGACCAGCATATAGTAAGGGCTTTTACCCTTTTTCATCCTATTGTCTCGGAAGGGCTGTAAGGTTAGAAAGAGCACCTGAAACAGAAAGCAGGAGGGAGCAGGTGTTTTATAGCAACCTGCTCCTGTAATAATTAACACACTCCCATAAAAGCATTAAACCCTCAAGAAGCTCCACCCTCATGATTCAATCACATTAAAAGCTTCACCTTTTAATACTATCACAATGGCAATTAAATTTCAATGTGAGCTTTGTAGGAAACACACCGGAGCATAGGCCTTCTCCCACTGTGCATTCTCTGGTGATCAAAAGGCTTTTCCACCTTCGCCCACCCTTGTTTCTTGCCACTGTGGCTCACTGACCTGTGAGTTCTGTACTCTGAAGGCTTTTCTTCCCCATCCACTCTCTTGTGTGGGGTTTCTTTCCTGTGTAGATTCTCTGGTATAGACTAAAGACTGATATTGGGCTAAAAATTCTATCACGTGCATAGCAGTTATACAATGGTGTTTCCTATGAGATGGTTTCCTCTGATTTCATTCTAATCTGCCTTCAAAGGTGTTTCCAACCTGGAACCATAATGTCTTCACTATGGCTCTTAGCAGAAATGACCTTATGTAGGAACTTCCTTCTTAGAAAAATATTCTTTCCTTTTCATACAGATATTTTCAACTGAAATAAGAAATAGAAATATCACCTGTTCCTCTAAGGCAAACAGTGGCGAAGAAATGGATGAAAACAGCAAGAACAATGTGGATACAAGGGCTCCATAGCTTATGCTTAGTCATAGGAAAGAGTATTCAGAAAATTGCAAGAGGCTAAAACAGTTTTATCAAGGTCGGAGGTGATCCATAAGTGCTAGCAAGTCGGGAGTTTTGAGAAGTGAGCTGAAGTTAATAAATACACACACACAGAGGTTGTAGATAGAAATATATGTATAATATATGGTTACATATGTGTATAATATTTGCATATATGTTTACTGGATTCTTGTTCAGTATCAGGCACTGTGGCAATTTCTTCCACTAATCATCTTATTTAATTTTTACAACTCTGCATTGCATATTCTTACACTGATCAGGACAGAAGCAAGACAAGCTGTCCTCGCCAGAAGTCAGTCCAGTGTTGTCCAGCAATACGACACAGGATGAAGAACTCACTGGGAATCCCGCCAATCAACACCCTCCACCTCCGCAGAGCTTCTAATGCACTCTTCACTGAAGCCTGTCAGTAGGCATTTAGGGAAACGTATTGATTTTAAAGACAAGAGGCTCAAATAAGCACACAAAGACGACTAGGGGAACTTAGACAAAGTGAAAAGCAGAAGATATTTTATTAAAAAAATACTTAATGTCCTCAGAGAGTAAAGGAGGGCATTGCTTCCTGTTCTTGTTTCATGGAAGCTCTACTGAGAAATCCAGAAAAGTAATCATTTGAAAACTAAAACCACAACGGATACAGGAAATTCAATTAAAGAATTGGGAAAACAATAAAGTTCTCCAGAAAGCACAAAAAGAGGGCAAAAATCAGAAGACTGGTTCAAGTGATCTATCCAAATGGTAAGAGCTACAGAAAACAAGGACAGAGAAGAGGAAGAGGCATTCTGATATTGTGAAATATGTATTTGGTGTCTGTCCCTATTTCCTGGCAGACAACTCCTAAAATCCTTAGAATGATCACAGTGTCTTTTTAATACACTAATGAGTTGACCCATGGCTGGTAGCTCTTAGGTAGCTTTAGGGTGGGGTTTGATTACCAGAAAGGCCAAGGCACGATCAGAATGATGGGATTTTCAGCCCCATCTCCTAAGTTTTGGGGATGAAGGTTAAGCTGATTACCAACAGCCAGTGACTTGGGCTATCTTGTACTACTTTCCCAGGCCATAGGGGAGAGCTGGATCAGGAGTGGGATGGCCGGGACTTGAACCAGCACCCATATGGGATGCTGGCACTGTAGGTGGCAGCTTTACCCACTAAGCCACAGCACTGGCCCCATCATCACAATTTTTAAAATCCAAATAAAATAAATATTTTTTAGAGAAGATTCTTCAGGCGGTGGAGGGGGATAATTTTTGGAAGACGGTAAAGAAGAACTAAATGAATGAGAGATATTCCAAGTTCATGGACTGGATAACTGGATGTAAAAATGATAGTTCTGTAGAGTTAATGCAATAAAAATTAATATACTTTTTTGTGGTGGAATGAGAAGGCCATGCCAAGGTGGCCACTGGCAAGTGAGTGTCAGTTACTCAGGAATGGCTTTGAAACCCACCTGGCAATGGAGCCTGCCTGGCAACAGGCTGTGATTGGTTGGGGCATAGACCACCCCTTGACCAGATTGGCTGGTCTTGGCTATATAAGATGTTGTTCCAACTGTAATAAACGAGTCTGCGGGCTGCTCACCTCAAGCCTACTTTCACCCGACTCCCGACTCCCGGGGTCTGTGTGGTGACTCCACGCCTCTTGCCCCCACCACGCTGCTCCTCTCAGAAACGAATCCACTGCAACATTGTTGAGAAATCAATGGCAACACTTTTTTGTGGAAACTAAAAAACTGGTATTAACATTTGTATGGAAATGTTAAAGACACTCTTGAAAGAGAATAGAGTGATAAGACTTGTTCTATAATCTATAATGTGTTATTTAAAAGTTGCTTAACTGGGGCTAGCATTGTGGCCTAGCGGGTTAAGCCGCTGCACCTGGGAAAGCAGTGGAAGCTGACCCAAGTGCTTGGGGTCTTGTGCACCCACAGAAGATGAGCCAAGTGCTTGGGGTCTTGTGCACCCATACGGGAGGCCCAGAAGCAGCTCTGGGCTCCTGGCTTCAGCTGGCCATTTGGGGAGTGAGCCAGCAGATGGAAGATCTCTCCCTCTCTGTAACTCTGCCTCTCAAATAAATACCAAAAAATAAATAAATCTAAAAGTTGCTTAACTAAAATAGTGTGGTATCAATGTAAAGATAAGTAAGCAGATCAATCAATGAAAGAGATTACAGCTCCAGGGATAGATTCACAGAAACCTGGATTCTTGAAATGTGACACAATTAGCGCTGCAGAATGGTAGAAGATGGGAAGATGGTCTTTTCAACAAATGATGCTAGATCAATTAAGTATCCATATATAAAAAATAAATAAATAAAATTTGACCCCTGCCCCCCACACCATACACAAAAGTAATTTCCATATACATCATAGACCTAATTATGAAAAGCAAAACAATTAAGGATTTCTAGGCCGGTGTTGTGGCATAGGGGGTTAAGCCACCACTTGCAATGCTGGCATCCTATATCAGAGAGCTAGTGGAGTTCTGGCTGCTCCGCTTCCAATCCAGCCTCCTACAAATATGCCTGGGAAGGCAGCAGAAGATGGCCAATCAGTCACGTGGGAGACCCAGATGGAGTTCATGGCTCCTGGCTTCAGCCTGACCTACCCCAGGCTACTGTGGCCATTTGTGGGGAGTGAACCATCCGATGGAAGATATCACTCTGTGTCATTCTGTCTTTCAAACCTTTTTTTAAAAAAGTAAGGAATAAAATGTAGGTCAGTATCTTCAGAATATTGGAAGAGGGGACATGTTTAGAATAGGATATTAACACTTTTAACCACAAATAGACAGCCTGATAAATCTGACATTAAAATTCAGAACATCTGTTCACTAAAAGAATGAAAGGCAAGCAAGTGTGTGTTCCCAGGATGACAGCTATGTCGTAAATGGGAAGGTGCACAGTCTCAATTTGACCAGTAGCACCAAGAACAGCTTCAATAATATTTAAAATTGTAATTGTTTGAGAATTTAGATTTGTTTAACAATAGTCAGAGGGCCTTACATCTTCAGCAGAGAATGTAGGCAGTAATTTTGGTAAGTACCTAGAAGCCTAAGCAAAAAATCAGACAATGTCATGATTTCCCAGGAGCAAAACCACAGAAGGATATTACCAGAAAGAAAATATAATTATAAAAATGGCCTGGGCCATTTGTGAGAAATATTTACAAAGCATAATATGGTCATTATAAGGATATTTAGAGGAGGAGGCGGCAAGGACAAAGCTAAATCTCACTCATCCTCCAAGGTAGCAAAACACGGGCAGTGCTGCTCTTTCTCCTGTTCTCCAGAAGAGGGCGCAAAGGGAACGGGATTGTCAACTTGATTTTTCAGCACTGGCTTCCTGCAGACTACCCCTCACTTTCGTTTTGGGAGAGATGACAAACTGTCAACACCTAAGTGTTGGGCTCAAAAAGCGTTACCCCACAAAGTGACACTGACACGCTGAGGACTTTGAACTAAAGGATAATGGAAGCCCTCAGAAGCAAAGTGTTTACCTGACTCTCGCCCACTCTGCTGCAGACACCAGACCACGGGAACCAGAACCCCTTTTCCTCCCGCAAGCCCAGGAAAGTCCTCTCTCCCTTCTGCGACGTCTCTCGAAGATGCCCATTCCAGAGGGATCCTGGCCCACACCTGGAAGAGAGGAATGTTACACAGAGAGGGCAAGAAGAATCTGGACAGACAGGCCTGGCCGGCCCTTCCCTCCCCTCAGCCTGTTCATGGGTCATACCCTTCTGTCTAATCACATGTGACCTGGCCGTCCATTCATCACTGACTCTAAGCATAAAGTAGTTTCCCTAGGTCTTTGGGTCTTCGTTTCTGAAGGCTCCCGTTTCACAGAGAACTTGTGAAGCTCTTCCCTTGTTAACCTGTTGTTAGAGGAGTGCTGGCTGTCGCCTTTATGACCACTAAGGCAACACATCCCACCCTTTCTGCCCGACATAAACAGCCTTCTTTGAGGGCCAGGGCACCACACAGGGGTGTCCAGGTGAAAGACACAACTAAACCCCCCACAAGCTTGTGGGGCCACCTTTGGAGGCCATCCTAGGGGTTCAAGGAGTCCTGGGCACATAATGAGTTGGGGGTGTCCCTGGGAGAGGTTGGAGTGGGGAGGGGAGACTCGAGAGGGGATATGCACCTGGCAGCAAGAGCCATGACGCATCTGCATGAGGCAGGGGGCATAGACCACACACGGGGAAATCAGTCAATCAAACCACACCAGTGACCCAGGAGGATTATGGGAATACAGGAAGTAGCACACTAGATCTGTTGGGGGGGAGTGGTAAAGAGCCAAGGCTCTGCCCCCCCAAACACTGGGCAGATTCTGAGTTCTCTTCAATCTTCTTTAATTTCCGGAAGATCCCTTTTGAATTCACCTCCCACTTTACCACTTTCTGTTCTGCCTCTCTCCTCCCTTGCAGCCTGCTCTGTTCCCTCCCACCCTGTGACCACCTCCCCCCCACCCCACCCCCCAGGCTTCTCCTTGCCCCCTTCCCTTTTAGCAATTGGTGTTTTCTTTCAGGCTTCTCTCCCTTATCTGGGGCTTGTTCTTAAACACAAGGCCCAGGCTGCTCGGGCCCAGGAACCCTAAGCTCTTCTACTCAACCTCTCTCCTGGTCTCAGCTGTCTCTTCCCTGGAGCTTCCTGGTCCCCAGGCCTCTTTTCCTCTCCTGAACACATTCCCGTCCCAGCCCAGGGTGGCAGCTGTCAGGAAAGAAGAGACGGAGTATGCAGCCACAGCCAGACCAGGGTTATTGGGAAGAATAATTCTTTATTCTGGGAGAGGGCTTCCTCCTCTCTTTGTGTCTCCTCTGGCACTGCCAGCCTCAGCCCAGCCGCAGAAATACCTCAGTAAACAGTCCTTTCCCCCAAATCCCCCAGACTGAGCCGACTGATGGGCACGGAGGCCTTACCACCCAGACTGTCAGGCCCAGACACACGGGGTACACCTGCCAAGCCAGAGGCCTCCTTACCACCTCTGCTCAAGGTGGCTTTCAAGGTATTAATATGGACTGGAGGTCAGCACACTGGTTGCTGTGACAAGCCACCTGGTGTACACAGATGCGGTCATTTGTATTCTGAAGCAAAATCTAGGGAGCAGCCTTTCTGGGCCCGAGGGGAGGGCCAACCCTTCACCGATGCATTAAGTTGATCAGCTTGCTCATTCCCCTCTAGGACTTTTCTGTCTTCTAGCGTTTTGCTGTCTTCCTGCTTTGGAAAATTGGCAGCCGTGAAGCAGTCCACTTCCTCGTGCATCCCCTCGGGCTGGAGAATCAAGTGGCGCGCGCTTGGCTTGATTTTGGCAGAGCGCTGGGCAGGGGCTCATTCTCCGGCAGTGCTCCGGACTGCCTGACAAAGGAGGCCTTCTGCAACTGAGCTGCGATTCTCGAGAGGCGGCTCCACAGACTCAGAAAAGGCTGCGGAGGAGCAGGGATTTCCAAGAAAGTTGCTGGGTACTGGCCCCAGCTGTGATGTGGAGGGAGGAAGCAGACGCCCTCTGGGTGGCCGTCGGCGTGGGCAACAGGAGTGTGGGAAGATTCCTTGCCCAAGGACCAGGCTTGGGTCACTTCAGTGAGAAAGTCAGCATTTTTATATTCTATCTGGGAAAGTGCAGGAAGCTCTATGAGACACCAAGGGCTGCGAGGATGATGTCTGGAGGGACCACCTGGAAAGAACTCCAGAGACTGGGGGATGCCAAAAAACAAACAAACAAACAAAAACAACCTCTCAAAAGCACCCGAGGAGGAACGAAGCTGCCAGGAAGCTCAGCTCCAAGGGAGGAGAAATAGATTAGCAGGAGAGTTGGGTGACTGCAATGCTGCAGGGTAACAGCCCAGTGCACTCTCTCTCTCTCTCTCTCTCTCTCTCACACACACACACACACACACACGCTGACGTTGGCGTGAGTGGCCACAGTCCTGCCAGTGCTATCCCTTCGCAGGGACCCCTGCCCGCCTGCAGAAACTCACTCCTCCACCCCCTCACTTTCCAAATACTCTCCCAGCACCCAGGGCCATGGCGTGCTTTGCTGGATGCCTGCAGGGGCCAGCCCTACCCTCGAAAAGCCTCCAGATCAGCTGAAGAAAGAGGGCTTTGTCGGGAGTCCCCTGAGTTATGGCAAAATAAGGCGTGAACACCCAGATGTTCACACCTAAGCGGCGGCAAAGGGCAGGGGAAGACTTCCTGGTTCCGGCAGCTTCAAGCTCAGCCGAGGAGTGTGGGGAGGGGAGTGTCCGGGCTGAGACTGGCAATGGGACAGTCTGTGGTTAACAGGTCCTGCTGCTTGGACCCACAACCATGGAAGGCTACTGCCCTCCCTGACTTGTGTGAATCACACATACAAGTGCAAACAAACTGCACTGAGCACGTGTGAGCGGCTCTTTTCCCACAGAGAGCAGTTTCGACAGGTTTAACAAAGTCACACTCCCCTCAGCAATTTGAGACAGAGTCTTATTCAGCGTCCCGGTCTGATAGATTGCTCTGTACAGGCAGAAAATGTCAGATGGGAAAATGATTTATCTGTGGGAAGCTCTCACCTTGCATATTTTACAGGTCCCGTAGTCTGGATATACCAGCACTATGGACTCGTCAGTGTTTCGGTGCCACACCTAGAAGCGACAGGCGTACCCTCAGTGTCCCCATTCTCTTCCAGGTGACTTATGTGTCCTCCCCAGCAAGCCTCTCAGGGGCTACTCCAAGGCCTGGAACACCAAGTCTCTTCCCCAGCCCTCCATCAGGGCACAGTTCAGCAGCATCAGCCATGCAGGGAGGGAACAGCAGGAGGTCCTGGTAAGAGCAGCGGAGTGGCAGAGAACCAGGGGAGGCAAGGGGCTGGGTCTGTAGCGTAGGATGCTGCCAGTGCAAGCACCAGCGAGACCTGAAGGGCGTTCACAGGAGCTGGCGAGAGACGCTCAGGAGGCCAGGGGGTGGGGCGTGGAAGCCAGATTGCCATCGGGCCAGGTGAGAACAAGTGCGGACAGTTCTTCCAAGATTGGCTGAGAAAGAGCCGGGAGAGATGGGGCAATAACAGAGAGGGTGTTTCTATGATGGGTGAGGTTGGAGCTTGACAAAAACCCACTTTTTGTTTAAAAGCTCCTTGGTTATAGCTAAAGTCAAGGTGATGTCAATTCAGTCTGGGAGCTGGGGGTGGCTGGAGCAGGTCTCTGCCTCTGACAAGATGACTGATGGCCCGGGGTCGGTCTCTCTCTCTCTCTCTCTCTCTCACACACACACACACACACACACACACACACACTGCAACACCAGTGGGTCTCAAAGTCCCACCCCAAGGGAGTCTGGGCCAAAATTAGCCCCTAGACTATTAGAAGCCCTACAGGCTGAGGGCAAAACAAAAATAAATAAATAAATTAGAGAAAGGAGAAGGTAACTCAGAAATGTATTCACGTAAGTGGAGATGGTTTTTACAAATCTACAAACACCTAAAAGTGAACAATGCTGGATTCATGGACACTTGGTGGTAGTGGTGGGCTGGATGTGATGAGCCCACACGTGGAGAGACCCAGTGCACCTGACAGCTAAGGACATCGTTGGCATTTCATAAGCACTGGGGAGAAACAACAACTGGATTTTGCTGGTGACACATGAAGGATGTTAAAACTTGGAAAGAGTGGGCATATTTTGTACAATACAAACTACCGGGAAATATTTCAGGATGGTTAACATCTTCATTACAATGTGATACAATGCCACCATGCTGCCAAAAAAAAAAAAAAAAAAGCTAAAATGAAAATTGAATGTAACGATTTTAACTGCTAAACTAAAGCAGTTAATTGCATTTTAAAAGGGCAGCAGACTTCTGTTCTTAGCCAAGGCACAGTAACAGAGACCACATTTTCCCTCTCATCTAGAATAACCAAATAAAGAAAATAGGACAAAATATATGAAACCATGATTTTCAAGATACTGGACATTAGGCAACAAAGGACAGCAACGTTCAGGATAACAGAAACAAACGATTTCCCCAATTTATTGCTCAAGAGTTTTCAAGCAAGCATCCAGAGAAGAGGACTGAAGCAAAGCAAGGCCCAATTACATGCTGCCTACAAGAGACTCGTTTCAAATATGAAGCCAGAATGAAAATCGGTGTTTGCCTGGGGCCATGGGAAGGGGCTAGAAAGTGACTGGTTACCAGGTACAGTTTTCTTCCGGGGTGATGAAAATATTTTGGAACTAAATAGAGGTAATGATTGCACAACACTGTGAAAGTATTAAATGCCACTCAGTTGTGCACTTTAATGGCTATGTTTTTGTTAAGTGGATTTCACCTGAAAAAAAGGAAACTAACCAGACGTACATGAGAACGGAGCCACATAAACTACAACCAACAGAAATCAACAGCCTCACAGGGGACCTGGAGAAGAAAGTTAGAAGACTCCGACCTTACAATAATTATGCTTGTTGTGTTGCGAGATGAGATTGAGCATTTGGCAGGGAAATTATATATATACACACACGCACACATGAAACCTAGAACTGTAAATACAGCTATCAAAATTAGCAACTTGGTGGATGGGTGTGACAACAGAATAGACAGCTGAGGAGAATTAATAAACTTCCATAGGTCAGAGAATCAGAAGAGAATATCCAGACTAAAGTGTTGAGAAGTGAAGAGAGAGAACACGAAAGTGAAAGTAAGAGACAAAGAAGTTACAGAAAGGAGTTCCAGAGAGGAGAGTGGAAGTGGGACAGAGGCAGTATTTGAAGAGTCAATCATTGAGGATTTTGAAAAACCGATTACAGATATTAAACCATAAATTCATAGCTGACTTCTAGAAGAAGCAATGGAATCTGGAAGACAATGGAATATCTTCAAAACATTAAAGTAAAATAATTTTCAGGCAATGGATGGTATAGTTCCTAAGTGGGAATATTCACTCAGGCAGGAGAGATAATGAAAGGGTCACCGGAGAAGAGTATTCATCGAGCTGGCCCGGGCAGGTGGTCAGGGAGTCTCAAGGTCTGTTGGTAGAACTCCGACGGGGTCAGTTTGTTTGGGTGAAGCTGAGCCCCATAACTAGAAGTGGAATGGAAATTGAGTTTGGAAAGATGGTGAATGATCTCCTTCTATAGGTGATGGGGAATTCTGAACCTTAAATGTCTTTTTTGTCTCATCCTTGCCTTGTTTCTTGGCAGAATATCACTAGTAAAAGTCATTCTCACATTTTCCTGGTATAGTATAAATCATGCTGTCTCTTACTACTTTACCTCAAGTGAAATGAAATTTAGATAAATGCCAGGCTCAGCCTGCACTGTGCTTTCATTCCCTTGAGAGCAAATATTATTAAATTTCCATTTTTGAGGAATCTAATTGCAATATATCTCATTTCCTCTTTCATTTTCTCCTCTGCAGCCAGAATGCGACTTTAGATAAGGGAAGGAAGAGAAAAGGAGCCGCCCTCCAAGTTGCTTCCATACGGCTGACCTTTGGTTTATTTTCCCTCTAAGCACCATGCTTCTTCTAGTCAAAACCTTTCCCTTTCTGTCTCCACGAGGGCAGATAATCCTTTTAAACCCACGCCATCGTCCCCAGGCCACACGAACGCCGCCGTGCACTGGCCGTGTTTTGCCCGTCTCTGAGTGCCACTCCTGTTTGCCTGCACCTCTGAGTCTGCTGTGCCTGGTGTGCGTCCTTGCATCATTCATGAATCTTAAAAATTCTGTGGTGCTCTGTAGTGTGTTTGAAGTTACATCAATAGCATTGTGCTTTTAGGATCTTGTCATTGGACGAATGAACTGAAACTCTAATTTTTCCAATGCTTCCTTTCATTTGCATCTCTTGGCATTTCTGATTTTGAAATTATCTATTTCCTGAAAGATACCTCAACTCTGGTTTTCGCTGATTTAAAATTTATGCTGTAAATTCAATTTAGTGGGCTGTTTCTCATTGCTGTAACACACTACTTTCCAAGCAGAGTATATACATAAAGGGGTTTCAGTGTCACAAATACATGAGGGGACTTCAAAAATTTCATGGAAAATGACATTTAAAAAAAATTTATTTTGGTGCAAAAATTTGGAAACCTATGCATTGTTTTCTCATAATCTGCATTCTCCACAGAATTTTTGAAGACTTTTGTACTCCTCTATACACACTGAATTGCACTAACATCAGGTTGATGACCAGACAGCTACAGCAGTCCTCAGCCCCTCAAAGTTTCATGGTTACATTTCTTTCAAGTTCACCAACATTTGATATTACAACTTTGAAATTTTAATCAACCAGATGAGTAGAAAGTGCCTTACTACTGAAATTCAGCTTCTCTTCACATGCTTACTCTTTGGATGTGCCTTTGTTATGTTATTTGCCCATTTTTCTAAGAAGTTCCCCATCTATTTTTCTTGTTTTGCAAAACTTCCATGTGTATTTCAGAGCACTGCTTCTCAGTATGTGGTATGGAAATGCTCTATCCTTGTGCTGTCCCATATGGTAGCCACGGGCCATCTGTGGCTATTGAGCACTTCAAATGTGCAACTGATGAACTGCATTTTTAAAATTTTACTTAATTTTAGTTTACTGTAACTAGCAATGGTTGGCTAGCAACTGCCAAGTTGAACAGTGCAAGATCCAGGTGTTAATACCTTGTCAGCTGTTAATACCTTGTCAGCTTTTGGCATTGCAAATGTCTTCTCTATCAATCCGCACACTGTCTGATAACTAGTCATTTGACTGACTGATATTCAATCTTCTGTTAAACATAAATCTTTAACTTTGAAGTGCTCAAATCCACACATCCTTTCCTTAATGGTTGGTTTTTGAATAGAGGAGTCTTCTCTAGGAAAGAATTCCCCATCAACTTAAATTTTACAAAAATATTCTCAGCTGGTACCGCGGCTCACTAGGCTAATCCTCCGCCTTGCGGCGCTGGCACACCAGGTTCTAGTCCCGTTTGGGGTTCCGGATTCTGTCCCGGTTGCCCCTCTTCCAGGCCAGCTCTCTGCTGTGGCCTGGGAGTGCAGTGGAGGATGGCCCAGGTGCTTGGGCCCTGCACCCCATGGGAGACCAGGAGAAGAAGTACCGGCTCCTGGCTTCGGATCAGCGCAATGCGCCGGCCACAGTGCGCCAGCTGCAGCAGCCATTGGAGGGTGAACCAACGGCAAAGGAAGACCTTTCTCTCTGTCTCTCTCTCTCACTAATCACTGTGCCTGTCAAAAAATATATATATATATTCTCTGAAATTTCCTTCTATTACCTGTATGATTTTTTACCTTTAATATTTATTCATTTAATATTTATTTCTTTAACCCAACTGGGGTCCTTATTGTATACGAAATAAGGTAAAGATTTTGATTTACTTTTCTCCACATAGTGAATCAGTTTTTTCAGCACAACTTATTAAACAATACTTGCTTTCCTTGGCAGGTGTTGGGAGCATTTTTCAAAAGATCACACATCAAGTTCTGATAATGAATGTTCTAGAAACATGTTCTAGTTCTATATTCTGTACTACAGGTCCATTTGCCTGCTCCCGTGCAACTATCCCCTGTTGGAAACCATGCCTTTGCAGTATGTCTTCACAACTAATTGTAGGGCAATTTTTCCTTTGCTTTTCATCATCAGAGTGATTTATCTATTTGGGAACTTTTATTCTTCTATTAAATTTTAGAATAATGGGGACTAGTGCTCTGGCGTAGTAGGTTAAGCCTCTGCCTACAGTGCCAGCATCCCACATGGGCGCTGGTTCGAGTCCTAGCTGCTCGACTTCTGATCCAGCTGATGGCCTGGGAAAGCAGTGGAAGTTGGCCCAAGTCCTTGGGCTCCTGCACCCATGTGGGAGACCCGGAAGAAGCTCCTGGCTCCTGGCTTCAGATCGCCCCAGCTCCTGCTATTGTGGCCATTTGGGGAGTGAGCCAGAGGACGAAAGATCTCTCACTCTGTCTCTCCCTCTCTCTGTCAGTAACTATACCTCTCAAGTAAATAAATAAATCTTTTTTTTAAAGTAATTTTTTTTCAAAAATCTTGCTGAAACTTTAATAGCATTACATTTTTTAAAAAAAGATTTATTTTATTTATTTGAAAGAGAGAGTCAAAGAGAGAGGTAGAGACAGAGAGAGGAAGGTCTTCCACCCGCTGGTTCAGTCCCAAATGATAGCAATGGCCAGAGCTGAGCCGATCTGAAGCCAGGAGCCAGGAGCTTCTTCCAGGTCTCCCATGGGGGTGCAGGGGCCCAAGGACTTGGGCCATCTTCTACTGCTTTCCCAGGCATATCAGCAGAGAGCTGGATGGGAAGTGGAGCAGCCGGGACTTGAACCAGCGCCCATAGGAGACACCAGTGCTGCAGCTGGGGCTTGAACCTGCTGTACCACAGCACTGGCCCCAGCATTACATTTTGATTTATAGATCAATTAAGAAGAACCAATTTTGCATAAAGATTTTGTAATATCCCTATTATCCTTTTAAAAAAATAAAAGGTCCAAGGACCTGCTGGCACAGATTTCAAGCCCTTAAATAGTACCCCTGCACCAACTACAGAACTCCCAAAACCTACATTCCCTGCTTACACAGTCTACAGCTTCAATCACTGTACAACAAGGATACTGCAGCTACACCAGCAGCTTCAACAACAAGTAAGCCTGCTACACTTAGGATAACCAATCCAACCAGTAAGCTGATCTGTCCAGACAAGTATATATCACTAGAAGAGGGAAGGGCACAGGTACCTAGAAATGAACATAATCTTTCTCAATCAGGACAGGCTCCCATCAGGAATCCACAAGTTGGACCAAAAGGAGGTATAATGCTAACACAACCAGGCATTCACAGCAACGAGGAAATGAGACCACCAGTGTCACCTCATGCTCAGTGTGATGGTCATCATTGAAGCACGCCAGGTTAATCTTCCTGGTGCTATGCCGCCGTATGGACAAGGACCACCAATGATACCCCTTACCAAGGTGGGCCTCCTCAGCCTCCAGTGGAAATGAGGCTTCCTGTAAAGTTACAACATGGCCATAACTGATCTTACTTTATCCAACCTAACAGCTTTGGAAATTAAACTTTATCTCAACTTGTGCCATTTATATCGCCAAGCTTCCATGAATAAAGTTGCACTTATTTACTTATTTCAAAGTCAGAGTTACAGAGCATGAGACACACACACACACACACACACACACACACACATGCAGAGAGAGAGAGAGAGAGAGAGAGATTGAGACTGATTTTCTATCTGCTGGTTTATTCCCAAATGGCTGCAACAGCCAAGGCTGAGCCAGGCTGAAGCCAGGAGCCAGGAGCCTCATCCAGGTCTCCCACGTGGGTGCAGTCCAATGACTTGGGCCATCTTCTGCTAGTTTCCCAGGTGAATTAGCAGGGAGCGGGATAGGAAGTAGAGCAGCCGGGACCCGAACCAGTGCCCTTATGGGATGCTGGCACTGCAGGTGGTGGCTTTCCCCACTACACCACAGTGCTACCCCAATAAAGTTTCATTGTGACTTTAACAAACATTATCTTCCTACATGCTAGGAACTATTGGACATTTATTTTACATGGGAAAAATTTGGAATAATAAAGCGGGAACTTTTCCAGAAGTTGCAATTTATACTGTGTGGTTTCTTTTTCATGTTTCATCTGGGTGTTTAGCAATGAGGTACAGTCAATTTGACCTATTAAGTTGTGAAGCTGCCGGAAGTACATGAACAGCACCCTAATGGCAGCAAGTTCTGTGAGCTGACTGCACTGTTTGTAAAGTTATTCCTTCCCCGCATTTCTAAGGCCGTTGGGCTTCATGTCCCTAACCGAGATGGGGAAGGGCTCTGGCTGTTTCCAAACAGGAAAGTCTGACACAGAAAGTCTGACTGTGTAACCCTATTTAACGTGTTTAGAGTTTCTCCTGTTGCAGGGTTTAAGAGATCTGACCCACTGCGGTCATATGACTAATTTGAGACCTTTATTTTCTAATGTAGGTTTTAGTGCTACTAATTTCTCATGCAGCAGCAGCCCACAAATTCTGATATGTTATGCTTTCATTTTTATTTCCTTCAAAATTCTGATTTTCTTTTGTATTTACTTTTGATTCAGTAGAATTGTGCTTTTAGTTTCAAAATATTGGGGGTTTTCTAGAGATCATTCTCTTATTCATTTATAATAAAATTTTACTTTGATTGGAGAATATCCTTGGAATGGTTTGAATTCTTTTAAATTTATTGTGACAGGCAGACACTGTGGCGTAGCGATTTAAACTGCTGCTAGGGACGCCACATCGCATATTGGAGGGCCAGTTCCAGTTCAGGCTACTCCGCTTCCAATCCAGCTTCCTGTTAATGCATCCTGGAAAGCAACAGATGATGGCTCAAGTGCTTGGAACCCTGCCACCCTCGTGGGAGACCTGGATGGAGTTTCAGGCTCTTGGCTTCTGCCTGGCCCAGCCTTGGCTATGGCAGGCATTTGGAGAGTGAATTAGCAGATGGAAGAATTCTCTCTCCCTCTTTCAAGTAGATGAAAATAAATAAATACTTAAAAGAAATTAATTTATGATGACAGAGACTATGGTCTATTTTTGGTAAATCTCCCACATGCACTTGATAAGAATGTGTATTCTGCAGTTGTTGAACAAAAATTAGGTCAAGTTGGTAGACAGTGTTGTTCAAATCCTTGCTGATTTCCTAAACATTTATTTCAACATCTAAAGGGGATATTAAAAATCTACGTACAAAATTGCTGATTTTTCTGTTTTCACTTTTAGTACTGTCAGTTTCGTATATTTTAAAGCTCTATTATTAGGGACATAAATATGTAGGATTATTATGTCCTTTTTTATTTTTATTTATTTATTTTTTTTGACAGGCAGAGTGGACAGTGAGAGAGAGAGAGAGACAGAGAGAAAGGTCTTCCTTTGCCGTTGGTTCACCCTCCAATGGCCGCCATGGACGGTGTGCTGCGGCCGGCGCACAGCGCTGATCCGAAGGAGGAGCCAGGTACTTCTCCTGGTCTCCCATGCGGGTGCAGGGCCCAAGGACTTGGGCCATCCTCCACTGCACTCCCTGGCCACAGCAGAGAGCTGGCCTGGAAGAGGGGCAACCAGGACAGAATCCAGCACCCCGACCGGGACTAGAACCCGGTGTGTGTGCTGGCGCTGCAAGGCGGAGGATTAGCCTACCGAGCCATGGCGCCGGCCTTATTATGTCCTTTTGATTAATGTATTCTGTGTTGTTATCCCTGGTAATGTTCTTTGCTCTGAAATCTATTTTGATGCTAAAATAGCAATCCTTTTCTTGATTAGTGTTAGCTAGTATCTTTCCATTGTTCTAATTCATATGTATCTTTATATTTAAGTTGCATTTCTTGTAGGCAGCATATAAATGGGTCTTGCTTTTTTATTCATTCTGACAATCTGAGCATTGATACAGTTATGTTTATAGGTATCTCTTCTTGGTATCTATTCGATCTGTTCTTTGTCCTTCTTCCTCCATTGTAGCTATTTCTGATGATTTCATCTTACCTCATTTGTTGCCTTAATAGTTACAGAGAAGGAGAGGCAGGGAGAGAGAGAGAGAGAGGGAAAGGGGGAAAGGGAGAGGGAGAGAGGGAGAGAGGGAGAGAGAGAGAGAGAGGTCTTCCATCCCCCGGTTCACTACCCCAGTGGCTGCAATGGCCAGAAATGGGCTGATACGAAGCCAGGAGCCAGGAGCTTCTTCCAGGTCTCCCACATGGGTACAGGGCCCCAAGCACTTGGACCATCTTCCTCTGCTTTCCCAGACGCATTAACAGGGAGCTGGATTGGAAGTGGAGCAGCTGGGACTCAAACCTGCGCCTATATGGGATGCCGGCACCACAGGTGGCAGCTTTTACCTGCTACCTCATGGTGCCAGCCCCAGATACTGCTCTTTGTAACGTTATTTTAGTACTTGATTTAGGATTATAATGCATATTGTTAACATTATCAAGTGATTGTATTGTCTCATATGTATAACAAGAACCTTACAACAATGTGCTTCCATCCATCCCCTCTGGGTCTTTGTGGTACCGTTGACATGTATTTTACTTCTAAACCTCACAATATATGGTTCTTATTTTTGCCTTAAACAGTTTATTACCTTGAATTCAGATTTAAAGAATTTTAAAAGTCTATATATTTCCCTATAAATTTATTGTTTCTGGTGCTCTTCATTTTTCTGAGTAAATACAGTTTTCTCGGGTGTATCATTGTTCTACTTGAAGGACTTCCTCAAACTTTCTTGTAGCATGAATCTGCTGGGAATGGACTCTTACAGCTTTTGTTTATTGGAAAATTCTTTATTTTGTCCTCCTTTTTTGAAATATATTTTTGGTGAGTAAAGATTTTAGGTTGACAGATTTGCTTCCCAGTACTTTATAAAATTGCTATATTGTTTTTCAGCTTATATATTTTTTCTAATGAGAAACCCACTGTCATTTTTTTGGTCTTCACGTAATGTGTCCTTTCTTTCACCCTCTGGCTACTTCTAAGATTTTCCCTCTATCACTGATTTTGAGAAATTTGATTATGATGTGCCCTGATGTGACTTCTTCACTTTGTGTTGGGTTTTATTGAGCTCCTTAGATCTGTGGGGCTATGCTTTTCATCAAATTTATAAAAAATGTGGCCATTTTAAAAAAGGTTTATGTATTTATTTACTTATTTGAAAGGCTGAGTTACAGAGAGAGAATCTCCCATCCACTTGTTCACTCTCTAAAGAGCTGGAACTAGGCCAGCCTGAAGCCAGGAGCCAGGAGCCAGGAGCTTCTTCTGAGCCTCCCATGTGGGTGCAGCATCCTCCACTGCTTTCCCAAGAGCATTAGCAGGGAGCTGGATCAGAACTGGAGCAGCCAGGACTGAAACCGGTGCCCACGTGGGATGTTAGTAATGCAGACCACATCTTAACCCACTGCACCACAGCACTGTCCACTTGGCCATTATTTCTACACATTTTTTTTCCCCTGACCACCAGCTGTAGTCTGTCTCTTTCAGAGACTTCAATTGCTTGGGGGTTTTGGCCACTTAAAATTATCCCACAGTTCACCAAGGCTCAAATTTTTAAATTCTTTATTCTCTCAGTGAATCTTGCATAGTTTCTATTGCTGTGTCCTCAGTTCATAAATTTTTTTCTTTAATTTGCAGTAGTTACTTAGGAGTTTACATTATACATCTTTAACTTATTACAAACTACCTTCAAGCAATGTTAAATGACTTCGCATATAAGAACTTTATAGTGCTTTACTTACAGTTTTCTGCTTCTAGCATTTATCTCATCCATTTTATACATTTATAAACTCCATAATAAAATGTTAATACTTTTGTTAAGCAGTCATTGAAAAGACTTATTTATTTATTTTTAAGATTTACAAATTTATTGAAAAGGCAGAACTACAGAGAGAGGGAGAGACACAGCAAGTGATCCTCCATCCACTGGCTCACTCTCCAAATGGCCACAACAGCCAGGACTTGAACCAGCACCCATATGGGCCCCTCTAGCACTCTCTCTATTCCTCTGCCAAAACCCAGATTTCCTTGACATCATTTTCTCTTACCTGAAAGATGTTCTTTGTAGTTTGTATAGTGATGTGATTATAAAGAATTCCTTCAGCTTTCGCATGTCAAGAAAACTTTGACTTTTGCCTTCATTTTTGAAAGATATTTTCCGTGGCTATAGAACTCAAGGTTGACAATTTTCTCTTCCAGTAACTGGGAGCTCTATGTCCTCCGGCTTCTGTTGTTCCCAATAGGAAGTCTGTTGTCTGCACCTTTGCGTCTTTATACGTACTTTCCCCTGTGGCTGCATTTATGATTTTCTCAGTTGGTTTTGAGTAATGTGATTATTATGTGCCTCGCTGTAATTTTCCTCATGTCTCTAATGCTTATGGTTCACTAAGTTCCTTGAATCTTTGCAAAAAAAAATTTGGGAAAATTTTAGCCATGATTTAGTAAAAATAAATAAATAAATAACCTCACATTCTCCTCTCATCCTTCAGCCTCCATGTCTCCAGATGGCAGGGTGCCTGAGTGGCCTCCCAGGACCCTGAGGCTTTTTCTTTCCTTTTCTTCTGCCGGTGACCTGCCGTTAATTAACCAGCCTAATCTACCATTCATACACTTTGAATTCAGTGTGGTTTTCATTTCTGGAAGTCGGATTTATGTCATTTTTTTTAATCTCACATGCCTTTATTTAACTTTTTGGAAAATAAACAATACTGGTTTAATGATTGTCTTACTGTTTTTGTCTGCTTAGCTTTGGTCAGTTTCTTTTGGTTCATTATTCTTCTCATTGTGAATTATATTTTCCAGCTTCATTTCATTGTCTGGTGACTTTTGTTTTGATGCCAGATAATGTGAATTTTCCTTGTTGGTGGCTCGATACTGTTTCATTCTGTGGATATTCTTGAGGTTTGTCCTGGAAGTTAAGTCTCTTGGAAACAGTCTGATCCTTTCAGGTCTTCCATCTATGATTCTAGTGAGGCCAGAGTACTGCTTAGTCTAGGGCTAATTATTTCCCAGTATGGATGCAAAACTTTCCTGAGAATTTTGCTCCATGCTCTGTAAATGGTGAGTTTTTCCAGTCTGGCTGGTGGGAACAGGCACCGTTCCTGGCTAGGTGTCAGTGCCAGGCATGATTCTCTAAACCATTCCGATAGTTTTTGGCCGTGACCATTTGCAAATGCCTGGGATTCTGCTTTTGTCTAAGGAACGTCAAGCTGCTTGGTCCTCCTAGGACTCTGTCCTGATTCCTTGACACAGGGCGACTGCTGGAGTCCGCTAGGTTCTCTCTCCCAGCACTGCAGCCCGGGAACCCCGCCCCCCCCCTTTTTTTTTTTGACAGGCAGAGTGGACAGTGAGAGAGAGAGACAGAGAGAAAGGTCTTCCTTTGCCATTGGTTCACCCTCCAAAGGCCGCCACGGCCGGGGCACTGCGGCCAGCGCACCGCGCTGATCCGATGGCAGGAGCCAGGAGCCAGGTGCTTTTCCTGGGCTCCCATGGGGTGCAGGGCCCAAGCACCTGGGCCATCCTCCACTGCACTCCCTGGCCACAGCAGAGAGCTGGCCTGGAAGAGGGGCAACTGGGACAGAATCCGGCGCTCTGACTGGGACTAGAACCCGGTGTGCCGGCGCCGCTAGGTGGAGGATTAGCCTAGTGAGCCGCGGCGCCGGCTGGGAACCCCCTTAAGGCAGTGAGCTGGGGCAACCCTAGGGGTCAATTCATTTATGTCCCATCTCTTGTGATTAATCTTTGTGGGTGCCTGATATCCAGTGTTTCATATATTTTATCTCAGTTTGTGACGGGATAAATCTAGTTTCTGTCACCCCAACCTGATTGGAAGTAAATGTTTCTTACTTTATTTTCTTGAGATTTTAAATAATCTCCATAAATATCTTGTACATCCTTGATCAGTCTTTAGATAGTTCCCTTCCCTTTGTTTTCTCTGTTCCCTGGACTAATCCCTTCATTCTCTCTTCTTTTTTTCTCCTGTTTTCTATTTATGGCTCTATGTTCTCAAAGACTTCTTCAATTTTATCTTTTAAATCTCCTGTTAGTTGTTTAGTGTCTGCTATTTTATTTTTAATTTCCAAAAGATCTCTTTTTTATTCCATGCTTCTTTTTATATCCTGCTCCCATTCTTATTTAATGGGTTACTATCTCATTTGGTGAGAATATATATTTTTTTGACAGGCAGAGTTAGACGGTGAGAGAGAGAGACAGAGAGAAAGGTCTTCCTTCTGTTGGTTCACCCCCAAATGGCCACTACGGCCGGCGCGCTGCGCTGATCCGAAGCCAGGAGCCAGGTGCTTCCTCCTGGTCTCCCACGTGGGTGCAGGGCCCAAGCACTTGGGCCACCCTCCACTGCCTTCCCGGGCTACAGTAGACAGCTGGACTGGAAGAGGAGCAACCGGGACAGAATCCAGCGCCCCAACTGGGACTAGAACCTGGAGTGCCGGTGCCACAGGTGGAGGATTAGCCTAGTGAGCCGCGGTGCCGGCCATGGTGAGAATATTAATTATACTTTTAAACACTTTCTTCTGCTTTCCACATTATCTTAGTTTCCAAATTTTTCATTTCTAATTGTTTATTTGATTTCTATATTTCATGTTAAAAGTTTTCTTCTGTTGTAATATGATCCATTGTTTCTCATTCATACTTAACAGCAGACATTTAAAAACAAATTGGAGGGTGCCAGCGCTGTGGCACACTAGGTTAATCCTCTGCCTGCGGTGCTGGCATCCCATATGGACGCTGGGTTCTAGTCCCGATTGCTCTCCTTCCAGTCCAGCTCTCTGCTGTGGCCTGGGAAGACAGTGGAGGATGGCCCAAGTGCTTGGGCCCCTGTACCCGCATGTGAGACCAGGAAGAAGTACCTGGCTCCTGGCTTCGGGTCGGCACAGCGCCAGCAGTGGCAGGCATTTGGGGAGTGAACTAAGGGAAAGAAGATCTTTCTCTCTCTCTCTCACTGTCTACAACTCTGTCAAATTAAAAAAAAAAAAAAAAGACACAAAAGAAGCCCATATGAATTGGGTTAAAAAAAAAAAAAACAAATTGGAAGCTCTTGCCTATTTATACAATAAACTTTGTATTTACAAACAGTAAACTTTGTCAAATTGTGAACTCATCTTTATAGCCCTTATTCCAGAGTGCCTTCTACTTATTTCTCTTCTTGCTAGAATTCTTTCTCCAAGAGTGTTATACAAAAAGGTGGTTTTTTTTTGTTTTTTTTTTTTTTTTTTGGTATAGTAAGACTCTATGAGGCTCTATATCTAAGGATACCTTTCTATCACTCTCAAATTAAATGGTAATATTCTAGTCCAATTCTCTCTCTCTTTGAAAACACTTTTTAAATTTTTTTTGTTAATTTATTTTTAATTTGTATGTGTCTCATAAATACACCATAATGTACGTAGCAATTCTTCCCACTGTGCCTGCCCTCCCACCCATTCTCCCCCCACTCCTGCTCTCTCTCTTGTTTTATCGGAGAAAGAGAAATAAAAAGAAAGAACGAATGGAATAAAAAAAAAAAAAAACTAAGAGAATTGTTGCTCAACTGTCCATACAAGGGCTGATCTGTTCTTGCTTCTGAAGGTGATTTAGCTTCTTTTTCTACCCCATTCCTCTTTTCCCTTCCCCCCTTTTCCTTCTTTCCTTTTAGAAACTTAATTGTCTTTAAAGAAGAACCAAAAGATGGTACTTCTTTTGTGAGCTCTTGGACATAACTATAATTTATGAGACATAGTAAGATCCTCCTTTTATATATTAAAAGGAAGTGATTCTTGAGAACAAGTTTTAGTATTTTTATGGTACAACTCTCTGGGGACAGAGATCCTGCATGGGAAGTTAGTGCACAGTGACTCTTGTTGTTTATTTAACAAATAAAGGTCTTATGTATGGCATCAGTAATCACCGAAGATTCCTGACACGAGCTGCCTTGGCTATGGAAGCTTTTTCGATCCACTAGCTTGACAGAGCCATAAGCAAAGAGGAAGTTCTCTCCTTCCTTCAGAGAAATGTACATCCTTCTTTGGTGGCCCCTTCTTGCCTCTGGGGTCTCGCCCATAGGGGTCTTTGGTGTAGGACATCTTTTGCCTGAGTGAGATGGCTTTCCATGCCTGAAGTGCTCCTCCTGGGCTTTCCAGCCTGAACAGAGTGCTTTAAGGGCTGATTCTGAGGTCGAAGTGCTACCTAAAGCAATTGTCCTTCTGTGAGTCTATAGTATGGACTGCTTCCCATGTTAGTCTTCTTTTTAATTCTGTTTATTACTGTTTCCATACACTTAGTCCTACTTATATGATCATTTGTTCACTTGATCCTATCTATGTGATCACTTTTTTTTTTTTTTGACAGGCAGAGTGGACAGTGAGAGAGAGAGAGACAGAGAGAAAGGTCTTCCTTTTGCCGTTGGTTCACCCTCCAATGGCCACCACGGATGGTGCGCTGCTGCTGGCGCACCGCGCTGATCCGAAAGCAGGAGCCAGGTGCTTCTCCTGGTCTCCCATAGGGTGCAGGGCCCAAGCACTTGGGCCATCCTCCACTGCACTCCCTGGCCATAGCAGAGAGCTGGCCTGGAAGAGGGGCAACCGGGACAGAATCCGGCGCCCTGACTGGGAGTAGAACCCGGTGTGCCGGCGCCGCAAGGCGGAGGATTAGCCTATTGAGCCATGGCGCCGGCCCTATGTGATCACTTTAGTACTTCATCGGAAACACTTTTAAAAGCATCATTCCATCATCCTCTCCACCAGTACTTGCTATTGACGAGTCTGACGTCCGTCTTGTTCTGGGCTTTCTGCAGTTTCCCTGGGGTGCCGTAATTTTGTTTTCAATTATCCCTACCGAAACCAAGATACAAGATCTCTTTTCTAGAAAGAATGATGACTATGCAATTAAACCCTGCCTACAACCAGGTTGTAATTCCTACAAGATTTGTGAGGCTAGTAACTGACCCCTGTACCAAAGACTCTGCAGCTGAAGAAAACATCCAGTCATGGAATCACAGAAAACAGAATTATTCACCTGCTTGTTCTTGGAGCACTGATCATGAAGTATTACCCTCCAAGAGGCAAGGACAACAGGGGATAAGAATGGAGCCAAGCCCAGTCTGGGTTCCAGGTGCATGTGGGTTCCATCTAGCCGGAACAGAGAGGTGTGCCTGTGTGCCTTTGTGTCCTTTCCCAAAGCTTCCACTCTAACCTGTTCACAGGGTTTGTCTTGGTGAAGGAGCACAGGCACGTCTGGGTCTCAGTAGCTCCTGCAACTTCTGTGGAACACAGTGATGTTGCAGGAGTGGGAGGTCTTTGGGGAAGAAACGATGCAGAACACATTACTGCACAGTGTGCGGTGTACGTAATATCAACACAAGCTCACTTCTCTGATGAAAAATATGGTTTCAGCCATGATTTCTGTCTTTGAAATAAACCTGAGAATTTGGGGCCAGTGCTGTGGCATAGCGGGTAAAGCTGCCTCCTGCAATGCTGGCATTCCATAAGGGCACCAGTTGGAGACCTGGCTGCTCCACTTCCAATTTAGCTCCTTGCTAATGTGCCTGGGAAAGCAGCAGATGCTGGTCCAAGTCCTTGGGCCCCTGCACCCATGTGGGAGACCCAGAAGAAGCTCCTGGTTCCTGGCTTCAGACTGGCCCAGCTCTAGCTGTTGTGGCCATTTGGGGAGTGAACCAGATGATGGAAGATCCTTTCTTTCTCTCTCTCTGTAACTCTGCCTTTCAAATAAATATAATAAATTTTAAAAATGAGAATTTTTACTTATTCTTTCTCTAAGCTGAGACAGACACAATGAAATCTATAGGACTCCCATTATCCATGAGGCCTTCCAAGAAATTCATTACCCTCAACCATGCTCAGTACACCTGCTCACGTGGCCAACTGGCCAAAGTCTGTCAAAAGATGGAGCAGAAATATGGTTTTAGTTCAGCTTTTCCCAGCCATGGGACAGCCCTCTGATGGCTAAGACATTGGGATTAATTGTCTTAATAGGGAAGATATTGTGATATGTGTAGGGGAGACTATAGTAGGCAGATAGTGGTCACTTCAAAAACATTTGTGTCTCGGTTTCCTGAGCCTATGAATATGTTATGACCCATGACAAAAGCGATTTTGCAGGGGCGATTAAGGTATGGACCCTGAGATGATTAAAGTATCCAGCATTATCTGGCAGGGTGGGAGAGCCAGTTCAATCAGATGCATATTAAAAAACAGAGCTCCTGGGGCTGGTGCTGTGGCACACTAGATCAACCCTCCACCTGCAGCGCTGGCATCCCATATGGGCGCCGGTTCTAGTCCCAGTTGCTTCTCTTCCAGTCTAGCTCTCTGCTATGGCCTTGGGCCCCTGCATCCGTGTTGGAGACCTGGAAGAAGCACCTGGCTCCTGGCTTCGGATCAGCCCAGCTCTGGCCATTGCGGCCATTTAGGGAGTGAACCAACGGAAGGAAGACCTTTCTCTCTGTCTCTCTGTCTCTCTCTCTCTCACTGTCTGTAACTCTGCCTGTCAAATAAATAAATAAAATCTTAAAAAAAAAAAAGCAGAGATCCTTTTGTAGCTAGGTCAGAGAGATGAGATGGAAGAGAAAAAGACATTGAAAGGGTGAGAATAATCTGACCTACTGCTGTTGGCTTTTAAGACAGAGGCAGGGGGCCTCAAGCCAAGAAGTATGGTAACCGACAGAAGCTGGCAACAAACCTTAGCTTATGACCAGCAAGAAAATGGAAATCTCAGTCCTACAATTGCAAGGAACTAGTTCTGCAAACAACTCGAATTAGCAGAAGATGAGTCCTCTCTTAGAATCTCCAGAGATGGCCGGCGCCGTGGCTCAACAGGCTAATCCTCCGCCTAGCGGCGCCGGCACACCGGGTTCTAGTCCCAGTCGGGGCGCCGGATTCTGTCCCAGTTACCCCTCTTCCAGGCCAGCTCTCTGCTGTGGCCCGGGAGTGCAGTGGAGGATGGCCCAAGTCCTTGGGCCCTGCACCCCATAGGAGACCAGGAGAAGCACCTGGCTCCTGCCATCGGATCAGCACGGTGCGCCGGCTGCGGCGGCCATTGGAGGATGAACCAACGGCAAAGGAAGACCTTTCTCTCTGTCTCTCTCTCGCACTATCCACTCTGCCTGTCAAAAAAAAAAAAAAAAAAAAAAAAAAAAGAATCTCCAGAGAGGAATGTGTCCTGCTGACACTTTGAATTTAGCTCAGTGAGCCCCACGTAGGACTTCCGACCTCCACTGTCAGGTGGTACATCTGTGTTGTTTCCAGGCAGAAAGTTTGTGATGATTTACGGTGGCACCAACATAAACTACTATCAGGTCTTATCAAATGCAAAGAACAGTCAGCAAACTGAGATGAGTATACATGGAAGTGCTCCTGATGTCCATCGTCCCAGGCATCACTGTTCCCAGACATTGATCACAAGCAGGAATGTACCAGACAGCACCTAGCAGCAGCCATCACAGGCTTATATAGATACTAAAGTGTGGATTTTAAAACTGATGAAATTCTGTTTTAGCTTCAGGACCAAACAAAGCCCTGCAAAGGGGAAGCCAATGGTGCCAGGGATAATTCGAGTGGTTCTGGGTCCCGAGGATGGCCCATTTACTGGCCCTAGCACTCCCTTGCTCCCATTTCCCCTTCTCCAACTGTCAGGGCTCCCAAGACCTTTTCACCCAGCAGAGGAAGCTAATAACACTGCACCTACGGTGTGCATTAGGTTTACTATCTTCTCTTTTTTAATTTAATTATTTATTTGAAAGTCAGAGTTACACAGAGAGAGGAGAGGCAGAGAGAGAGAGAGAGAGGGAGACAGAAGTCTTCCATCTGCTGGTTCACTCCTCAATTGGCCGCAATGGCTGTAGCTGTGGCTGCGCCGATCCAAGGCCAGGAGCCAGGAGCTTCTTCTGGGTCTCCCACGTGGGTACAGGGGCCCAAAGACTTGGGCCATCTTCTACTGCTTTTCCAGGCCATAGCAGAGAGCTGGATTGGAAGTGGAGCAGCCAGGACCAGAACCGGCACCCATATGGGATGCCAATTCTTCAGGCCAGGGAGTTAACCCACTGTGCCACAGCACCGGCCCCTCTTCTCTTCTGAGATCTCAGCAACATGGTCAAAATCAAGGGCCCAGGGCCACAGCCAGTCTCTTTAGCACTGGTGAAGTTAGCAATAATAGATTCTCATAAACTGAATTGTAAGAAAAAAATTGAAAAGCCCATTAGATTGCATAAAGTAGCTACTTACGCCTTTTTTTTTTTTTAAAAAAAGAGAGATTTACTTATTTAGTTGAAAGGCAGAGTTACAGAGAGGTAGAGGCAGAGAGAGAGGTCTTCTATCCGCTGGTTCACACCCCAGATGGCAGCGATGGTCGGAACTGCACCGATCCAAAGCCAGGAGCCAGGAGCTTAGTCTGGGTCTCCCACATGGGTGCAGAGGCCCGAGGACTTAGGCCATCCTCTACTACATTCCCAGGCCATAGCAGAGAGCTGGGTTGGAAGTGGAGCAGTCAGGACTCAAACCACGCACTGCAGATGGTGGCTTTACCCGCTAAGCCACAGCACTGGCCCCTACTTATGACATTTTAAATTTTGCTCCATCTTCTTGTTTTGCAACTCATTTTGGAAATATTCAAACATACACAAAAAGTACACAGATTAACACAATGAACTCTCATGTACCTATCATGCAGCTTCAACAATTACCAATGAAAATATGGTTTCATCTCTCTCCCCATAACTTGGCTTTGTCATGGGAGTGTTCTAAGCCAAAAAACAGATGACATGTAATTTCACCTATAAATCCTGGAATGTGAATGTGCAACAGATAGGATAGTTTAAAAGATTCTTCCCACGGAATTATCATACCTAACAAAACTAGTAGCAATTTGAGGAGGACTATTATGTACGAGACTGCATTGGTGGTATTAGGGGAGAAAGGTTAGCAGGAAAGTGTTCAATCCTGTACTAGTTTCCTATTATTGCTATAACAAATTGCCACAAATTTAGTGGTTTAAAACAAGTTAACTCTATATTAGATTTGGAGGTCCAAAGTCCAAAATCAGTCCCAGTGGGTTAAAGTCGAGGTGTCAGCAGGTCTGCTTCCTTCTGGAGGCTCAGGGGAGAATCTGCTTCCCTGCCTTTTCCAGCCCCTAGCTGCTGCCCACATTCCTTGGCTCAGGGCCCCTTCCTCCATATTCAAAGCCAGAAACACTGTACCTCTCTAAGTTGTTTTGCAGATTAATCTTCCTCTCTGCTTTTCCATAATAATTTTCCTATTTCAAGGTCAGCTCACTAGCAAGCTGCATTTTTTTTCCCAAAGAAACCTTTTATTTAATGAGTACATGTGCTCACTTTGGCAGCACATATGTAGTTAATGAGTACAAATTTCCTAAGTACAACTTTAGGAATATAGTGATTCTTCCTTCCATATCTGTCCTCCCACCCCCACTCGCACCCTACCTCCTCCTCCCTCTCCATCCCCAGGCCCATTCTCCATTAAGGAAAAAAAATCTGTTCCTCAACAGTCAAGACAAGGGCTGTTCAAGTCATTGCTTCTCAAAGTGTCAATTCCACTTCTACAGATTTCCTTTTAGGTGCTCTATTAGTCATCACAGGTCAGGGAGAACATATGGTATTTGCTCCTTTTGGACTGGCTTACTTCACTAAGTATGATGTTTCCAGATTCATCCATTTTGTTGCAAATGATCGGCTTTCATTTTTTTAACCGCTGTGTAGTATTCCATAGAGTACATATCCCATTTCTTTATCCAGTCTTCAGTTGATGGGCATTTAGGTAGATTCCATGTCTTAGCTATTGTAAATTGTGCTGCAATAAACATAGGGGTACAGATAACTCTCTTATCTGCTGACTTAATTTCCCTCGGGTAAATTCCCAGGAGTGGGATGGCTGGGTCATATGGAAGGTCTATATTCAGATTTCTGAGGTTTCTCCATATAGTCTTCCGTAGTGGCTTTACCAGTTTACATTCCCACCAACAGTGGATTAGTGTGCCTTTCTTCCCCACATCCTTGCCAGAATTTGTTGTTTGTTGATTCCTGTATGAAAGCCATTCTAACCAGGGTGAAGTAGAACCTCACTGTGGTTTTGATTTGCATTTCCCTGACGGCTAGTGATCCTGAACATTTTTTTTCATGTGTCTGTTGGCCATTTGGATTTCCTCTGTTGAAAAATGTCTGTTTAAGTCCTTTGCCCATTTATTTACTGAATTGTTTGTTTTGTTGTTGTGGATTTTCTTGATCTCTTTATATATCTGATTATTAATCCTTTATCAGTTGCATTATTTGCAAATAATTTCTCCCATTTGGCAACCTGCATTTCATTGGCAATCTTAACTCTGGTTTGCCTTAAAACCTTACATAATCACAGGTTCTTAGGGATTATGTCATGAACATCTTTGGGGGACTGTCTACCATGGCCCCCTCCTCAATTACCCATAATTTTAGGCATACGGTTGGGGGCAGCAGCCAGGAGAAGCAAAATAATAACAGGATCTGGAAAGCCATGAGAAGGGATTTGAGTTCACATAAAAAGCTTCAGGGGGAAGCCTTTGAATATTCCTGTAAATGAAACAAAGGAGCATGAAATCTTCATGCGGAAGGTGCAAGGAAAACTGGGAAACTGCTTTGCAGGCTCTGTCAGCCTAGGCCACATTCAGTGTTAGGAGAAGAATGGATACAGGCTCTTCCTTTTTCTTTCTAGACAGATTTAGTCATCATGCTACATGGGAAAAAAATAATGGGAAAAGTCACTGTGGAACTTTATCAAATCATAGGAAAGTTACCTCAAGGGCAGTAAGCCCAGGGCCCATCCAATGAGGTGGCTGCTGTGCAGTACCGATGGGCTTTTACTGGAAAGGCCGAGAGGTTTGGGGAGAGAGAGAGAGAGAGAGAGAGAGAGAGAGAGAGAGAGAGAGGAGTTCTGGGAGTCAGCTTACAAGAGGTCACGTTGACTAGGATATGAATCATACCTATTCAGAACAAGAACATAAACCGAAGAAAAAAATAATGTTGAGCAAAGTGTTTTATGGCTTCAGTGTATTTCCTCTTTGAAACCTTAGGAAACGTCAGACTAGTTTGTTCACATTTATTAGGGGATGCTTGGAAGAGGGAAAAACTAAAGAACAGAAACACTTGGTTGCCTCACAACTGTCTCCTGGGCTTCATTTCCAGGCATGAACTGCCTTTCTGTAAACCAAGGTTTCTCTCCAAGCCTTTCTTGTTTAAGGACAGCGGATCACCAGAAGCTGCCGACACACGCACACCCACACGGTCATCTACAGTCGCTGCGTGCTGCCTGTTCTTCATTTGCTAAAACCTCATGATGATGGGGATAATTTGGAAACCACTTCCAAATCCAAACCCTCTGCTCTTTTTTACTTATGTATTTTCTGTATCCTCAACTTGTATTATTAATATGGTGTGATCCTCACGTCTAGTTTTATTAAATAGCAAATCCTTGCTGTTTGTACTTCTTGGTGTGTCCATGCATGCTCTTTTATTTGCATATGCACCTAAAGGAACCAACCAACCAAACATTGTTCTACTTCCATGCTAAAGCAACTTTTAAGAATTGTTGAATTACAGTGAATCTGGGTAAGACATTTGGATGAGGGACAAATTACAGCAAGCAAAACACTGGAATAGGATCATAATCATTTTATCTGAATTTTAATTTAAAACAGAAAACAGTGATTACAACATTGACTGTGCTCCTTATATTTCTTCCTTCTACTTCAAAAGAAAGGCTAGGCCTGCCTTTGTTCTCTGTAGGCCGCCTTCTGCCAACCACCACCACCAGTGGAGCCACAGACCCTTAGCAGGTTCCTCCCTCAGGACTTGGGGATCCTCCTGGGGACCGTACAGCCACTGCGTCCCTTGCTGTGGGCCCTGGATGGTATTCATCTTGCTGGGATTCTCTTCCAATTCTGCAAAGATTGTGGGAGAAATGACTCCGAGAGGTTCAACTCCAGTTGACTGTGCTAGGAGGCTGTCCTCCAATTTCACGCACTTCCCAGGGCTCTGTGACTGTTCCCATATCCATGACTCTAGAGAGGTGAGGACCCACTCTGGCACTTAATGGGGAGCAAAAAGGAAGTGCTATGTGCCTGTGCTCTGCTGTCATTCTCCACAGAACCTTTGTTCTCTCCTGTGTGTGAGAAGGGAGGGTTGCCAACAATATAATGATTTCTCTCCTTTCTTCAAAAGGAAAAATAGCATGAGGAAGAATGGGGTGGGAGGGAGAGGGAGATGGAGACAGAGGGAGATCATAGGGAGATCATCTTTGGGGAAAACATTAGGTAGTCTCAGCCATGTTGAAGGAAATCCAGGCCACATTAAAATCCAGGGAATTTGAAATGACAGTGTTTGTAGTGGCTTGCAGATTTCCATTGGTGATTTCTTTAAAGCCAAAGAGTTATAATTAAAATAGAAATGGATCCAATTATTTCTGCCTCCTGTCTGAAAGGATATAGCTGGTAATGAAAATCACATGTCTCAACTTCAGCTCCTTCTATTTCCAAGCAAGTTGCCCCATGAGAGAAATTCCTTCTTTTCAGCAAAACTCAGTGAACCACAGGCCTCCCTCCTCCTTGGCTACCGTGGTTTTGCACTGGTTTTTACAAGTCCCAGCCCTGGCACTCAGTCATAGTAAGTGTTCTCATTTATTTCCCTTTCTTCTCTGTATAAGTCATGTCTAGGTGACAGGATTATCTTTTTGTTTCAAAGACACTGAGATGAGAAGAGTCTTGACCAGGCAAGACTCACCTTATCAGGAACGCTAGGCTAGGTACTGAGCCATTGCTACTTGGGATGTTGAGCTGTGGGAGGAAGAGGAGGAGATGACTAAGTGGCCACACAGACCAGTCTGGGGGAATTTTACCCACCGGCTGAATGAAGCTCAGATCAACATGGTGGCTACCAATGTGCCCTGAAAGCAGTAGAGCCTGTACAGGGGCAGAATACTATCATTACCAGGAACAAACAGTTTATACAACAGTGTTTTATTTCTTGTTTTCAAAGAAAAGATTTATTTATTTATTTGAAAGTCAGAGTTAGAGAGAGAGAGTGAAAGAGAGAAAGAGAGGGAGAGACACACAAAGAGAAATCTTCCATCTACTGGTTCACTACCCAAATGGCCTCAACCACCAGGCTGGGCCAGGCTGAAGCCAGGAGCTAGGAACTCCATCCTGGTCTCCCTTATGTGTGCAGAGGCCCAAGCACTAGGGCCATCTTCTACTGCTTTCCCAGGTGCAATAGAAGGAAGGTGGATTGGACGTGGAGCCGCTAGGACTCAAACCGGCACTCATGGGATGTGTGGTAGGCAGCAGCTGAAGCCATTGTGCCATAATGCCGGCCCAAACAATAGTGTTTTCTTATCATCACTACTGATCACTCTTGATTGTTTAGTTTGTAAAGGGTAGATCCATTCAGGCACATCAGTACATCCTAACCCCCAACTCTTTCCCTTTACAGAGCCTGTCCCCAGGGCCCAACTGCTATGAACATTCACATACATGTACAGTTGAATTTGCTTTCTTATCCAGCCTGACGACTTCTGAATTTTGACTAGAATATTTACTCCATTAACATTTAATGTAGGCCGGCGCCGCGGCTCACTAGGCTGATCCTCTGCCTTGCAGCACCGGCACATAGGGTTCTAGTCCCGGTCGGGGCGCCGGATTCTGTCCTGGTTGCTCCTCTTCCAGGCCAGCTCTCTGCTGTGGCAAGGCAGTGCAGTGGAGGATGGCCCAAGTCCTTGGGCCCTGCACCTCATGGGAGACCAGGATAAGTACCTGGCTCCTGCCATCGGATCAGCGCGGTGCGCTGGCTGCAGTGCGCTGGCCGCGGCGGCATTGGAGGGTGAACCAATGGCAAAGGAAGACCTTTCTCTCTGTCTCTCTCTCTCACTGTCCACTCTGCCTGTCAAAAAAAAAATTTAATGTAATTATTAATGTTTGTATCTATGTCATTTGCCATTCGTTTAAATATTTAATGTATTTAATTTGTTCCTCTGTTCCTCTTTACTCCCTCTTTGTTAAGCAAATACAATTTTTATAGTACTTTAATTCCTTGGTAGATTTTTAAATGATATATTTTTAAAGATATATTTATTTATTTGAAAGAGTGATAGACAGAGAGAGAGGAGAGACAGAGAAAGAGAGATCTTCCATTTACTAATTCACTCCCCAAATGGCTCCACCAGCCAGGGCTGGCCCAGGCTCACAGCTAAGAGCCAGGAACTCCATCTAGGTCTCCCATAGGAGTGGCAGGGGCCCAAATGCTTGGACCCATTCATTATCTGTTGCCTTTCCAGGCACAACAGCAGGGAGTAGGATCAGAAACAGAGCAGCAAGGACTCCAATCAGCCTAACCCACTGTGCCACAATGCTGGCCCCCTTAAATTATATTTTTGAGTTATTATCTTAGCATTTACTCTAGGAATAAGAATATCACAACCTACTTTAAGCTAAACTTACCCTGGTAAAATATAATAACTTTGCTCCAACATAGCTCCATTTCCTCCCTGTGCAACCTCACTTTTGTGTTGTTAGTGTCATATACCACTATACCTATATATGTTACAAACCTAAAAATACAGTTGGTCTATAGAATTTTATGCCATTTACAAACTAGAAGGAAAATATATATTCATCAAGTCTTTTATAATTGCCCACATACTTAATATTTCCAGTCTTCATTTCCTGTGGATTCAAGCTACCAACTAGAGTGATTTTCTTTCAGCCTGAAGGACTTCCTTTAGTATGCTTTGTAAAGGCAGGTCTGTTGGCAATACATTATTTCAGTCTTTGTTTACCTATGAGTGCACTTCACTTTAATTTTTGAAGGATAGTTTCGCTGGGTGTGGAATTATTGTTTGACAATGATCTCTTCCAGCACGTTGAATGTGTCATTCCACTGCCTTCGCCCTCCACTGTTCCTGATGAAGATTTTGCCATTATTGATACTGCTGTTCTCCTACAAGATGATTAGTTTTTCTCGTGTTACTTTCAGGATTTTCTCTTCACTTTTTGTTTTCACCATTTTGATATGACTAAGTGAAGATCTCTCAGTTTTTCCTGCGTGGAGCTTATTAGGATTCTTGAATCTGTAGATCAATGTTTTTCATCAAATTTAGAAGGTTTCAGAAATTATTTCTTCAAAAAGTTTTCCAGCCCATTTTTTCTTTCTTCTTACTCAGGACCTCCCATTATGTAGTTGGTATGCTTGATGCTGTGCCACAGACGTCTGAGGCTTTGTTCATTTGTCTTCAATCTTTTTGCTCTTTGTTCTTCTGATTGGATAACATTCTATCTGTCTTCAGATTCACTGATAATTTCTTCTGATACCTACTGCTTATCTCATATAATCACTTTTTTCTTTTGTTATTATATTTCTCAACTCCAGAACTTCCAGTTAGTTTTAAAAATTCTGTTTCTTTATTGATATTTTTACTTGTTGAGTCATTTTCATAATATTTTCCTAAAATTCCTTAAACAGGGTTTTCTTCAACTTTTTCAACATATTTAAAATAACAGCTTTGAAGTCTGTTAAATCCAACATCTAAGCCACTCAAAGACAGCTTTCATGGAGTCTTCTCCCCAAGTAAGGATCACACATTCCTGTTTTTTAGCATGACTCATAAATTTTTGTTGAAAACTGGACATTTTAGATAATATAACAACTCTAGATTCAGTTTTCTTTTTATTCTCTGAGAATTTTGTTTGTTGCTACTTTCTATTTGTCTGTAACTTTCCCAGACTTTGGAAACTGTCATCTTACAGGGTGCATTTGTTGATAACTCAGCTCAGTTTTTAAAAATTATTATTTGTCTTCTGTGGGAGCAGGGGCTGGCGTCTTAGACCAGTCTCTGCGTCTGGGTAGCTTTAATGGTCCCTCAGTGATTGATCAGAGGTTTTGCTAAAAAACCACACTCTGTTCCTGGTGCATCTGTTTTTTAATTGGGGGATGTGTTAAAATGTGGGGCAGTTTTCAACTCTGCCCCAGCTGTTACTTCAATGTCATGCCTTCTTGGGTCTCCACTATGTATGTGCCTGGGCTCCCAGATAGCTAGGGATATAAGGAAGGCTTATCAAACCCTTAATACTACCTCATTTCCAGGATCTTCTTTAAATTTCAGGCTAATCTAAAGCTTCTCATCTCAACCAGGATTCTAAAAATTAAGGTTAGGAGATCAGCAAGTTTTTCCCACTTGCTGCTGGCAACAAGATTTTATATATATATATATATATATGTACACACACACACATATATATATTCTTTCAGGTTGTACAGGTTTATTTTTCCAATACCATGAGAAACATACAAAAGCAGTGCTTGTCTTTGGGCAGCTCCATGGCCCAGACCAGCACCCAGCTGTATCCTCTAGCAGCCCCAAAGATCCAAGTAGAAGGAAGAAAGGGCCCAGACACACCTGGATCCCTGGTCTGTCTGTGATAAACAGACTCTAGAACTGACTTGGTCAAGACGGCATTTAAAGTCACTACGTAGGGACCAGTGCTGTGGTGTAGCGGGTAAACCCACTGCCTGCAGTGCCGGTACCCCATGTGGGTGCTGGTTCGAGTCCTGGCTGCTCCACTTCTGATCCAGCTCTCTGCTATGGCCCAGGAAAGCAGTGGAAGATGGCCCAAGTCCTTGGGCCCCTGCACCCATGTAGAAGACCTGGAAGAAGCTCCTGGCTCCCGGCTTTGGATCAGCACAGCCCTGGCCATTGTGGCCATTTGGGGAGTGAACCAGCAGATGGAAGACCTCTCTCTCTCTCTGCCTTTGCCTCCTGTGACTCTGCCTTTCAAATAAATAAATAAATCTTTAAATGGGGGGTGTGTGTGGAGGGAGGCTTAAAGGTGAAACAAGACTTATTCAAGTCATACAAATTTTATACCTCCCTAGAGGCACCCACACACGGAGACCTAAATTAAATGAATAATAAAATAAATTATAGTAATATATAATAAAATAAATCAAATGTCTCAACTCCGCAGTAGGCCGAGACACAAGATATAAAGCAGGACACAGGGGGAGGGCAGACACAGGACCACCTACTAGCTGGAAAGGTGTTGGGACAAACAGGCAGCAGGCATGGCTTTGTTTCTTCCCAAACTTGCTGTCAAAGCACATCAAAAGGAACTCTGTGGCCCCAGGAGAGCATGGTCCCAGGTACTGCTGTGACAGGCAGTGACCCTAGGGCCAGATCTGCAAGGCCTGCCTGGGGGCTGCCCAGGAACTCAGGATGGGTTTCCACTCTCAACTCCAAATCCAGTGAAGGCCACTCCTGCGCTGGCAGAGCCACCTCACTGACTGGGCTGAGACGGAGGGTGAAGGCAGCCCCACAGGGAGCTCCATAACTCTGCACTATTCTTACCTGAATCTCCATATATTTTTTGTGAAAATATGCTTCTCAATATTTTCTTTGCCTGTAGTCATTTTCCAGAGTCCTGGATTGATTGTTTTGGACAATTTTGTCCACTTTTATAACTGTTTTGGAGGCATAGGATTTGTTGACCTACTCATTCCTTCCTAGCTGGAGGTCCAATCTATGTGCGTATATCTGGAGAAAGACATTTTACTATTTTTAGCATGACATCTTATTAATTTAGATGTGATAGAATACTAATAAGTAAAGCTAAATTTAGAGCAAGTATGACTTTGACATTTTATAATTAGAAACAAAGAAAGCTTTTTCAAAAGGCATTTTGAGATCATTCTTAAAATTTCAAGTCTTTTATGTGAAAAATCTATTTATCTGAATAGCAAGAGTCTCATATTTTCACAGAAGGAAATTATTTCAAGTATTTAATATAGAAACAAGCATATAAATGAACTGCAGCCTAAATTCCAAATTTCTTCCCCCCTCCTTCACTTGGGATTAAGGCATAATAAAATATTTTCCTGGTATCCTGTGAGAAACTGAGGGGCATTTGAGGTCATGATTTATATATTTGCCATCCTTGTTTAAACAGATTCAGCTGTAGTGTCTATGGCACCGGGAGAATGTGGAAGTCTGCCTGAGGGCCAGGACCGGGCCGATTTCAAGAGCTCAGCCAGACCACTTTCCCTGGGTCCTGTCCAGTCCATTCCTTTCGTAAGTGGTTCTCTTGAGACCATGAGAAGAGGGGCTACAGGGGCAGGAGGACACCTATCACTGGTCTCTGAGGTCACATGGTCACTGAGGCACCCCAGGGTGCTAGAGGCAGGGCAAAGGGCCATCTCTGCAGAAGACCCAGAGGCCATCTGGAGAGGCTTTCCCGTGAGGGCCGCCACACACTTGCCTCTGGGGAAGCTGGAGGCCATCCTGTTTCCCCATCTACCTGATAATCGCCTTCCTTGTCTGTCCTACATGCAGTGGTCCTCATCACCAACCACCCAACTTTCCCTAGGTCTCTCTCCTAAAGTGGAGCTCCGAGGTTTAGCTTTGGCTCTCCGAGGCAGAGGGCATCAGATAATCTGCACCTTAACAATTCCCAATCGCTGACCTTTTCACCCCCACTTCACTTTCAGATGCCTCTCGATTTCTCATCTTCCTCCTGCCATGTCCATCCCTGGAAGACCCAGAGTTCCCCCTAGCACTCCCCTGCTTGGGACCTGGATGGCTCCCTCCTGTCGGCTTCCTGGTCCTCCAATATCCAGATAGTCCTTAGCTACTCCACCTGCTTCCCCACTAGAAGGCGTGGAGTCTGTGGGAGGAAGGAAACAATGAAGACCACTTAGGCCTGCATGACTGTAACAGGGCTGCGCCTCTGAGAAAAGTCCTAGACTTCAGAGCTCAGACCGGCTCCTGTGTTGCAGTATCTGCAACTTCATCCCACAGAGCCAAGGCTGCCCAGTCCTTTCTCCCCACTGCTTGTCTCCTGCCATGACCTGGTTATGGGCTGAACTGTGTCCCCCAAAAGGATCTACTGAAAATCTGATCCTCCGAACCTCAGAATGTGAACCTGTTTGGAAACGGTCTTTGCAGAGATAATTTTTTTTCTTCTTTTTTTTTCCCGGAGATAATTATTAAGAAGAGGTCAGTAGGCTAGTCCTAATCTGTCCTCATAATAAGAGAGATGACGTGGAGACACAGAGACACAGGGACACCGGGGACAGCATATGAAGATGCAGGCAGAGATGGCAGAGATGCCGCCCTAAGTCAAGAAGTGCCTGAGGCCATGGGAATCGGAGGGTTGGGGGTGGGGAGGGGACAAGGAAGGCTCCACCCACGGGGGCTCTGGGGAGGGCATGCCCTGCCAGGACCTGGATTTTGGACCTCTAGCCTCCAGAGCTGTGAGAGAACAAGTATGTCACTTCAAGCCACTCAGTTTGTGCTACCTTGTTATGGCAGCTCTAGAAAACTGATAAACATTTCACACATCAATGGGTATTTCCAAAAGCTCATAGAAAGGAACAGAAAGGTATTTATTTTAGCACAAAAAAATTTTTTTTGAAATCCACAAAGTTTGTTCATAATATGCATTTTTCATGAACTTTCTGGAGAGCCCTTGTTTGAATGGGCTTCAACATTTTTACACCAAGAAATATTTATTTTTAAATCCCATTTTGTGTAAATGTTTTGAAATACACTCCTATTTTGCCAGCCTGCTCAGTGTGTCTTCTATTTCTACATATCTAACATAGCAGGCCTCATGGCTCCTGTGCCTGATGCCTGGGGCCTCAGCCCACTTACGAGCCGTGTCCACTTCTCCAGGCCATGAGGTCCTACCACATGTGGTCACAGGCTTTGATAACAGGCACATAGGCTAAACTTGGACTTGGTATTTCCTACAATTTATCATATTCATATGTTCACCGTGAAATCATACCTGTTTCTTGGGCACTAGTGAAGAACTGGGGAGCCCTGAGCCTGTGAGTCTGTGTAAGCAAAGTGACACAAGTGTGACGCTAGTGTCCTAGATACAACATGCCCTCCCTGGGAGAGGTTGGCCAGGGATAGCTGCACAGTGGCAATGGTGACCAGTGACTGCATCTCTGGGCCCTGGCTTGCTTCCTGCCCTGTTTCGGGCCTTTGCACAGGCTGTTCCCTCTTCTGGGGGCTCTTCCCACTTGATCTCCCACTTTGTGCCTCAGCCTAAGTGCCACCTTCTGAATTCCGAGAGCACTATTGTCCCCGTGTCCCATAAATATCCTCCCCAGCCCATTCTTTCCTTCTGTCATAGCATCCGTTATGATGTTTTGCTATTTTACTCTGCTCCTTTTTTTTTTTTTTTTTTTTTTTTGACAGGCAGAGTGGACAGTGAGAGAGAGAGACAGAGAGAAAGGTCTTCCTTTGCCGTTGGTTCACCCTCCAAGGGCCGCCGCGGCCAGCACGCTGCGGCTGGCGCACCACACTGATCCGAAGGCAGGAGCCAGGTACTTATCCTGGTCTCCCATGGGGTGCAGGGCCCAAGCACCTGGGCCATCCTCCTCTGCACTCCCTGGCCACAGCAGAGAGCTGGCCTGGAAGAGGGGCAACCGGGACAGAATCCGGCGCCCCAACCGGGACTAGAACCCGGTGTGCCGGCGCCGCAAGGCGGAGGATTAGCCTAGTGAGCCGCGGCGCCGGCTACTCTGCTCCTTTGTCATTGAGCTTTTTGAGTGACAGCTATTCCCACTTTCTCCCCCAGTGCAATCCTGACACTGAGCACCAGATCCCAACATGTATCGAGAGGTCAGAACTCCCCCAGGATGCATTCCTACTAGCAAAAGGCCCAGTGACATGCAGACAAACACTCGGGACACCACCAAAGGCATTTTCACTGTCTTAGCCACTTTCCAACTTCCATCCCATGGGCCCAGAGCCTGAGGTCCTGCTCCTTGGGCTACTCCTCACCGCCTCTTTCATGGCCTTCATCCTCAACTGCACTGTCTGCCCTCCACAGGTCACCACCATAGACATCCAGCTCTTGAGAACAATCAATGCTTCTTCATGAAGCTCTCGCACGCATTACCAAAGATCTAAATGCATCCATGCCTAAGAGACTACAGACAGGGGTCCATGAACACCAGGCGACACAGAGAAACTTAGGTGATGGCGGTGGCCTCCTCACTGTCTCCCCACTTCAACCCTGGCCTCTACAGTGTATTTTCCACTCTGCAGCCTGAAGCATTCGTTGAAATGGAAGTTGGCCCACATGAATCTGCTGTTCAAAGCCAACCGTAGAAAACCTTGGACATTATTGTGCCTTCTTTAAGCCCCAGATAACCTTTCCCATTTATCTCCTGTGCCCACCACACTGATCCTTTGGTGCCTCTGAACCTGCCAGGTGCTCTTCTGCAGTGTGGTCTCTGCCAGGGACACTTCTCCCCAGGTAAATGCATGAGTGTGTCCTTATCTCTTTCATCTTAGTTCCAATGTCATCTTCTTTATTTCTCCACTCTGGCTCTTTACCTTTTTTTTTTTTTTAAGATTGATTTATTTATTTATAAGGCAGTATTGGAGACAGAGAGAGAGAGAGACAGAACTTCCATCCACTAGTTCATTCCCCAAATGGCTTTAATGGTCAGGACTGGGCCAGGCCGAAGCCAGGAGCCTGAAACTTCCTCTGGGTCTCCCACATGGGTGCAGAGACCCAAGCCCTTGAGCCATCCTCTGCTGCTTTCCGAGGCGCATTAGCAGGGAAATAGATTAGAAGTGGAGCAGCTAGGACTTGAACCAGTGCCCACATGAAATGCTGAAACTGCCTACCACAGTTTAACCCGCTGTGCCACGGTGCCAGACGTCCACCTTACCTTTTTAATTGAACTGTTTACTGTAAAATAATTATAGATTCACATGCAATTATAAGAACAGAGAGTCTCTGTGTGTTTTACCCAGTTTCTCCCAAAAAGCACAACCTGGAAACTGATGTTGACTTAGCCAAAAAAAACAAAATAACATTTCTATAACCCCAAAGACCTCTCACGTTGCCTATTTATAGCCACTTCCCTCCTTTCCCACTTCCTCCATGACCCATGATCGCCTCCCTCTGTTCTGTTTTATGATTTTGTCATTTAAACAATGTGATATAAATGGGCCCATGTAGTAACCTTTGGACATTTAATATTTTCAATCAGGATAATCCTCAGAAGATTCATCAGGCTGTTGTATGTACCAATAGCTTATTGTTTCTTATTGCCAAGTAGTATTCCAAAGCATGGATGTACCACAATGTGTTTAGCCATTCTCTCATTGAAAGAAAGCTAGGTTGTTTCCAGTTTGGGGCTGTTATAAACAGAGAGGCTATGAAAATCCATGTGGGGGGCTGATGCTGTGGTATAGTGGGTAAAGCCGCCACCTGCAGTGCCTGCATCCCATATGGCAGCTGGTTTGAGACCTGGCTGCTCCACTTCTGATCCAGCTCTCAGGTATGGCCTGGAAAAGCAGTAGAAGATGGCCCAAGTCCTTGGGCCCCTGCACCTGCATGGGAGACTCAGAAGAAGCTCCTGGGTCCTGGCTTCAGATCGGCGCAGTTCCGGCCATTGCGGCCAACCGGGGAGTGAATCATCGGATGGAAGACCTCTCTCTCTCTCTGCCTCTCCTTCTCTCTCTGTGTAACTCTGACTTTCAAATAAATAAATAAATCTTAAAAAAAAAAAAAAAAAAAAAAAAAAAAAAAAAAAGATGGCCAGCGCTGCAGCTCACTAGGCTAATCCTCCGCCTGCGGCACTGGCACTCCGGGTTCTAGTCCCGGTCGCGGGGCGCTGGATTCTGTCCCGGTTGCTCCTCTTCCAGTCCAGCTCTCTGCTATGGCCCAGGAGTGCAGTGGAGGATGGCCCAAGTCCTTGGGCCCTGCACCCGCATGGGAGACCAGGAGGAAGTACCTGGCTCCTAGCTTCATGATCAGCGCGATGTGCCAGTCACAGTGGCCACTGGAGGGTGAACCAATGGCAAAGGAAGACCTTTCTCTCTCCCTCTCTCACTGTCCACTCTGCCTGTCAAAAAAAAGAAAGAAAGAAAATCCATGTGGAGGTTTTCAGGTGAACGCACGTTTTCTTTTCTCTGGGGCAAATGGCTGAGAGTACAGCCGCTGGGTCACCCATTAACTGCATGTTAACTTTTTAAACAAAGCTCTGGCCATTTTATTTTGAACAGTAACCTCCATGCCTCCTGCCCCCCGCCCCAAACATCAGACACCGTTTTACCTTACTTCCCTTTCCCGGGCACTCAGGCAGACACCAGCCCTGCCCAGCACCCTCCAACAGGGGAGCACCTCCTGGGGTCACCAGGACACACCAAGGCCAGCATGCCCACAGGCCGAGCAATGTACTGATGTCGACCAGACGGAGCCTGGGCACGACTCCCCAGATGAAGCAGCGTGCTGGTTTTAAAGAAAATCACATCAAGTTCAAAAGCCAAATCAGCGCTACCCCTGAATTGTACTGTGACTGCGGCAAAGTTTTTAACTCAGAAACTTTCCTGATTTACGAGCTGACCAAGCAGAGCTGCAGTCCAAGCAGAACTCGGTCTCCCCATCGGAGCTGCCAGGCACCCGCCAGTCCCAGGGGAGGGAGTCGTTTTACGAATGAGCAAAAAGGATTCTAGTTAGAAACGTTTCAAGAGGCCCGCAGGCAGGAGAATTAAGACAGGACTGTATTTCATGCTGAACAGTGCAAACCAAATAAACAAAGCTCCCTGTCATGGCCACGGGCCAGCTCAGCTGTGTGAGTCGATGGCAAAAGCATTCCTGAGCTCTGTGGAAGCCCCTGGAAGGAATCCAGAAGCTTATGCACTTGGGCTGCCTGGGGGGTGGTTGTTACAATTACCATAAATTCATTTATTTCTTAAGATATTGGTTTCTCTCCCTTTGAGTCTTTGCTTGACGTTTGTACTCCTTGGGTGAATACTGGAAGAAATTGTATTGTAAGATAATGTTTTGGCCAGACTTAAAATGGAAATGTTTATAACATTCCCACCAACACCAGATGATGTCAGTGTCACTATGGTGCTGCTTTTTCAGAAACACGTTAGACGGAGAAAAAAAAAAAACTTGACCAATGGCCTAAAATGAGTCCAGGCTCCAAGCGGCTTTTTCCCCACAAACACCCTTCTTGTCTGTGACGTGGGCCCGCCGTGGAGCCCGTGGGGACTGAGCATCATTTGGTGTGGTGGCTGTCGGGAGTTCGGCAGCTCTGAATGTTGGGGACTGCCAGGTCCCAGCCTCTGACAGGGAAAGCAAAGACTGGCAAGGTGGCTGGGGTATCGCTGTGGACAGTGTCCGGGACCCCTCCCTGCCTAGCAACTGTGGGATTTGAAAACCAAAGTGCTTTATATAACTCCTGTGACTCCTGATCCCAACTTTTCTTCTCTACTCTTCTATCTCGCACTTTATCCTTCCATTTCTTCTTTCTCCTCCTATCCTAAGCTAAATGAACTAAGTTAATTAGGCCTCACCCCAGAAACACCAGCCTCCATAATGCAGGGAGAGCAGCCGGCTAAGTGCAGTAAACTGCTGTGCTCGGCAGACAGCCAGATTCCTAACCCTAAGGCCCTGAGCCCCAGGCAACGGAGGCGAAGGTGTCTTAGCCCAAGGAGTGGCCAATGCTAGGGTGCAGCTCTGAGTCCTTCTCCAAGCCACGCCCAACCTTCCCCTACCCGGATCCACCCCATACCAGGAGCTACCTGGGCTCTATCCTGGCAACCTTGGGCTTCCCCCACACTGGGAACTATAGTGGACAAGCACTATTGACTCCTCGCCGTGTCCTGGGGTGGAGTGTCAGGGTCTGAGGAAGAAGGTCCCATGGAGTGGTTTCAGTGCAGTCTCGGGGGAAGATTATCAGCTTGTGAGAGAAAAAGCCGAAGCTACTTCCAAGGAGTCTTCAAAGACTAAACTGTAATTACATAGTGAGCAGTGCACGCCATGGATGGGGGCGGGGAGGAGGCAGGTGCCTTCTCGGGCCCATAGCCTCAAGTCAAGGAACCACAATGGGCCCCGCTGTCCTCAGAACACACCAGAGGCTGTAGAACCTGGATTCGTGAGCCAGGCCAAACTGCAACAGGCTCACGGTGGCTCCTGTACTAGGTCTGCTCAGGCTGCTGTAACAAAACATCGCCCACAGGATGCCTGAAACAGCAGAAATGCATTTTCCCCCATTTCTGGAGGCAGAAACATCCAAGATGAAGGATCTGGCAGGTTTGGGTTCTCGTGCGGGCTCTCTTCCTGACTTGCAGATGCTGTCTTCTCCTCATGCCCTCACCTGATTTTCCTTGGTGCCTGTTCATGGGAGGAGGGGGGAGAAGTGCAAGGAGAGAGTATTGTCTGGTGTCTCTTCTAAGGACACTAATCCTATCAGACCAGCACCCACTTTTATGACCTTATTTAGCCTTAATCACCCCTTATAGGCCCTATCTCCAAATACAGTCACATCAGGGGTTAGAGCTCCAACATACGAATTTGGAGGGAACACAATTCAGTACTTAGCAACTCCCCAGGAGATGGTATTCCATTTCCCTGTTGGAAGAAGGCCAGGGATGCCTCAGGCATCAGTCTGGTTAGGAACTGCCCATGAAGCATGTTGAGCGATGGTCTACAGCTCTGGGTGGGATCAGGAGCCATAAAGGAGTCAGAGCACCTGGAGTGCCCTGCCCTTGCAGAAGCTCAGTTGAGAATGTGGGAAGTTACATTACGTAAGTTCCTTCCAAATCAAGCTGATATGCAAATGCAGGAGCAGTCTGCTGGCCCTCGGTCTTGAGGACTGGACAGGAAGGAGGGGTGGACCACTGGGTACTGTCAACAGCCCATGGGCCTCCACGTGAGAAGACTAGGCCGCTTCCTTTACCCGTGCAATGGTGGTAATACAGTGCCTGTTGTGCAGCCCATGGGGTTGTGGCACCTGCATGAGACCCCGTGCATGGAGCCCTGAGAAGCAGAGGGAGAAGTCTCAGGAGGCAGAGACAATGAGAAGACTGGTCTCCTCATCTTGTCATGGCGCCATGGGAAGCCTGCCCCTGGCTTGGCAGCCTCTGCTGCCATATTTCTAGCAGCATGACCCCTGACTTCTGTTCCTACAGCTACACTCTGAAAGAGCCACCGCATGTTTGGTCACCAAAACTGGAGGCTGCTGCCCCTGCTGCAGCAGAACAAAGAGCAAATCCGAACGTCGCCCAGAAGTGCAGGGCAGCTTAGACTTAGCAGCTGTCATGGGTCAGAGAGGGAGCCACCTGCCTCAGGAAAGAGGGCGTGGGGGTGGGAGGGTATACTGAAAGCAAAGGCTGTGACCAGGACTCATTCCCGCAGTTGGCCATGACCCTAGGAGGCTGGAGACATGTCCCAAAGTGACGGGAAGATCCAGTGCCTTGGGTTTCACTGTTCCCAAAGGACTATACAGCCCTGGCCTAGAGCAATGCCCCTAAATGCAAAGGGACAGGAGTTGGGGTGTCTATTGCAATGCCAGAGAGGCTGTGGGAGCTATGGGGCAGGGACAGTAATACATGCTGTGGTGGGTATCAGAGCAGCAGGTCCCTAGGGCTCACAGTAAGAGGGGGCGGGGTAACACTGATCCCTCTCTCCTGCTCCTATGAGAGAGATAACCTAAGAAATCTAAACAGAGATTTGGGACCTGTACTCTCGTAAGGATGCCACCCTCTGAGCCAGCTCTCCCAGCCATGGGGCCAGATGTCTGCTTGCGTCCAGGCAGGAGGCACCAAGAGGATGCAGATCTTTGGAAAGGATCATGAAAGTTCAAAAGAAGATAAACATTATGGAGCTAGATGCTGAAAGCAGGTGTCAGGAGTCTCTTACGTGGTGTCGGCAGCCCTAACTTGACTTACATGAAGCACACGATCTCCGCGGTTACCTGATCTGGTCACGGAATCTGCTGTTCTCAATAGGATAATATTTGGAAATGTGCATTTCGTCCATTAAGCAGGTAGTTGTGCAGACCTCAGGCTGTGCCAGGAAGGCTTGGCGCTAGAGATGCATCAGTGAGCAAACCAGGCAGAGTCCCCACCCTGTGGAACTTGTACTTAAGTGGGAGGAGACAGACAATGAGCCACCAAGCGAGTGAAGAAGTAAAATAAAAATTAAAAATAAAGCCAGGAGGTTGACTACAGGTGGAAAAAGAGAAAGAAGAACAGCGGCAGGGCAGGTAGCGCAGGTTACAGTTGTAAAAGAAGGGCAGGAGTGAGGCAAGGGTAAGAGGCTTCCAAGCAGGGACAAGAGCCAGTACAAAGACCCTGCGGCAGGTAAGTGCAGCTCATGGAGAAAGTTTTCCCAGGGCCAACAAGGACGGTGGAAAGAGGGTGGATGCCCACACGGAGCTGTCCATCAGGATCTTCCTCCTTGTGATATTCAGGGAGTCCACTTGCCCCCTGGTTGCACAAGCCCTGGGCCTGTTCACGTGCATGTGGCCATCGCCATGTGGAGACAGGCTCTATCACATGGGCACAGCCCATAGTCCGTTCTGGTTCATGCTCTACCTCCAGCTACTCTCCTTGGAGAAATGTCTCCCTGGCCCAGGCCAGCCCCTAGAAGTGTATGCTTCAGAGTCTAGAAAATGAACTTCCCTGGACCCTCTGGCCCCTACAGGGCATTAGACTTGATGGCTGCTTAGAGCCTTTCAAGACTCTAAGGGATTCTAAGGGAAATCGGTCAAAACAGAATGCAGCCCTCACTGCACTGGGATCGTCTAAGGGACACATTTTATCTTTCTGCAAACTGCAAAGTCCTACTTACCAGAAGGTAGAATATAAACATGTTTGGATCGCTCTGTGGGATGCTCTCTGACACAGACAAGCAAAGGAGATATAGGATTATGTATGCACTGACTCTGAGAGACACCATGAAACAGAGTTGCTTACAAAAGCCCATGCTTTCAGCTGGTTTTTGTTATTTGACTTGTGTTTAAAAAAGCAAAAGGAAGGCTGCATCTCTCTGCCCCAAGGAAAGCGACATTCAATAAAGCTCATTACTAATTGCAAGAGGCTATCTGAGACCAGCATCGTGGCACAGCACGCTAAGTTGCTGCTTGCCACACCAGCATCCCATATGAGAGAGCCAGTTCAAGTCCCAGTTCTTTGCTAATGCACCTGGGAAGGCAGCAGAAGGTGGCCCAGGTACTCCAGACCCTGCCACCCACGTGGGAGACCCAGAAGGAGTTCCTGGCTCTTGGCTTCGGCCTGGTCCAGCTCTGGATGTTGCAGCCACCTGGGAAGTGAACCAGTGGATGGAAGATCTCCCCCACCTCCAACCCTGCTTTTCACATTCATTGATTAGTTTTAAAAAGAGGCTATCTTCTCTCAACAAGTTTTCCTCCCTACTCTTCTGCACCATTAGCAAACCCCTGCAGTACCCCTCATCCGCATCTTCTGTTCCGTGGCTTCACCCCTGCACGCAGGCTCCCTGCAAGCAGATGGTCATCTCGGAGAAGCAGCAGGACATCACAAATCTCTGCAGGGCTCCCCGGTGGCACCAAGGAGCGACAACACACAGGTTCTCCACAAACCTGCTGGGCTCACTGGAAACGCTTTCTGAGATTCCTGCAGAACAGCTCAGTGCTGCATCACCTCCAGGGCTGAGAAAAAGGTTCAGGCCTCGCTGAAAACAATGTTCAAGTCCCACAGCCAAGCTGAACGGACTCAAATTCTTTACGTGGTATTTGCCCTGACATGTAGCCATGCTGTAAAAGCAAACACCACCAAGAGCTCGGGTGCTGGAAAGGGCTGAGTCCTATTCTTGCACACACTCTTGTTCATCAGGGCCAGCTGGGGGCTCCCTGCTTTGTTCTGCATTGCCCACATTCAGGAGTGCAGGCTGACAGAACCTCCCCCACACAACGGTACTGTAACAGCTACTCGAACAAATCACTGCAAATTTAAGTGGCTTAAAATGACACACATTGGGGCCAGTGGTGTGGCATAGCAGGTAAAGATGCAGCCTGCAGTGCCAGCATCCCACATGGGCGCTGGTTCGAGTCCTGACTGCTCCACTTCCGATCCAGCTCTCTGCCGTGGCCTGGGAAAGCAGTAGAAGATAGTCCAAGTTCTTGAGCCCCTGCATCCATGTAGAAGGCCTGGAGAAGGCTCTTGGAGCCTGGCTTCTGACTGGCCCAGCTTCGGCCGTTGCAGCCATTTAGGTAGTGAACCAGCAGATGGAAGACCTCTCTCTCTCTCTCTCTCTCTCTCTCTCTCTGCCTCTCTGCAACTTTCCTTTCAAATAAAATAAAAAAATCTTTAAAAAAACACACATTTATTATCTTAGAGTCCTAGAGGTCAGAGAGGAAATGGGTCTCGTTGGGCTGAAGCCAAGGTGTCCGCAGGACTGCCTTCTTTCTGGAGCCTCCAGGGGAGAGTCCATTTCTTTGCCCTTTCCACCTGCTAGAAATCGTCTGCTTTCCTTTTCTCATGGCCCCTTTCTCCATCTTCAGGGCCAGCAATGTAGCATCTTCAAATCTCTCTCTCTCTCTCTCTCTCTCTCACACACACACACACACACACACACACCCCTCTGCTTTCAATGGCACATCTTCTCTCGATCCTTCTGGCTCCCTCTTATTAAGACCATGTGATGATAGGGGATCCACTTGGGTAGCCCAGGATAGTCTCTCTATCTCAAAATCCTTGACTTAGCCACAACTACAACCTGCTTTTTGCCAGGTAAGGTAACACTTTCAAAGGTTCCAGGGATTAAGATGGGGGAATGAGTATTTTTTTTAATATTTATGTATTTATTTGAAAGTCAGAGTAACATTGAGAGAGAGAGAGAGAGAGATCTTCCATCTGCTGGTTCACTCCCCAAGTGGCCACAAAGGCCAGGGCTGAGGCAGGCCAAAGCCACGAGCTTCCTCCAGGTCTGCCACATGGGTGCAGGAGCCCATGCACTTGGGTCATCTGCTGCTGCTTTTCCTAGGCCATTAGCAGAGAGCTGGATTGGAAGTAGAGCAGACGGGACACCAACAGGTACCCATATGGAATGCCAGCACTGTAGGCAGCAGCTTTACCCACTACACCACAACACCCACCCCGAGGGTACCAGTACTAAGCTTCCCACACAGAGGGAAGTGATAGTGCCCAACCACACGCAAGGCTTAAGTACTCTGCCCAGAAGGAGCACACCTCATGCCCCTCGTATTGCATTGGCAGATCAAGTCTTGTGCCACATCTAACCCTGATTAGACAGCAAGAACAATGCTTTCATGTATACAGAATGAGAAGAATAAGAATAAACACCTTGAATTCCACTTCAAGATTAGGATGAAGAAGAATGCAAAAGGCCTTCATTACCATGATAACAAAATAAATCTTGGAAATAAAAAATAATACTTTCCTGGGGCTGGTACTGTGGCACAGTAGATTATGTGGCTGCTTGTGATGCTGGCTTCAGAACACTGGTTCAAGTCCCAGCTGTTCCATTTCTGAGCCAGCATTCCTACTATTGCACCAGAGAGGCAGCCCAAGACTGCCTAGGTACTCGGGCCCCTGCCACCCATATGAGGGATCAAGATGGAGTTCCTGGCTGGCGCTGCAGCTCACTAGGCTAATCCTCTGCCTGCGGCACCGGCACACCGGGTTCTAGTCCCGGGGTGCTGGATTCTGTCCCGGTTGCCCCTCTTCCAGTCCAGCTCTCTGCTGTGGCCCGGGAGTATAGTGGAGGATGGCCCAAGTGCTTGGGCCCTGCACCCCATGGGAGACCAGGAGAAGCACCTGGCTCCTGGCTTTGGATCAGCGCAGTGCGCTGGCCACAGCGCGCCAGTCACAGCAGCCATTGGGGTGGGGGTGAACCAACGGAAAAGGAAGACCTTTCTCTCTGTTTCTCTCTCTCACTATCCACTTTGCCTGTCAAAAAAAAAAAAAAAAAAAAAAAAAAGATGGAGTTCCTGCCTCCTGGTTTTGGCTGTCGTGCCCATAGGGGAGTGAACCAGCCAATGGAAGATGTATCTCTCTCTCTTTCTCTCTGCCTTTCAAATAAATAAACCTTTTTAAAAAAATTATACTTTTCCATTTAGTGAATGAACAGTAGGTGCATGAAAGCCCTGATTAACTGAATTCCAGGTAGGGACAAGCCCTTCATGGTTGAGTCAAAAGCACCAGTCAGATAAAGCTCCAGGTCTGGTGTAGGTAGACAGAAGAGCAGGTTTACTAAAGAGGAAGATTATGTGAATAGGAGGCACCCAAGCTTTTAATGACAGGTTATGATTAAGAAAAAGAAGATAAACTTAAACCTACAGATCCAAGAAGCTGAGCAAGTCATAAGCAGAATAAATAAGGAAACACTTTTCTCCTCAAAAATGCCTTGCAAAAATTAAGATAAAATAAGGAATCTTGGGATAAACAACAAGCAAGAGTTATCTCTAACAGATTCACACTATAAGAAGTGCTAAAGAAAATCCTTAAGGCTGATAGAAAATGGTATCAGACTGAGCAAGTTAAGAAGAAAGAAAACACAAATTTCAAAAAGCAAGAATAAAAGGTGGTTGTCATTACTGATCCTACGGATCCAGAAAGATTAAATAAAGAATTTTTTTAAAGATTTATTTATTTTACTTGAAAGTCAGAGTTACACAGAGAAAGGAGAGGAGAGGCAGAGAGAGAGAGAGAGAGAGAGAGAAAGGTCTTCCATCTGATGATTCACTCCCCAGTTGGCGGCAACGGCCGGAACTGCACCGATCTGAAGCCAGGAGCTTCTTCCGGGTCTCCCACATGGGTGCAGGGCCCAAGGACCTGGGCCATCCTCTATTGCTATCCCAGGCATAGCAGAGAGCTGGATGGGAAGCGGAGCTGCTGGGACTTGAACTGGCGCCCATATGGGATACCAGCTCTTCAGGCCAGGGTGTTAACTCCCTGTGCCACAGTGCCGGCCCCTAAATAAAGAATTTTTGAGCAACTTCAAGCTAAAAACTATAGACAGTTTAAATCATTTGGGCACATTCCCTCTGTTGTGATTTTTATTGTTACGGTTTCTTTCCAATTTGATCTTGAAGTCTCTTTCTTGAAAGTGCCCATAAGCCAACATAGCCTTTCTCTAGAAAAGCACGGATGAGGGGAAAGTTAGGTTCTACTGTTTGTGTCAGGTGAGGCACAGTGAGGAAGTGAAACCAAAATGAATGAAATGGAAGGAATTTATTTCTTATAGGTCCTGGAGCTGTGCTGACAGGAGGCTGACAGGAAGTCAAGAAGTAGCAGATTGTTCAACTAGCAAGTTGAGACACACACACACAGACACACACACACGAGAGAGAGAGAGAGAGAGAGAGAGAGAGAGAGAGAGAGAGAGATTATGGAATTATTCCTTTACTAAGGTCCATGGGTGTTAGCTTTTAGCTTTGGGATCTCATGGGGGCTGTGGGTTGGTCAGTTTACAGAAACCAGATGTGGGGGCCAGAGTGCGGTATGGCAGGTTAAGCTACCATTTGCAATGCCGGTATCTCATAGGAGTGCTGTTTGGATCCTGGCCGCTCCACTTCTGATCCAGCTCTCCGCAGAAGATGGTCAGAAAGCTTGGGACCCTGTCACCCACGTGGGAGATCTGGATGGAGTTCCTGGCTCCTGCCTTCGGCCTTGCCTAGCACCGGCTATTGTGGTCATTTAGTGAATGAACCAGCAGATAGAAGATCTCTCTCTATCTATCCCCCCTCTCTCTGTAACTCCACTTTTCAAATAAGTAAATAAATAAATCTTTAAAAAAGAAGAAAAGAAACCACATGTGAAGGTGAGAGCTTACTAACATGCCTTGAGTAACCATTAGGTTTCATCACAGTCACAGCTGTGGGTTGTGTTGCATTTTAGATCAGTGGGGTCAGGAACAAGTGGGTTATGTCACAAACAACCACATACAGCACAGAACTAAAGGTAAAGTGATGGAGTATGACAACACTCATGTCAGGCCTAAAAGTGGATTAGCATCTACATTACCATTCATTAATTCATCAGTTAATGTACTTACATTACATTAGAATCTAATGGGTAGCAGCTACATTAATAACAACTTGAAAACACAACTGATCAAAACTGACATAGGAAGAAATAGAAAATCTGAAGATCTCTTTGTTAATTTTAAAAAACTAAATGTGCAGGGCCAGCATTGTGGCGCAGCTGGCTAAGGGCCACCTGTGACACCAGATCCCATACTGCAGCACTGGTTCAAGGCCCAGCTTCACCACTTCCAATCCAGTTCCCTGCTAATGTGCCTGAGAAAGCAGTGGAAGATGGTCCAAGTATTTGGACCCCTGTCACCTGTGTGGGAGACCCAGATGAAGCTCCTTGCTCATGGCTCCTGGCTTCAACCTGACCCAGTCCTGATCACTGTGGCCATTTGGGGAGTGAATCAGCAGATGGAAGATATGCCTCTCTCTGTCTCTCCCCTTCCCCAAAAACAATTTCACTCTGCCTTTCAAATAAGTAAAATAAATCTTTTTTAAAAATTGAATTTGCAGCTCCTGGCAGAGAAAACTTCGGTTATGGATGGTTACACATAAATTCTACCAAACTGGCAATGAAGATTTTATACCAATTGTACATAAACTTTCAGAGAATAGAAGAGGAGAAAAGTACTTCTCAATTTAAAAAATTTTTGGTCAGCACAAGTATAATACCAAAACCAGACAAAGATATTACAAGAAAAGAAAACCACAGACCAATATCCCTCATGAATATAGACACAAAAATTCTTTAAAAAATATTAGCAAATTGAACCCAGCATTTTTTAAAAAAGGATAACACAACATGACCAAGTAGAGTTTATACCAGGAATGTAAGGTTGTTTTATTATCTCCAGATCTATCAATCAACCTAATTCATCACATTATCACAACAAAACACAAAAATACAACCATCTCAATAGTTGCACCTGACAAAATTTAATACTTCTTCATGATACAGGTTCTTAGCACACTGAGAATAGATGGGAAGTTCCTCAGCATGATAAGGGACATTTCAAGAGACCTAGAGGTAATAGAATACATAATAAATACGAAGTTTTTACCTTAAGATGGAGAACAAAGCAAGGATGTCCACTCTCACCACTTTTATTCAACAATGTCATGGAGAACTACACCCACTGGAATAACAGGGTAATAAAATGAAATAATAGGCCTAAAAAGAGGAAAAAAGAATCAAAACTTTCTAGAAATAATGAATTTTACCAAGTTGATATATAAATATCATTTGTATTTCTATGTTCTAGCAACAAACAACAGAAAAATTAAATTTAAAAAATACCATTTGACCACAGAGGGTCATATTGAGGGAATACTTTGGAGTGTCACAATTGCTTTATTGTGATGGTTACACACGCTTTGAAAATTAAATTAAGAAAACAATTGCATTACAGTAGTATCAGAAAAACAAGAATATACTTAGGAATAAATTTAACCAACTAAAGAAAAGACTGGTACACTACAAATTATGAAACATTGCTGAAAGAAATGAAAGAAGATATAAATAAATAGAAGGACATGCCATTTTCCTGGATTGGGAAGCTTAATGTTGTTAATATGATAATACTATCAAAGCAACCTATAAATTCAAGGCAATTCTTATCAAAATGTCAATGGCACTTCTTATGGAAATGAAAAAACTCACTCAAAAATTCAAAGAAATTTTAAGGGTCTCTGAACAGCCAAAGTAAACTTGAAAGAACAAAGCTGGAGAGCTCGAGCACATACTTCCTGATTTCAAAACTTACTAAAAATCTACAGTAATCGAAACAGTGTGGTACTGGCACGAGAACAGATATAGACCAATGGAACAGATTAGTGAACTCAGAAATAAACTCTCACATATATGGTCAATTGACTTTTGACAACAGTTCAAAGACCATTTAATGGAGGGAGTATAACGCTATAATAAATATATTATTTATATATAATGGTACTGAAAAAAACAGGGTATCCATATGCAAAAGAATGAAGCAGGAACCTTACCTAACATCACATACAAAAATTAACTCAAAATGGATTAAAGATTGAAGCATAAGAGATAACACTAAGAAACTCTTAGTATAAAACATGAAGAAAGAACTGGGCATTTGGTTAAGATAATCGTGGCCCAAATGGGAATGCCTGGCTCCCTATTCCAGTTTCCTAATAATGTGCACCCTGGGAGGCAGCAGGTGATGGCTCAAGTACTTGGGTCCTGTCACCCATTTCCCAGTTTTGACCATATATCCCCAGCCACTGCAGGCATTTGGGTAGTCAACCAGGCAAAGGAAGTTCCCTCTGCCTGCCTTAAGTACATATGTTTTTTAAAAAGGATGCTATCAAGAGAGAGAAAGAATTACCTACAGTATGGGAGAAAATATTTGCGAATCAGACATCTGAAAAGGGTCTAGTACCCAGCACAACTAAGAACTTCACAATTCAACAACAAAAAGACAAACAATGTGATTCTACAGTGGCCAAAGGACTGGGACAAACATCTCTCCAACAGAGATGCTCAAAGTCAACAAGCACATGAAAAGCTGTTCAATACCATTAGTCATCAGAGAAAACCACAATGAGATACCACTTCAAACCCATTAGGATGGCTGCAATGAAAACAAAGCCAAAATAAACAAGTGCTGGTAAGTTTATTGGAAACTTCATACATTGCTGGTGGAATGTAAATTGGTATAGTTGTTGTGGAATACAGTCTGTTGGTTCCTGAAAAGATTAAACATAGAATTATATGACTCAGCCATTCCATTCCTAGAAATAGATTCAAAAGAAAGGAAAACAAGTATTCAAACCAAAACTGGTACACAAGTGTTTTTAGAAGCACTATCTACAATAGCCAAATGGTGGAAGCAACCCAAGTGTCCACTGATGAACAAATAAATAAAAGGTGGTTTATCTATACAATGGAATATTATTTCACCATATAAAGGACTGAAGTACATAAACAATGCAGTATGCATAAACCTTGAAAACTCTATGCTCAGTAAAAGAAGCCTGATGCAAAGGTCACACATATGGTTCAATTTATATAAAATATCCAGACTAGGCAAGTGCATAAAAACAGAAGTTACATGGGAGGTTGCCAGGCTGAGAAAAGAAGGAAATGGAGACTAACAATGGATATGGGGTTTCTTTGTAGAGATGATGGAAATGACCTAAAATCAGACAGAGGTGATGATTGTACCGCCTTGGGAGAATACTAAAACCCACTAATCTGTATACTTTAAAATACTTATAAAAAAAAAAGAGATGTATTTATTTATTTGAAAGACAGAGTGACCGAGAGAAAAGGAGAGATTTTTCCATCTGCTGGTTTACTCCCTAAATGACTGCAACTGCTGGGGCTGAGCCAGGTTGAAGTCAGGAGCCCAGAACTCCATCCTGGTCTCCCACGTGGGTGGCAGGGACCCTAGCACTTGGACCATCTTCTGCTGCTTTCCCAGGCACATGAGCAGGGAGCTGGATCAGAAGTAGAACGGCTGGGAATAGAATTGACACTCCCTTTGGGATGCCAGCATTGAAGGTGGTACCTTGACCTACTGTGCCATGATGCTGGCCCCTAGCAGGCCTTTTATTTTATTAGGTTATATCTCAATTTTTCAAAAAAAATCTATGTAGCATAGAAATGTCTAACAAAATTTAATACTACTGCATGAAAACAAATTTTTAAAATGCCATTTATAATAGTAGCAAAAAAAACACAACTCCATGAAAAATATTTAGGAATAAATTTAATTAAGTATGTGTAAGATACTCACCGAAAACTAGAAAACACTGCTGAGAGAAACTACAGATTTAAATAAATAGGGAGACAGGTCAAGTTCATATATCAGAAGACTTAATACAAGTTAAGATATTCATTCTTCTCAAATTGAGCTGTACAGTAACGCAATCCCAATCAAAATCCCAGCAGACTTTCTTTTTGGCAGAAAATAACAGCCTGGTTTTACCTTCTAGGTGGGGGGAAAAAAAACAGGACCTGGAATAGATAAGATAAAATATAAAGTTGAAGACTTATCTGATTTCAGCACTTCTCTAAGTCTATAGGAATTAGAGTACCACAGTACTAGCATAAAGAGAAGATCTATTAGAATAGCAAAGAGTACTAATAGACCCACATATAGATAATCAACTGATTTTCAAGGCAGGCACCAATGCAATTCATTGTGGGAAAGAGCCTTTTCAACTTGACCAACTTATGTAATATGTAAAAAAATAAGTCTTAACTCCTACCTCACATCAGATACAAAAGAATGAATTCAATGTAGAAAAGAAACCTAAACAGAAAAGGTAAAACTATAACTCTTCCAGAAGGGAGAACAGGGATAGGAATTTTGTGCTGTAGCTCTGATGCTACTTGGGGCCCTGAGATAATCTAGTATCAGAGTGCCTGTGTTGAAGGTCTGGTTTCGCTCTGATTCCAGCTTCCAGCTAATGCACACCCTGGGAGACAGCAGGTGACAGCTCAAGTAATTGGGTAGGTCGCTGACACTCACATGGGAGACCTCGAATTGAGTTTTCAGCTCCTGGCTTTGGCCTGGCCCAGCCCTAGCCATGGCAGGTATTTGAGGAGTAAACCAGATAGAAGATATCTCGCTATTCCTCTCTAAGCCTTTCAAATAAAAATGAAGAAGTAACTAAAAATAAACAAAGAGAGCATAAACAAATATCCTCATAACCCAAGACAGGCAAAGATTTCTTGGACAGGACATCAAAAATATTAACTGTGCAATTCTTAACAATGATCCTCAAAGGGCGTCAAGATTAAAATTGAGCTCATCAAAAGACATCATTTAGAGAATGAGCAGAATGAACAGCCTGTTTAAGTAACACGAGGCCACAACAGTGGACTGGCTTGTCACTCTCCTGCTCCAAAGGTTTAGATCATTTAGAAGACCTTTTCAACTTCTACCCATCTTTTCTCTCACTTAGATGGATTAATTGGCAGTTTGTAAGGGATGAAATGTGGCTCTGACCAATTCAAGAATTTTCCTGTCTAACAATGAAGCCTACATCTTTAATAACATTTCTGCAAATACCAACTGGCCATGGTTTTCTCTGCTCTCCGTTTAACATTCAAATGGTAGTCAGGTTCCAGGCACTAAAGGCATTAATGGCGATATTTTGAACGTCATGACAAAATTGACAATTCCAAAACTAGCTGTGTAGTAGTATCTAAGCTTGCTATTTTAGTCTGTGAATACCACAGACAGGGGGATGGGGTATTTTATCTTTATAAAGTAAGAATAGAGGTTATGGAGCTGGGAGCTGGAAGTCCAGGAGCATGGTACCTGTATCTGGTAAGGGTCGTTTGCTAGTGTGGAGTGCACCAGCAGATGGAAGATATTCTCTCTCTCTCTCTCTCTCTCTCTCTCTCTCTCTCTCTCTCTCTCTCTCTCTCTCCAGATACCTAAGGCAAAACAGGTCACCACATGGCAAGACAGAACAAGTCAGTCTGAGAGCACTCACTTTTATAATAAAGCTACTCCATCCATAACCTATTAATCTATTAACCCACAAATTAAATAATCCATTTATGAGAAGAGTCCTCATGACCCAACCACCTCTTAAAGGTCCCACTTCTTATACTTCACAACAGGGATTAAATTTCACCCTGAGTTTTGGTAGAGACAGCCAAACTAAGCATTTGCTCAATATCATTTTCCAGAATATTTCAAAGTGTGAATGTTAAAACACTTCATATCTATAGTACGTAACAAGGCACTTTTATGTGAAATATCATGTGAGTTCCATACAGGCAGGAATTATTATCTTCTTTTTTTTTTTTTTTTTTTTTTTTTTGACAGGCAGAGTGGACAGTGAGAGAGAGAGACAGAGAGAAAGGTCTTCCTTTTTGTCATTGGTTCACCCTCCAATGGCCGCTGAGGTTGGCATGCTGCGGCCAGCGTACCGCGCTGATCCGAAGCCAGGAGCCAGGTGCTTCTCCTGGTCTCCCAGCAGGTGCAGGGCCCAAGGACTTGGACCATCCTCCACTGCCTTCCCGGGTCACAGCAGAGAGCTGGACTGGAAGAGGGGCAACCGGGACAGAATCCGGCACCCCAACCAGGACTAGAACCCAGTGTGCCAGCACCACAGGTGGAGGATTAGCCTATTGAGCCGCGGCACCAGCCTATTATCTTCTTTTTAAGATGAGCACATCAACATTTCTGAGTATTCTTGTAACTGACCCTTGTTTACCTATTTATTATGTATTTAGCCTGGAATTCAAACTTAAGATGCTCAGACTCCAAATCTAGCCTTTCCCTCTTCATTGTCAAAGCTGCACCTAAGAGGGTGAAGATAGTACCAGTCATGAACTCTGTTTCATCAACACAAGGGGTGAAATCCATGTGCAAACATTTGGTAGGATTTACACTACGGTGATGGAATCAACCAGGCACGTTTGCCTATTCCAGTGTCCCTTGGTCCCATGTAAGCAGTCAAGGAGGTGCTGAAGGCTTTAGGAAACCTAAGGTTTTGTTTACTGAAAGCAGGCAGCATTAAAACCTCCAAGTATGAGCAGACCAGCTGGATTTTGCTTAACTTTGGGATCCTTTGATTCACTAGTTACTAATCATGGCAATGGCCCAAGGAGACTTATCAGGGCAGTGCTCTGGGTATGGACCAGGCTCAGAGATGGGTTTTAAGATGCTGAAGTTACTAAGTTGCTCTGCAGTTTTTTGATTAGCTGATTGCTTTATGAGCCTTCTAATCCTTGTTTTATTTTTTTAAAAGATTTTATTTATTTACTTGAGAAGTAGACTTACAGACAATGAGAAGGAAAGACAGAGAGAAAGGTCTTCCATCCACTAGTTCACTCCCCAAATGGTCACTCCTAAAGCAGAGTCAGGAGCTTCTTCCTGGTCTCCAGTGCAGGTGTAGGGGCCCAAGCACTTGGGCCATCTTCTACTGCTTTCCCAGACCATCAGCAGGGAGCTGGATCAGAAGAGGAGGCAGGCACCTGCACAGCAGGCAGAGGATTAACCTTCTGCTCCACCCCATGGCTCCCCTGGTTTTATTTTGAAATGCCAAAGTCATGCTAACTAAGCAAGAAAGCCAGTGAAGAGCACTTTATAAAAGGATTGGGCATACAGGGAACTCAATAGAAGTTGTGCTGAGGCCAGCGCCACGGCACAATAGGCTAATCCTCCGCCTTGCGGCACCAGCACACGGGGTTCTAGTCCCCGTCGGGGCGCCGGATTCTGTCCCGGTTGCCCCTCTTCCAGGCCAGCTCTCTGCTGTGGCCCGGGAGTGCAGTGGAGGATGGCCCAAGTGCTTGGGCCCTGCACCCCATGGGAGACCAGGAGAAGCACCTGGCTCCTGCCTTCGGATCAGCGTGGTGCACCGGCCGCAGCGTGCCGGCTGCGCCAGCCATTGGAGGGTGAACCAACAGCAAAGGAAGACCTTTCTCTCTCTCTCTCTCTCTCTCTCTTTCTCTCTCTCTCACTGTCCACTCTGTCAAAAAAAAAATTAATTAATTTAAAAAAATAAAATAAAATAAAAATTAGAAGTTGTGCTGAGAGCCTTCCTTTTGGGTCCAGGTTTCTGTCCTGACTCACAACCAGGTGAAGGTCTACATGAGATAGAGAAGACCATGAAACCAGGAGGAAGTTGACAAAGGGTAGAAAACAGGGTGTGGGGGGGGGAGGGGCCAGGAGCGAGGTCGAAGCCAGGAGATGAGAGCTGGAGAGAAGGCAGGTAAAGCAAACAAACTAAGAAGCTGGGATTTCAGAACTGGGGCAGGTTTTCCCAAACTTCCTCGTGATAGCATCTCTCTCCTTTGCAAATCCCCCATCTCCCCATAAAACAAACAAAAGCAGCACAAGAAACACACGACGAATGAAAATCACAAATTACTGCGGGAAAAGTGAGCTAGACTCACAGACCACAAGCAGACAAGGAATCAGCTTGTTTGGGGCTTATTGTACCTACTGATCACTGAAATGACTGCTTCATTATCACAATACCTACAACGTAGAATGTGGTGGGGCGAGTGGGTATTCTGAGTCAGTTCCAAAAATTATATCAAGGGAAGTTCGGCAAGTAACACTGTTCTAGGGTAGAGACAATTTGACAACAATTTCTTCTTTCAAAGCCCACCAAGTAAACGTGTTACTTTCTGAATCAGAGATAAATCAAACCAGAATTATAGAGTATACATTAATAAAGTTCTTGTCAATCATATAATAGATATTTCAAAGAGCAGTAAACAAACAAACAAACAAAAAAAGGCTAACGTGGGTGAGTCTTCACTTGGGAACAAGCTGGTACTTTATTCTGTGTCTAGTTTCAAAGACTACAGGATTCATGCGTTATATATTCTTCCCCAATACCTGACCAAACAACTGATGTTCCGCTGGGGCTTTTACCTCCTTATTTTTTTAATAAACTTTTAATTTTAGAGCAGTTTTAGATTTACAGAAAAATTATGAAGATATTACATAGAGTTCCTATATAGGCTACTTCAAAAAGTTCATGGGAAGGCCGGCGCCGCGGCTCACTAGGCTAATCCTCTGCCTAGCGGCGCCGGCACACTGGGTTCTAGTCCCGGTCGGGGCGCCGGATTCTGTCCCGGTTGCCCCTCTTCCAGGCCAGCCCTCTGCTGTGGCCAGGGAGTGCAGTGGAGGATGGCCCAGGTGCTTGGGCCCTGCACCCCATGGGAGACCAGGATAAGCACCTGGCTCCTGGCTCCTGCCATCGGATCAGCGCGGTGCGCCGGCCGCAGCGCGCCGGCCGCGGCGGCCATTGGAGGGTGAACCAACGGCAAAGGAAGACCTTTCTCTCTCTCTCTCTCTCTCACTGTCCACTCTGCCTGTCAAAAAAAAAAAAAAAAAAAAAAAAAAAAAGTTCATGGGAAAAAATGAAATTGAAAGATAAGTTTATGGGGCGAGCATTTGACCTGGCAGTTAAGACACTGGTTAGGATGCCAACATCCCATATTGGAATGCCTGGTTTACGTCCTGGTTGTTTCTGATTTCAGTTTCCTGCTATTACACACCCTGGGAGGCAGTGAGCAATGGCTCAAGTATTCGAGTCCTTGCCAATCATGAGGGAGGATTCCTAGCTCTTGGTTTTGGCTTGACCCAGATCAAGACTTTGTAGGTATTTGGGAAGAAAACCAGTAGATGGGAGCTCTTTCCCTGAATCAATCAATCAATCAATCAATCAATCTCTCTCTCTCTCTCTCTCAAATAAATATTTTTTAAAGATAACTTTATTTTGGTGTAATAAAAACCCTTTGAAATCTAGGCATAGTTTTTTTTTCATAACACAAATTTTCATGAACTTTCTGAATAGCTGTTATATTCATGGATTTCAGATAATTTTTGCACTAAAGTAAACTTATCTTTTAATTCCATTTTCCATGAACTTTGTTTTTTTAAAGATTTATTTATGTATTCATTTGAAAGGTAGAGGGACAGAGAGAGACGAAGAAGCAGATTGGAAAAGATCTTCCTTCCACAGGTTCACTCCCCAAATGGCTGCAACAGCCATAGCTGGGCCAGGCTTTAGCCAGAAGGCAGGAATTCCAACCTGGTCTCCCACATATAGGTGGGAGTGCAAGTACTTGAGTCATTATCCTCTGCCTTCCCAAGAGCATTTCCAGGGAGTTGGATCATGAGCAGAGCAACCAGGACTGGACCTGATACCAAAATGATATGATATGAGATAAGATGAGATGAGATGCCCACATCATAAGTGTTGGCTTAACCTGCATTCCACAATGCTTGTCCCATGAAGTTTTTGAAGTACCCTTGTACTTCCAACACTTAGTTTTCCCTATTATTAACATCTTCACATAAGTGTGTGGTACATCTGCTAGAATTAAAGAACCAAAAGTGATATATTATTACAAACTGAAGTCCATATTTTATTTTGATTTCTTTCATCTTTGCTCCATGCCCTTTGTTCCATGGTCCCGATGGGATTCCACCTTGCGTTTAGTTGTCTTATCTCCTTAGACTGCTCTTGGCTGTGACAATTTCTCTGTCCTTATTTTTGATGATCTGTTTTGAGGAACACGAGTCAGGTATTTTATAATGTCCTCTATTAGGATTTGTCTGATGTTTTCCACATAATTGCACTGCACAGCGTATTAACAGGGTGAGTTTTGATTTCATGGGGGCCAAGCGTGTAGCTCCCCAAAGGATAAGCTCTAGATTCAGTTGTGGAAAATGGGGAGAAACCTAAACAAGCAGAGACCGCCTGCGTCCTGGGAAGTCGCAGAGATCTGCACTGCTAGGCAAAGGAGATTGCACCCAAGGAGGGAGGCAGTGTCCTGCCGTCTGGCACGTGGATGCCCAGCAAGGGTTTCGCCTGTGCTCCCAGAAGTCCAGGAGTCCTGTAGTGGAGGCAGCGGCGGTGGTTCTGGAGGAACTAATTCATCAATGCGGGTACTAGCTTAGCAGACAGAGGTTAAGTTTAAGATGTGAGCCTGTTTAAGAGATCCTCCTAAGTCAATGAGGTGGGACAAGCTTTATATTGCAAGGCACAAGCATCACACAATCCAGGCTGGTAGGAGACATGCGCCCGAGATTTGAATCTGTGGGTCAGCAGCCACAGGGCACGGGCACACGCAGGCAATCCTGGAAAGGGCTCAGCACAGCTCGCAGGCTGCAGGGCCTGGGAAGGCAGAACCAAGCACATCTATAATGACACTGCTTGGGCAGCGCAGTGGACATCGGCCAGGCTCTCCCCACAGCCCACTGTGCCTCGATGACAAAGGGACAGCATGTCCATTCTCCTGGCTCACGCTCAAGGGCGCTGCCTGGTATGCAGGCCAGAACGCTCTCGGGCTTTGGGTTTCCATGTGTGCTCCCACGTGGAAAGTCCCCAGGCGGCTCAGGATGTCCTCTACAGTGCCCCATCCTGTCCTTCTTATCAGAGCTGCAGCTGCCTGGGCCACATTCCTCCGACCTGAGTCACTGCTCCAGGCTAGGGGGCCTTGTGTCCAGCGTGGCTTAGGAACCAGGCCTCTGTCCTTTCAATCTTCGGCTTGTCTTTTTCTTCTCCAAAAACACCACAGATTTATTTTTATTGCCTACACGGAATGACTATATTCTCCAAGGAAAATTTCCCATTGCTAGCTTTTCCCTTTCTTTTTCTGCAGGTTGCCCAGCTCATCTCTCTCGGGCTTCACCTCTAACTACCTTATTTATTCATGGCTTTTTACTGAGTTTTCCCTGACAATTCAAACACCACTTTGACCAAAATTAGCATCGTTTCTGGGGTGGCTCATGCTTCTGACCTGCTCTCTGGTGCACTCTGGCCTTCTCCTTCACACGCAGCAATGTCTTGTCTCCTTGACCACCTTAAACCCTCCGATGGCAGGAGGCTTCTCCCCACTCCCTGCATGAATGCATGAGGGAATGAAACGTGAATGATCACAATGATGCCAAGCACCTGAACCAAGCCATCTTCAATTTCTTGATTGGACCAGCCATTTGAGAGCCAATAATCTTATTTACCTGAAATAAACAGCAGACCCCTGGAATCATGTCATATTCAATCTTTTTTTTTTTTTTTTTTTTTTTTTTTTTTTTTTTTTGACAGGCAGAGTGGACAGTGAGAGAGAGAGACAGAGAGAAAGGTCTTCCTTTTTGCTGTTGGTTCACCCTCCAATGGCCGCCGCGGCTGGCACGCTGCGGCCGGCGCATCGCACTGATCCGATGGCAGGAGCCAGGTACTTCTCCTGGTCTCCCATGGGGTGCAGGGCCCAAGCACTTGGGCCATCCTCCACTGCACTCCCTGGCCACAGCAGAGAGCTGGCCTGGAAGAGGGGCAACCGGGACAGAATCCGGTGCCCTGACCGGGACTAGAACCCAGTGTGCTGGCGCTGCAAGGCAGAGGATTAGCCTATTGAGCTGCAGAGCTGGCCTATATTCAATCTTAAGTTTAAAATACCTATAATAAAAAAATGGGGGGCTGGTTAGCGCTGAGGCATGGTAGGTTAAGCCTCCATCTGTAGAACCAGCATCCCATCTGGGCACCGGTTCCAATCCTGGTTGCTCCTCTTCTGATCCAGCTCTCTGCTATGGCCTGGGAAAGCAGTGGAAGATGGCCCAGGTCCTTGGGTCCCCGCACCCACGTGGGAGACCTGGAAGAGGCTCTTGGCTTTAGATTGGCCCAGCTCCGGCGGTTGTAGCCATTTAGGGAATGAACCAGCGGATAGAGGAAGATCTATCTCTCTGTCTCTCCCTGTCTGTCTGTGACTCTGCCTCTCAAAATATAAACCTTTTTTTTTTAAGTGGGGGCTAAATTTTGTGCTGATTACTGAACTTGAAATAAGCTTCCTACTAATGTGCATCCTATGAAGCAGCAGGTGATGACTCGGTAGTCAGGTCCCTGCCACCAACATCACCGTCAGCCTGACCCAGTCCCAGCCATTGAGGGCATCTGGGGAGTGAACTAGAGGACCGGAGCTCTCTGCCTTTAAAGTAATGCAGAGAGATAGACAGACAGACAGACAGATATAGATAGATGTGTGTGTGTGTGTGTGTGTGTGTGTGTGTAGGAGCAATAATTCCTGCCTCAGAAGATGCTGAACAGCAAAGGGCCTGGATCATGAAAATGGGCAATAACTGATGTTTGTGTCCCAGGACAGAATGGGATCAGGCACCTCCCTAAGGAAGGGCCTGCCTAGCAGGAGGCTCACAGCACCTGGAGAGGTGTGTGTGCGTGTAGGGTGAGGGGTGAGGGGGTGGAGAGGGTAGCACTCCCTGCCTCAGAGCTCTCCTCCTTACTCTGACTTAAAAGATACATCAAAAACTGTAGTTTCTGGGCTGGTGCCGCGGCTCACTAGGCTAATCCTCCGCCTAGTGGTGCCGGCACACCGAGTTCTAGTCCCGGTCGGGGCGCCAGATTCTGTCCCGGTTGCCCCTCTTCCAGGCCAGCTCTCTGTTATGGCCCGGGAGTGCAGTGGAGGATGGCCCAAGTGCTTGGGCCCTGCACCCCATGGGAGACCAGGGTAAGTACCTGGCTCCTGCCATCGGATCAGTGCGATGTGCTGGCCGCAGCGCGCCGGCCACGGTGGCCATTAGAGGGTGAACCAACGGTAAAGGAAGACCTTTCTCTCTGTCTCTCTCTCTCACTGTCCACTCTGCCTGTCAATCACTCCATGATTCCCAACCCTCTCCTGCTGACCTTATCAAGAAAGTTTCTGTTCCTTTCCATCAAACTCAATGACTCATAAGGGAACCAAACTGTACTTCAAATGCATATCATGCCTGGCAAAGTGACACAGCACTTGTAGTCTCACTGTTTGTTTTCATTCAAGTATTTGCATAGTACACACGGTGTTACATAAGGTTTGCGGGGGACGAAGGGGTGTGGTAATGCCACAGAAAGGGAGTTCAGATTAAATATGTCCACACAATCTTCTCCTTTCAAGTCACTGAATCAGTCAGGACTTTCCTGAGAAATAAAACCAACAGGGTGTATATATTTATAAGGGGACTTGAAGAAGTTCACGGAAAATGGAAATAAAAGATCTTTGATACAAAAATTTTTGAAATTCATGCATAGCCTTTTCATGACATACCTTTCCCGTGGATTTCTTGAAGCCCCCCTGAATAGAGAGAAATGGCCTCCCAGGATTGCAGGCGCTGGCAACTCTGAGAGCAACAGGGCAGGTCAGCAAGCTGGAGACCCAGGGAAGATCTGAGTCTACGGGCAGGCAGCTGGCAGAAGTCCCCTCTCTTCAGGGGACCTCAGCCCTTCTCTTTTAAGGCCTTCAACTGAGTAGATAAGGCCCGCCCAGGCTGTGATCTGTGTTACTCGGTTTACTGGTGTTAATGTTACTCTTAAAAATGCCCATGCAGCAACTTCAGAACACACTTGACCAAACATCTGGGTATCATGGCCTAGCCAAGTGGATGCATAAAATTCTCCACCAGAGAACTTGACAGGGCTAAGCCTTTGCACATTCAAGTTCTCATGTCCATGCAGGCAGTTCCTGTGTTTTTTCTGACACTCCTGAGGTAGCTCCCGGTCAACCTTCTGCGAGAGGAAGTAAGGGCTGAGAAGGAGTCCTCTGTGTGAGAGAGAAACCTGGCATACAGCCCTCCAATGCCTCCTAGTAGCTGTGCAGTTTTGTCCTTGAACTTCAGTTCCTTCAGTGTAAAGTGAGCATGTTGCTATGGCTACCTGGCAGGATTATTATCAACATTAGAGGGAAACAGTGTATATGGGTGCTTTGTATTCTTTTGGGTACAATGACTGCACTATTAGGAAGGACTAGAGTGCCCGAATCAGAGCAGGTGCAGAGAGGGCCCCGTGTCTTAATGGATAGGGTGGGCTTTCCTTATGGCCTGGGGAAACCAGCAGGGTAAAGAGGGCTCAACCTCCAAGATGAGCTCAAGTTCTACAGGAAACCATTGGCAATCCTCCCGACCCAGAGCTCCTAAACCGAATGCTTTTGTCTTTCAAAATGACTCTGCTCTTTACAAAATTTCAGAAAGAAAAATTTGTTTCCTTCTTCATCATCCCTATCCCAAACCAACTCCCTTCTCAAAAAGAGACAACTCTTAATCCACCGGCATGAATCATTTAATTCTTTTTTTCCACAAGTTTATTTATTTTAAAAAATCTATTTAGTCATTTGAAAAGCAGAGTTACAGAGAGAACTAGAGAAAGAGAGAGCTAGAGAGAGAGAGAGACTAGACTTGGCCAGGCTGAAGGCTGAAGCCAGGAGCCAAGAGCTTCATCTTGGTCTCCCATGCGGGTGGCAGGGGCTCAGGGACATGGGCCCAGAGATTTTCCCAGGCTCATTAGCAGGGAGCTGGATCAAAAGTGGGGGCAGCTGAGGCCGGTGCCACGGCTCAATAGGCTAATACTCCACCTGCGGTGCCAGCACACCGGGTTCTAGTCCCGGTCGGGGCGCCAGATTCTGTCCCGGTCGCTCCTCTTCCTGTCCAGCTCTCTGCTATGGCCCGGGAGTGCAGTGGAGGATGGCCCAAGTGCTTGGGCCCTGCACCCGCATGGGAGACCAGGAAAAGCACCTGGCTCCTGGCTTCTGATCAGCACAGTGCTCCGGCTGCAATGCGCTGGCCGCAGCGGCCACTGAGGGGTGAACCAACGGCAAAGGAAGACCTTTCTCTCTGTCTCTCTCTCTCACTGTCCACTTTGCCTGTCAAAAAAAAAAAAAAAGTGGGGCAGCTGGGACTTGAACCGGTGCCCATGTGGGATGCCGGTGTCCCAGGTTTAACCCACTATGACACCAGCCTCTGACATTCTTTCTCATTGATTTTTTAACTACAAAAAATGGGTTTGTTCATAGCTTTATGGCTTTGTTGTTATCACTTGGTAACCTTCCACATGTGTTTTTTCATTTCTAAATCTGACACTTGTATATTGGGCTTTAAATCTTTGTATTTGCTTAAATAGAAAAGAAAGATAAAAGGAAGTAAATAAAAGGCTTCTTACAAATAAAATATAGCCCTCACTGTAGGTCTAGGGAATTGGTTTCTTTTCTTTGACAGAGAGATATCTTCCATCTGCTTCCCAAATATCCACAGTGGCTAGGACTGTGCCAGGCCAAAGCCAGGAGCCTGGAACTCTGTCCGGGTCTCCCACGTGGGTGGAAAGGGCTCAGGCACTTGAGTCATCATCTCCTATCCTCCAGGACACAACAGCAGGAAGATGGACAGGAAGTGGAGTAGCCGGGACGTGGACCAGCACTCCAATATAGGATGTGGGCATCCTAAGTGGCGGCTTAACTCTCTGTGACTCAACACCTGCCCCAGGAAATCTGTTTTCTGAGAGAGTGTCCACGTTACCCAGCTCTGAAAAGGGCCTAGCTATGGGCTTCACTGCTGCTGTCCTAGTGTACCCGGAAGTCCTCACAGACATGCTCCTCCTGAAGTGTTCTATCCAGCCATTCCCCTTACTCCTGTAGCCATGTCTGCCTCCGAGGTGGAACCAAAATCTCTTGAACTCTGCTACTCTGTAAGCAAAGAAATGGCAGCATCACATTGCAGAGAAAATGGTCGAATTGGCACCAATCCTTAGATTACTATTTCTTTACCTTCCAGTCAGCCAAGCAGGGAATTTGGGGGAAATTGTACAAATGTGTACATTTATACCATCATGTTCAATGTCTAGTATTGACTTTGAAGGGACTTTTTGTTTGAAAAGACCAGAAACTCTCATCTTTATCTCTAGTTAGCAATTTCCTGCCGAGTTGTTATTAGGGGAGATATCAGTCACCAAGGCCTTGGCTGACTCCCTGAAAAAAGCCCTAGCACTATTCCACACTGTAAAACCCCAGGCCATGCCCTCTCATTCACGCTGCAAAGATCCAAGGCTCCCAGGCACTGGGGCTGGTGGATGTGACTCATCTTCCTGACCCCACGCAGAGGAGAGCAGTGTTTGGTACACACTGTGCACCTGTCAGCAGCCAGCATCCTGCAGGCCAGGAAAACACCGACTCTTCCCAGGAAAGGCTTTGTCTGCAGTTGGAACAGAAGCGCCAGTGGACAGAGGCCACTGAGTCATGGAAGAAAACCAGACGGATCCAGGAGCGGTGTGTGCGCCAGTCAAGGGGAAGAATTCCCGTAACCCCCACTGAACTCTTTCACCAAAATAAGTAAACAATTATCCCCCTTCATTTTCTAGGGTTTTATACCCTGTTGTTACACAGGAAACAAACAACAGTACCATACCTGATGAACACCCAAGGAGAAACAAAGCAATAATGATTTTTAAGAGAGGCAGTGGGTGGTTTCTACCTCCTCCTCCGCTCCCTGGTGCACTCTGCAGGAGCTCACCCATCATAGTGCTTTGCTCTTCACCCCACAACCCCATCAATCACAGATCATTTGCCTGTGGAGTTAGCTATGCACTCCTTCTCCTGTCCCATAAAAGAGTTGAGATGGCTAATGAAAACACTCAGAATGAAGAATGGAATAAATGACCAAGATCAGCAAAGAACAAGACAAAGAAAATGACAGAGCCAGCAGTAAGATGCGCACATAGAAAGAGCCGTCATCGGATGTTGTTTGGTTATGACAAGCAGACTGCAAATTCGGATCAGAGTCCTAGGAACCAAAGAAATGACAAAAATAATGAAGAAGGTTCAAGTCAGGAAGGGATCTGCCTTCCTGACACACAGAGGAGGGAGGTGGGAGGCCTGGCTGCCACAGCAAAGGGCTGAGTTAAATGTGCTGTCGGTTTTTCATTTGATTCTGACAATGACAGACATGTGGGGTGGACATATTACTATGCTCATTTTACAGATAAGGATACTAAGAATTTGAGGGGAGTAATGTGTCAAAGGCAGAAATGGGATTTGAGCCCAGGCTATCAGGCTCCACGTCTGGGTGCCAAGCAGACAGCTCACCCTGCAGCACAATAGAGGTCCTCCAGGAGGCATTTCTGCAACAGATACAATGAGCATTTTTGTCAGGCTGTGTCTCCTCACTTTTCAATGCAGTTCTTTATTATGGGCACAAATAAATACAAATCTAGTTAAAAGGCAGCGAAAGCAATTCCTTGTACCCCAACAGTTTGCTCCGATGCTTAATTCTTTGATGATCTAATTTCCTTCTCTGTGCAAATGCATAAATATTGCAGATTCTATGAGGAATTAGATCAACAGTATTTCCTTAAACCACAGCTGGTCATTGCAATGCATCCCAAATCCTCTCTAGTTCGATTTACTTGCACCCAACAAGAAATTCAAAAGCTGATCTCTTTCGTCTTCCATTCCTATGCCTACTCAACCTCTACAAAGGAAATATTCTTCGATACTCAACAGCCCTCCAGGACAAGGAACACACAATGAAGACCTCTACTGAGAACATGTAAGGACAGCATCACCCGCCTTGCGGGTCTTCCTTCTAACCTATTCTTGTGAACTGCTTTAGGAATTGGGTATTTCATCTATTCAAGACCTCATGCCATCCAGGCAGCATTACCAAACTGTGAGCCAGTTCAAACTAATGTGCAGCACCAATTTCATCACAAATTTTAATGGTAAAAACATTCAGTCTTCTAAAAAATTTTGTGTTATATTCAAACACATACAAAAGTAGAATAGAATAATGAGCCCTCACTTATCACCCAGTTTCAATAATAACTGACTCACAGCCAATCTTGTTTCAACACTATTCCCATCCACTTCCCCCGTCCACGTCATCCTGAAACAAATCCCAGATATCATATCATTTTACCCATAAAACTTTCAATGTGTCTCTAAAAATATGAGCACTTTAACATTATAGTATAATCACCACAATCAGAAGCACTCATAAGAATTTCTAGATATTTTCAAATATCAAAATTCTAATTGTCTCAAGAATATTGCCAGTCTTTTTTGTTTGAATCAGAACACAAAAAGGCCCACATACCTCCATCAGATAGAACATTATTTTAAATAACACTAATTGTTTCATGGATTTCTAAGAGGAAATCTTTTGTAATCTGTCTTCCAGGTATGTGTCCTGTTTGCTAATGGGTCAGCTTCCTTACTCCATCAGTTTCATTCCTTACCCTTTATTTTTCACAAATTTCAACACTCAGTTCACAAGTACCATCACTGAAAACAGTGTCATGTGCCTGGTGTCTTTTCCAAGGGCCTGGATTCAGAAATTAGTCTCAACAAAAATACTTTTGACCTTTCATCAGGTGCCAAATCAATTACAAGACACATTCAGAATACAGTGCATTTTTTTTTTCTTATTTGAAAGAGCAACAAAGAGTGAGAGGGAAGGACTCAGAGTTTTTCCATCTACTGGTTTACTTTCCAAATGGCCAGGCTAAAGCCAGGAGTCAAGAACTCCTTCCTGGTTTCCCACATTGTGGGGGTAGCGGCCCAAGAATGAGCCATTCTCTGCTGCTTTCCCAGGCTCATTAGCAGGAACCTGGATCAGAAGTAGAGCATCCAATACACCAGACACAGACATCAGTCAGAACAGAATGGACTTCAGTGTGGTCTTATGAAGAAAATAGGATTTCTCAAATCCAGCTAATTGTTTTTCTTTTTAAGAGGAGGAGTTCACCCTTTGGACTCTAGGGACCAATGCCAGAATCAACCACTTATCAGCGACAAATCACCAACACACACGGCTGATGTGTGGGGTTGTTCACAGTCATGGAAAGGCTCTTTGACCAAGGATCAGAAATCAGAGGAGAGAAGGTCAGTGTCAGAAAGGGTAGTTAGGAGTTCATAGAAAATGTCCAGGCAGGAGGCCAGTGCTCCCAAAGCCAAGCTGGAGAAACAGTGATCTATTTTGTCTCCCTGCCCTTCTGGAACCTGGGGCGAGGAATAACCTGACCTCTAGAACTCACAGCTTTCCAGTGGGGAAACACTGGCAGGGGAACAGGACAGAAGGGATCCAGGTGTTCAGCACATGAACTTGCCCTCTGCCTGTAGACGGCTAGGTTCTCACCATCCTGTGTGCATCACTGGGGTACTTATCAAATGCAGATTCCTGGGCCCCACTCCCTGAGTTGGTCAGAAGGTCTCAGATAGGGCCCAGAAATCTGCATTTTAGCAGATGTCCAGGTGACTATGAGAGGGTTCACTGAACATAGAGAGACCCTGAGAGGCTTAGGAAGAGCAGCCTGTAATACTTCACCAGTGGGCACTGATAGGAACCCCAGAGACTGAATACGTTCATCTGAGAGGCATCCAACATCCGTGTTGGGAATGCCCAACTGGGGAGCCTTCATGGAAAAGAAGTAGGCCTGCCCCAGGCTCCCTTCCTGTAACAGAGGGTGGAAAGGAAGCAGGAGCGCCCCTGGCTCCCTTACTCCTTGTTTCCGCCAAAGGGAAGCTGGAGGCTCTCCTGGGCTCACTGCTGGCAGCAGGTGCTGGGGCAAGGACGGGAACAAGCAGTGGCTTTCAGGTTCACCAGAAGAGTGGACCTCAAGGCATCACCTGCTGAAACGCACATCCTCAGGCCTCCCCCTGGCCCACTGCTGGCCTCAGACACTCAGTGTGCGACACACGGAGCCTCAGTGACCACAGGTTTAGAAAAGCTTCTCCTCTTCTGGCCTTCACCTTGGCCTTCACCTTGCATTCCTGGTTGCGAGAGCAGGTGGAAGGGCACACAGCACCCCTCCCACTCTCACCTCCAGTGACTGGGAGGTGCTCAAGGACATGGGCTGCCGCACCTGGAGAAAAAGAAGCCAGGCTCCGGGCAGCTGCCACCTGCATGGCCCCCTCTGCTGTCCCAGCTGCCTCGCCTTTGTTTTTCTCTTCTCTCAGCCTGGGGGGGAGGGGGTAGAGCAGGGCTTACCCCACAAAGAAAGGGCACCTTGGCACTTAATCTCCACGGCCAGGTTCTACCAGCCTCCCTGCAGAAATACGGGAGCAGAGCTCCGAGCAGCTAGGGCTTCACTCCACTCTCCTTTTCCTGGCCCCCAAAATGCTGCTTCTCCTATCTTTCTGGAACAGGCTAAAGCCAGAGGAACGGCATCCTGACACAAGACAGGACACAGAGAGCCTGAGTGTTGGCCTTCCAGAGATCAGGAGAGGCTGAGGCCCAGGGTGAGGACTGGCCCAGGGCACGGGACGAGTCGCTCAGCTCTTTTCTTCTGCAGACCTAACTGGGGACTTCTGCCGGGTCTGCCAGGCAAAGAGGGCCGAACACGCTCTACAAAGGGAGTCAGCAGGATCAGAAGAACCCAGACTACTGTGGATTCACCACGGTCTTCCCGTGGGTCCCTGCGAGCTCACCACTCAGAGACAGAGCCAGGACGTCCTTGGGTTAAATTAAAAGCATAGTTTTATTGTATTTTCTTATCAAACAGCTTTATTTGACGCAACAACTGAAGTATAATTGAACTCAACAGGAAACATCTCGCTTGGAGAGAAAACATAGGAAAAGCCCTTAAATGAAAGCCCAACATTCCTTGCCGAGTCGCAGGCTGGCACTTTCAGACGGACAGCGGGATGAGTTCGTTTCCACAAGACAAGATCATGAAACCAAAGCGTGCCCGCGAATCAGTTTTCCACTCCATCTCCGTTCCCCAGCCTCAGGGAACGATGCTTGTGGCCTTCCTCAGGGCCAGGTAGCCGGTGACCACGTCAGAAGGCAGCCTCCGGATGTAGGAAAACTCCTCGATGGTGCTGAACCGCAGCTTGCTCTGGGGGTCCGTGTAGTTGGCCTGGGTGGGAAACAGGCCCAAGGAGGGGCAGAAAGTCGGTGGCGATAGTGACCTTTTCCATTCAAGCACAAGTGTCAACATTTTTCTGCTTGACTGAAAGTGAAATCTACCTTGCACCCTGCAAGTCTTTCACACCCTTCCCCGGCAGAAAACCTCTCAAGACGGCCACTCCTTGTTCTTGGAGCAAAGGCCCGTGTCATCGCACGTCTCCTGAGCCTCCTTGAGCCTCCACTCTGAGGTTCCAGCCAGTCCCAGTCCCAGTCCCTCCCCCGATCATGCCTCATCTGCCCCTTCAGTGCCAAGGGCCTCAACCCTGGCCTACTCTGCTCGGTAATCACTCACTGAGCCTTCAAGACTCAGCCCAAAGCCACGCCCCCAGGGAGCGTTATCTGTATCTGTCCACAGGAAGTCAGGACCCCAGCCTTGCAGTCACAGAAGAGCTCTCCTGGGAAATGCTTATCTGTGTGCTCATGAAGTTCACTATCACCAGACTCCCTGATGAAGGTCTAAGCTGGGCGGCTCCATCAGCAGGAGCCCTGTGGTTTGCTTGCAGAGCCCAGGGTAACTCAGTGCACAGGGGGCCTGCACTCACTGTTCAACAAATGATGAGTGAATGACAAATGAACGAATGAACAAATGAGCAGACAATCAGGACCATCACAGAAAAAAGACAACTTCTTTCCCAGACATCAAAATCCTCTTTTGGTCAGTTTTTTTCCATATGCACAGTGGGGAAAATAATATACTTACTATATACCTCAAAGCAACGGCTCCTAGATTTTTAAACAGACAACATGACAGTGAGTCATTTTGAGCTAACTTCTTAAAAATTATAAAAGATGCCATTAAAGTCTAGACAGATAACATCCAATTACTCAAGTGTGGATTGTCTGCTCCAGTGCTGGTCATCTCGTGTGGACCTGGACTCAGTAATTCACCGTGGAATGGCGGGGGGGGGGGGGGGGGGGGACGCCGCATACAAGGAACAAGCTGGAGGGAACTGAGTCACAGCTCTCCATGCTCTGCACACAGCCCCGGGGGAGCTCTTCAAGCATTTAACTGCTGTGTGTCAGGAAAGGGGGTTATTCCTAAAAGGCTAACGCTAATTATCTATAAAGATCTATAGAAAATAAAATGTTGATCCTTTGGGCTGATTTGCTATTACCTTCCTGAACCATATTTCCTTTCCTGACAGTAACATAAGGCGGGCTTAATTAGAAAACTGTTACAAGCCTCTCCTGAGGGCTCCTGGCCATGAGACGGTTCACTGAACTACCCGGCAGAGGGAGGCTGCCCTGACATTCCCAGCAGGGTGCGGGCATGTGGGTTTGGCTTGGATCAACTGCCTCCAAACACGAGTCAGCCACCGCCTGGCTCCACTCTGTGGCTGCCTCACTCCTACCACCGAACTGGGCTGAGCCGGCCCGCCCAAGTTCAGACCTCACTGCCAAGAAGGCTGCTGAATAAACAATGGGAAATACAGAGATCCTGGGGCACCAACAGAAACCTGAACAGCCCAGGCCTGACCCAGGAGCCAGCACTGGGAATTCTGAACAGAAGAGACAATGTCAAGTGACACCCAGTGTTGACCGAGCAAAGAGCTGCACCCTCTTCTGGATTCTATCCCCGGAGCCCGATAGAAACAAAGGCGGCCTCCCCCAGGGCAGCCGCAAACGCTGCCCGGACCCCTTGCGGCTGGGTGATGGGCAGTGTTCTCACCACAGCTGTGCCCTGAGGGCTGAACACAGGTGTAACCCCACATGCCTGCGTTTCAGCCCAAGCAGATAGTACTGTGGTGGGCTGGGAACACGTGTGTCAGTGCCAGCGTGAACTCGGCTTTCCTTTTTAATTAGGTGACTTTAAATGATATAAACCGCAGGCAAACTATGCCCTCCTCTAAAAAAAAAAAAAAAAATTACAGCTCCTAGTCCCACTTTACCACCATAACCATACAGAAGTCTTTTGATGTCTCCTGAGAAAACCACTGCTAAGTGGATACTGTTCCAGACTTTAAAAATCTTTTATTTATTTATTTGAGGGGCAAAAAGACATAGAAACACACACAGACACCAGGGGGTTGGAGAAGATACTCCCATCTGCTGGTTGACTCCTCAAATGTCCACAAAGGCTCAGGGCTGGGTCAACCGAAGCCAGGAGCTAGGCATACAACCCAGACCTCCCATGCGGGCAGCAAGAACTCAGTTACTTGAGTCAGAGTCTGCATTAGCATGAACCTGGAGTCAAAAGCTACAGTCAGGAGCTTGAGTGGGGTATCAAACCCCGGGACTGCCATGTGGAATGCAGGTGTCTTAACTGACAGGCTAAAGGCCTACCTCTAGATTTTCTTATGCATTTCCTTACACACGTACATAAACACATGAGAGAAATTACCCAGTATTGTGTGTGCGTGTGTGTGTGTGTGTGTGTGCGCTGATTTTTATATTCAGGGTACAATGTTGTTTATATTGCTTTGCATCTTTCAGCCAGAAGTATAATTTGGAAGTTTATCCATGTCGGTACATATGAATTGAGCTCAAAGAATAGGATGAAAACAACCCTGTGTTAGACCCTTATGTTGTTTCCAACTTTTTGCTAATTCAGTCTCTCATAAGCAATTCTCTGAAGTTCCTTACGCACACTATTTCTCTAGGGAGCTACCCAAAAAGCAAACTGCTGGGTCATGGGTTTTTGTATTTTTGTCTCAAGAGATGGTGCCAAACTGTCCTCCAAAGGAGTTGTCCCAACGTCCATTCCTGCCACTTAACAACAAGGTATGAGGTTATCCATTTCCTTATGTGGACACCAAAACACACAATCAAACGCTTTCATTTCTTGACCATTTGAGGAGTCTTTTTTTTTTTTTTTCAAAGATATATTTATTTATTTGGAAGTCAGAGTTACACAGAGAGGAGAGGCAGAGAGAGATGTCTTCCATCCTATGGTTCACTCCCCAATTGGCCACAATGGCTGGAGCTGCGTCAATCCGAAGCTAGGAGCCAGGAGCCTCTTCCAGGTCTCCCACACGGGTGCAGGGGCCCAAGAACTTGGGGCATCTTCTACTGCTTTCCCAGGCCATAGCAGAGAGCTGGATGGGAAGTGGAGCAACCAGGACTCAAACCGGTGCCCATATGGGATGCCAGCGCTTCAGGCCAGGGCATTAACCTGCTGCGCCACAGTGCCAGCCCCGAGGAGTCTCCTTCCTTCCTTTTTTTTTTTTTTTTTTTTTTTTTTTACAGGCAGAGTGGACAGTGAGAGAGAGAGACAGAGAGAAAGGTCTTCCTTTTGCCGTTGGTTCACCCTCCAATGGCTGCTGCGGCCGGCGCACTGTGGCCAGCACACCGCACTGATCCGATGGCAGGAGCCAGGTGCTTCTCCTGGTCTCCCATGCGGGTGCAGGGCCCAAGCACTTGGGCCATCCTCCTCTGCACTCCCTGGCCATAGCAGAGAGCTGGCCTGGAAGAGGGGCAACCGGGACAGAATCCAGCGCCCCGACCGGGACTAGAACCCGGTGTGCTGGCGCAGAAAAGCGGAGGATTAGTCTAGTGAGCCACGGCGCCGGCCCTAATTACTAATGAAGACAAATGTCTACTTGTCTCTTGTAATTGCCTATTCAAATCCTTTTAGCCAGTTCTTCTACAGGTTTATCCTTCAGTGATCTGGTGGTGTTCTTTGAATAGCCAGACTGTCTTAATTCTCACGTACATTGGGCAAGAAGTTTTGGATAATGCAGACCATGACAAGTCCTCTGCCAATGGCATAAAGGGGCTGGGGATATTGCTTCTCCAAATGGTTCTCTTGCTTTGTAACATATGGAAACCACTGTAACCAGAAGGGGAGCTGACTGAGATGAGAATGAAGCTCACATTCCAAGGCACTACTCTCCAAGTCTGACTCCCATAAGCTCAAAATAATACAGGTTTGACCACAACAGAATAACTGGTGCCAGAAGAGTTCTCCTCCCATAAACAACTATTCAGCTACATGAGGCCACTATCTTCAGGCAATGGACAAGAGGTATAGCACAAGACTGTAACAAATGAGAAAGTGAAGCTCACCAAGGGAGTCTTATGATCATCCTACTCTCTCTGCCTGGAACAATTTCCTGACCATGGGACAGGAAGCTGGACCCACTATGCTGGAAAGGAGAGACCAGAGTGATGGGCTACTGAAGCAGCTAGAAAAGTGCAAAGCTGGGCACTAGAAGAGAGGAAGCTGAACTGGAAGTGGGGACAAAACTCTGCTTGGGATTCCATCAGTCCAAAACCATGGGCTGATCTGTGCATGTTCAAAGCATGATAGACTACATGAACTTACTGGGGGTGGTTCCGAGACAGACTTGAGAAGTTGAGCAGTGCTGGGAGTCACCAAAGATACATCTCAGCCGGGGTAGAAAGAGCCCTCATAATATCCCAGGCAGCCAGCTAACACAGCAGAAAGGCCACAACATAAAGTAAAAAACTATGCCCTTGAATAAGGCCTCGTCTAACTCACTCCCACCAAAACAAAGGCTAACACTAAACCTCAGCCAGACTGGCACAGGGGGTGAGCATTTGGGACATCTGTTAAAGTCGCTGCTTGGGACGCTCTCATCCCATATCAGAATGCCTGATATCGAGTCCTGCAACTGCTTCCATCCCAGCTTCCTGCTAAAGCACACCCTGGGACGTAGCAGGTGATGGCTCAAGTACTTGAGTCCTTGTCACTCATGTGAGAGACCTGGATTGAGTTCCTGGTTCCTGGCTTCAGCCTGGCTTTGCCCCAGCTGTTGCAGGAATTCGAGGAATCAACTAGCAGATGGAGGATCTGTCTCATCTCTCTCTCTCTTTCAAACACATAAAATAAATAAATTTAAAAATTTTAAAAAATGGTTGGCAGAGGATAAAGAGCTTAGAGGTTAAGTGTAGCTAAGTTAAAAGAGGTTGGAAAACATCCTAGGCTTTCCACAGATCTTTCCTAACAAATCCATAACCCAGCTACTTACAAGGAAAACAATACCCTACAGAAAAAGATAACAGAATCTAGAGTTTGTACAATGTATCATCTACAATGTCCACTACACAAGCATCTTAAAGTAACTATCATAAATGTTTCCCAATACTAAAAAATAGAGAGAGATTTAGTGACTATTCATAAAAACAAGGAAATCGGGGCCAGTGCTGTGGCATAGCAGGTTAAGCCACTGCCTGTAGCACCAGCATCCTATGTGGGCGCTGGTTTGAGTCCCAGTTTTTTTGCTTCTGATCCAGCTCCCTGCTAATGCACTGGAGAAAAGCAGAGGATGGCCCAAGTGCTTGGGCCGCTGCACCCACATGGGAGACCCGGAAGAAGCTCCTGGCTCCTCGTGTTGCAGCCATTTGAGGAGTCAACCAGTGGATGGAGGGCTTCTCTCTGTCTCTCTCTGCAACTCTGCCTTTCAAATAAATAAAATAAATCTTTAAAAACAAAACTCAAGGAAGTAACTAATATCACACCTGGATGTGCCACAAATTTTAAAAACTATCTAAATCTAAATAACTAGGAAATCTAAAATAACTATCATTATTATGTTAAAGGAAAGAAAGGAGAGATAACATGTAAGACCAGAGAGTTATTTGATCAGAGGCATGTAAACTATAAGAATCAAATGGTGAAACTAGAAATTTAAAATAGTAACAGAGGAAAGAATGTTTCCAGTGGGCTCATCGATATACTCAGTTCAGGGAATAAAGATAATAGAAATCACTGAAATGGAACCACAAAGAAATGAGTTTAATAAAAAAACCAAAAAACAAAAAAATCCCCAGAGCACTCAAGAGTTATAGGACACCATCATATACATAATTGGAATCCCAAAACAGACAAGATAAAAGAAATATCTGAGGAAATAATGGCCAAAGATATTGCAAAATTCAGGATATATTCCAAACTAAGATCCAGAAAGCTGGGAAAACGTGAAGCAGTAAAAATACCAGAAAAGGAGGGGCTGGTGTTTAGTGCAGAAGCTGATGCTTGGGACGGCCACATCTCATCGCAGCCTGCCCGGTTCCAGTCCCAGCTACTCTGCTTACAATCCAGTTTTCTGCTAATAAGCACCCTGGAAGACAGCAGGCATTCAAGTATTTGGGTCCCCGCCACCCATGTGAGAGTGCCAGCTCCTGGCTTTGGCATGGTCCTGTATGCTACTGCAGGCAAACAGGGAGTGAACTATTAGATGGAAGATGTCTCTCGTTCTCTCTGCCTCCCAAATAAAATGAAAACAAACAAACAAACAAAACCCAGAAAAATAATACTTAGATATGTCATATTCAAATTGCTGAAAACAAAAGACAAAAAGAAAATCTTAAAATCAGGCAAGTAAAAAAGAAGTCTACAAAGAGAAGAACAAAGGTGAGAATCACATCAGACTTGTCAGTGGAAACCATGGAGTAAAAAGACCGACATCTTGGGGCCGGCGCCATGGCTCACTTGGTTAATCCTCCGCCTGTGGTGCCGGCATCCCATATGGGCACTGGGTTACTGGGCTCTAGTCCCGGCTGCTCCTCTTCCAGTCCAGCTCTCTGCTGTGGCCCGGGAAGGCAGTGGAGGATGGCCCAGGTGCTTGGGCTCCTGCACCCACATGGGAGACCAGGAAGAAGCACCTGGCTCTGGCTTCAGATAGGCGCAGCGCCAAATGTAGCGGCCATTTGGGGAGTGAACTAATGGAAGGAAGACCTTTCTCTCTGTCTCTCTCTCTCACTGTCTAACTCTATCTGTCAAATAAATAAATAAAAGAAAAAATAAATAACTAAATAAAAAAATAAAAACCAACATCTTTCAAGTAAAGAAAGAAAAAGCCGGCAATCCAGATTTCCATACTCATTGAAAATATAAATCATAAATGAAGGAGAAGTAAAAGCTTTTCCAGGTAAAGAAAAAAGGAAGGATTTCATTGGCAGCAGACCTACTCCATGAGAAATGTGAAGTTCTTCTGACAGAGAGAATACAAGATGCAACTGTAACCTGGATATAAACATTGAAAACAAAAAAACTAAAAACAGAAAAAATGAAGGTAAAATAAAATTCTGTTTTTCTTATTTTTATTTCTCCAGAAGATAAGTGGTTATCTAAAACAAAGACAAACAGAATGTATTGTGTGTTTATAATATATATAAAGGTAAGCTATATGACAACAAAGAATGAGAAACTGGAATTAGAAATATACCATTGGGGCTGTTGTTATGACACAGTGGATAAAGCTGCTGCCTGCAATGCTAGCATCCCATGTAGGCTATGGTTCATGTCCTGGCTATCCACTTCCAATCTACTTCCCTGCTAATGGCTTGGAAAGGCAGCAGTGGATGGCCCAAATGCTTGGGCTCCTGCCACCCACATGGGAGACTCGGATGAAGCTCCCAGCTTCTGGCAGTGGCCTGGTCCAGCCCTGGCTGTTGCAGCCAACTAGGGAGTGAACCAGCGGATGGAGGATCTCTTTTTATCTCTTCCTCTCCGTCTCTGTAACTCTGTCAAATAAATAAATCTTTAAAAAGAAAAAGAAATATACTATTGTAAGATTCTCCTACTACATATGAAATGGTATAACATCTGAAGACAGACTCCAATTATTTAGGAACATATAAATATTAGAGCAATTACTCAAAATTTTTAAAAAGAGGTATAAATTTAAAAAAAATAAACTTTTTAAATGTTTAGTTAACCCCAATGTTATCATGAGAGAAACATCAAATTCCAATAGTGCAACATTCTGCAAAATATCTAAGTGGTCCACCCTAAAACTGTCTAGGTCATAAAAAAAAAAATCTGAGCAACAGCCATGACAAAGAGGAGCCTACATGACAACTAAGTGTGACATGGTCTCCTGGGGGGACCCCTGGGACAGAAAGAGGACGTTAGGTAAAAACTAAGGAAATCTGAATGAACTACAGACTTCAGTTACTAATAATACATCACTATTGGTTCATTAATTGCTAACAAATACATCATAGATGCTAATAGAAAAAACGGAGCTTGGAGACAAGGGAACTCTGTATAAACTTTTCAATTTTTTTCTAAATCTAAATCAGCTCTAAAAATATAGTCTATTAAAACATGTTTGGGGCGGGTGTTTAGCTTAGCAGTTAAGACATCTCCATTATGCTCAAAATACTTGGATTCAATACCCAGCTCTGGCTCCAGACTCCGGCTTCTTGCTGATATAGACCTTGAGAGGCAGTAGTACTGGCTCAAGTAACCAGATTCCTCCAACCCAAGTGAAAGATCTGGACTGAGTTCCCAGCTCTGGGCTTTGGCTCAGCCCAGCCCTGGTCATTGTGGGCATTTGAGGAATGAACCAATGGCTAGGAGCACTCTCTCTCCCTGTGTTTCTCTGACTCTCAAATGAAAGAAAGGAAGAGAGAGAGGGATACAAAAATAAGAGAAGGAGTTCCAGACAAGTCAGAAAAGGCAGAATAAACAAACACAAATGGAACAAATAAAAACAATTTGCAAGATGACAGATTTAAATTCAACCATGTTAAAAATCATTTTAAATATGGTATTACCTAGAGATAACAGATAAGAAAGATTGTGGAATTAGATAAAAACCAAGCTCCAATAACATATTTTCTATAAGAAATCCACATTAACTAAAGTATGTAGACAGTTTTAAAGTAAAAAGATCAAGAAAGATATACCACACCAACATGAACAAAAGAAAGCTGGGGTACCTATATTAATTTTAGACAAAGTAGACTCAGAATGGTATTATCAGGAACAAAGAGATATTACAGGGGCTGGCACTGTGGCACAGTGTGTTAGAGCCCTGGCCTTCAGCACCAGCATCCCATATGGGTACTAGTTCAAGGCCCGGCTGCTCCACTTACAATCCAGCTCCCGGATGATGTGTGATCACCTCAGTTTGGCCATTGTGGCCATTTGAGTAGTGAACCAGCGAATGGAAGACATCTCTCTCTCTCTCTCAGTCTCTACCTCTCTCTGTAACTCTTTCAAATAAATAAAATCTTAAAAAAAAAGAGAGAGAGAGAGAGATTACATACATAGTGACAAAAGAGGCAATTCTGCTTTCCATAATATATATAATTAATTTTGTCATTTTGTTACAGAAGTTGGAGCCATACATTTTCATTAAAATGTAAAGCATTTAAATGATATGTATGTAAGTTTAAAAAGTGGCATGCTTCATTATTTCTACAGTTGTGAGAAAAAAATCCATCTTCCAAATCTACTGTAGATGAAAAAGGGGTTAGGAAGGTAAACAGAAAGTATCTTTACTGGTTCCACACTTTATCTATATGCTGCAGATAAGGAAATGGGCTCTGAGAGGTTCAGCCACTGGCCCAGTTCCCTTTCTTCCAGCTATGTGGGTGGTTTCCAAACTGTGTTCCCCAAAAGTCCCTGAGGGGTCTCTGACATGGGGAGTGCAGAGAACAGAGGGATAGACCCACATGGGACCATGGAGTGTAGGTGGGCTCCAGGCATCTTTTAAGCAGTACATGAATTCTGTAAAATATTTCATTCAGAAAAGAAGTGCCAATGCTTAAAGCTAAGTTTGACATTGGGGAAACTGTAAGACATTGGCATAGGCAAAGACTTCTTGGAAAAGACCCCAGAAGCACGGGCAATCACAGCCAAAATTGACAAATGGTATTACATCAAGCTGAGAAGCTTCCGTACTGCAAAAGAAACTCTCATCAAAGTGAAGAGGCAACCGACAGAATGGGAGAAAATATTTACAAACACAACAGATAAAGGGTTAACATGCAGAATCTATAGAGTTCAAGAAATTCAACAACAATAAAACAATCCAGTTATGAAATGGGTAAAGGACTTGAACCAGCATTTTTCAAGATAGGAAATTCGAATGGCCAACAGACACTTGAGAAAATGCTAAAGATCACTACCCATCAGGGAAATGCAGATCAAAACCACAATGAAGTTTCACCTCACTCCAGTTAAAATGGTTCTCATATTGAAATCAACAAATGACAAATGCTGGCAAGGATGTAGGGAAAAGGCACCATGGAGCACTATTGGTAGGGATATAAACTGGTGCAGCCACTGTGGAAGACAGTATGGAGATACCTCAGAAATCTGAATGTAGACCTACCATATGATCCAGCCATCCAACTCCTGGGAATTTACCCAAACCAAAAGAAATCAGCACATGAAAGATTTATCTGTATCACCATGTTCACTGCAGCTCAATTCACAGTAGCTAAGATATGGACTCAACCCAGATGTCCCTCAACCTGACTAGATAAAGAAATTATGGTGTATATATACACTATGGAGTACTGCTCACCTGTTAAAAAAAAAAAAGAAAAAGAAAAAAGAAATCCTGTCTTTTGCAACAAGATGGACACAACTAGAAACCGCTATACTTAATGAAATAAGCCAGTCCCCAAAAAAACAGACATCACATGTTTTCCCTGATCTGAGGTAACTAATTAACTAATAGAGTACTTGAAATGTAATGTATTGGAATGAAATGGACATTTTGAGATTCAATAATTGTTTACAGGCCTTGGCTCTTCCATTGAGGAACAGTGTTTTTGTTTTTCTCTTCATACTATTTGTTGAACTGTTTTACTTAGAGCAGGGTTAACTATATGATCACTAAGGATACTGAACATTGATCTTTGTAAAAACTAAGAGTGGGAATGCAAGATAGGTGGGGGAAGAGTTGGAACATGGGTATAAGGGAGGGTGGGGGTAAAGTGTCACTATGTTCCTAAACCAGTATACATGAAATATATTAAACATGTATACCTCAACTAAAATAAAAAAATTAAAATTAAAAAAGAAAAAAAAAGATTAGTTTGAAAGTTGTTTCCTTTACCACAGTGTCTTTAGAGAAGTTTGAATATCTTTTAAAAAATAAAATCATCATCTTAAATGCAGATTTTTAAAGCTTCAATGCAAAAAAAAAAAAAAAAAAAACCATTGTTTCTCTCCTGTTATCTCCTAGTCATCGAGCAGGGGACAGGCAAGTGACAGGAGAGATCTCTTGCTTCTGGAGCAATCCTCCCTCCAGGCTCCCACACGGACACCTCCACATAAAACTTCTCCCATTCACAGTATCTGGGCTCAAGGCAGGACCAGCAGAGGTTGATATTCACCACTGTCCCCACAGACATGACTGTGAAATCTTCTTTTCAATTGTAGTGTCAGAAGATGAAAGAATGTCACTGTACTTACAAGAAGGCCTGAAACATCGGAATACTTCTTAGCTGGCTTAAAGGATGGAGGAGCATCAATACTGAAGTCTGCAGGGAAAAAAAAATGGAAAAAAGATAACCAAATGACCTTAAAACACTCAATTTCCTTCTCTCTCTTTTTTCTAAAATACTGGTTCAATAATATTCTTAAAATTTTCCTTTGTTGATTCAACACTTACAGAATTCTCTGGGGATTAACCAGAGAAGAAAGGGAGGAGTCTTAGAAACACTGCACTATGTCAGAGACCAAGCGCAGGCTCCAGGTCCAGCCCCGCCCTGTCACCAGGGACCCTCTGTTCTAGCAGATCCACTAGAATGCTCTCTGCTCACTTGCTGCTGCCACAGGCTCGGGCCACATGGGCTGAGGGTGATGAAATGCCAAACAACCCACTCAACGGTCTGGGCATTCAGACACCTGCAATATCCACACCCAGACGACTGACTCGCTCACTCGTCACCCATCTTAGTCATTTCCATGAAAGCCACACACAAGACAAGAGCTGGAGGAACTCTGAGGCTGTACTTTCCAGTAGCATTGAACAGAACATGTAATGGTGCTTTACAAAAATGTGGACTTCTTGTAGCACAAAAATATTTTACTCTGAGAAACACTGGCTCAGAGAGTAAGAGTTGGCCTTTAAGCTAGTTGTTAGAAAGCCTCCTTGATCTGGCATTATACTGATCTTCCTTGTTCTTGGAAACAAATTTTAAGAGTAGACTTTAGAGTGAGAAGTCTGTCTAATAGGAATCCTAATATTATCACATGGGGACCTATTTCTCCAGACTGAAATGTTAACAGTGACACTAAAAACCACACATCCATGACAACTCAAACAAACAGATTCAACACAGATAGAGTTATGAGGAAGCAGACATGTAATATCCCTAGGCTGATGCCACTTTAAAATCCTCAAAGAACTTTTTTCCTACCATAACACAAACACAGTAAAATAAGGTAGACTTGTTATAAGCAAGTTTCTCATCTGAGCATTAGAAACACATGGAAGGCTCTCGACAGCTCACAGTTAGGATCGTTCAGTTGCCAGGGCAATGCCCTTTCGGAAGCCAGGATCTGTTTCAGGTTCTTCCAGGTTCTGTTCTTCTTGCCAGCTACCGCACCACCGTGGCCAGAGTGCTTGAATTAAAAGCATGCATTAGAAGAAAGAAAAATCAATGGGGACTACCACTGGAGAATTTGACATTTATGCTTAATCATAATGTTGTGCGCCTTACATTCTGTCAACAGTCATTGGTACCTCAGATTTTCTTTAAAAGTATTTCATCATACACTGTAATCTTGGTTGAAAAAAGTTTCTGGATCTTCAAAAACCCATGAGTTAGTTGGTGACAGAGTATGATAGAATAGAAATGAAGGGGTACTTTTTTTGACAGCACAAAAAAAAAAAGTCAAATCTTTTATTGGGTCTAATTTTGCAGAATTCACTCATGACTTCATCACTTTAAAACAAATTTACTTCAGAGTCAGAATTCACAACTGCACCTCTAAACTCCCCTCAGAGGGCAAGCCTCTGCCTTGCTCATGACTGGTGATTCTGGAAAACTTGAGTAAGCCTCAATTATAGTATAGCAAGCCTGATGGAATTTTTTTTTTTTTTGGTCCTATAAAGATGACAAAATAAAATGGAAAAGAAAACCAAAAGGTGATGGTAACACTGTATGCCCAAAATTATCACTTAAGAACAGAAGAAAGAATACCCGATTTCTATTTTATAGACAATAGTATGGATTTAATACTTAAAGAAATTATGTTAGCACTTTTCTTTCAGTTAAATATCTCAAACCTCATCTAAAAGTTACATATGGGTACAGAGGCATTTGGCACAGTAGCTAAGCCATTGCTTGGATGCCCTATTCTATATCAGATTGCCCGGGTTTGGGTGTCATCTTCGCTTCTGGTTCCAGCTTCTTGCTAATGCACACCTCGGGAGTCCCTGCCACCACAGAGAAGCTTAGACAGAGCTCCTGGCTCCTGGTTTCTGCCCCGCCCAGCCCAGACTGCTGCAGGCATTTGGGGAGTGAATGGAAGTTCTCTGTCTGTGTTTCTCTTTCTTTCAAAAAACATTATTTTTTAAATAAATAAATAGAAGTTACATGAGACCAGTGAAAAGGCAAGCGGAGCAACCATTGTGGGCAGAACCCACTCTTAAAAATGTGCCCTTTGGAGACCAGGAGAAGCACCTGGCTCCTGGCTCCTGCCATCGGATCAGCGCGGTGCGCCGGCCGCAGCGTGCCAGCCACGGCGGCCATTGGAGGGTGAACCAATGGCAAAGGAAGACCTTTCTCTCTGTCTCTCTCTCTCACTGTCCACTCTGACTGTCAAAAAAAAATAAATAAATAAATAAATAAAAAAAAAAAAACAACTGTGCCCTTTGATGCGGTGCACAGAGGACACAAAAACATCCCCAGCATCTGGTACACTGGGAGACCAATCCCTGCCCCCATTCCTTCCACAACAGCCCTTGGGAGAGGTGGTGACAACCTGGACAGAGGGAGAAGGGGACATCGGTGCCACCTCAGCTACAGGCCCAGCACGATCAGAGGCTGAAATGCAGTTGCGTGGCTTTTTATTTATATTCATCTAATAACCTGAGATGCTCACCACAAAGTTGGGATCCTTAAATGGCAAAGGTTTGGCAGCTTTTTCCACAGGTCCTGTGCTCAACTCAGAAGGCACCATTTTATTCTCACTCATGGCATCCATGCTGATACCCTTGAAGAGAGTAAGGACAGTTAGAGGTCAGTATCTTCCAGTTAACTTCCTGACTTCTGTTTCCAGCAAGACAGAAGCTAAAACAGGGGAAGACAGTGGGCCCAGAGCTCTGGCAGGTAGCCTGCTCCAGGGGAGGGCGTGCCAGAAGGGCAGCAGTACCTTGCCACACAGGAGTCACAGGAAAGACAGGCAGGCCCCCCAACTGCTGTGTTGCCTGGCTCCCCTAGGTTCAAAGCACAGGGACGACTGTCTAACTTGAGCTGGCTCATTTAATTCTGACAAAGTAGGTGCTATTACCCTCAGTTTACAAAAAACAGGCTTTGAGGGGCTAGCACTGTGGCGTAGCAGATAAACCTGCTGCCTTCGACATTTTAGTGGGTAAAGCTGCTGCCTGCAAGACTGGCATACCATATGGGCACCGGTTTGATTCCCGGCTGCTCTACTTCTGATCCAGCTTCCTGCTGGTGGTCTGGGAGAGCAGTGGAAGATGATGGCCCAAGTGCTTGGGCCTCTGTGCTTACATGGGAGAACTGGAAGAAGCTCCTGGCTCTTTGCTTCAGCCTGGACCAGTTCTGGCTATTGCAGCCATCTGAGGAGTGAACCAGCAGAGAGAAGACCTCTCCTTCCCCCTCTTTTCCCCTTCTTTCCTCTCTCTTCCTATCTTTTCTTCTCTCCCTCTCCCTCTCCCTCCCCTCCACCACTCTGTGAATCAAATACATAAATAAATATTTAAAAAACAAGCAAACAAACAAAATAGGAGCCAGCGCTGTGGTGTTCTGGTGCCGGTTCAAGACCCAGCTGCTCCACTTCCAATCCAGCTCTCTGCTATGGCCTGGGAAAGCATTAGGTAGAAGACGGCCCACACACTAGGTCCCCTGCACTCATGCAGGAGACCTGGAAGAAGCTCCTGGATCTTGGTTTTGGATCAGCACCACTCCGGCCGTTTTGGCCATTTGGGGAGTAAACCAGCAGATGGAAGACCTCTCTCTCTCTCTCTCTCTCTGTAACTCTGCCTTTCAAATAATAAATAGATAAGTCTAAAGAGAGAGAGAGAGAGAGTGAGAGGAAGGAAGGAAGGAAGGAAAAAGAAAAAAGAAAGAAGGCTTTGAGAATGGGTGCAAGGCTACACAGTGGTCAACCTCTGGATTCAAGTCCAAATGAAGCCAATTCCAACACCCTCACCATTTCCAAGACACCACACAGTTCCTACTCATGCATTTTTTTTTTTTTTTTTTGACAGGCAGAGTGGACAGTGAGAGAGAGAGACAGAGAGAAAGGTCTTCCTTTGCCGTTGGTTCACCCTTCAATGGCCGCCATGGCAGGCGCGCTGCAGCCAGCGCACTGCGCTGATCCGATGGCAGGAGCCAGGTGCTTCTCCTGGTCTCCCATGGGGTGCAGGGCCCAAGCACTTGGGCCACCCTCCACTGCACTCCCTGGTCACAGCAGAGAGCTGGCCTGGAAGAGGGGCAACCGGGACAGAATCCGGCGCCCCGACCAAGACTAGAACTCGGTGTGACGGCGCCTCAAGGAGGAGGATTAGCCTAGTGAGCCGCGGCGCCGGCCCTCATGCAGTTCTTGTCAGCTAGTCCTTTTTTTTTTTCATTTGACAGATAGAGTTAGACAGTGAGAGAGAGCGAGAGCGAGTGAGAGAGAGAGAAAGGTCTTCCTTCTGTTGGTTCACCCCCCAAATGGCCACTACGGCCGGAGCTACGCTGATCTGAAGCCAGGAGCCAGGTACTTATCCTGGTCTCCCATGTGGATGCAGGGGCCCAAGCACTTGGGCCATCCTCCAGTGCACTCCCGGAGCCTCAACAGAGAGCTGGACTGGAAGAGGAGCAACCGGAACTAGAACCCAGCACCCATATGGCATGCAGGTGGAGGATTAACCAAGTGAGCCACGGCACTGGCCCCATCAATATGCTTTAAACCTAAAGAAAACCTTTAAGTTAACAATCACAAAGAAACGAACAAGTCACAGTAAGAAATCACCTCTGATTTTTACAATTCCCCATTTCTTAGGCCATAATAAATTTTTAAAAATTGAACTACAATTTATATACAGTGAAATGAACACACCATAAATGTAGGTTTCATGGGTTTTGCCAAATGATTGCACAATCCTAATCCCTAACAAGAAATACAATATTGGCATCACTCTAGAAAGATATGCCAGGGCCCTGCCAAGCCAATACCTCCCAGTCCCAGTCAACCATTGCTCTGATTCACATTACTTTGTGTGTGTGTGTGTGTGTGTGTGTGTTTTTAAGATTTATTTATTTATTTGAAAGAGTTACACAGAGAGAAAGAGAGGCAGAGAGGTCTTACATCTGTTGGTTTACTCCCCAATCAGCCACAATGGCCAGAGCTGCGCCGATCCGAAGCCAGGAGCTTCTTCCAGGTCTCCCATGTGGGTGCAGGAGCCCAAAGCCTTGGGCCATCTTCCACTGCTTTCCCAGGCCATAGCAGAGAGCTGGATCGGAAGTGGAGCAGCCGGGTCTTGAACTGGCGCCCATATGAGATGCTGGCGGTGCAGGTGGCGGCTTTACCCACTATGCCACAGCACCAGCTACAATTCACATTACTTTCACCTGCTTTAGAATTTTATATTGATGGAATCTGACAGCATGCACTCCTATGTCTGGCTCTGTAGAGTAGCATGAAATCTGGAGATGCATCCAAGTTGTTGCACGGATCAGTAGTTTTTTCAGTGTAACAGGGGGCTCCAAAAAGTTTGTAGAAAATTCAAATCCTGGGGCCAGCACTGTGGCATAGTAGGTTAGACCTCCACCTATGGTGCCAGCAATGGCAGGTGCAGGGGCCCAAGGACTTGAGCCATTTTCTACTGCTTTCCCAGGCCACAGCAGAGAGCTGGATCAGAAGAGGAACAGCCAGGATTCAAACCGGTGCCCATATGGGATGCCTACACTACAGGCGGCATCTTCACCTGCTATGCCACAGCACCGTCCCCTCAAATTCTCTTTGAATTCCATCTCCCTCAAACTTTCTAAAGCCCCCTCCTATCTGTCTACTCCTTAGCAGAGTACTATTCCACTATATGAGTGTTCCACAGTGTGTTTAGCTACTTTGCTGTTGAACATTAGGTTTTTTCTCGGTCTTCACCTATTATAAAATAAAGCTGCTATGGTCTTTTCTCACTTCTCTTGAATAACGGATACATTTATATAATAGAATATTATTCAACCACACAAAGAAATGAAGTACTGATCATGTTTGGTCATGGATACACCTTGAAGTGCTATGCTACCAGAACGAAGCCAGACACAAAAGTCCTCATAGTCATTTAATTTATGATTGCATTTAAATGAAGTACCTAGATTAGCTGAATTCACAGAAACAGAAAGCTGACCAAGCATGCTTAGGGGCAGGCAGAACGGCAGGAACAGAAGTGACTGTTAACAGGGTGAGGGGTTTCTTTACAGGGTGAAAGAAATTTCCTGACGTTAGATAATGGTGATGACTGTCCAACTCAGTGAGTCTACCATAAACCACTGAACTGCACACTTTAAAAGTGAATTCTGTGATGAGTATTTTGTCTAAATAAAGCTATTATATACAAGTAAAAGAATAAATAAATAAAGCCAGTAATGGATTGCAACCCATAGAATAAAGAATCCATATTATAAATATCAATTTTAAAAAATAAATGAATGGGGCAGGTGTTGTGGCTCAGCAGGTTAAGTTGCTGCTTGTGACACCCATATCCCTCACTGGGGAGGGTGGAGTCATGTCCCAGCCCCTCTGTTTCAGATCTAGCTTCCTGCTAATGCATCCTGGGAGGCAGTAGATGATGGCTCAAGCACTTGAGTCCCTGTCACTCACACGAGAGACCCAGACGGAGTTCCAAGCTCCTGGCTTTGGCCTGGCTCAGCTCTAGCTACTACAGATAGGCATTTGAGGAGTGAACCCCTAGATCTAAGATGTCTCTATCTCTCTCCCTCCCTTTCATGCAGATGAAAATAAACATTTTTAAGTGACTTAATGGGAGAGAAGAGAAAGCGCTTGCTCACAATAGCATAAGAATTAGAAAACTACCATGCGGTAAGCATCACAGTAACTGCTTCAGGCAAAAGCCATTCATGGACGTTAAAAGTGGCTGGCAAAAGTATAAAGAGAAATGAGAAATTATTTATATAAAGTTTCTCCCCACAAGAGACTTTAATACAAACAGAAGAACAACTTTGCAGAGGGGAAACCTGGCAAGAATCACCTTACCAAGTGCTGGAAGCTAACGCCATGGGTGATGGGATATGGCGACACTGGGCGCCACGAGACAGGGTGTGCTGAGGACAGTATCGCTTCTCTGTTCTTGCCAAAAACGTATCACCCAGACCTGTGAGGAAACATCAGACAGGCCCACGCTGAGGAACATTCTATAAAATCAGCATCCAGGTCACAAAGGGAAATTCTGGAGGGCCTGTTTCTGATTAAACGGGTCTGCAAAGATACGGCCAGGAAATGGATCCTGGACCAGGGAAGGACCAAGAACATGGTTTACCTATTGTGACTTCGCATTGCAACAAAGTTCATTTCTTGAATTCAGACAATTCTGAAGGTCTCCCCACACAACTGGGTTTCAGGCAAGATGTCCCGGCCCCCTGCTCTCGCTCCCTTGTGCACACCAACCCTTCTGTCTGGATTGTCCCTCCCCCATCCCTGGTCCTTCCTAACTGGCAGAAGAGAATGCCTTTGGTTTTAGAAAATTTTCATTGAAGGGGGCCAGCGCCGAGGTATAGTAGGTAAAGCCACTACCTGCAATGGCAGCAACCCATATGGGTGCTGGTTTGAGTCCCGGCTGCTCCACTTCTGATCCAGCTCCTTAGGAAAGCAGCAGAAGATGGCCCAAGTACTTGGGCCCCTGCACCCATGTGGGATACTCAGAAGAAGCTCCTGGCTCCTGGCTTCGGACCAGCTCAGCCCTGGCCATTGAGGCCAAAGAAAATTCAATTTTCCCTGAAATCTTTAGAAGATTGACAAAGAAATACAGTGGGCAAGTGAAAACTCTTCTCAGGGCCCTGCCAGCTGCCAAGCTGACAGCAAGGGAGGTATTCCATGGTACCTGAGAAAGAAGCTGTGATTGGCACGCAGTTTGGAGAGCTGACAGTTACCTGCTCACTTTTTTTTTCCCTTTAAGATTTATTTATCTATTTGAAAGCCAGAGTCACAGAGAGAGAGGGAGAGACTTAGAGAAAGAGATCTTCCATCCACTGGTTCACCTCCCAAATGGCCATAATGGCCAGGGCTGGGCCACAGGTCTCCCACGTGGGTGCAGGGACCCAAGCACTTGGGCCGTCTTCCGCTGCTTTCCCAGGCATATTAGCAGGGAGCTGAATTGGAAATGGAGCAGCCAGCACATGAACAGGCAACCACATGGGATGATGGTGTCGCAGGCAGTGGTTTAACCTGCTATGCCACAGTGCTGCCCCTGTGTTACCTGCTCTTTCAATAGGTGGTAGGTAGTCTCGGCCCACTGACTGGGAAGGAAACAAGGTGAGAGTGTGTGAGGAGCCACGCTAGCACTAGAAGGCAGCAACAGGCCATTTTCCCAAGGAATCTAACAGTCGTGCGTAAGCGTGCACCACAAGATCACTCAGTGAGAAACAGGCCCATGCCTGTGTGCTGTCAGGAGGCTCAGCCCACAGGTGACCTAAGCTAAGTGAGAGAGGCATGAACACCCATAAGAACTACCCAGCGGGCATCACATCAGAAGAGAAAAGGCAGGATGGCTGGGACAACTCAGGGTTCGGGCCAAGGAAGGCAGCCTGAACAGAAGAGAGTTCCTGAGGACAGGCAGCCTTTAGGTTCCAGCTCCACTGTTTGAGCTTTTCACAGGATTACTGATACAACACTGTTTCCATCTGGGAGAACAAACCCAAGTAACTGCTAGAGAAGCAGAGAAGACACTCCACAGAAAAGGGAAGGCAAGGCCTCCAGGCCTCCAACAGTCATGCCAGAAACATCCACAGCGCACGCTCAGCTCCATCCTCACGCAGTAGGAATCAGCTTTTTCTTCTGTGTCAGAAATGCCCAAAGACCGCCTTTCTCTCTTGTTGTTTATTACGCTTCCCTGATTCCCAGTGGGGAAGCTCAAGGGTGCTATGGGCCTAGTGAAAGGAACATAGGCTGGTTGTCCAAGGCCACGGGGAGACCCAAGAGAACACTGCCAGACAGAGACCCCCAGTAAGATCCGGGCAGGTGAAGCTTCGCCCAGAGCCACCATGATAAACAGGGACCTGTAAGGTAAGTCAGGTAGGTCAGACAACTGGAAGTTCTGCCAGAGGAGAAGACACCACCAGGCAAGCAGCTGCTGATGGTGAGAGAGCCAAAGTCAGCCGAGGGCGCAGGCAGCAAGCTGGGGAAGGGTCAAGGACGCAATGAAAACATGCTAAAGCACGGATTTTCCAAACAGAGCCCTCCTGCTGGCCTGCTGTCACCATGCTCTGCAGGCCCAGACCCTCACTCAGAAATCAAGCAGAAGACAGGGAAAAAGAAAGGAAGCCACCTGATGTGGCCTGAGCCACATCATTCTGGGGCTGCCTCCTGCTTGGAAAGAGGAGGACTCGCTTGCCTCTCCAGCTAGACACCCCCCACCCCCCCCGCAGCACAGAGCTGGTCTTCTGCTGTCTCTCCTCTAACTCCCACTCCTGCCCCCAGTTACCACACTCTCATTCTTCACTCCTCGGTTTCAGCCACGGTGAGACGCCTATGTCTACTAACCACAGCACAGGATTCCCTTACTCAAAGGGAAGATCAAGTCTGTGGGGTGTGGATGCAGCAACATAGCATTTAAAGCACTGGACAGTTTCCATATTACTAAAGTACTATTAACATTGCACTGCCGTGGGCCATGGAGGCCCTAAGGAGAGACCAGGAAGTACTGCTTACTATCAAGGCTATCCTGTCTTGGCAGCACGAAAAGAGATGATGTTAAGTCCAAGGGAAGACAAAGCTGGTCTGCTATTAAAGAAACACATGCCTGTCCTTAACAGACTGGAGTCAGCAAGGCCTGATCTCAGCCCAGCTCTGCCTGACAGCACACCCCCAATCAGTGGCCCAGCTTTGCCTAATGTAGATCCCAAATAAACAATTTTGTCTCTCCAGATAGCAGTCTACATGAATGACTCAGACTTAAGGATAACTTGGGTATTCTGTCTGTGGTTACAAGAAAGAAAACAAATGTCCTTTGTTTGTTATTGAAAAATCAAATACCCAGTTACATTTACCTAATGACATTCTAGATTCAAACAGCTCACACTAGGTTAAAACAGAGATACTTGCTACAGGCATAAATTTGAGATACAATCTAAATATTCAATCAAGTCAATTAAATAAAAGCACTTAATTCCTTGGGGCATAATGCAGTCCATTAGTCATAAAAGTCTATTAGACTTTTTAAATTCTCCAGCAACACAGAGAGCTGTTCACAGAATACCATTAAGTAAAAAGCAGAGAACACATTATACACCAAATACGATATGAACAACTATATCTATATAAAAAAAACACATATTATAATAGCTATCAGAGAAGGAGACTAGGCAACCTGTTATATCTAGTTCAAAAATGGAAAAAACATGGTGAGCCCTTGGTCTAACGGTTAGGACATCACCACTTAGTGAATCACAGACGCCATATTATGTCCACAATGGCTGGGACTGGGACAATCTGAAGCCAGGAGTCTGGAGTTTCGTCCAGGTCTCCCATGTGGGTGCAGGGGCCCAAAGGACTTGGACCATCTTCTGCTGCTTTCCCAGGCACATTAGCAGGGAGCTGGATTGGAAGTAGAGCAGCCAGGACTCAAACCAGCATCCATATGGGATGCTGGCACTGCAGACAATGGCTTTACCTGCTGCACCACAGTGCCGGCCACCAGGATTGAGTTCTGAGATCCTGACTTGAGCCTGGCCAGGTCCCAGCTGTTACAGGAATTTAGGAAGTAAATCAGTGAATGGAAGATTGATCTCTCTCTCTACCTTTCAAGTAAATTTAAAAAAAAAAAAAAAAAAAAACCACGTTTAAAATGGAAAAAAGTAACTTTAAAAATAGAAAAGCATAACTTAAGACTTGATTAGAATGATTTTTTTAAACTGGGGTAGAATAATTATTTTTTAAATGAAGAAATCAAATCAGTCCAGTATTGTCTGGCTGTCTCTAATTATAGAAGATTCTATCATCATCTGCATTATCCTTCTAAAGAAGAAAAGTCTGTTAAGTAACTTTCAGTCTATAGGTCAATTAAGTTTCTTAGCAAAATTTAGCAACTAGAATAGACATTTGAAAAGCCTAAATATTCCTCATTTATGCAGGAAAATTCCCCCCGGAAAGCAGTTCTCTGCATCATGGATTTGATTATATCAAGGATCTAATTACATCTTCTCATGTAGAGAACGACAGAATATAGAGAAGAGGCAGTTAAGAAAACAGGATGGAGACTCCGGACAGCCTGTCTGGGTTCAAACCCTGCCTCTACCACTTACTGCATGACTTTGAACAAGATATTTAACTTCTCTGTGCCTCAGTCTTTTTACTGTAAAACGAAAAAAATAACAAGTAACAGAAAAGTTGCTTAGAAGACTAAATGAGATAGTACTTAGAAAGTGTTTAACTGCTTGGCATACAATAAATGCTCAATAAATATTAATTATTATTATCATTTTTTCACTTTAGTACAATTATCTGATCTCCAACTGACCAACTTAACACTAATCCTCCTCAAAGAATTATAAGCAGAATGAATGGAGGACTGCACTTTCATAAAATGTATTCATCAGTAAATACATCAGTTTACACTGATGTATGAAACCAAATACAGAATTGTAATTCTAAGACAACCTATACAACTTGGCAAGCATAAACACTTAAGAGCTTTTGTTTAACTAAAGACCTATCCTGCTGGTGCCGCGGCTTACTAGGCCTGCGGCACTGGCACCCCGGTTGGGGCGCCAGATTCTGTCCCAGTTGCTCCTCTTCCAGTCCAGCTCTCGGCTGTGCCCCAGGAGTGCCGTGGAGGATGGCCCAAGTGTTTGGACCCTGCACCCGCATGGGAGACCAGGAGGAAGCACCTGGCTCCTGGCTTCGAATTGGCGCAGTGTGCCGACTGCAACACACCAGCCATAATGGCTGCCTGGGGGGTGAACCAACGGAAAAAGAAAGACCTCTCTCTCTGTCTCTCTCTCACTGTCTAACTCTGCCTATCAAAAAAAAAAAAAGACCTATCCTGATGAACTAAAGATCCATCCTGTGGTCCAAGTGCTTGGGCCCTGCACCCCATGGGAAACCAGGAGAAGCACCTGGCTCCTGCCATCAGATCAGCGCGGTGCGCCGGCTGCTGCGCGGCGGCCGCGGCGGCCATTGGAGGGTGAACCAACGGCAAAAGGAAGACCTTTCTCTCTGTCTCTCTCTCTCACTGTCCACTCTGCCTGCCAAAAAAAAAAAAAAAAGATCCATCCTGATAAGTAATAATGCTGTCACTACTCACTTCTTCTGGACTTCTGGACTAAAGATCTATTTTGATAGAAGAAGAAGAATAAATTGGAGCCGGCGCCGCGGCTCACTAGGCTAATCCTCCGCCTAGCGGCGCCTGCACACCGGGTTCTAGTCCCGGTCGGGGCGCCGGATTCTGTCCCGGTTGCCACTCTTGCAGGCCAGCCCTCTGCTGTGGCCAGGGAGTGCAGTGGAGGATGGCCCAGGTGCTTGGGCCCTGCACCCCATGGGAGACCAGGAAAAGCACCTGGCTCCTGGCTCCTGCCATCGGATCAGCGCGGTGCGCCAGCCGCAGCGCGCCAGCCGCGGCAGCCATTGGAGGGTGAACCAACGGCAAAAGGAAGACCTTTTTCTCTGTCTCTCTCTCTCACTGTCCACTCTGCCTGTCAAAAAAAAAAAAAAAAAAGAATAAATTGGGAAGCAGGTATTTTAGTGTAGCAAGTTTAGCAGCCATTTGTGACATTTATGGCCCATATCAGAGTATCAATTCCAGACCCAGCTGCTCCACTTCCAATCCAGCTTCCTGGAAGGCAGTGTGATGGCTCAACTTGGGTTCCTACCACCCTCAAGGGAGACCTCGATGGAGTTCCTAGTTCCTGGCTTTGGCCTAGCTCAGCCCCGGCTATTATGGGCATTTGGGGAGTGTACCAGTGGATAGGTCACTCTCAAATCTCTTTCCCTGTCATCTGCCTTTCAGTAGGTGAAAAATAAACATTAGAACAATATTTTTGCACTATTAAACTATTTAATATTTTTACTAGGACTGACCTAAAGGAGACTTCTATAAACATTTTGCTCAGAATACCTTTTAAAAAGTTTTTATTTATTTTGAAAGTCAGAGTTATAGAGAAAGGAAGAGACAAAGGGAGAGAGAGAATGATCTTCCATCCACCGGTTCACTCCCCAGATGGCCACAACAGCCAGCACTGGACCAGGCCAAAGCCAGGAGCTTCATTTGTGTCTCCCACATGAACGGCAGGGGACGAAAATTTGGGGCCATATTCCACTGCTTTTCTGAGGCTGTTAGTGAGCTGGATCAGAAGTGGAGCAGCCAGGGCACAAACATGCACCCATGTGGGATTCCAGTGTCAGTCAGTGGCTTTACCCACTATACCACAATGCTGGCCCCTCAGAATACTTTTAGATGAAAAATAGTACCTTCGACTATTGAAGACTTTTAAGCATTTAAATCTCTAAACACCTCTACATTTCAGCTATGCAATTTTAATACAGAAATAGCTTGTGTAGGGGCTAGCACTGTGGTGCAATGGATTAAGAAGCCCCTATCAGAGTGCCACTTCAAGTCCCAGATACTCTGTTTCAGATCTAGCTCCCTGCTAATGTACCTGGGAAAGCAGCAGAGAATGACCCAAGTGCTTGGGCCCTTGACACCCACATGGGAGACCAGGATGGAGTTCCAGGCTCCTGGCTTCAGACTGGCCCAGCCCTAGCTGTTGTGGCCATTTTAAGTAAACCAAGAGACGGAAGATCTCTTTCTTTCTGTCTCCTCTTCTCTCTGTAACTCTGCCTTTCAAATAAATAAATCTTAAAAAAAAAAAAAGAAACTGCTGAAATTATTGACATAGGGGAATTTAAGTGTTCAAAGTTTTGTAAAATCCCTTCTAACTCAAGAAATACAATCATTTATATAAAAATATTCATGTCCACACTACTGAAACCTTGACAGCTGAAGTACATCTTACATGTGCCCAGTTCAGAACTTGGAATGCCTTCCCCATCCCAAACCACTACCTTCAACCTTAGTTTTCTTGTCTGACTACCAACACCAGAGTCCTCACTGTCCTCTGTCCCACACAACAGGAGACAACTATACTCATCTTTGGCTCAAGGATAGAATTTACTATATCTTCCTCATCGTTTTTTCTTTTTTTATCAAAATAAATATTTATTGACAACTGGAGCTTTATGTACATATTTAAAAGTAAATGTACAAATGTAGAGAATTTCTAAAACCCTGGATGCACACAAGTAATTATTTTATGTGTCCTTCAGATATGACCTCTTATAATTACAACTCCAAAAAGAAATCTACCTACAAGGCCAAATATATCCTGAAACTGTGTTTTCATCTTATCCTGACTCATATGCAGCAGCATATAAATATACTTCCATTTTTTTATCCAGTCAGCAAATGAGAATCTGTACATGATCATTTAATGAAAGAACAATTTTGGGCACAGACAGGTGGCAGAAAAGCAGTACAAAATCCTAGGAGCAGCACCCAAATGGCAACTGTTCCAGAAGTCAAGACGGCTACCGCAAAATGGTCTCACACATCACCTTCCGGCAACCTTCCATCCTGACTTTGAAAAAGACAGTCTATCATCACTCCTATACTCAGGGTTGCCTTAGGGTTAATCACAGTCAGTTGAAACACAGGGCTTCCCAGCTATTCCCTCTCTTTAGCGCAAGGATGACTCAGAACACAAACAGGAGTCCCATTTCAACACAGGCTCTGTGAAAGACTGAAGTTTGGTAAGAACCATTAATGTGCATTTTTTCGGGAGCTGTTTTTAAATTCCAAATAACAATGCTGTTCACAATAGTTGTACCAAGCACCGTTCCTGCATTCCTTGGACCTCAACAAGTTAGTACAGTCTCTTCAGAAGGCATCAAAAACTGTTTTTCACTGATTCCTCTATCTTCTGCAAATGTCATTTCTATTTGTTGGTCACAAAGGGTGCCACTACGATTGACTAGCCTCCTCTTGGTAGGGTCAAACACAGCTTTTATCTTTACAGATTTCGGTAGTACTTGGTTTTCACTTTCATCATAATGCTCTGACATCTCTTGATTTCCAAATTTTCCAGAGCTACACACACTAGATTGCAAACATCAGGCACAGGAACTATTGCAAAACTGGAGCCTCTGTGAAATGCCAGGTGTAGGTTTTTACCCACTGCCAAGCATCCAGAGGGTTCCACAGAGAAAGGACATACTTGCAGGCAGTAATGATGCAAGGCTCTTTAAAATCAGCTCTTTCCCACCACATGGCACTTACATCTGCAGAACAGGAAGCAGGAGGATTCTTTAACTTTGAAACCAATTGTAGGTTCATGGGTTTTGTGTTGTTTCTTTCTTTATTTCCTTCCTTCCTTTCTTTTTTTAGGGTTTATTTTATTTATCTGAAGGGCAGAGTGACAGAGAAAGAGAGAGACAGAATTCTTCCATCTGCTGGTTCACTCTCAAAATGGCCTCAACAGCCAGAGCTGGGCCAGGAGCTTGGAACTCCATCTGGGTCTCCGACATGAGTGGCAGAGGCCCAAATACTTGGACCATCTTCTGCTGCATTCCCAGGTGCATCAGTGGGGACGTGGATCAGAAGCAGAGCAGTTCAAACTGGCACTCCAAAACCCACCACGCCACCGCACTGGCCTCAGGTTGCATAGTAAATGTTTAAACTGTCATTACAAGCAGGAAGATCTGCCGTTTCAGTTTGTTCCATAGAATGTTTATGCAACTCCAGGCATGTGTTTCCACAGAGTTGAATTTTTCTGAAAGTGAATAATTCAATCAACAGAGGTGTTGTCGGGGAGGCCAGAGTCACAGTTACAGGCAAGTTTTCCTTACCTACTTGACACATTCAGATGGGTACCCAGTTTTGCAGGCTGGTTGAACTGCTGTATTGTTTACTATCACTAGCAAGTCTACGTCTTCCCATGGAGAAAACTGGGGTGTAGGGCAAGTTTGTCCAATAACCTCTGTAGACACTGGGGAATCAAAAGCTTGAGCAGTACCTAACACAGGGAGAGCAAGAACACACATCAGTGGTAGATCTGTACTTAGCATCAGGTATGATGGTATTTAAAGAACTGAAAATAGCATAGATGAAGAAAGATCCTTCTTTGTAGGCTGATTTTGAAGATTTGGCATGTCAGAATGTACTTTTCCTAATACAACAATATGCTCCTCTTCCAAGTCTTCCATTTCTTTTTTTTTTTTTTCCACAGGCAGAGTTAGACAGGGGGAAAGAGAGAGACAGAGAGAGAGTTATAGACAGTGAGAGAGACAGAGAGAAAGGTCTTCCTTCCGTTGGTTCACTCCCCTAATGGCCACTACAGCCAGCACCGCGCCAATCAGAAGCCAGGAGCCAGGTGCTTCTTCCCGGTCTCCCATGCAGGTGCAGGGACCCACGCACTTGGGCAATCCTCCGCTGCCCTCCTGGGCCACAGCAGAGAGCTGGACTGGAAGAGAGCAACCAAGACTAGTACCTGGTGCCCCAACTGGGACTAGAACCCGGGGTGCCGGCACTGCAGGCAGAGGATTAGCCCAGTGAGCCACCGCGCCGGCCCTTCCATTTCTTTCTTTCTTTGTTTAGGAATCAGTTCCTCTGTAATAACACAATTTCCCTCTTAAAAAAAAATTATCTTATTTATTTGAAAGGCAGAGTTACAGAGGGAGGGAGACAAAGAACCATTGCTGGTTCAGTCTCCAAATGGCTGCAATGCCTGGGGCTGGGCCAGGCTGAAGTCCGAAGCCAGGAGCTTTATCTGAGTCTCCCATGTGGGTGCAGGGTCCTAAGCACTTGTGCCACCTTCTGCTGCTTTCCCAGACACATTAGCAGAAAACAGAATCAGAAGTGGAGCAGCCAGGACTCAAATCAGTGCCGCTATTGGATGCTGGCATCCAGGCAGCAACTTAATCCACTGTGCCACAACACCAGTCTCTCTCCATAGTTTTGTATATGTGCTGCTGGTTTTGCTAAGTAGCAAAGAAGTTGCTAAGTAGCAAAACTTTGCTGTTTTTGAAGCTGAAGGGACCCAAAGTCTTCATCAGGTAACTGAAAGTTTGCGATGCTGAAAAAAGATGACAGTTGCTTTAGAATTAGCATTTCATTCTGATGAAATGGACCCCTGAAAGTACCATCATCCAGAGCTAAATAAGCATTACACGTGAGAGAACAGGAGTCCTGTTTTTGATAGCTTTCCTTCCCATGAATAATTGCTTTTTTGTTTTGGTATTTCTTCAAGGTGACTTTCTCCTTGGACCTGTTAACATCTGCTACACCGCATGTTGGCAAAGGGAGTTCATGATGATCCAACAGTAGTATGCACACTGACTTTTTCTTTTGCATTTTCTACCAGACAGTTGGGTAACTGCCCTCCTAGAAAACTTATCTTTAGTGGGACTGGCAGGTGAGCTAACCTCAATTAATGACAGAAGGTTCTGAGAACTTCCTGAACTTGGTTCTACATGTGTACCTGACAGCCTGATTTCAATTTGGTCAGTTTCTTCATAGGAAAACCTTAAATTTCTAGTTGCTTCCTTATTTTTGCTTTTAAACTCTATCTTCCTGATACCTAAATGACTTTGAACTACAGTTTCCAAGGCTACTTTCCTCCGGCAACCTGACATGCCTCATGTTGTTCTATTATAATTATCTGCCAGAAACAAAAGATCTTTTAAGCATTGTGTAAGAAAATATTTGGTTTTCTGTAGAAACAGACTACTTCTGGGCTGAAACTCTTAGACTGACTTAGAACTTTGTTATCCTGAAGACTTTCATTTCTTTTTTTTTGTTAAAGATTTATTTATTTATTTATTTGAAAGTCAGAGTTACGCAGAGAGAGGAGAAGCAAAGAGAGAGAGAGAGGTCTTCTACTCGCTGGTTCACTCCCCAATTGGCCGCAACGGCTGGAGCTGTGCCAATCCAAAGCCAGGAGCCAGGAGCTTCTTCTGGGTCTCCCACGTGGGTGCAGGGGCCCAAGGACTTGGGCCATCTTCTACTGCTATCCCAGGCCATAGCAGAGAGCTGGAGTGGAAGAGGAACAGCCAGGACTTGAACCAGCACCCATATGGGATGCCGGCACTTTGGGTCAGGGCGTTAACCCGCTGCACCACAGCGCTGGCCCCAAGACTTTCATTTCTAACATCAAGAGTGTTACTCAGGGGCCGGCGCTGTGGCACAGAGCATTTAAGTCCTGGCCTGAAGCACTGGCATCCCACATGGGTGCCAATTCTAGTCCGGGCTGCTGCTCTTCCTGTCCAGCTATGGCCTGGGAAAGCAGTGGAAGATGGCCCAAGTGCTTGGACCACTGCACCCACAGGGGAGACCTAGAAGAAACTCCTGGCGCCTGACTTGGGATCAGCTCAGCTCCAGCCGTTGCAGCCATTTGGGGAGTGAACCAGCGGATGGAAGACCTTTCTCTGTCTCTACCTCTCTTTGTAACTCTGTCTTTCAAATAAATAAAAATAAATCTTTAAAAAATAAGATAAAAAATTTAAAAAAAAAGAGTGTGACTCAGAGCTGGTGTTATGCTGTAGCAGGTCATGCTGCTGCCTGCAATGCTGTCATCCAGTATAGGCACTGGTTCATGTCCCAGCTGCTCCACTTCCAATCCAGCTCCCAGCAAATACGCCTGGGAAAGCAGTGGAAGATGGTCAAAGTGCTTGAACCCCTGTCACCCATGTGGGAGACCTAGATAAAGCTCCTGGATTCAGCCTGGCCCAGCCCTGGCCATTGCAATCATGTGGGGAGTGAAGCAGCAAATGATGGAAGATATCTTTTTCTCTCTCTCTCTCTCTCTCTCTCTCTCTAACTCTGCTTTCAAATAAAAAAGTGCCTTTAAAAACAAATAAAAAGTGTTACTCATTTTAAAGATTTCTAAGTATGATCCTGTTCTTTTACATTTTGTTTTTTATTTACTGTTATGGTGACTTCTTTCTTAGGACATGGGCTATATGCCTCTAAGTTAGGACTTCTAGGCAGCGGGCTATTTGCACTCACAGCTTTACTTACTACTGGGTTATCTGTAAAAAGAGTCCTTTTTTGCCTTGTGCCTCCAAGTTAACAGGTAAAGCAGAGTTAATGTTTTCTAAGCCCTGAGTAACAAGTTCAGCTGCCTGCAGGAGGCATATGTTCAAGGTACTATTACTTGTATTTGAGGGAGTCTGCAAAGGGGTTGTAGCCTCCTTAGGGAGATTATTTCCTCTTAAGAGTATCAACATCCCTTTCTGGTTTGGCCGTTGGCGAATCAATGCACTCACTCCATCAGTTTCTGTAACTGGTGCTGGAGAATCAAGAAGTTCAGACTTAGACTTGAAAGGCAAGCTCTTCTTTCAGTTACCGGTGACCCAGGATTTTCGCTATAAGCTTTTTCCTGTTCATTTAATCTTTTTTCAGAGAGTATGAGTTAAAGAAGTACTCTGTCTCCTGTGAAATAAATGTTTTCTTCTGCGGCTTCTTTCTTCTCCCTGGCAGCCTACTCTGCCTTTTCCAGCTTCATGGCCACTGACACTGCAGGGGAAATATTTTTGGATATCATCAGTTCTTTGTGTGGATAATCCTTCCTCTGGGCCATCTCGAGGGTTAAAGGACTCATCGAAGGTGATAAATGTCTTTTCGCCAGTTTCTTTGTCAAGATGAGTGTTCATTTGTAATTTGCTACAAAGAGGTGCTTTATTTTTAGGTTCTGAGTGGTTTAGTTGTGGCGAGAGTTCCTGTTGGAGCAAGCAGTTCTGTTCCTCTACTGTTCTCTTAATAGAATTTTTCAGCTTCTCAGCTCTTTGGGCGCGCTGAAAGCTGGCTGGTATCTCATTGTATTTTTTCAAGAATGCTGATTTTTTTCTTCAGCCTAGCACCTTTACCTTCTTTCTGCAGCTGAGGGACTTCCTGTGAGGCTCTTCCATCGTGTCAGAGGCTGAAAGAAAAGAGCTGCTATCTCCAGCTCTGCGCCTGTGGACAGAGACCCAGTAGGACTTGGCTCCAGCATGCACACAGGGAACGGGGACCAGTATCCCCTCAGTGCGCAGCTCATGCTGGCCTACACCTGGTCAACCCTGGCCTTCCTAGCTGTTTCTTATGTTCTACATAAGAATTGTAGGACAGGCAGAATTGTAGGACAGCTCCCCAAGATTCCCAGCCCCTCATGTACACACACTCTTCCCTACTTATTCAGGTACACACTTTCACATACTGTTGTAAAGGAGTTTGCAGGCGTAAATAAGATATCAAATCAGCTGACTTTAAAAAAAGACAATTATCCAGGTGGGCCTGTCCTAACCACTTCAGTCTTTTAAACCTAAATTCAGTGGTCAGAGTCAAGAGAAGGGAGAAATACTTGAAATACAAGGGATTGGGCCGGCGCCGCGGCTCACTAGGCTAATCCTCCCTGCGGCACCGGCACACCGGGTTCTAGTCCCGGTCAGGGCGCCGGATTCTGTCCCGGTTGCCCCTCTTCCAGGCCAGCTCTCTGCTGTGGCCCGGGAGGGCAGTGGAGGATGGCCCAAGTCCTTGGGCCCTGCACCCCATGGGAGACCAGGAGAAGCACCTGGCTCCTGGCTTTGGATCAGCACGGTGTGCCAGCCACAGCGCGCCGGCCGCAGCGGCCATTGCGGGGTGAACCAATGGAAAAGGAAGACCTTTATCTCTGTCTCTCTCTCTCACTGTCCACTCTGCCTGTCAAAAAAAAAAAATATATATATATATACATCTATATCTATGGGATTGGACACAAGTGAGATTCTCCAGAGCAGTCTCCGAAGACGCAGAGGCCAGGTGGCAATGAATGTGGGCAGCAGCTGACTGCCAGCAACAAGCGGGGCCTTGCAGTCCTACTGCCGCAAAAGAACAGAACTCTTAAATTCTGTCAGCAACATGAATGAGCCTGAGTGCAAAATCTCCCCCAGTCTGCAGACAAGAACACAGTCCCGTCAAGGTTTGTTCCAGCTTGTGATACGCTGAGCAGAGAACCAAGCAGGTTATGTCCCAGGACTTCTGATCTATCAAAAGATCTATTTTTTTTTTAATTTAATGAACATAAATTTCCAAAGTACAGCTTATGGATTACAATAGCTCCCCCCCCCATAACTTCCCTCCCACCCAGAAGATCTACTTCTGATCTACAGATGTATGAGTCAATAAATGCTTGATCACTAACTGCCACGATTCCTAATAGACGAAACAGCAGATTCATACCACATACGTGACATTCTCTCCTCCTAAAATCTTTTGGAAGGGTGAGGAAAGGCTACGATCCTTTGAAATGTTTTAACATACTGCTATGGACATAGCAGAAATATAGTGTAATTAATTTTTGCTGACTGAACTGCACTGAAACAGAACAGAAAGGCTAAGTGAGGGATACAGATATTTGTCACTTTCGATTCCAGGCAGCTCTTACAGCAGCACTGTGCTAATGCCTGCGCGTGGAACAGGGACAAGGATGGGAAGATTGGACCAGGTCAAAAACCCAAGCCTCCTCTCCAGAAGCCCACCCTTTCTAGTGGGCTGCTAAGGATGGAAGTGAAGTAAGTGCTTACTACACCTCTTTAGTTGAACACCAGATGGGAAGAAGAGAGCCAAGACAAAAGAATCCAGTCTTGTAAGAAACTCTCTGCTCTCACCAGCCTCTCCTAAGGTGCTGCTGACATACAGAAGGTCTACAGGGAATATCCAGGCCACAAGAGTTGTAACCTCCACCATATTTGATTACTAGAAATGTCCAGCATTCTGAAGGCATTTGACTACTCTCTGACGCTTGCTGTGGTGGGTGTTGATCAATGCTACCTGTGGGGTTAGAGCAAGTATCCCTTCTAAAATGCACTGACTACATTCCTTGGCCTTGGCACAGCTTGATATCAACAAAATCGTGCATAGTGGGAGAAAGTATTCACATGCTTCTATCAGGCAAAGGACCAAGAGTATTGAAGCTACTACTAATTATTAACACTTTTTAAAAACCCAATTAGAAAAAAATAATCAGGCACGTCACAAAAGATACTGGAACAGTCAGTAAGCACATGAAAGGGTGACTGATATCATTAGCCATTGGAGAAACAAACTCAAACAATGAGATACCACTAGACATTTGATAGAATGGCAACAATTTCTGAAGACTGCTGATGGGGAGGACATGGAGCAACCAGAACCCTCATACACTGCTGGTGAGAATGCAATATGGCGCAACTACTTTGGGAAATACTATTTTTAACCATTAAATATGTGTCTACTTTCCGATCCAGCAATTCTATCAGGAGGAATGAAAGTGTAGTTCCACACAAAACCTTATATAAGAACTTTCCGAGCAGCTTATGCACAAAAAACTGTTTAACAATTCATATGTCCATCAGTTATATGCATGCAACATATCAGATACACAGAACAAATGACTCTCAAACTAACTTCCTTCCAAAGCCCTTAATTCCAAAAAGAAACCCAGGCCCACACAAAAGAATATGTTCTATAAGATTGTATTATGTTTAAAAACAGAGTCAATAGGGGCTGATGCTGTGCCATAGCGGGTAAAGCCACCACCTGCAGTGCCAGCATCCCACATGGGCCACGGATTCAGTCCCAGCTGCTCCACTTCCAATTCAGCTCCCTGCCAATGCGCCTGGAAAAGCAGTAGAGAAATGGCCCAAGTGCTTGGGACCCTGCACCCATGTAGGAAACCTCGAAGAAGCTCCAGGCTCCAGCCGTTGCAGCCATTTGCGGAATGAACCAGCAGATGGAAGATCTATCTACCTATCTCTCTCTCTCTCTCTCTCTGTAACTCTGCCTTTCAAATAAATATTTTTTAAAAAACCAAAAAGGTTGTGCTCCCTTTAAAACAAAAAAAATTCACGGTGAGAGGCGGCAGAACAGTGGTTACCTCTGAGGGTGTGCTGACAGGAAAAGGTTACCCCAGGATCTTAGAAAGCTCACTCATGAGCTGGACGGTGGCCACAGGTGTGCATTTTACTGTATTCTAATTTTACCTCAACAAAACATTGAGCATTGGGGGTGGGAGGAGAACCTCTACCAATTACAGACTGAAGAAGCCACAGGCACCTACAGAGCAGTCGTCGGGCGCCATGCTGTGAAGCACCAAGCAACACACTCCACCCTGGCTCTTAATGGGCGGAGAACAGGAGCCAGGGAAAACCCTAATCCAATGAACCCACTCCGATGAAAAGCTCCTTGCTGGAACTGCGGCGCCTGGATTGCCAGATGCCCTCAAGTCCGGGCTTCACAATCATTATCTCACTTAACCCCCTTAACCTCATGAGGAAAGACCGACAAAACCCACTTTAGCGTGAGGAAGCCTGGGGTGGAAAAAGCACTTTCCTAAGCACAAGGAAATGAATGTGCCTTTGTTTCCTCGGGCGTCAGGGAGCTTGGTCCCTCTCGCGCTCGCCAACGCCATAGGAAAGACTAAGGGGAGACTCGCCAACTTCTGAGTGACTGGCTCTGAGCCCTGAGCCTCGCTCCAGAAGCGACCTCGGCGGCAGGGGCCCGTCCCTGCCCCTACACCCCTAAGGTGAGTGATTCTTCCACTAGAACCCGCACGTCCAAAATTCGAGTCAAACTACTCATTCACACCAAAAACCAGCACGTCCCACAGCACACGCGCTCTGGCGTCACCTCGGCCCCGCCCCGCCCCCTCGCGCGCACGCGCCCTCGCCGCTCGGCCCGGCGCACGCGCAGCTCCGAAGAGCGACCGCGTACCTGCGCAAAGCCCGAAGCGGACACTTTTTTCTTCTTGCTGGCGCCATAGCCTCCGCCGCCGCTGCCGTTGTGCGAAGGGCTGGCAGGCCTCTTCTTGCTGTTCCGGGCTATCCCGGGAGTGGAAGTGGCGGCCACAAGTGGAATTTGAGCCGCCATCCTACTCTGAGCCTTCCTGCTGCACCCCCACCCCCACCCCAGGCAGACCCTGGAACTTCCGGCTGGGTGTTACTTCCGCCTTGGTACTTGAAAACATGGCCTGGACTCATAGAGGATTTCGCGGAATCTGTCGGTGGGCTCTGGAAGGCGGAGCTGCAGTAGTGTGTTCTCCCAGGAGGCAAGGAGTCCGCCAGCCCGCTCTGAGCTTGGCCCCTGGGGCAAATTCTTGGAACTCCCCAGTGGCAGAGGAATAGGACAAGCCCCTGTGTTTTATAACAGCTACCTTTTAAGGAATGTAATCGTATTGTCTTTCCTCATTAATTTAGTTGATTGATCGATCACTTAGTAGCGTCAGTGTTCGTGAACCAAAATGTTTGCCACGTAGCTGGCTTTCCCCATGACCGCTGTTTTCCCCTGAGGAAGGACTTTGTGTATCGGTAGCGCCCAAATGACTTGAAGGATGGAGGGGTTCTTAACCTTTTAGGGATCACAGACCCCTCTGAGCAAAGAAACTTTGCTGCCCCCATCCCAAATGTATAGCGATACAGACAAAACTTTATATTCAAATTTCAGGGAGTCGTAGATCTGCTAAAACCTATTTATGAACCTTAGTATCCACCCATTCTCTGCCTCATGCCACCCCATGGGAGTGCTGCTTATGATTGGGTAGCTAATGTCTTTTTTGGCTTCTGCTAGAATGTAAGATCAATGAGGGGAGATCCAGTTGTGTCTTGTTCACTTACCCATCTTTGGTCACGGCACCTTGCATGTCTTTGGTACATTTTTTTTTTATGAAGTCATCAGTAAATGAACAAACTCCCTGCAAGAACTAGTTGGAAGCCCCTGTGTTCTTATATAAGAAAGAAACCAAAGAATCTGGGTATTTAAAAGGAAAAAAGAGGGGGGGGGCTATAGAATGCCTGAGGGGAGAAAGTAAATACACAGTTAGGGAAACCAACCGTACTGTTCCTGACACCTTTTTTCTTTGAAGAAATAAGTATTGAAATATTCGCTCCCATGCCCAGTGTCCACCCCTATCCTCACCTGAATCTAGGCTTTCCCTTTCTCCTTCAACCAGCAAGTCACCTGAGCATCCCACCCTCCCACCACTGCAGTCACCTCCTCAGCTCACTTCTCTCCCTGCTCCTGACCTGGCAGACCCATCTTGCAGTCTGGGTCCCTGAATAGCTGTGAGCTGACTGGGGGTCTGCTCTGTTTGCTTGGGGTGTTGCCAAGTGATCAGCCTCAAAGGGGAGTTGCTCAAAGGAAAGCTTCCTTTACTTGTGATGAGTAAAGGAGATAAAGGGAAGGTACAGTTCCCCAAACACACTGCTTCCCCCAAGAAGCAGTTGGCCAGGGCTTTCTCACAGGGGTTAGAGGAGTGTTTAGGATGTAGGGGGTGGGGAGCAGGAGGGTCCTTCTGTTACTGGCAAAGGATCTCAATATTTTATTTCAAGTTCTTTCCCCCACAAAGTTAAGAATTCAGAGCAAGGGCATAAATACAGTGCACAAGTGAGAGCAGGATTTATTTAAGAAAGAGGATGTAAATATGCATTTCATGTGAGAGTATGGGAAACTCCAAGGAATAATCCCATCATGAGTGACTCAGAGAGTTGCCTGGGAGGAGGCCAGAGAAGGACCCATGAGCCAGATCTAAAAGCCAAAAAGGGGCACTCCCATGAGGTACAGGGTGGTACCCTAATTGAAAATACAAATGGTAGAGTTTAGTGTCTGTAAGGTTTTCTAGGAGTTTCATGGAGCTTCCACGTGGAGCTTAACTTCCATGTAGTTATCATGGTGTCTCCTTCTTCCTGGTCCTATATGTAACATGGGTGCAACATGGGAAAATGGGTGTACTGGATTGACAGGTAAGGGTCTAAAGTTACAACGCAAGGCTACACAGAAATTGCTTTTAAAAATCTTCCAGGGGCTGGCGCTATGGCGTAGTAGGTAAAGCTGCCACCGGCAGTGCCAGCATCCCATATGGGTGCTGGTTCGAGTCCCAGCTGCTCCACTTCCAATTTGGCTCTCTGCTGTGGCCTGGGAAAGCAATGGAAGATGGCCCAAGTCTTTGGGCCTCTGCACCCACACAGGAGACCTGGAAGAAGCTCCTGGCTTCAGATCTTCAGCAGATGGAGGACCTATCTCTCTCTGCCTCTCCTTCTCTCTCTGTGTAACTCTTTCAAATAAATAAATAAATATATATATATATATATATAAACTTCCAGCTTCATTTATTCCTGCCTAACTCCCTACTTAGCTCCCCCACATCACTTCCTGCTTGCAGTATATATCCAGGATATAGAAAAGGGGGAGCCAGCAGGAGGGTCCTTCCTGCTCAGGCAGCACACATCTTCATTTGAACATCTGACTCAGACTCAGCCTGGTCTCTTGCAGCTTCCCTTGTCCTTAGAGATCTGGCTGCCTCTGACTGAGTACAGTATCACAAGATAAACTTTCCCAAAATGTCCTCTGAAACAAAGCTCTGCTGAATAAACTCTTTCAGAGTCTTTGCCCTGTTCCTGTGTCCACCTCCTGCCTAAATCCTACACTTGCTTACACAGCCTCGGTGGGGAGTGTGGACCTCCATCTTTTCCTAACCCATCCCTGTGCCCAGACCTCCTTCACACTGGTTGCCAGAATGGCTTTTTCAATCACAAATCCAATGCATACCATGCACTTCTATTCTTCAGGACCCTTTTACCTTCAGGCTAACAGCCAAAGAACTTTTTAGCTTGGCATAAAGATCTTTAATAACTGCTCTTCCCTCTTCACTTGCTTCATTCCCATACTTAATTCCTTGTGCTCCAGCCAGGGACTATTTCCTAGGGTATACATTGTTCTTATAACTCATCATACTTTTGTTTCCATTATTTCTTCTGCTAGGAATGCCTAGCCCCCTGCCTGTTACTATTTTGCCTCAGTACAGATTCTACTTCCAATCAAAAGCCTCTGCCATCTGATTCTCCCTCCCCCTCCCTCCCATAATTCCGCCTGTCCACAGGTGTCTTTCAGTGCATGGAGCATAAGGAGCTCTGCTGGGCCCTTTCCTGTGATGTTCATTGAATTCAAACAACAGCTCTGTGTTTTAAGGAGACAGACAAGTGGATGCACCAACAGCTCCGTGTTTTAAGGAGACAGACAGTGGATGCACCATCATTTGGCTTCCCATTACTGAATTCAGTTATGGTCTTGTCTGATTCCGTTTTTTCCTAAAATTCTTCTGGTGGCTGAAACATCACCATCCTTTTGTTTTTCCTCTTTCCTAACAGCTGGCGTGTTTCTGACAGTCATCTTCTTCTACCACGGATGATTTCTAATGCTACTACAGGTTTTTCAAAATATATGTAGTCACATTCCCCTACGGATGCACATTTTAAGTTTCCCAGGTAATTCTCATGAGCAGTGAGGTTTGGAACCAAGATCTTCCTGCTCAATCCTTGCAGATTGATTGTTCCTTGGGGCTTAGTCCAAGGCCCTCTGCCTCCCCAGTCTGTACTCTCCCTAGCCATCTCACTCACTCTTAGGGCCTCAATTGCCGTGTAAATGCAGACTGCTTTGATATCTGCATCTCTTGTCTGGCACTCTCCAAAGGTGCCTGGCCAGCTACATAGAAACGTGGATGCTTAGAGGCATCTCAGACTCTGTGAGTCAAAAGCTGATTCATCATCACCTCTGCACCTCTGGAACATGTGCCACACCCGCCCACCCACCCGGTGTTTTGTGTCTCTTTAAATGCTAATTGTCATCAGTTATTCAAACCCAAAGCCTAGGCAATTGCCAGAGTTAGCAGGAATTAAGTGGCAGAGCATCAACAGGTGAAAGAAATAAAGAAAGAGAAAAATGTTGGAGGACACCAACTCAAGCAAGTAAAACCTGGGGCCGCTGGGATAAAACTTTCTCAACATCCACCTTGGCAGTGCCGGCCGCTTCGCTTGGCTGGCTCATATAGGAACTCCACACACCCTTGTGCGTGTGTGACCCACCTATTCTCATATCCATTGGTAAAGATAAATGAACACTGATGACCCACATTCTGCTAGCTTACATGTTCAGACAGCCTCCCCTGAGTTCCCTCCCCAGTTACTCCTGAGAAACTTGCTCGACTCCTGTACTTCCCCTTACACTTCCTCTTCAGCCTCCCTGCTGGCTCCTGCAGCTCATGTGACCCTCACCAAAGCCACACTTACGTTGGTGAAGGTTGCTGGAGCCTCTCCTGGGATGCCGATGCCCTGACTGGAGTACACCAGTTAAGCAGCCAGAGTTGTTTTTTTTTTTTACATAGAAATAATTTTTAAAAATTTTTTTAAATTTATCTGAAAGGGGGGTGAGGAACATGTATGTTCCCGTCTGCTGGTTTGCTCCCAAAATATCCACAACAGCCAGGGCTGGGCTAGGTCAAAGCCAGGAACCAGAAACAATATCTGGGTCTTTCGCATGAGATGCAGGGACCCAAGTAGTTGAACCATTATCTGCTGCCTCCCACAATGCACATTAGCAAGAAGCTGAAATTGGAGTGGAGTCAGGGAGTGCAGGAGTTCCAAGCTGTGTCTTAACTGGTAGGCCAAGTGCCCGCCTCTCAACCAGATTCTTGATTGCAGTTAACACTTAATGATTAATGGTTCTGCATGAATTATGTGAAGCTACTCCATATCATTTGAGACATAGGATGCTCAGTTTATTCTCATTCAAAAATCTCAGGAAACATGGTGGCTATTTGGGATCCTGCTGCTACTATATGGAAGAAGACACACATCTTCTGATAATCACAAAGTATGTTAATCACTGCTCACAGTATAAAAAATGGCTGTTCCAGTTCTTAGGAGACCCCTTGATAATGAGAAGAAACCTTGAACCTGCTGCAGTCATGTCCCTCGACATCCTCAGTTTATTAGCCCTGAAAGAGGCAGCACAGTGGGCGCTGTATGGGCTGAGAAGCGGGGATGTGCAGCCTAAAACAAACTCACTGCAAAGAGAAACAACAGAGTCCGTCTGACACCAGTCAATCCTCAGGGGAGTATGAGAGCGGCAGTTCTTGGGATACCATCTCTGAGGAACCTTCTAGAAAGAGCCTGTTTCCTTTGCCACAGACCAAAGTATAATGCCTGTGGGTCACAGGTCACTTGGACAGAGGTAGTTTCTGTTGTCAGCATTGCAGGTCCTTGGTGTTCATTGGCTTGGGTGCCTTAACAATCAACTACCTAGAAAGAGAGAACTCAGGCCAGTGGCTCTGGGTGCTAGGGAAGGGCCTTTGTTCACTTAGTTGCTTGTTCATTTCTCTCCTGACAGCTGCGTAGAAATATTTAAACACAGGAAGGAGAGAGATTGAAAATAGCCTGCTCCTGGCTGTGGCACAGTGAGTTAAGCCACCACTTGTGACACTGGCATCCCATATTAGAGTGCCAGCTCAAGTCCTGGATGCTCCACTTCCAATCCATCTCCCTGCTAATGCACATCAGAAAGCCTGGATGACAGCCCAGGTGCTTGGACCCCTATGGCTCACAGGGGGAACCCAGGTTGAATTCCTGGCTGCTGGCTTCAGCCTGGCCCAGCCCATTTGCGGAGTGAACCAGCAGACAGAAGATATTCTCTCCCCCTCCTTTCAAATAAATAAATAAAAATCAAGATAGCAAGCAAGCCTGCCCCTAACATTTGCAGGGGCCAGGGCAAGAACACCAATGGAGGCTCCCCTCCATATTCCTTGCTATTTGCATGGACAGTTCAACCTAGAAAACTGCAAAATAAAATGCTTTACCATCACTCTTGGCAAACACACACTTCTATCTGTGACAACCAGAGCTGAATTCAGAATATTCAGACTTCTTGGAGTTATGCTCTAGATGTGATAGTGTGGAGAGCACCGTCCCAGCCAGACATCAGCCCCCTTTCACTCCTTGCTCCTCAGGATATATAGAGGGGACGTGTGCACAGGTGTGGAAACCTCAATACACACATCCAGGTTTCATCTGTCCTCTCCGGAAGCCCCACCAAATATGTAACATATTTATTACATATTTGCTCCTGACCCCCCTTAGGCCTTGGGTTTATACATGGAACCCAGGAACAAGGTCCACAGAGGCCCTGGAAAGGGGGTACAAGGCCACTGGAAAAGAGACTATGAGGTCCCCAGTACCCGGAGCATGCACTAAAACAGGGGAGCCATGGATCTGGTATTTCCCTCTCTGCAGACACCCTGCTCAGTGCAGAAGGGCACAGCCAGAAGAGGAGCCACCTGTCACCTGTGCTCTGGGTCCTGAGAAGGCACCAGATGATGAGCTTGAGTAAGAAGCAGGGGCCCCTGGCCCTCCTTAAGGCTGAGGTATGGGGCAGGTGTTTGGTACAGCAATTTAGATGCCTCTTGGCACAGCAGTTAAGTAATTGCTTGGAATTCCCACATCCCATATCAGAGTGCCTAGTCAGAGTCTCGGCTACTCTGCTTCCCACCCCGATTCCTGCAGGTGTGTGCCCTGGGTGGGGGTGGGGACAGCAGATGATGGCTCAAGTATTTGGGTCCTTGCCACTCATGTGGGAGACTCAAACTGAGTTCCAGGTTCTTGGCTTCAGTCACACTATCGCAGGCATTTGGGGAGGGAACCAACAGATGGAAAATTCATTCTCTCTCTCTCTCTCTCTCTCTCTCTCTCTCTCTCTCTCGCCATTCACATAGAATGAAGATAAGTCAGTAAAAATTTTTACTAAATAAATAAATGCCACTTAGGATGTCCACATCCCATATCAGAGCACCTGCATTCAAGCTCTGCCTTTGCTTCAGATCCCAGCTTCCGGCTTATGTGCACCTTGGGAGGCAGTAAATGGTGACTAGATGACTTGGGTTCCTGCCACCCGTGTGGGAGACCTAGACTGAATTCCTGGCTTGGGCCTGACCCAGTCCTTGCTATTGCAACCATTTGGGGAGTGGACCAGCAGACGGAAAACATCTCTCACTCTGTGTCTCTGTGTGTCCCTCTGCCTTTTAAAAAACTAAACAGTAAAACAAAACAAAAACAAACAAAAAACAAACAAAAAAACCTTTTTTTAAATTCTGGGGTGGGAGAGGGAGAAGAGGTAGGCCCAAGGTGAAAAAGTCACTTTTAGTTAAGGTGGCAGGAAGTTGTGTGAGTGCTATCTCCTAGCCCAAGGTTTTCTCTGGTTTCCTCCGTGACTGGGGAGGGAGTAGCTCCTGAGGAAGGTGGAGGAAGGCTGGCAGAGGCTTAGGAAGGATTATAGAGACACTTGGCTGAGAAGGGACCTGTGGGAAACTCCCTGACAGCACCGCTGGCGACACCTGTGAGGGGGTCGGGCAGAGCTCAGCCCTAGAGATGCCCTTTACCCTGCTTACATTTGCGAATGGCAGCCTGAGTGAGACACAGCGCCTCTTGCCCTTGGTGCAGCTGGGCTCATGCTAGCTCCTCTCTGAAGTTTGACCTCAACAGGTAATATTGCTTTGCAAGCTTTGAATGAGAGAAAATAGTGTTAAGTGCCATTTTGTTTAATGGAATTACTTCTTAAATCCTTGCCTGTTAAGTAAACATCAATTAACATTACAAATATGTCCCAAAAAGGCTGACAAAGGACTTCCCAAAGAGTTGGGTGCTTACCTTCCAGGGTGAGAGGCAGGATCAGGCTCCCAGAACGGTACACTGCTCCCCACAGTTGTGAATCCCCCCCTGGGCACTGCTCCTTCCCTCCTCACCAGAGACCTCACCCATTATTTAAAATGAATTATCATTTTAACACATACTCTTTGTGCATACCATAGAGAAGAAAACAATTATAATTACTATAATTTTCCCATCTCTGAGATTCTCTCCCTATTTTGCTCTTCCAAAACCTCGAATTTGCTAATCCCTGGACTGGGACACCTGCCTCCTTAAATCATCTGCCTGCTTCGATTCCCACCCCCCCCACCCCCCCATCCCCCCACCCCCCCATCCCCCCACCCCCCCACCCCCCACCCTGCCACCTCTGGCCCAACCCCATATAATTCCTAAGTCTGCTGCTGTGTTGTTTATGTTTGTATTCCCTTGCGATGCTTTGCCTCTGTCAGCTGTGTTGGCACATTGAGATAGTACTGGAGAAGGTCAGTCCAAAACCTCTGGGGACAGTTAGGTATGGAATAAGCAATACAAATGATATGTAGGCTTGGAGAGACTCATTTTCTAAGCTCAGGAAGAAATGCCCCAAAGACTGAGAAACAGTCCTCTCCCAGGGTAGCCCTCTCTCAGCCCACACGAGACAGTGGGTTGTATCTGGAAACCTGAGTTAAAGACCTGGCTCCACTTCTGACTGAGTTGCCTGGTAACGTGCACCCCAGGAGGCAGCAGGCGATTGTTCAGTATGGGTTCAGATCATCTCTGCCACCCATGTAACATCCTCAAGTTGGGTACTGGGATCCTGGCTTTGGCTTAGCCTATTCCAGGCTGTTGCAGGCATTTGAGGAGTGAACCAGTGGCTGCAAGATCTCTCTGTGTCTCTCTCACTTCCCTTCAAATAAAAAGAATTATGATCACGATGCCCATGAGTGAGGCCATAGTGGGTGTCCAGAAACCAAAGGCGTGTGTATTAGGTATAGACTGAGAAATTTAGTTTGGCTGATCAAGGACTTTTTTGGTATGCCTTATAACTTTTTTTGGCTTTGATTTCCTTATCTCTAAAGTGAGCTAGCCAATTTTGTTTAACAGAGATTTTTTTTTTAAATAGCCTTCTTATTAAAGTATTTTGTGTATACAAAAAGTATACACATTATAAGTGATGGGCTGGCACTGTGGCTTAGTGAGCTAAGCCCTGTCTGTGGCTCTGGCATCCCATTTGGGCACTGGTTCTAGTCCTGTCTGCTCTTCTTCTGATCCAGCTTTCTGCTATGCCTGGGAAAGCAGTGGAGGATGGCCCAAATACTTGGGACCCTGCACCCACATAGGGGGCCTGTAGTGAGCTCTTGACTTCTGGCTTCAGATCTGCCCAGATCTGGCTGTTGCAGCCATTTGCGGAATGAAACCACGGATGGAAGACCTTACCCTCTGTCTCTGGCTATAACTCTGCCTCTCAAATAAATAAGTAAAATAAATCATAAGTGACTACAGGTGAGTTGTTTTGTTTTGTTTTGTTTTGAGAGGTAGAGTTACAGAAAGAGAGAAGGAAAGACAGAGAGAAAGGTCTTCTATCTGCTGATTCACTCCCTAAATGGCCATAATGGCTGGAGCTGAGCATATCTGAAGCCAGGAGCTTCTAGTCTCCCATGCGCATGCAGGGGCCCAAGCACTTGGGCTATCTTCTGTTTTCCCAGACCATAGCAGAGAGCTGGATCAGAAGAGGAGAAGCCAGGACTAGAAGCAAGCACCCATATGGGATGCCAGCACCGCAGGCAGAGGCTTAGCCTACTCTGCCACAGTGCTGTCTCAGGCCAGGTGAGTTTACAAAGTAAACTCTTTTGGCGATCCAGCTTAAGAAATAGAATGTTATCGGCAGCTAAGAAGCCTCTGTTTCATGCTCATCACCAATTTTAAGAGGCTACCATACTCCAAGGTTACCACTATCCTGGCTTCTGATATCAGAGCTCCATTCTGAACTTCATAGAAATGCATTCATATGTATATGCACTATATGTATTCAATCACATATACACAGCATCACCTACTCTGGGTGCTGGCCCTTCCCTCCTGCATACACAGTGCGTTTTCTTTGGTGAGATTCATTTTTGTGGCATATATCAATACTTCACTGTCATTGCTGTACAGTTTTCCATTGCAAGAGTATATCACAGGGGGGCCAGTGCTGTAGCGTATCAGATAAAGCCACGGTCTGCAGTGCCGGCATCCCATATGGGTGCCAGTTAGAGTCCCGGCTGCTCCACTTCCGATCCAGCTCTCAGCTATGTCCTGGGAAAGCAGTGGAAGATGACCAAGTCCTTGGGCCCCTGCACCCATGTGGGAGATCCAGAAGAAGCTCCTGGCTCCTGGCTTCATTAGCTCCTGCCATTGTGGCTATCTGGGGAATGAACCAGCAGATGAAAGACCTCTCTCTCTCTCTCTCTCTCTCTCTCTCTCTCTGTATAACTCCAACTTTCAAGTAAATAAATAAATCTTAAAAAAAAAAGTGATTGTACCAAGTTCTTCCTGAAAGCAGCAAATGAGTTTCGATCATTCCTCATGACCCAGGACTTTTTCACGGAACTTCACAATGGATAATGTTTGCCAAACACATGCCTAGCTAGGGATGAGGGTGCGGGGTGTAGCAGAAATCACATTCAAGCAAACCTCCAGTGAAGCATGCAGTTGTTCCAGACCAGGGAGTTCTCATTTCTAAAGCATTGTTGATCTATAAGACCACTTTCATCTACAAAAATCCTGGCTCGTTTTGTGATTCTTCATGAGACATATTGTATTCTTCACCATTTACTTTCCCGTGTCTCCTTGTACCAGGCCCAGGACCTGCCCTGGGTGAACATTAGACAACATGTGTGCCACTGATACACTGCTTGGAGAGCAGAGATTGAATCGGTACAAAAACACTGACCTGCTGAAGGGTTTAGGAAGGATGAGTGGGAAATGATCAAGAGGAATTTTCATGAGTTTTGGACTCCAGAGTGTTGTTATATTTTGATCTGGATAGCAAGGCTGAGCTGGCAGCAGGCAGTGCTGTGGCCACCAGGCACAGAGCACCCCACTGCCTTGGCAACACACCCTCTTATTCCTCCAGGCCTGGGCAAAGTGGGTGGGATGCTGCTGCCTCTCCCAGCCTCCTACCCACAAAGCTCTTCCCAGTGAAAGTTTTGAGCAAGACCATTGGGTGGGTGGAGCTGTCGTCTGTCCTCAGGCCCTCACTGCAAGGGAGACCTGGAGAATGTGAATCTGGTATTTTTAGCAACCATGGAAGAAAGGGGGCTTCAACCCCACAATGTTCAGATATTAGACCACCAGAGCTATACTTACTGATGAAAACCACCACTGATGATAACAACAGCTAATGCCATTAACAGTTGGTCACCCTTCTGGGATAGTTTTTTTCATCACATCTAAACAGCAACCAAACATTGTTATTCCCTGCTTTGTTTTATTTTATTTTATTCTTCTTTGCTTTCTACAATTAAAGTTCCCAGGATCCATAGCTTAGACTCACCCTATCCTGAAGGTACAAACTCTCACATATCCAGAAGTGACACAACTTTTCATAGCTGTGCAAGATATGCAAAATCTTTGCCAAATGAGTGTTGGCCAAAAAAGCCACTGTAGTTTCCCCTTATCTGAAGCAGCCATCTACCGGGGCAAGTTTTGTTCCCAGACCTGTAACATAATGACTTGTGATTGCTCAACGAAAGATCTGAATGCTTTCAGTCTCTCCTTTAAGCAAAGACAGCATAAGGTTCTCCCTCTAAGAGCCAAGAACACCTGCTTCCTCCCATCCACCCGGATGCACAGCCTCACAAGAACAAACACATGTCACAAACACACCCACTGTCATCTTCCTTAGCCACCAGTCCTCCTGCCTGCCTGGCTAGCCAGGCCAGCCGGCTTCTGCATCACTGAGACTTCCTCATGGAGCCAGCCATGAGCAGACTGCAACAGTCACACCTGCCCTTCCTCTCCTCTCTTCCCCCCATGCTTCTTCCAACCAGCAAGGTTGCCTTGTTCTCTCGTGGGGGCTCTTCCCTATCTTTCCCACTACAGGGTAAGAAACCCATCGGCTCAGTCTGAAAGGAGAGGACTTCCTACAGAAGAATCTGACCTAACATATGTCCTGGGTGGGAGCCCCAGTGCCTCTGCAAACCCTTGGTGAGCCATGGCAGGGGCTGCATTTGCCCTGGGACTTCTTGTAAAAGCAGATGCTCCGCAAAAAACTCACCAACCCCTGATGGTCACTATGGCTTCTTTTTGCCAGATCACTTTCCTCTGAACCTAAAGATGGGGAAAGCCAAGGTGAGACGATAGAGCAGAGCATTAAGGAGGGGACTTGGTAGTGAGTCTGATCAAGGCATGTGTGTCCCCTACCCCCTCCTCCCATTAACCACCTTGGCTCCACGTTGGCCCCATCTGAGAGAAGAGTCACATTCCAAGCTAGTGCCCCACCCTGTGTGCTTTGGGGCATGGTCTACTACCACTTAGCCAGTGTCAGTCCGTATCTCCAGCCTCATCTCCTGACCCTCCTTGGGTGGATAGTCTGGACTTTGCTCCTCAGATCCCAAGCCCTCTCATCTCCCTACTGAATCCTCAGCAAACCACATTGTGTCACTCCCTACTCAACATGAATGCAGCCAAACCAGATGCTGGAATGGCCCTTAACAGTTTATGAGCACTTTCACAAGTATACTTATTCCATTTAATCTTCGTAGCAAATCTGCCAGTGGGTTGCCATTATGTCTGTCCCACCAATTAGGAAACTGAGGTTCCAAGAGGTTAAGGGATAGCCTAAGGTGACTCAACTATGCAATGACCCAGCTGGTTCACATTAGCAGTTTACCTGATATCAATGTACTGGGGAACATTAGAGCCATTCCTGGAGGACTCAACTCTTCAGCTTGTTGTCAGGCCTGAAACAATGAGCATTCCCCTGCTTTCTTGCCTACTGCACCAACCAGAACAAGGGTGAATCAAAAAAAAAAAAAAAAAAAAAGGTGAATCAAAGCCATAAGAGGGGCAGGCGCTGTGGTACAGTGGGTTGACACCCTGGCCTGAAGTGCCAGCATCCCATATGGGTGCTGGTTCAAGACCTGGCTGCTCCACTTCCTATCTCTCTGCTATGGCCTCGGAAAGCAGTAGAAGATGGCCCAAGACCTTGGGCTCCTGCACCCACATGGGAGTCTCAGAGGAGGCTCCTGGCTCCTGGATTCAGATCAGCACAGCTCCAGCTGTTGCAGCCAATTGGGGAGTGAACTATTGGATGGAAGACTTCTCTCTCTCTCTCTCCCTCTCTCTCTCTCTCTCTCTCTCTGCCTCTCTGTAACTCTGACTTTCAAATAAATAAATAAATCTTAAAAAAAAAAAAAGATAAGGGCAGATATCCTTATCTTATTCTGGATCTTTGACCATTAAGGAAGATGTTTTTTTTATAGAGGTTCATTATCAAATTAAGGACATTCTTCCTATCCCTACTTTACTGAGTTTTTAGTCAGGAATGGAAGTTGGATTTCATCAAATACTTGTTCTGATTCTAGTAAGGACATTAGAGAGTTCTGCTTTAGTCTCCTAATATGGCAAATTAGATCCGTTTTTAAATGTTAAGCCAAGCCATCACCACGGCTCAATAGGCTAATCCTCTGCCTGAGGCAACGGCACACCAGGTTCTAGTCCCGGTCGGGGTGCCGGATTCTGTCCCAGTTGCCCCTCTTCCAGGCCAGCTCTCTGCTGTGGCCCAGGAGGGCAGTGGTGGATGGCCCAAGTGCTTGGGCCCTGCACCCTCATGGGAGACCAGGAGAAGCACCTGGCTCCTGGCTTCAGATCAGCGTGGTGCGCTGGCCACAGCGCACTGGCCACAGGGGCCATTGGAGGGTGAACCAATGGTAAAGGAAGACCTTTCTCTCTGTCTCTCTCTCACTATCCACTCAGCCTGTCAAAAAAAAAAATATTAAGCCAACCCTGAATTCCTGGGTTAAATCCTGCTAAGTTATAATGCTTTATCCTATTAATCCTGAATTTGATTTGCTAAAATTTTGTTAAGAATTTCTGACTCTATGTTCAAGGAAGAGAATAATTTGCTGTTTTTTTTTTTCTTTCGTTTTTGTCATCTCTTTCTCTGGTGTTGGTAATAGGATAACACTGATCTTGTAGAGTGAGTTTAGAAGTATTCCTTCCTCTTCAATTTTCTGTAATACTTTGTACATTTTTTTTCCATAAGTAGTTGGCTTCACCTGTGAAGCTATTTGTGGCTGCTTGAGGCTGTGTGGTTGTTATTTAAAATAAACAGATAATAATAATACAGGAAATGTCAACAACTGACAATCCCAATTGCTATTGTTAGTATCAATATCCTTCTTACCAAGAGTAGACAGTGTCCTTATGTTTAATAATCCCTGCCAGCTCACAGGAAGAACGAAGCTGGCATCTGAATAATGTTCTAGCAATAGCTTGTGGGACTGAATTCACAAAGAGCTCCTTTCTCATTTGACCCAAATATTTCAGAAACCAATGGCTTCTGAGAATGAGCACTATCTCTATTTCTTTAAAAGATTATTTATTTATTTCAGAGGCAAAGTTACAGAAAGGCAGAGGCAGAGTGAAAGTGAGAGAAAGAACGAGAGAGAGAGAAAGAGTGAGAGAGAGGTCTTCCATCCACTGGTTCACTCCCAGATGAATGCAACAGCCGGAGCTGAGCTGATCCAAAGCCAGGAGCCAGGAGCTTCATCTGGGTATCCCACATGGGTGCAGGGGCCGATGGAGTTGGGTCATCTGCTGCTGCTTCTCCAAGCACATTAGCAGGGAGCTGGATTGGAAGTGGAACAGCCAGGACTCAAACCAGCACCCAAATGGACTGCCAGAGCTGCAGGCAGAAGCTTAACCTACTATGCCACCGCACCATCCGGAGAATGAGTACTATTACAGATGTCTTTGGTGATGTTTTCAGCCCCCTCACTCAGAATCTTCAGGTAGGCAGGTTGGTTCTCAGCACTGTTGGTTCTCACCCCTTCCTCTGCACCCATGATCTCTACCCCTCAAACAGCATGTTCCCTCTTTTGCACTCTTTAGATTCTCTCCATCCTTCTAGGCCAAACTGGTGGTCCTGCCTTCCCTGAAAACCTGTCAATTCCACACAGACCTTTCTCTGAGTTTTTGTCACCCTGACAGCCAGAATTCGCTAAGCCCTCTGTTTAACCCTACCTTATGCTATTTTTCATATATTTCTGTAATTTTTGAATGTATAATGAACTCTTTTTTTTTTTTTTTCGAAAGAGACAGAGACCAATATCTCCAGTCTGCTGGTTCACTTCTTAAGTGCCCACAACAGCTGGGGCTGGGCTAGACAGACACTGCGGCTGCAAACTCAATCCAGATCTCCCACATATGTATCAGGGATCAAATTACTTGAACAATCACCACTGCCTCCCAGAGTCTGCATTTGCAGGAAGCTAGGATCAGGAGCTTGAACTCGAATTAAACCAACTGCTCCAAAGGTGGGCCATGGGCACCTTAACCTCTAGGTCAAACATCTGTTCCTAAGATACTTATATATCCCTCAGAGTACCTGATGTGAGGCTGGCTGATTTGTTTATTTGCACTTGATGTAAGGTTGACTGATTTACTCATTTTTAAAAGATCTATTTATTTATTTGAAAGTCAGAGTTACAGAGAGAGAAGGGAGGAGGGGAAGGAAAAGATCTTCCATCTGCTGGTTCATTCCCCAGATGGCTGCAGCAGCCAAAACAGAGTCAGGTCAAAACCAAGAGCTTCATCCAGATCTCCCATGTGGGTGACAGAGGTCCAAACACTTGGGCCATCTTCCATTGCTTATCTAAGGCCCTTAGCAGGGAGCTGGATTGGAAGTGGAACAGCCAGGACTTGAACCTGCACC